>NC_134354.1:350714240-351336211 GCF_048569485.1 Anomaloglossus baeobatrachus
ACGCCGTTTTTTTAAATTATTTATTTATTTATTTTACAGCACTACAGCCGCCCATTGGCGGCTGTGATTGGCTGCAGTGAGACAGCTGTCACTCAGCATGGGGGCGTGTCTGACTGCAACCAATCATAGGCGCCGGTGGGCAGGGGAAGCAGGGAATACGAGATTGAATAATGAGCAGCCGGCATTTTCAAAAGCAGGAGAAGCCGCCAGAGCAGTGTAAGCTGTGCAGCGAAACGCCCGTGATCGGTCAGTGAACGGTGAGTATGAGAGAGGGGGGAGAAGGATAGACCGACAGAGAGAGACCAACCGACAGGGAGACAGAGAGACCGATAGACAGACAGAGAGACCGACAGACAGACAGAGAGACCAACATTACAACCAAAACGCACAAAAGAAGTGACATGTTGCTTTTTAGAACGCAGCGATTTGGCAGCATGCAAATCGCTGCGTTCTAAAATACAACGTGGGCATGGATTATGCACAATCTTCATAGATTGTGCAGAGGACGCAGGACGCATGCAGTTACGCTGCAGTGCAATACGCAGCGTAACAGCATGCAAATACGCAACGTGGTCATATAGCCTGAGGCTGAATTGCTCTCTCTCTTTCTCTCAGTCAGTCAGTCAGTCTCAGTCAGTCAGTCAGTCTCAGTCAGTCAGTCAATCAGTTTGTCAGTCTCAGTCAGTCAGTCAGTCTCAGTCAGTGTTACGGTTGCTGTGGCACTGGAGACTATGTTCGGATTTCTTGCTACTGCACATGTGTGAGCACTGGAGACTATGTTCGGATTTCTTGCTACTGCACATGTGCGAGCACTGGAGACTATGTTCGGATTTCTTGCTACTGCACATGTGCAAGCGCTGGAGACTAAGTCCTATCTTGGAGCCATTGCACATGTGCGGGTGACATCATCGCTGACACGAGGTCACATGTCTCTGACACCTTCTAAGCTGATTGGCCGCTGGTCATGTGCTTGTGACACGTGGTAACGTGTCTCTGACACCTTCTATGCTGATTGGTCGCTGGTCATGTGCTTGTGACGCTTTGCTCGGTGATAGGCCAGCGTGACGTCATTCCTGTCGTTCTGGCAGCGGATTGGCTCTTGTGTCCTCCATCTTGGATGAGGCAAAAAGTCTATATAAGACCCTGACGCATGCCTCCTGGCGCTTAGTCCTCTTGGTTCATGCATGAGAGTAGACGCTCTGTGCACGTCCCTCTAGGCATCTCTCTGTCTATGCTAGGTGAGCGCTACCGGCAGGGTAGCGTTCTTATACCTTACAGCTTCGGCTGCGGTCCGTATCCTTACATCTTAGTGGAGCGGACATAGGCAGATGCCTGAGGCACATGGTCCGGCTGGGCCTTGCGATTCTACTCGTAGGTGGACGTTGCCGCTAGGGTAACGTTCCTTATACTGCGTCTGGCTGTTGTTCGTATCCTCGCACACTAGGGGAGCGAACATAGGTAGGAGCTTTGTGCGGCTTATGCTGCTGTCGTCTCTTTTGCACCACTAGTGGAGCTGACCCAGGCAGGTGCCATATCTAGTGGTTCGTGTCCTCGCACACTAGTGGAGCGAACACAGGTAGGAGCTTTGTGCGACTTACGCTGCTGTCCATCTCCTGGCACCGCTAGAGGAACGGACCTAGGTAGGTGCCATTTCACACTCACTGCTTTTGTCTCTGTGACCATTAACAGAGACCATACCTCACACCCTCCAAGTAAGGGAGGAATTGCTTTATTTCCTAATTATATTCCTCTGTGAGTTTAACAGAGGTATTACACTCTGCACTTGTGCTATTACTATTTACAGTGGCACACTTACATATTCCTTATCCTCTGCCATAGTCTGCAGCAGAGTCTTTGCACGGTGGACCCTGACTGTCTGATATTCCTTTGGGTTTTTTTATCAGACAGCCCCCTGTAACAGTCAGTCAGTCAGTCAGTCTCAGTCAGTCAGTGAGTCAGTCTCAGGCAGTCAGTCAGTCTCAGTCAGTCAGTCTCAGTCTCAGTCAGTCAGTCTCTCTCTCTTTCCCCTCTTCTCTCTCTCCTCTCTCTTCTCTCGCTCTCTCTCTCTTTTCTCCTCTTCTTCTTTCTCTCATCTCTCTCTCTCCTCTCTCTCTTCTCCTTTCTCTCTCTTTTCTCTCTCTCTTTTTTCTCTCTCTTTTCTCTCTCTTTTCTCTATCTTCTCTCTCAGATCTGGCAATGATCAGCTGATGCAGTCACCTGACGGAATCAGCTGACACTATAAGTCAAGCGGTGAGGCCGGCTTTTTACCGCCCGGCCGGCTAAACTATCAGCTGATGCTGTCAGACAGGAGTCTGCACAGAAGTGTGTAGTTTTTTTTTGGGGGGGGGGGTTTGCACTGATGCATCATCTGATTGTATAAAAGCCATTTATACAATCAGCTGCTGTGTCATGTGATGCAGACCCTTGAACCTGACACATCATCTGATCGCTTTGCCTTCCAGAAAACCGATCAGATTATATTGGATATGGATTTTACGGCGTGGGACCCTTGACCCAGGATTACTGCGGAGGGGGGTTCTTTATTTCAATAAAAATGGAGTCACTAATTGTGTTGTGTTTTATTTCTAATAAAAATATTTTTTTGTTTGTTGTGTTTTTTTTTATCTGTACTAGAAATTCATGGTGGCCATGTCTAATATTGGCGTGACACCATTAATTTCGGGCTTAGGGCCAGTTGATAATATAAAGCTATCCCTAACCCCATTATTACCCAGCCAACCACCCGTCACCAGCGCAGCTGGAAAAGTTGGATACAGCGCCAGAAGATGGCGCTTCTATGAAAGCGCCCTTTTCTGGGGCGGCTGCGGACTGCAATTCGCAGCAGGGGTGTCCAGAAAGCTTGGGAACCCTGAACTGCGGATTCCAATCCCCAGCTGCCTAGTTGTACCTGGCTGGACACAAAAATTATGCGAAGCCCACGTCATGAAATTCATGAAATAATTAAAAAAAAAAAAGGTCTTCCCTATATTTTTGGTTCCCAGCCGGGTACAAAAAGGCAGCTGGGGGTTGGGGGCAGCCCGTAGCTGCCTGCTGTACCTGGCTAGCATACAAAAACATGGCGAAGCCCACATAATTTTTTTTGGGGGGGGGGGGCAAAAAATACAGTCCTGGATGGAGTATGCTGAGCCTTGTAGTTCTGCAGCTGCTGTCTGCCTGTATGGAGAAGAGCAGACAGCAGCTGCAGAACTACAAGGCTCAGCATGCTCCATTCACTAGTGTATGCAGGAGACCAGACAGCAGCTGCAGGACTACAATACTCAGCATACTCCATCCAGGACTGTATGCAGGAGTTTTTTGCCCATCAAAAAATGAAGTGGGCTTCACCATATTTTTGTATGCTAGCCAGGTACAGCAGGCAGGTACAGCTGCCCCCAACCCCCAGCTGCCTTTTTGTACCCGGCTGGGAAGAAAAATATAGGGAAGCCCTTTTTTTAATTATTTCATAAATTTCATGAAACAATTAAAAAAAATAATTGACATGAGCTTCGCCACATTTTTGTGTCCAGCCAGGTACAACTAGGCAGCTGGGGATTGGAATTGCAGTCCGTAGCCACCCCAGAAAATGGTGCTTTCATAGAAGTGCCATCATCTGGCGCTGTATCCAACTCTATCAGCTGTCCTGGTGACGGTGGCTTTCTGGGTAATAATGAGTTAATACTAGCTTTGTTTTACTAGCTAGTATTAAGTCAGAGATTCTTAATGTCAGGCAAGTTTGACCCGGCCATTAAGAATCTCCAATAAAGGGTTAAAAAAAAATACACCACACAGAGAAAAAATACTTTAATAGAAATAAATACACAGACACACTTAGAGACTCTATGTTTATTACTCCCTGTCAGCCCTCCACGATCCATGGTCTTCTATCTTCTTTCTCCTTCAACCCATGCAGCTCTGCTACATCAGACAGCGCTGCATGGGAGGAAGACGCTGCTGCTCCCCATGCAGTGTAATCACTCAGTCAGTGAGCAGAGGCTGCAGGCTGTAAGCGGTGACATCACCGCTGACAGGCAGGTTGCTATAGCAACGGTGATCTCCGTTATTGACCGACTGTGGCAGCCGGTGAATAACGGAACGGGCAGCTGACCATGTGCCAGAGCATCTCGCCGGTACACGGGGATGCACAAACGAGCACAGCATACTGGAGAGATGCACTGACAGGACCTAGCAATGACGTCTAGCCATGTGACCAGTCTGTAGCCAATGAGATAATAGACACGTGACTGGTCACATGCTTTTTTGACATCACGGAAGGTACTATCATCAGTGCTGGTTACCAGGAGAACGCAGCGATTATCGGAAGGAAAAGCGACGGGGGACAGAGTGCAGGACGCGTCGCGGGGACCTGTAAGTGTTATGGCAATGTTTATTAACTGAATGTGTACATTTATAATGTGTTTTTATGTGTTTGTGTTTTCCTGCCATTGGTTTCAATGGGGCTCGAGAGGTTTGTCGAACGGTTCGTCAAGCCGAACTCGAACGCGGCCTCCGTTCGACGAACCGAACTCGAGCCTCTAGAGGCTTGCTCATCTCTACCAAACACCAAATATCGTTGTCTGGTGAATAGCGATGTTGTTCCTCATTCCTGCGGAACCACACATCACTGTGTGTGACACTGCAGGAGCGGCGAACATCTTCTACCTGCGTCCACCGGCAATGCGGAAGGAAAGAGGCGGGCGGGATGTTACGTCCCGCTCATCCCCGCCCCTAAGCTTCTATTGGCCGGCCGCTTAGTGACACAGCAGTGACGTCGCTATGACGCCGAACACACCTCCCCCTTGAGGGAGGGATTGTTCGGTGGTCACAGCGACGTCGCTGACAAGGTATGTGCGTGTGACGCTGCCGTAGCAATAATGTTCACTATGGCAGCGATCACCAAATGTCGCATGAACGATGAGGGCGGGTGCTATCGCGCTCGACATTGCTAGCAATCGCTAGTGATGTCGCAGCATGTAAAGCACCCCTAAGTGTCTTCCCATATCACTGAGTCGTTCTTGTAGAGGTTCTCTGTGTATTCTTTCCATTTTTCCTTGATCTGTTCTGGCTCAGTTAGATTGTTCCTGTTTCTGCATCTCAACATTCCAAGTCTTGTTTGAAACTTTCATTGTATCTCTTTGATCTTTTGGTATGTCTTACTGGTCTTGCCCTTTCATATGTTTTTTTTTTTATCTCTGTACATATCTTTTGGAAATAAATTTCTTTGCTCGAATAGTTCTATTTTATTTCTTTTACTAATGTTGTCTGTGTCCTGCTTGTTACCCCTTGCTTTTGCCATTCATCTTTCTTATATAATCTTTAGGGTCTTTTCTACTAACAATAGCTGCGGAGGTCTCTTATGCCTCATGTTTATTGGCTTTCTGGATTCTTCATTTCAGTACACCTTGATAAAGGGTGCTGATATCCTAAGACCAGGGGTCTCAAACTCGACTGGGTGTATGGGCCGCACAAAAGAAAAATATAACTTGGGGGGCCGTACTCTTTGTAGGACAAAGTAACATTTTTATTGGTACGATATTTATTTTTTTTTACACACCTTTTGGATCACTGTTTTTGAACATTTTTCACTTGTTTATTATAACAAACGTATACGTTCTTTGTTTAAATATAAAAAAAACCTAAAAACAAACATTTTTCATGCCTTTTTTCGAATTTATTTTTTTAACATTTTATCTCTTTCTTGTAACTAATAGTTTTACAATTAGCACCATATAGTAATTTTGGCCATAATCTTTTAGTAATGTTCCCCATCTTCTTGTAATGTTCCCATCCTTGTCCCCTTGTAATATTGTGTCCCATTCTGCTCCCCATCCTACAGTAATGTGCCCATCCTTGTCCCCATTTTGTAGTAATGTGCCCATCCTTGTCCCCATCCTATAGTAATGTTCCCCATCTTTGTCCCCATCTTGTAGTAATGTGCCTCATCCTTGTCCCCATCCTATAGTAATGTGCCAATCCTTGTCCCCACCCTATAGTAATGTCTCCAGCCTTATCCCTATCCAATAGTAATGTCCCCATGCTATAGCAATGTCCCCAGCCTTGTCCCCATCCTATCGTAATGTGCCCATCCTGTAGTAATGTGTCCATTTTTGTCCCCATCCTATAGTAATGTCCCAATCCTATAGTAATGTCCCCAGCCTTATCCCCATCCCATAGTAATGTGCCAACCTTGTCCCCATCCTATAGTAATTTCCCCAGCCTTGTCCTCATCCTATAGTAATTTGCCCATCTTCTCCCTATCCTATAGTAATGTCCCCAGCCTTGTCCTCATCATCTAGTAATGTTCCCACCTTGTCCCCATCCTATAGTAGTGTCCTCATCCAATAGTACTCTCTCGAGCCTTGTCCCCATCCCATAGTAATATGCTCACCTTGTCACCATCCTATAGTAATGTCCCATCCTATAGTAATGCCCCCAGCCTTGTCCCATCCTATAGTAATGTCCCTAGCCTTGTCCCCATCCTATAGTAATGTGCCTACCTTGTTCCCATCCTATGGTAATGCCCCCATCCTATAGCAATGTCCCCAGCCTTGTCCCCATCCTATAATAATGTGCCCACCTTGTCCCCATCCTATAGTAATTTCCCCTGACTTATCCCCATTCCATAGTAGTGTGCCCACCTTGTCCCCATCCTATAGTAATGTGCCCATCCTTGAGTAATGTGTCCCATCACTGTCCCCTTTTACTAATCTGCCCATGCTTCCAGGTCCTCTTCTGGTAAGCAGTTGAGGTCAGGCAGTTTCCATTGGACTCTGAGACTATGGGACTCTGAGAGCGCAGTGGCGGTAAAACATTCATCTGACATAAAGCGCAGACAGTGGCTGCGGCCCCTGCACCGGCCACGATAGTCAACAGGGGCACGGGTCGGGGGCAGCACGAAGCAGCCTGAGGGGCCGTGTATTTGAGACCTCTGTCTTAGACCATATCTTTCCTCATTAAACAGATACACATCCCCCGATATGTTTAATCTAATAAGCACTAACATTTATTTAGCTTGAAGTTGGAAAATCTGCATAATAAAGTTGATATGGTCAAAATACTCACTTGCCTAAAAAATTTGCACACATTGTATTTGGACAAACATTTAATTAGCTCACTGAATGTGAAGTTACATGGTATTGGTGATGATGCTACTGACAAGATAGCAATAGGAGAAATAGGAGACACTAAGGCTGCTGAATATAGAACAAAAAACAAAGGTAATACTCTGTGTTTTGCCGCAGCAGTGTTATCCTCTTGGCGGCTCTTGTGAAGTAGATTGCAAGCGCCACTGAGCTCAATGACTTGCTGCAACGGTGATGTGTGCTATAATGATGTCTCCTCTGTAGCGTAAACACATAGGACTCTATTTATCATTTGCGATTTATTTGACTATCTTTCCTTTTTTTGTCTAGTGGTATTTGCTAATGTTTTTTTACCAAATTATTCAAAATGGAGCAAAATTTAGCGCAAAAAAACCCTTTTTTTGTCTGTAACCAGTTTTTGCAGCTTTTTACCACGAATAGTTTCAATTCCTTTAAAAGGTATAAAAATTCCCCAAATTGGAAACTCATAGAAGCAGTACTTTAGCTTGAGACTAAAGTGATATGTGCCCCCCAACATGTTTACATTTGGTAAAAGTTAAAGAAAAGACACATGAGAGATCCTTTTACCTTAGGACCCATGATAATTCCTTTTATTTATTAATGACCAGCTTAGACCATATCTCTGGGCAGCGGATTATCAATGACACACTCCAAGCGTTCAACATAGCAACTATGGGTTTTATTCAGGAACAATCAGGAACAAATATGAAGCTTAGCAAATCAGCAAGTAATCATTTCTGTGCGTCTCTATCTGGAGCTTCTGCAGCAAGCATCCTCTCATATAAAACACAGGAAACAAGAATGCAGAATACAGTCACATGCTTTTCCTTTGACCTCCTTTCTCCTTTGTTTTTTTGGTCTATCTTTATTAACAGCACACAAACCTAGCAACTAAACACTAATAAACAGGAATGGAGTTGTTGCACTAGACATATGCCAACAATATTTGTAAAATTGCATTGATTGCTCTTTGTTACTAGGCACCATAGTAGCAACTATGCCTACTACAGTAGATAGTAATAGTATTTGCAGATGAATCAACTATCAAGTCTGTCTTACACTAATTACACCAAAATACAATTTGTCCCTTCCTTTTCTAGCAGTTTATATTCTACTAATAGCAGAATTTCCAATGTTTTAATATTAGGGAATTCAGTCTGGAAATGACTGTAAAGGATTAAATATGTTCCCAGGGAGAACATTCTGTACCCGAAATAAAGGACCATATTCAGTGCAGGGAAGGTGTGTCTCCCCTGCCTGCCAGTAAAATAAAAATATATTTGATGAAATAACACTTTTACGATTTGGTTAATTTTAAAGGAATCCTCAATAAATCTACATTTTAAAAAATGTTTAAAAATATGTTTTGACAGAAGGGTTTTGTGCTGAAGAACATTTTTGCTGTTTTTGATTTCTCTAAAGCCTTACATATTGCTCTCTATATACAAATTCTTACCATGTCGTTGGTGACACTCATCCAATCCAAATTTGTTTTAACATTGCTGTCTAAAATATTAAGTTTATTGAAAGCCAATTTTTGAAGTGCAATTGTAGTTTTGATTGTGAGAAAAATTTAATATACATCATCCTATTATTTTAGGGGAGGCCGGTATACAAGACAGAAGAGGCAGGGCCACCTATCGCTTTGGCATGAGAGGCAGAAGTCCCTTGGCAGTATAGTAACAATATGTTTTGGATGAGGTGTAACAGATCGAGTCATAGATATACATGAAGTTTTATGTTTACAGTGACTTAAAAAAGTATTCATACCCCATAAACTTTTACACATTTTTTCAAGTTACACCCATAAACGGAAAAATATTTAATTCTGATTTAATGTGATAATTCAACATAATATACAAAGTTTTTAAGTATAAAGAAAGCGATTTCTAAATATTTAAAAAATGGAAATCTGAAAAATGTGATATGCATTTGTATTCAGCCCCCCGCTGAATCAAAACTTTGTAAGACCACCTTTCACTACAGTTAGTGCTATAAATCTTCTGGGGTGTGTCTCTAGCAGCTTTGCATATCTAGAGGCTGAAATTTTTGCTCATTTGTCTTTACAAAATTGCTTTGGCTAAGGTTGGATGGAAAGCGGCTGTGAATAGCAATTTTCAAGACTTGCCACCAGCATTGGTCTAGCTCCCCCGAGACACTGGCCGATGCTCCACTGCACACCAGTCCTCATTGGATCCCTGAGCCGGACAAAGAGGAGGCCTGCCAATAACAGTTGCTTGGTCAATAAAATGGCCACCAGCAATATGCTGGCAGCTGACACCAGCGCGTGGCACATTGCAGTGACGTCATTGCCATGTGCTGAGCACTGACACCCGCAAGCCTCTGCTATGCCGGCAGCCATTTTAACAGCTGTGTGAGATTCGAAGCAGCTAGAGGTCCTTGCTCAAGAGCGGGAGTAAGATGAATGTGTAATGTTTTTATTTTCTATGTTTTTTTCCATCTGTGGTGGAGCTATGTGGAGGGTCAATACTGTCTATAGGGGGATATTTGTGGGTCTTATACTATAAATAGTTGGGCTGTGTGGAGCTCATACTGTATATAGCGAGGCTATGTGAGCGCTCATCCTGTATATAGGTGGACTTTGTGTTGACTTATATTGGTGGGGGGCTGTGTGGGGCTCATCTTTTATATAGAAGAAAGCAGTGGAAAAATCCAGCTGGACTCCAAAGGGATAAATAAAAATGCTTCTTTATTTATATCAACTCGATTAAAAATATATATCCATTTCTCAAGTAAAGACACCGGCTTGTTCACACTGATGCATGGCAGATGTATACTACTACGCGTTTCGGCGGAACGCCTTCCTCAGGTCATAGTCAGTACAAGATTAAGAGGATATTTATAAATGTTTTTCCTGAGCAGCGAAGTAACTCACATGTTCTCAATAAATTAATTATATAGGGGAGTATACACTGCTCAGGTAAAATCACAAATTCACAAGAGGAAAGTACAAAAAGACCATGAAGTATTTATCTAACCTTAAATTACATAGGTATCCATACAGATAAAATACAGAAAAAAATATATATATATCAATTAACATCTAGGTATGAAAATCTTATATATAGATAAATATACATATCTTTTTTTCTTTCTTTTTTTTCCCATAAATGGACATGAAAATCAATAGACACAATAAAACCCCACTTTATAGATGTAGATAATCACATCTTTTATATAGGGAGCTATGTGGGAGCTCATACTGTACATAGTGGGGGTATGTGGGGCTCATACCATATATAGGGAGCTATGTGGAGTTCATACTTTATACAGCGGGGCTATGTGTGAACCCATACTGTTTATGGAGAGCTATGTGGGGGCTCATACTGTATGTAGGGGCTGTATGGGGGTTCATCCTTTCTATAGGGAACTATGTGGGAGCTCATCTTGTATATAGGGAGCTATGTGGGAACTCAAACTTTATATAGTGGGTCTATGTGGGGGCTCATACTGTATATAGTGGGACTATGTTTTGATCACATTGTATATACTGGGGCTATGTGGTGGCTTATACTGTTTATAGGGGGCTGTGTGGGGGCCCATACAGTTTTTGTGGGACAAAAGTAGAAAATATTCCAGCGCGTCTTCTGAATAATTAAAAAAAAAAATCTTTATTTAGTTCTCTTTAAAAACCATAGCAGGAAAAAATCAAAATGGGATAGCTATTCCCATAACATGTTAAGTATTTTACGCATTTACAACCTACAACAATCAATATGGCCAGATTGTGAATATTGTCAAAAATATCTACCGATTTTAAATAGTGACCCTATTGTGAAAAAAATTCTAGCAAAGTGGGTGAAATTTGTCTCTAAAAGAGGAATGACAATGAGAAATTTCCTTTCACTAAGTGATCAGACAAGTCGGGACACCCGGACTACAAAAAGAGGTTCCAATTGGTTAGCTACTGTGGGTTCATTTTTGCTGCAACCACAAGTTATGTGGAGCATGTAAATAAATGAAGAACTGTAGCAGTTTTTCATCTTATCAAACAGGAGATGATTATGGCATAAAATCATTAATGAACTGCGGGAGCACCTTTCTGATTTACTTGGTCTCTTGTAAAAAAATATAGAACACAGTATGTAGGTTGCACTACGAAACACTACGAAAATGGTTATCTGAGCACATTTATGATGTTCAAAACCACAGTACCCATAGTCTATCAGGTGTTTCAAGACATTTTCTGCATGAACATTCTGGACATATGTCTAGTTTACGAATAAGTGCAATTGAAAAAATTAATATGAAACACAGAGGCGGTAACATTGAACATGAAATGTATAAAAGAGAAGCGTACTGTATATTGCGTTTAGACACATGAGCTCCCTCAGGTCTTAATTCAAAATTTGATTAAAGTTATTATTATTAAATTAAGAGAAGAAAAAAAGAGATAAAAGAAGGAAAGAAAAAAAAGGAAGAGAGAAAAAAAAAAGATTTTTTTATCTTATCATTTTGTTCATCTATTATGAATGTCATGCTTTTTGATTGACAATTACCATTTTTCTTGCTATGTCTGGGGTTTTTATTGGCATATGATTGGGTTTGTCTGGCGGAGTCATTTTTTTGTGTTTTTTACCTCACTTCCTTCTCTAGCAGGATATCAGATCTGCACAGATCTGAGTTTAGTCATTATGAATAAGCCCAGCACATGGGTGAAACGCGTAAAAGACTTGTTAACATGTTATGGGAATAGCTATCCCATTTTGATTTTTTCCTGCTATGGTTTTAAAGAGAACTAAGTAAAGAAAAATGTTTTAATTATTCAGAAGACGTGCTGGAATATTTTCTCGTTTTGGATCATATGCTAGCTTGAGCATTTTCTGTGCACCTTCCCTGATGACTTCACCTGCTTAATGAATATCTACAAGAGTGAGCTGGATAATTTATTTTTATTGTTTTTATGGGGCTATGTGATGACTAATACAGTCAATCGTGGATTACACTTGTATTGATTGAGGCAGTGTCCACTATTCAGGTTTGGGATGGGAGTATACAGTGCCTACAAGTAGTATTCAACCCCCTGCGGATTTAGCAGGTTTGATAAGATGCAAATAAGTTAGAGCCTGCAAACTTCAAACAAGAGCAGGATTTATTAACAGATGCATAAATCTTACAAACCAACAAGTTATGTTGCTCAGTTAAATTTTAATAAATTTTCAACATAAAAGTGTGGGTCAATTATTATTCAACCCCTAGGTTTAATATTTTGTGGAATAACCCTTGTTTGCAATTACAGCAAATAATCGTCTTTTATAAGACCTGATCAGGCCGGCACAGGTCTCTGGAGTTATCTTGGCCCACTCCTCCATGCAGATCTTCTCCAAGTTATCTAGGTTCTTTGGGTGTCTCATGTGGACTTTAATCTTGAGCTCCTTCCACAAGTTTTCAATTTGGTTAAGGTCAGGAGACTGACTAGGCCACTGCAACACCTTGATTTTTTCCCTCTTGAACCAGGCCTTGGTTTTCTTGGCTGTGTGCTTTGGGTCGTTGTCTTGTTGGAAGATGAAATGACGACCCATCTTAAGATCCTTGATGGAGGATCGGAGGTTCTTGGCCAAAATCTCCAGGTAGGCCGTGCTATCCATCTTCCCATGGATGCGGAACACATGGCCAGGCCCCTTGGCTGAGAAACAGCCCCACAGCATGATGCTGCCACCACCATGCTTGACTGTAGGGATGGTATTCTTGGGGTCGTATGCAGTGCCATCCAGTCTCCAAACGTCACGTGTGTGGTTGGCACCAAAGATCTCGATCTTGGTCTCATCAGACCAGAGAACCTTGAACCAGTCTGTCTCAGAGTCCTCCAAGTGATCATGAGCAAACTGTAGACGAGCCTTGACATGATGCTTTGAAAGTAAAGGTACCTTACGGGCTCGTCTGGAACGGAGACCATTGCGGTGGAGTACGTTACTTATGGTATTGACTGAAACCAATGTCCCCACTGCCATGAGATCTTCCCGGAGCTCCTTCCTTGTTGTCCTTGGGTTAGCCTTGACTCTTCGGACAAGCCTGGCCTCGGCACGGGTGGAAACTTTCAAAGGCTGTCCAGGCCGTGGAAGGCTAACAGTAGTTCCATAAGCCTTCCACTTCCGGATGATGCTCCCAACAGTGGAGACAGGTAGGCCCAACTCCTTGGAAAGGGTTTTGTACCCCTTGCCAGCCTTGTGACCCTCCACAATCTTGTCTCTGATGGCCTTGGAATGCTCCTCTGTCTTTCCCATGTTGACCAAGTATGAGTGCTGTTCACAAGTTTGGGGAGGGTCTTAATTAGTCAGAAAAGGCTGGAAAAAGAGATAATTAATCCAAACATGTGAAGCTCATTGTTCTTTGTGCCTGAAATACTTCTTAATACTTTAGGGGAACCAAACATAATTCTTGTGGTTTGAGGGGTTGAATAATAAATGACCCTCTGAATAAACTTTTCACAATTTAAAAAAAAAAAAAAGAAATAACATTCTTTTTTGCTGCAGTGCATTTCACACTTCCAGGCTGATCTACAGTCCAAATGTCACAATGCCAAGTTAATTCCGAATGTGTAAACCTGCTAATTCTGCAGGGGGTTGAATACTACTTGTAGGCACTGTATCTCATACTTGGCTTCCATTCCTGGCTCTGACACTGACAAAACCTCGCAGCACACAGTACTTGCAATGGGAGAATTCAGAAGTATGCAGTCACTTAGAGTGACACACAGAGTAACTGCAGTGTTCATTAGAGACTAGACAACCCCTTTAATATTATTACAGAATAGGGAACGGTATTAGTTTATTGTGCAATTTGGGGGACATAATCACTGTAGAGTCCAATTATGAGACGTTATTGCTGCTTCTAGGGTTTGCTCACACCAGAGGTGTATCTAGTCTTTATGATACCTGGCCAAAAATTTTGTTTGGCGCCCCCCTCCCCGAAGAGGTTTGGGTAGTCATCATGTGACCGCTCATTCATATATGATTTGCAAACTTAGTAATATGCAGGCGGGCTGCTCTTCCTAACTCTCTCAATTAGTGATAGGCGGAACCGGACTGTAAAAGTCTGAATCTGCACGGTTTCAAAAGGTACCCAGGTGCCGGGCCTGGGATTCCTGGTGTTTGATCCACATCCAACATTTGAGAAATTAAAAAATATACTGGAAAAATAAAGAAAATAAGAATGAAGCGAGCGCTTCATACTTACCGTGGCTCCGTCGCGGCTGTAACTACTCCATCTGTATCTGATTCGCCCACCCCAGGGCTGTGGGACACCCGGTGCCGGGCCGGACTAGTCCGGTGGTAGTCAGTGGTGGCGGGGCCCGGCTCCGTGGCCCTGGTGGGTGTCAGTTGAATATGTGGCGGATGACTTTAAGTTTGTATTCGTGACGCCACCTGTGGTCTGCGGCTATTAAGCCGCCGCTGCTGTGTGAGGCCACCGGGATGATGTTATAGCAGCAATGGTGGTACTGCTCCCCACAGGTGGAGCAATGCCCGGGGCACAGTTGGTGCTTGTGGAAGTCTATGGTGCTGTGTGACTAACACGGTGCAGGGCCGACAAGCAATGAAAGAAACAGGCACAAACAGTAGTCTCTTTACCTTCTCCTCTTTTACTCGGCAGAAACTTAGTCCAGGGAGACCGTCACAGATGGTAAAGATGATCCGGCCGGCCTGGAAGTGCCTGGGGTGATCTTTGGCCAGTTGAGTATGAGGCCTACTCCTTAATCTTTCTCTGCTGTTTTAGGACACTGCACTTTAGGTTTGCAATTGCCCTCTTGCTGCTGGGACTTGTTGTTCGTCCCCTTTTCTGTGTGGTAGACTGCGCAGGCCCTCTCTGGTGCTTCTCTGCTGGAGCCCACACCAGGCCCTTGGGATGCAGTTGTACCTTCAGATTGCTTCTGGGACAGGGGGCTTGCAGCTCTCCTGCCCTCCGGATTCAGCTACCAGGGATGGATTTTATGCCCTGGCAACTACAGACTCCGATGTCCGAGTCTCTGCTGTGCCTCTCTGCTCCCCTTGCTTCACTGGGCCAAGCTATCCAAGCTCTAGGCCCCAGTTTCACAAGGCAGCACTACCCTGCGTCTGCACTCTTTCACTCCTGTCTCCAGACTAACTACTACTTCCTCCCTTCAGCCAGACTTAAGGAATCCTCCCTGAAGTTCCAGGTTCAGAGCTCCCTCTGCTGGCCGGAGGGAGAATTGTGTTGAGTGTTAACTTACTGGCCAATAGATCTCCCAATTACCTCCAGGCTCAGCATTAACCCTTTGGGAGGGCAATGCTGTTGTGGCGACCAGGTCCTGGGGCGCCACACTCCCCCTTAGTTAAATTCAGTACTCCCGGACTGTAGAAACAAACATGACATGTTAGAACATTTCATCCCATTATGGGAGGCGCAAATACTTTAACGTTACAAACTTAAACATTACTATAAGAGTCCAGTGTGGCTCCCTGCCGGGTGTCCATTACACTGCTCCATGGGGGACCCGCCGCGATCAAACCCCCAACGTAGGCTCTGGGCATGCGTCAGAGCATTGATGACCCCACTCTATGCACGCCGGACGGGTTTTTCTTCAGGGGTGTCGAGCACACTGGTGCTAACTATGAACAATTTAGGTGTTGGCCACCCATAGTCCAGTGGCCCAATTGTCCATTTTCGCAATCAAAGAAAAGAAAAACATTTTGTACACAACCTTACAGACATTTTGCATAACTATGTACATTCTAATAAATACTCCTTCTTTTTCCCTCTCTATACCTTGGAGGGGGTTGTCCCTTTATCTGTATCAGGCCAGGACTTCGCTTCACGCTGGGCTGCGCCGGCTAGCTGTCCCATTACTATGCCCACGTTCTGGCTCTCAGTCAGCGGATACACCCGGAATAAGCTGTGCAGGCTTTCCCTGAAGTCACTCAAGGTATGGGACTCCCCGGAGTACTGCTGTAGCCATTCTGCTCCCGGTATGTACGGCATGGTGATCGGCATTACCGGCGCTACAGTGGGGGCCGGGGTGACGGCGACTGGGACTGCTTCGGCCGGTGCTGCGGCGCCTTGGGCGATGGCAGCCACCTGCTCTCCCTCTGAGTCGGACATCTTCCTCCCCCTTAGTGAACCTTACCAGGCTCCGTTCACTTTTCAAATTTCCTTCTGGGTCGCGCGGGGTTAACAGCGCTCTGCTCTGATGGCGCGCTCCCTTCGCGCTCTTTTTCAGGCACGCCCCCCTTCTTCCTGCGCTCGGCGAGGCTAATGGCGGCGGCGGTTTACAGACAGTACACAGTCTTTTAAGCACAATTCCTGCAGGCGCACAGTACCCGGTGTGACCGGGCACGAAATCCTGTTCGTGACGCCAAAATTGACTCGCCCACCCCAGGGCTGTGGGACACCCGGTGCCGGGCCGGACTAGTCCGGTGGTAGTCAGTGGTGGCGGGGCCCGGCTCTGTGGCCCTGGTGGGTGTCAGTTGAATATGTGGCGGATGACTTTAAGTTTGTATTCGTGACGCCACCTGTGGTCTGCGGCTATTAAGCCGCCGCTGCTGTGTGAGGCCACCGGGATGATGTTATAGCAGCAATGGTGGTACTGCTCCCCACAGGTGGAGCAATGCCCGGGGCACAGTTGGTGCTTGTGGAAGTCTATGGTGCTGTGTGACTAACACGGTGCAGGGCCGACAAGCAATGAAAGAAACAGGCACAAACAGTAGTCTCTTTACCTTCTCCTCTTTTACTCGGCAGAAACTTAGTCCAGGGAGACCGTCACAGATGGTAAAGATGATCCGGCCGGCCTGGAAGTGCCTGGGGTGATCTTTGGCCAGTTGAGTATGAGGCCTACTCCTTAATCTTTCTCTGCTGTTTTAGGACACTGCACTTTAGGTTTGCAATTGCCCTCTTGCTGCTGGGACTTGTTGTTCGTCCCCTTTTCTGTGTGGTAGACTGCGCAGGCCCTCTCTGGTGCTTCTCTGCTGGAGCCCACACCAGGCCCTTGGGATGCAGTTGTACCTTCAGATTGCTTCTGGGACAGGGGGCTTGCAGCTCTCCTGCCCTCCGGATTCAGCTACCAGGGATGGATTTTATGCCCTGGCAACTACAGACTCCGATGTCCGAGTCTCTGCTGTGCCTCTCTGCTCCCCTTGCTTCACTGGGCCAAGCTATCCAAGCTCTAGGCCCCAGTTTCACAAGGCAGCACTACCCTGCGTCTGCACTCTTTCACTCCTGTCTCCAGACTAACTACTACTTCCTCCCTTCAGCCAGACTTAAGGAATCCTCCCTGAAGTTCCAGGTTCAGAGCTCCCTCTGCTGGCCGGAGGGAGAATTGTGTTGAGTGTTAACTTACTGGCCAATAGATCTCCCAATTACCTCCAGGCTCAGCATTAACCCTTTGGGAGGGCAATGCTGTTGTGGCGACCAGGTCCTGGGGCGCCACATATCTCCTTCACTTTCTGGGCTGCTCATTAGGCTCATTCATATGCACTGCTTTCCCAGTACACCAGCCAGCCTGGCATCTGAGATTAGTTGCAGTCAGCCATGCTCCAAGCCTGTGTGACAGCGTCTGACAGCAACCAATCACAGGCGCTGTCTGCGAGTCAGTATCGTGGCATAAAAATAAATAAATAAAGTTTTTGGCGTAGGGTCTCCCCGTATTATGATACCAAGCACAGAAAAAGACCACAGCTACAGGCTGCAGCTTCCAGCCGTGAGCTTATCTTGGCTGTGTAACAAAATAAGAGGAATCGCATGTGGCTTTTTTATTATTTAAATAAACAATTAAAAAAAACAATTTTAATAGCCAGCCAAAATAAAGCCTGACAACTGGAGACTGGTATTCTCAGACTGGGGAGGACCATGACTGCCCCCAGTCTAAAAATAGTAGCCTGCAGCCACCTGGGATTCTCGCATTCATTAGGTGCGACAAGCTTAGCACTTTACAACCTCTTCCTGATTGCCCTGGTGCAGTGGCGATCAGAGTAATAGCAGGGGTTAATAACAGCCCACAGATGCCGCTAAGCCCTAGATGAGTAATGTGAGGCATCTAAGAGACACCCCCATTACTAATCTGTAAGTGAAAAGAAAAATAAACACAAACACCGAAAAACACAAACACCGAAAAATACAAAAAATATATTAACCCCCAAACCACTCCTGTAGGTCTAACACAAAGTCCCACAATGATTCAGCTCTACTATATCTGAATCACAGCATGCGATCATGGAATATATACAAATGCTGTAACTACAGGCAGAGAATGAGCCACCATCACTGGTGAAGTCACTCAGGTTATTTGCGGTCATAGCAGAAGAAGGACCGTGGTAACCTTTCTGCTGTGACCGCGGCTACCCTGATTGACGTCACTGCAGAACGCGGCTAATTCTCTATCTGCATCTCACAGCAGATAGTCATGTTCTAAGATCACACACTGTGACTCAGATGTAGCAGAACTGAATTGTCGTGGAACCTCATGTGGATTATGCCAGACTTGGAGGGGTGTTTTGGGGGTTAATAAAGTTGTGAAAGAATGTGTTTTTTGTATTTTATTCCAAATAAAGGATTTTTTATGTCTGTTTCTGTTTATTTACTTTCACTTACAGATTAGTAATGGGGGGGTGTCATAGACCCTCCCTATTACTAATCTAGGGCTTAGTGGCAGTTGTGGGCTGTTATAAACCCCTGCTATTACCCCAATTGCCCCCACACCAGGGCAATCGGGAAAAGCCAGGTAAAGCACTGGACTTGTAGCATCTAATGGATGTGACATCCCGGACATCTGCAGGCTGCTATTTGTAAGATGAAGTGTGGCCTAATAACCGTAGGCCTCCACAGCCTGAGAATACCATCCCCCAGCTGTCGGGTTTATCTTGGTTGAGTATCTAAATTGAGGGGACTGCATGTCATTTTTTTAATTACTTATTTAAATAATTAAAAATAGAAAAAACCTGCATGCAATTCCTCTTATTTTGACACACAGCTAAGATGAGCACATGTCTGGGGGTTGCAACCTGTAGCCGTATTCTTTATATGTGCTGGGTATCATAATATGTAGGGGGAACTCTATGCCAATTGTTTTATTTATCTATTTATTTTTACTGTATAATATAGATGCACACAGTGCCTTGTAACTGGAAGCATTCAGTTGCTATGCTGCCAGGGTGGGGAGGCGTCTGAATGCAACCAATCACAGACGCGGGTGGGAGGGGAATGCAGTGAATTTTCAATGAGGGTTAATTATCGGCCCTGGAAGTGAATGATCGGCCTGGAAGCAGTGTACTGCCATGACGGATGCTCAGTAAGTAAAGTGCGTGCACTCCTATCTTCCTATCCCTTCCACCAACGTTTTAATTGTCGGATTCTGGTCCCCATAGACTTATATGGGGATTGGAATTCGGACCGGAACTGGATTTTAAAAACCAGATAACAAGGACACACAGGTCCCGGTTATGTGTGAGTCTGCCCATCATCACTCTCAATGTTCAATGAAAAACAGTGAAGTAGGAAAAAAAGCTACATTGTCACATGACTATGTATGAAAATTGCATCTGAGTGGAGTGACCATGTGAAGACTGCTGGAACCAACATGAAGAGCTGAATCCTGACAAGGATTAAATTACATGCTGTTAGGATTTGGCATGTTAGAGTGCTTCATTTTACAATTAAAGGGGTTGTCCAGGTTTGAGATGAAAGTTTGCAGTCAATCTAGGTGACTGCATGCTTCTGAATTCTCATAACGCATGCTGTGCATACTTTTAGGATTCACCCATGCCACAGGAAAGAATGGAAGGTCATGTGAGCACAAGCATTCCAGGTACTGCAAATCCACCTCATTGAATTGAATAGGAGTGGAGGTGCAGTACCCGGCTGTGGCCGCTATCAGAAAATGGAGAAAATCCAGAATTGAGCACTTCTGGCCTCCTGCTACCGCCACATTCACCTAGAACAGCCTATTGGCGGGGGTGCTGGGTGCCAGACTCTGACTGATCAGATGTTGATGACCTCTCCTAAGGACACCTTTCTTTTCTTCATCATGTTTAGATGCCATGATGACTTTTCACATCTACAGCTCGTCACTGAAGATTTCCATTTTCTCAGATACTCTGCAGCACATCATGGAATGATACCCTTGAAAATAGCGCAACGATTATAATACTCCTATATAGACCATTTTGGTCAGCCTTTTTGCGCTCCCCATAGACATCTTTACTTAGCTGTTAGTGTTATCCAAGTGGAAGTTGCTAGGTCACTTCTTTTGGCTGTGTCACATCTTGTGTAAACCAAAGGGGTTATAATATACCAGTTATGTATAGTAGATTTTATGACAGGGTATTGATCCAGGGAACTAGTCTGATTGCCGGATGTGGAGTCCGGAAGGAAATTTTTTCCCCATTGGAACTTGTTTGCCACATTGGGGTTTTTTTTTGCCTTCCTCTGGATCAACATGTTAGGCTACGGGTTGAACTAGATGGACTTAGAGTCTCCCTTCAACCTTAAAAACTATGATACTATGATACTATGAATATAATGAAAAGAATGAACATATGAAGAGCATGTTGGTTTACATAGAAATGCATATGTTTAAAATTTGGAACATTTCAGGGCATTTTATTAAGTGGGTTTCAGAGCAGATGTGCCTCAAAAAGACATGTGCACATACCCTAAAGCTCAAAAGCTGTATAGTGCATAGGAGATACAAATATTATGCCCAGCACTCAGTCACAGGCCACAAACTAATGTTTTCTCTTCTCATTTTGTTATTCATAATGTCGCAGGTGGAGGGGACGCGCTCGCCACGCTCGGGTCCGGAGCTTCTGCTGCTGCTGCTCGGTGGCTCGAGCGGTGGGCCGGACCCGGGGACTCGAGCAGCGCTCCTCGCCCGTGAGTGAAAAGGGGGTGGTATGTTTAGGGAGATTGTTCGTGATGCCACCCATGGGACGTGGTGATGATGGCACAACCGCTGCTGGTAACGGGGTTCCCGGGAGAGATGGTAGGGTGCAGCTGGGATGTTGTCCCCTCCGTGGGTAGGGGGGTTGGTAATCCCGGGGCCCGGTGATATAACGGGGAGGCTGGATGGCTGGGGTGCAGGGATGCCCGACCCCGGTCCTTACGGCTTCGCAGAGTTCCACCAACTCCTGCAGACGGCCACCACCATCTGCCAACCTTGCTGTCAGTGCGTGGGCTACTATCCAGACACCTGAAGTGTTTACTCCTCTCACTTTCACCTCCAAAACTGATCTGACACTTTTCCCGCCTCCAGGCCTGTGAACTCCTTGGTGGGTGGGGCCAACCGCCTGGCTCCGCCCCACCTGGTGTGGACATCAGACCTTGGAGGGAGGCAACAAGGGTTTTTGGTTGACTGTTGTTACTGTCTAGGGTGGGGGTGTGTATGTTGGTATGTATGTGACTACCTGGCTAGTCCAGGGCGTCACAATAACACTGTCTCTTCTGTCTTGGTTTAGCCAATGACCTATTCATTATTCATTACTACTAGGTTGAAAGGGATTGGATAGTGGGTGACTGGCTGTAAACCAAAGACATGAAGTTCTCTTGACATTGGGTATTTTAGCTCAGATTATCTAAATATCTTTAAATACTCAATTTCCTTCAAGCATTTTTAAAGTTGCTCCACCACAAACATTTCCTCACTACATTATATTAGGCTTACAACAAGTAAGGTATTTATGTAGAGTTAACGGCTCATTCAAACATACTTGGATTTTGGTCTGATCTCACAAAACGCAGAGCATGGACTGTTTCCCGATTTCTCATCCCAAACATGACAGCCTCATAGAAACATATGAAATTGTCATGTTAAGGTTGGGAGAGTCAATATCTGGATGTCTGACTGAGCCTTAAAAGGTTGATAGTTACTGTCCCAGTGCAGGAATTGCACCTGACTATTGTCACAAGGACAAAGCATTGTTTCCCAGCTATTTAGCTGAGCAGTCAGTTCCAGAACACTGCCAGTATTAGCCTTCTGTTTGGTGGTGCTTGTTGCCTCAGTTTTCTGTGCTCTCTAGATTGATCTTTTGCCGCCAGACCCCTGACTACACTTGACCATCCTTTTGCATTGTCCATTTTGCTTTAATCTACTACCCTCTAGGTATTCTGACTCCAGACTGTAACCTCACTATACCTTTGCTTATTCCCTTAATCTTAAAGGGATCTCTTGGTAGCTTACCTCAAACTATCCTGCCCCATGACTTGCCTGTGTAGGGACTAGTGTCACATTAAGACTGGCCATAACTTTTTTTTCATCCCACCAGTATTGATGCTCTGCATACAATGTGTGATCAGGTTATTTATCCGACCATGGTGGTTCAAGATCTGGTAAAGGAGCACCAAAGACTAGAGACATTGCAGTCCCATTTGAAGAGTCAGTTATCTAGTGTGGTGGGTGCCTCTCTAAGCCCTTCATTATGGGTAGCAGCTCTGACTCCTTTAACTTCTGGTAGTGTGCAGTTGGTCTTTCCCAAACCAGTTATAGCACTTCCTGACAAATTTTCAAGGGAGAGAAATCAGTTTCAGGTGTTCAGGGAAAGTTACAGGCTATTTTTTTTTTATCTGACTCCCTGGTCTTCAGGGAATAAGTCCCAATGGATGTGAATAATCATGTCCCTGCTGTGAGAGAGTCCTCAGACTTGGGAATTTTCTTTGCCCCCCAAGTCCCATAAGGTTCAGCTGTTAATGGCTTTTTTGATGCCTTAGGGTTATTCTATGATGCATCTGACAAAATCCAAGTTGTGGAGGCAAAAGATCATAAGTCTGACACAAGTTGGCCACACCACTGAGGACTATAATATTGAGTTATGGCGGTAGTCCATGGAAGATCTGTGGAATGATGCAGCTCTGAGGTGTCAATTTTACTGTGTGCTTTCAGATACACTTAAGGATTCTCTGGCTCTACATGCTGCCCCTACTTCCATTGGAGAGGCCACAACTCATTCTGTTGTATCACAAGATTGGGGAAAGGTATGATGAGCAACAGGAGGTTTCAGCAATTTTTCAAGAATTGGTCCATTTACCTGAGGCGGAACTGATGGAGATTGGAGCTGCCACTCAGACCACTGAGGGGAAATGTCTCCTTAATTTTTGGACTCTGTCTCTACTGTGGTCACGTGGTGAATTTCTCAGCAACTGCTCATTATGCCCTCAAGCAAGCAAGCTGTCAGGAAATGCCTACGTCTCGGTGATTGTCGAGGAGGTCACCCAAACGTCCAAGTGCCAAGTTTACTCAGATAACGTACTGCTAAATGTGGAATTCCTTCCTGGAATGACTACATGGTGGTGAGCTTATTCACTCCTTTTTTTGCTAAATGTGGAACTATTTTTCCAGTATTGGTAATTATCTGCAACTGCTTTCACACAGACAGACAGGGTCATCTGTTACCGAGACCGTGAATGCCGAACAGTGTGTTGCCTGCTGGGTGCTCAGGTTCGGCATATTGCGGATCGGATAGACAGATTTCTGGGTGGGGCTGGGGAAAACCCAGTGGTCATGGTGAACATTGGTACTAATGACAAAGTTAGAGGCAGGTGGAAGGTCCTTAAAGATGATTACAGGGAACTAGGAGAGAAGCTGAAGTCCAGGACATCCAAGGTGGCATTTTCAGAAATACTGCCGGTGCCACGAGCGTCACTAGAAACGCAGCGGGAGCTTAGGGAGATAAATACGTGGCTTAGAAATTGGTGCAGGAAGGAAGGGTTCGGGTTCATGGAGAACTGGGCCGACTTCTCAGTTGGCTACAGGCTCTACGGTAGGGACGGGCTGCACCTCAATGGGGAAGGTGCAGCTGTGCTGGGGGAGAAAATGGTCAGACGGATGGAGGAGCTTTTAAACTAGGATCTGGGGGAGGGAGGGTAGTGGAGCAAAAAAGGGGAAGGATATTGCAGATAGAGACAGTGAGACGGTAGGGGTCAATGAATGATTAGGGAGGAATGGGACATGTAAGGAACGTAGGGAGGCTAGAAATAGAGTTGAGCGATTCGATTCGAACGGTTTGCCAATTTCAATTTTGAG
Source organism: Anomaloglossus baeobatrachus (assembly GCF_048569485.1). NCBI lineage: Eukaryota > Metazoa > Chordata > Amphibia > Anura > Aromobatidae > Anomaloglossus > Anomaloglossus baeobatrachus. Next base: position 350,738,325 of record NC_134354.1, read on the forward strand.
TGATTTTGGTCGGTGTTCGAGTCATTCGATGAACTCGAACGATTTGCTTCAAGTTCGGCTGTTCGAGTTACGTTCGATAACAGTTCGATCACCAAAAAGCGTGGCTTTTCACAGTAAGGCTATATGCGCACGTTGTGTATTTGCATGCGTCCTGCATCCCCAGCACAATCCCTCTCTCATTCCTACTCACCGGTCACGGGTGCGGCGCTGCACGGCTGTCACAAAGCTCCGGCGGCTTTTTCTCTTTTGAAAATGGCTGCCGCTTCATTTTTTAATCTGGTATTCCCTGCTTTCCCCACCCACCAGCGCCCATGATTGGTTGCAGTCAGACACGCTCCCATGATGAGTGACAGCTGTCTCACTGCAACCAATCACAGCCACCGGCGGGCGGGTCTATATCGTGCAGTAAAATAAATAAATAATAAAAAAAAAACCTGCGGTTCCTCCCAATTTTGATACCAGCCAGGATAAAGCCACACGGCTGGAGGCTGGTATTCTCAGGATGGGGAGCGCCACATTATGGGGAACCCACCACCCTAACAATATCACCCAGCAGCTGCCCGTAATTTCCGCATCCATTAGATGCGACAGTCCCGGGACTCTACCCAGATCATCCCTAATTGCCCTGGTGCGTTGGCAATCGGGGTAATAAGGAGTTAATCATGGCAGGCGTCTCCCTGAGATACCTTCCATGAATAACGTGTAAGTGAAAGTAAATAAACACACACAATGAAAAATCCTTTATTTGGAATAAAAAACAAAAAAACACCCTCTTTCACCATTTTATTAAAATCCCCAAATACCCCTCCAGGTCCGGCGTAATCCACAGAGGTCCCGCGACGCATCCAGCTCTGCTATATGAAGCTGACAGGAGCGCCGTAGAACAGGAGCGCTCCATGTCAGATCCAATGAGCAACTGACATCAGCCGCACTGTCAGCGGGGACGCCACTGAGGTAATACCTGCGTGTGCGGTGATGATGGGGGTTGTAGTGCCTGCATGTGTGCGAGGATGATGCGTGCGGTAATGCCTGTGTGTGTGCGAGGATAATGAGTGCCGTAATGCATGCGTGTCTGCGAGGATGATGAGTGCCGTAGTGCCTGTGTGTGTGTGAGGATGATGAGTGCCGAAGTGCCTGCGTGTGTGCGAGGATGATGAGTGCCGTAGTGCCTGCGTGTGTGCGAGGATGATGAGTGCCATAGTGCCGGTGTGTGCAAAGATGATGGGGATACATGAAACTGACAGGAGCGCCATAGAACACGAGTGCTCCGTGTCAGATCCACGGAGCAACTGACGTGAGCCGCGCTGTCAGTGGGGACGTCACTGAGGTAATGCCTGTGTGTGCGAGGATGATGGGGGTTGTAGTGCTTGCGTGTGTACGAGGATGATGCGTGCAGTAGTGCCTGCATGTGTGCGAGGATGATGAGTGCCGTAGTGCCTGCGTGTGTGCGAGGATGATGGGGGTTGTAGTGCTTGCGTGTGTGCGAGGATGATGAGTGCAGTAGTGCCGGTGTTTGCCCTCCCATCCATCCATCCATCCCTCCATTCCTCCCTCCATCCCTCCATCCATCTCTCCATCCATTCATCCCTCCCTTCATCCCTCCCTCCATCCCTCCATGCATCCCTCTATCCCTCCTTCCATCCCTCTATCCATCCATCTATCCATCCCTCCATCCATCCCTCCATCCATCCATCCCTCCCTCCCTCCATCCCTCCATCTCTCCATCCATTCATCCCTCCCTTCATCCATCCCTCCATCCCTCCATGCATCCCTCTATCCCTCCTTCCATCCCTCTATCCATCCATCCATCCCTCTATCCATCCATCCATCCCTCCATCCATCCATCCCTCCATCCCTCCATCCATCCATTCATCCATCCCTCCATCCATCCATCCCTCCATCTCTCCATCCATTCATCCCTCCATCCATTCATCCTTCCATCCATCCCTCCCTCCATCCATCCATCCATCCATCCATCCATCCGTCCAGTCCATGTGAAAAGAAACGGAAGGCACTCATCAAATATGCGGTAAAAAAAAGCTGTTTTATTCGACCATCAGATCAGGGGGAAAGGCGTGGCCTTTCATTGGAATGAGCACCGTGGCCAGAATGCAAGGAAATTTACAAGCCATATAATGCGTGCATAAACTGAAATAGGAAGATTGAGCAGTTAGCTCGCTGAATGGTGCCAGTGTTTCCTCCTTTCACCATCCATCCATCAATCCTTAAAGCTGAACAATCTGCTTCTGGATTCTCTACTGCAATATAGAGGTCAAGATTACCAAATCTTCCTATGCTTTTCATTGGAGTCAGTGGCTCAATGGATAGAGCTACTGCCTAAGGAGAATTAGTTCATGAGTTTGAATCCTGGCCGTCCCGATAAAAAATTTAATTTAATTTATTTATAATTTTAAATTATAATTATTATTTATTTATAATTATAATATAATTTAATTATGCACTGAGGGGAGGAGCCGGACATCAGCTGTGAGCCACAGGACACACCTCTAAAATCGGAGCAGTTCACGGAACGAGGCTGCATTGCTCTCTACTCTCTCTCCTCTTTCTCTTCTCTCTCTCACTCTTCTCTCTCTCTTTTCTCTCTCCTCTCTCTCCATTCTCTCTCTTCTCTCTCTCCTCTCTCTCTTTTCTCTCCCTCTCTCCTCTATCTCTTCTGTCTCTCTCCTCTCTCTTTTCTCTCTCTCTTCTCTCCATTTCTCTCTCGCCTCTCTCTTCTTTCTCTTCTCTCTCTCCTCTCTCTCTCCCTCTCTCTTCTCTCTCTCCTCTCTCTCCTTTACTCTCTTCTCTCTCCTCTCTCTCTCTCCCTCTCTCTCTTCTCTCTCTCCTCTCTCTCTCTTCTCTCTCTCCTCTCTCTCCTTTTCTCTCTTCTCTCTACTCTCTCTCTCTCTCTTCTCTCTCTCCTCTCTCTCTCTTCTCTCTCTCCTCTTTCCTTTTCTCTCTTCTCTCTCTCTTCTCTCTCTCTCTCTCCCTCTCTCTCTTCTCTTTTCTCTCTCTTTTCTCTGTCTCTTCTCTCTCTTTTCTCTCTCTTTTCTCTCTCTCAGACCTGGCGATGATCAGCTGATGCGGTCACATGACGGAATCAGCAGACACTATAAGTCGAGCAGTGAGGCCAGCTTTTTACCGCGGCCGGCTAAACTATCAGCTGCTGCTGTGTCAGACAGGAGTCTGCACAGAAGTGTGTAGTTTGTTGTTTTTGTTTTTTTTTGCACTGATGCATCAGCTGATTCTATAAAAGCCGTTTATACAATCAGCTGATGTGTCATGTGATTCAGGCCCTTGAACCTGACACATCATCTGATCGCTTTGCCTTCCAGCAAACCGAACAGATGATATTCTGCAGCTGCAGAAGTACAAGGCTCAGCATCCTCCATCCAGGACTTTATGCTGGAGAGAGAGGCAGAACAACAAGGCTCAGCATGCTCCATTCACTAGTGTATGCAGGAGAGCAGACAGCAGCTGCAGAACTACAAGGCTCAGCATACTCCATCCATGACTGTATGCAGGAGTTTTTTGCCCACCAAAAGATGACGTGGGCTTCGCCATATTTTGTATGCTTTTGGTATGGCTGCCCCCAACCCCCAACTGCCTATTTGTACCCGGCTGGGAACTCAAAATATAGTGAAGCACTTTTTTTAATAATTTTCATGAATTTCATGAAATAATTAAAAAAAAAATGACATGGGCTTCGCCCCATTTTTGTGCCCAGCCAGGTACAACTAGGCAGTTGGGGATTGGAATCCGCAGCACAAGTTAGCCCAGGGTTTCTGGGCCCCTCTGCTGCAAATTGCAGTCCGCAGCCGCCCCAGAAAATGGCGCTTTCATAGAAGCGCCATTATCTGGCTCTGTATCCAACTCTTCCAGCAGCCCTGAAGCCAGGTGGCTTGCTGGGTAATAATGGGTTAATATTAGCTTTGTTTTACTAGCTAGTATTAAGCCAGAGATTCTTAATGTCAGGCAAGTTTGACCCGGCCATTAAGAATCTCCAATAAAGGGTTAAAAAAAAAACACCACTCAGAGAATAAATACTTTAATAGAAATAAATACACAGACACACTTAGAGACTCCATGTTTATTACTCCCTCTCATCCCTCCACGATCCTGGTCTTCTGTCTTCTTTCTCCTTCAACCCATATCAAAAGAGGAGAAGAAGGAGATAAGGCATAAATGATGTACAAAAGTATTGACAATTTTATTAATAATTTAAAGGACAATACAAGATGATAAAAGGCATACAAAAAATTGGAAAGGTAACCGTGGTGTGGGTACAGAAAGAAGTTCCTATAGGATAGGTTGGGGGGTAAGGTTTTGTTATCCACTCGGCGTATTAGCTATGGCCAAATTATTATATTTAATCTGCTTTGCTTCTGTGTTTCCCACAGTGTTTCAGCTGGCCAACATGAACATCCGCTCACGTGACCAGGTGTGGTTAAATCAATTGGACAAGGTCTTCCAGGAGTGTGGGAGTAATTGCCTAGGTGTCTCTGGTGATGTCTCTTCTTCAGACAATCCGTCTTTGCAGTCTACCATGCACAGGTACAGGGAGTTGTACAGGAGGAGGATCCGGTTATGGTGCAACCGGGCTTTTTTGACCAAGTACATGGGCAATGGATGGGTCCCCCGCGGTCTCCGTGTTCAAGTGTTCCCTTCATTCCCTGTTATCGATGAGGCCTTTAAAAAGGAATGGGAGGATAACTTGCAGAGCTGTTCCATAAAGTCCATGGATCTTCTCTCAAAACACAATGGTTCCACTCTTGACTCTATAGAGGCTGAGTTAGAGGGTCTTGAAAAAACTATTCAGAGCCTCTGTACTACAGAAGCTCTTACCAAATTTAATATGGACATTGGCAATGAGGCTCATAAATGGGAGAAAGAGGTCCGTGATCTCAAGCTAAAAAAGTTCCAGCGTGATGCTAACGATTATTCCGCAGGAACTGCTTATAGATGGAGCCACCATTTTTCTAGGGGCAGAAAACCATCTAAACAGGGCCCCCCCTCTCGATCTCGTTATGCATCTAATTTTTCCGAATCATCTTTTGAAGAGACTTCGTCGGGTCTATCTGACAGGACACGTAATCCTGGGAATCCCATTGGAGTAACCACCAGGAGTCGCCAAAAGGATTCTACCACCACTTCTAAACAGTCTGCTGACCCCAAAAACAAATTACAGGTAATAAATCTATCTTCACATGTCCTGTCAGATATTGAACTTGACGTTCTCTCTAAGGGCTTAAACTTTTGCACCACTAATTCGTTTAACCTCTTTTCAGCGTTAAAGGATATGAACTTGTTTGCCCGGAAGTTATTACTAAAAATAACTTTATACCCAGAGACAACAACCCAGCGGTATGGACAAGACCAAGAGGGGCACTCTTCAAGACCTCCAAGACCTTTTGGAGGAATAAAATCATGCCCCAGGTACATCTCCTGACTTTCTACTGCCCAGATCAACGCGTTTTCCCCTCTTGTCCTTATGCCCGGCCATTGACTTCTTTTTGAGGCTGGTAACCGACGACCTCAAACAATTACCAACACGGCTCAGGTATGACAATCTGACTCGACGCCAGAGGTTGGCGGTCACACAGCTTCAAAACTATGATGTCGTTGTAATCAAGGCGGCGGATAAGGGGGGCAACATCGTGATCTGGCCAGTAGAAAAATATGAAAAAGAAGCATTTAGACAGCTTTGGGACAAAACCACCTATTCACGCTTGACTCATAGGCCCTTGACCTCCTTCTCCTCTGAGCTCAAGAAGATTCTTTCTTTGGCACATCAAAAGGGCATAATTGACGAGAACATGCTCGAGGGGCTGCTCACTAGCTGTCCACGTGTCCCAACTTTCTATCTATTACCCAAAATCCACAAAGATGCCCTCAACCCCCCGGGACGTCCGATTGTGTCCCGCATAGGAGGGTTATACGAACCGATTTGTAAATTTGTAGATTTTTATTTAAAACCTTTAGTTGAATGCTTACCCTCCTATGTCAAGGACACCACGGATGTCCTGAGGCGTCTTGATGGCATCTTTGTGGATGACGATGTGCTGATGGTTTGTGCCGACGTGGAGACGCTTTACACCTGCATCGGACATGAGGACGGTCTGGAGGCAGTCCGCTTCTACCTCACAACCTCCGGTCGCGATGGCGCTTTGGTTGATTTGATCTTGGAGTTGCTCGGTTTCGCCCTAACCCACAATTTTTTGTTTTTTAAGGATCTATTTTATCTACAGCAGCGCGGCACTGCGATGGGCGCGGCCTGCGCGCCCGCCTACGCCAACCTCTTCCTGGGTTTCTGGGAGAGGTTGCTGTTTGGAGATGCGAGCGCTCCGAGAAGCGCCCAGGTGCAGTGCTGGCTCCGCTTTATAGATGACATTTTTATTATTTGGCAGGGCCCAACCGAGCAACTCGATCAATTCATGAATGACCTTAACCATAATTCTTTGAATATCAAATTGACCTACCGGTCAAGTAGAACCAAATTAGATTTCCTAGATATTGGGATCTACGTAGATGGATCGGGGGGCATTCAGACCGACGTCTTCCGTAAGGACACATCGGTCAATGCCCTCCTCCATGCATCTTCGGGTCATACCATGTCAACCATACGCGCCTTCCCGATCGGACAGTTCTTGCGGATGAAGCGGATTTGTTCTACCTCTTCCACCTTTGAATCCCAGTCGTCCGATCTCCGATGCAGGTTTAAAGCTAGGGGGTATAGTAATAGGTGCATAAAGAAAGGGTATCTTCGTGCTAAAAATACCCCCAGGGAACAACTTCTTCAATACAAACCACGTCGGCCAACCAGTGACAATCAGATACGGTTTATTGGGACGTTTAACCATGAATGGGACACGATGAGGGGAATCCTGGGTAAACACTGGTCAGTCCTTTTTACTGATCCCACCTTGGTCGAAGTGTTGCCCAGGCGACCCCTCATGACAGCTAGGAGAGCCAGGAACCTCGGGGATCTTCTCGTCACAAGCCATTATATCCCGCCTCGGCAAAAGTTTTTTGGATCCAGAGGACCTCTACGAGGATTTTTTCCGTGCGGCCATTGTGTTGCTTGTAAGAACACCATCAAAGTGTCTTCATTCGTTTCATTAGATGGGAAGAGTACGTTCTCCATCGACCAGCACATCACATGCAGTACCACACATGTGGTCTATTACGCGACGTGTCCGTGCTCCCTGATATATGTGGGACTCACTTCACGTGAGCTCCGCATATGAATCAGGGAGCACGTCAGAGATATTGCGGCAGCTGGTTCGGTGGAGGACGTTACCCTCCTCAAAACACTTCCCCGTCATTTTAGAACTTACCACAATTGTAACCCTAAATCGCTTGTGATACGGGGTATTGATGTGGTACACGGGGGTGTCCGGGGCGGCAATCTACGCAAGACTCTCGCACAGCGGGAGTGCAGGTGGATTGTCTCCCTGAACACCCTCGTCCCCTTTGGTCTGAATGAAACTGTGAGCTATGCTCCATTTTTGTAGTGATCCTCTGCCTTTTGGTTCAGCTCCTGTTCACTTCCATTTACAACTGTATATTTACTTCTGGGCCCCCATTTTCTGCCTTCCCAGTCCTTCTCCCGGTTCCTCCCTGTGCCTTGTGCTAGCTGTATATGTAGATTATGACACCCCTCTGACACCTGGAGTTGTGGGGTTTTTGTTTTTAACCTGTGTTTGCTCTGTCTCACTTTCCTGTTTTTAATCTGTTTATTTTTTTATCATTTATTTACTATTTTCCTGCAGGTTGTCTTGATGCCAATCTATACTGGGATTGAACCTTCTATGCAATACTTCTGAACTTATCTTATTTACATCAGTGTGGATTGTTCCGCTCATATTGTACCGCTTACATTATCCATGTCATTGTCTGTGATATTCTTTCTGATCTGCTTACCCCCTTTTAGTGGGGCACGCGTCCTCCGGCTCTCTGACAGCGTGCGTGGTTTGGAGTCGGGCCCGTCTGGTGCGCGCGCGTGGTGGTCATGGTGACGCGTCCCATGGCCCTGCAGCGCGCCGTACACAGCGGTGTCCCTACTCCTTGCTTTTCGGCCGAGCTCGACCACCGGCGCACGCGAACTGTTAACCACCATTAAACATCATCCTCTGCACCTTTGCAATCCCTATATATTTTGGCTCCCTCAGTGCACTTAACACACCTCCTCTAGAAAAAGCATCTGCGAAACGGCTGTTGGAGGTCTACCTTTTGCCTCCAGAGCCAGCCCCACTCACCACCAGGTAATGCAGCAGCTCCTTCTCACTTTAGTTCGGGGTGATTACCATGTGCATGTACACTGTCTCTGCTTTTTGGCGTAATTATTCCCATTTTTTGCACGGTCCCACAGCCATTAAGCAGATATTGTGCTATTTGTTCCTTGGTTCTCACCTTGACATGTCTTACATGCTTCTTTGAGAGGGCACATGTCTTTTCATATGCCTGATCACAGGTATACACTCAGATTTATATATATGATTTTGTACGTGTGCCCCCATAGATTGAGCTGTTGCATTTATTAATCCCAGGTTTTATTCACACCTATTACTGGTACACATGTGGGTTTATCTTACCCACACGTGTTCATTTCTATACCTCTGGGTCTGGTTCTGTGTGGCAACCACCTTACCCCCCAACCTATCCTATAGGAACTTCTTTCCGTACCCACACCACGGTTACCTTTCCAATTTTTTGTATGCCTTTTATCATCTTGTATTGTCCTTTAAATTATTAATAAAATTGTTAATACTTTTGTACATCATTTATGCCTTATCTCCTTCTTTTCCTCTTTTGATATGCCTTCCGGAGTTGGCATTTTCCCTGAGGGATACCATTTTGTTATCCACTCGGCATATTAGCTATGGCCAAATTATTGTATTTAATCTCCTTCAACCCATGCAGCTCTGATACATCAGACAGCACAGCATGGGAGGAAGTTGCTACTGCTCCCATGCAGTCTAATCACTCTGTGAGTGAGCAGAGGTTGCGGGTTGTAAGCAGTGACGTCAACGCTGCCACCGTTGCTAAAGTAATCTGACAGGCGGTTTACTATAGCAACGGTGCTCCGATCACGTGATTCCCGGTGCCGCAACGGGGATCTTCATTATTTACCGGCTGTGGCATCCAGTCCCTGCATGTGGGCTGACTCTGTAAAGAGCGCCGGCATGCAGGAACAGGAACATTGTAGCCAATGAGATAATAGACACGTGACTGGTCACATGCTATGACGACGTCATGGAAGGTCCTATCAACAGTGCTGGTTACCGGGAGGGCGCAGCGATGATCGGGTGGAAAAGTGTCGGGAGAAAGAGTGCAGGACGCGTTGCGGGGACCTGGAAGTGTAATGGAAATTTTTTTTAACTGTATGTGTACATGTATAATGTGTTTTTATGTGTTTGATCACCATTGTTTTCAATGGGGTTCGAAGGTATTCGTCAAACGTTCGTCGAACGTTCACAGAACTGAGCCACCATTCGACGAACCAAACCGAACTCGAACACTAGGGGGTGGCTCAACACTAGTTAGGAGTAATAAATGTGTTAATAGTATTAAATGTCTACTGGCGAATGCAAGAAGTCTTGCAAACAAAATTAATTAATTGGAGACTTTTACGTCAACCATGGATTATGATGTGGTGGGCATTACGGAAACCTGGCTGGATGAAAGCCATGACTGGGTGACATACAGGGTTATAGTACAGTTAGGAAGGACAGGAAAGACAAAAACGGTGGTGGAGTGTGTATATTTGTCAAATCTAACCTAAAACTTGTGTTGAATGATGACATTGGGCGGAACTACAACAATGTAGAGTCAGTATGGGTAAATGTACATGGGGAGGGGAATAATGGAAAAATTCTAATTGGAGTTTGCTGTAAGCCCCCTAATACACCTGAACAAAAAGAGGGTGAAATGCTGGAACAAATTGAAAAGGTAGCTAATAATAATAATAATCGGGTTTTTATTATGGGGGATTTCTACTATCCAGACATACAGTGGGACATAGAATCTTCTGGTTGTGCTAAAAGCTGTAAATTCTTATCTACTATTCAAGACAATTTCCTCTCTCAGATGATAGATGAACCGACGAGGGGAGATAATTTGCTAGATCTGGTCCTGTCAAATAGACCGGATACAATTTCAGATCTACAGGTCCGGGAGCATTTGGGCACCAGCGATCATAATATGGTAAGCTTCAAAGTAATATTCAATAGAACATTTCAAAGGGGAAATTCTAAAACCTTGAATCTTAGGAAAGCTGATTTCAACAAATTACGGGAAGAGCTTAAATGTGTAGATTAGGACAAAGTCATGGTAACTGGGGATACTGAACATAAATGGGTTAAGTTTAAGGATATACTGCTAGAGTCCTGTAAAAAACGTATACCCTCTGGTAATAAAATGTCCCGGAATAAAAATAAACCACTATGGATAAATAAGACTGTACAAAGTATAATAAAACAAAAACAAAGGGCGTTTAAAATCTTAAAGGCTGAGAATACAGAAATAGCATTTCAGGAGTATAAAGATATCAATAGGAAATGCAAAAAAGAAATCAAACAAGCAAAACTAGCTACTGAAACAAAAATCGCCAATGACATTAATATAAATCCCAAAATCTTTTATAAATACATTAATGCCAAAAGGAAAACAAAGGATAGTATTGGCCCCTTAAAATATAATAACATGTTAGTTATAGAGGACAAACAAAAGACTGAGATATTAAATAGGCATTTTTCATCTGTGTTCACCAAGGAACTGACTGTACCAGGGATCATTCAAGAAGTGAAAAATCAAAGTTCCCCACCCGATATAATTAATTTAACACAAGAAGAAGTACGCCTACGTCTGAGTAAATTAAACATTGACAAATCCCCAGGGCCAGATGGCATTCATCCACAAATATTGAGGGAATTGAGCTCTGTAATCGACAGACCACTGTATCTCATCCTTTTAGACTCGCTTGTAACAGGGTTGGTGCCTCAGGATTAGAGGATTGCTGATGTGGTACCAATATTTAAGAAAGTTAAGAAGGTAGATCCAGGCAACTACCGTCCAGTAAGCCTGACATCTGTGGTATGCAAAGTTTTTGAGGGCATTTTAAGGGATGACATGCAAAAATATATTGCAGAAAATAATATAATAACTGACAACCAGAATGGATTCATGAACGATAAGTCGTGTCTAACTAACCTGTTGGGGTTCTATGAGGGGGTAAGTACAAACCTGGATATTGGTAATACAGCTGATGTGATTTATTTGGACTTTGCAAAGGCATTTGATACTGTCTCACATAATAGGCTTATACTAAAGCTCCAGAAGCAAGGACTAGTGGAAATTATATGCAACTGGGTGAGGAATTGGCTAAAAGGTAGGAAACAAAGAGTAGTCATAAATGGTACATTCTCTAAATGGGCTATAGTCAGCAGTGGGGTACCGCAGGGATCTGTGCTAGGACCAATTCTTTTTAATCTCTTTATTAATGACCTTGTGGATGTGATTGATAGTAAAGTGTCAGTCTTTGCTGATGACACCTAACTATGTAGGATATTAAAAACTGACCTTGATAGTACAATATTACAAAAAGATCTGGATAAGATGTCAGAATGGGCAGATACTTGGCAAATGAGATTTAATGTTGATAAATGTAAAGTAATGCACCTAGGACGGAGTATTCCTATACTGCGTATACATTAAATGGAAGTAAACTCGGGATTACAGAACAAGAGAAGGACTTGGGTATTTTCATTACAAATAAGCTGAGCAGCAGCACTCAATGTCAAGCAGCAGCTGCTAAAGCAAACAAGATTTTAGGGTGTATAAAAAGAGAGATTAGATCCCAAGATCCCAACGTATTGTTACCCCTCTATAAATCACTTGTAAGGCCCCACATCTGGAATATGGGATCCAGGTATGGGCTCCACATTTTAAAAAGGACATTCAGAAGTTAGAGTCAGTCCAAAGGCAGGCAACTAGACTACTACAAGGAATGGAAGGTCTCCCATATGATGACAGGTTGAAAAAGTTAGATATGTTTAGCTTAGAAAAAACAGGAGATCTCATTTATATGTATAAATACATGTGTGGTCAATATAAAGGACTGGCACATGACTTATTTCTTCCAAAGACAATACTAAGGACCAGGGGGCACTCACTGCAAGTGGAAGAAAAGCAATTCCGACAGCTAAATAGGAAAGGGTTGTTTACAGTTAGAGCAGTCAGACTGTGGAATGCCCTACAACAAGAGGTAGTAATGGCAGATACTATAACAGCTTTTTTAAAAGGGCTGGATGATTTCCTTAGTACACAAAACATTGTTGGTTATAAATGACTTAGTGACCAAATGTAGAACTGGTGGAGGAAGGTTGAACTAGATGGACCTAGGTCTTTTTTTCAACCTAAGTAACTATGTAACTATGATTGTGGGTCTGTGGCCAACTTCATCGATTCAGGACTGATTTTTATTTTATGAATAGGGACATTTAGGTTGGAAGGAACCATTCAAATTGTTGTCATTGACTGGATACCGTTACTCCAGAACCTTTTCCAGCTGGTAACGGTGGAACTCACACTATGGCCGGTGTCACACTTGCAATTGTCTTGCGTGTATCTCGCGCGAGTCTCGCGTTGCATCACCCGGCACGGACTCACACTCTCCTCACAGGAGCGTCTCAGCTGCATAGAGATGCATGCAGCTGACCCGCTCCAGTGAGGAGAGTGTGAGTCCATGCCGGGTGATGCAACGCGAGACTCGCGCAAGATACACGTGAGGCAATCGCAAGCGTGACACCAGCCTTAGAGTGGCAACTCTTCACTCTGAGTCAATCTCCGGCAATGTTTTGGATAACTTACCTGTCGGTTTGGTATTGGGATTTGCATGGTTACATATTCACAATCTTTTCTATATTGTTAAGTGGAGTCCCTTTTGTCATAAGAAATTTCTTAATTCTGTGTAGATTTTTTCCACTAGTCTGGAGGGTCTTCAGGGTTGTGGCTTTTTGTTTTTTCTTCATTGATTTGGTCAGTGGCTTACCCCCACCTTGCTATGCACCCCAATTTGGGATGTATTCCATCTGTCTAGATTTTGGCGATTGGTGACTGTTCACATTCAGTCATCAGGCCCTGTCCACAGGCTATTTACTTTATGCAGCATTTGCCTGGACCTGTCTCGCCCACAGCCATGATTCAGTCATGGGTACGGGACTGAAATAGACCAGGTGAGTGCTGCTAAGAGCAGTTCTACTATTTCATATGTGAGGCCGTTTGGCACATTTTATAAAAATATTTTAGTGTTAGGACTGCCCCAAATGAGATTTGCCGTGGAGTGGCGGGGTGGCTGAAGAAATTGCAATTTTTTGCCAAAAATCTCAAATTTATAATAAGTACAGTTGGAATTTTTAGTGCTGTAGTGCACATTTAGTGCTAGCTTTTTTGTTTTTTCTTCTTCATTGAATTGGTCGGTGGCTGACCCTCACGTTGCTATGCACCCCAATTTGGGATGTATTCCATCTGTCTAGATTTTGGCGATTGGTAACTGTTCACATTCAGTCATCAGGCCCTGTCCACAGGCTATTTACTTCATGCAGCATTTGCTTGGACCTGTCCTGCCCACAGCCATGATTCAGTCATGGGTACGGGACTGAAATAGGCCAGGTGAGTGCTGCTAAGAGCAGTTCTACTATTTCATATGTGAGGCCGTTTGGCACATTTTATAAAAATTTTTTAGTGTTAGGACTGCCCCAAATGAGATTTGCCGTGGAGTGGCGGGGTGGCTCAAGAAATTGCAATTTTTTGCCAAAAATCTCAAATTTATAATAAGTACAGTTGGAATTTTTAGTGCTGTAGTGCACATTTAGTGCTAGCTTTTTTGTTTTTTTAAAAGCAAACCGGATTGAATAGCACACTGCTGCAAGATGCTGTGGTAGGCATGCTGGTTATGTATGCCTTCAATTTTGAGTAAATCCCCAACAGTGTCACCAGCAAAGCACCCCCACATCATCACACCTCCTCCTCCATGCTTCACGGTGGGATCCAGCCATTGAGAGTCCATTTGTTCACCTTTTCTGCAAACACACGGTGGTTGGATCCAAAGATCTCAAATTTGGACTCATCAGACCAAAGCACAGATTTCAACTGGTCTAATGTCCATTCCTTGTGTTCTTTAGCCCAAACAAGTCTTTTCTGCTTGTTGCCTGTCCTTAGCAGTGGTTTCCAAGCAACTATTTTACCATGAAGGCCTGCTGCACAAAGTCTGCTCTTAACAGTAGAGATGAGAAGGTGTGTCCAAACTTTTGGTCTTGGGGCAGCACGGTGGCTTAGTGGTTATCACTGCAGTTTTTTGCAGCGCTGGGGTCCTGGGTTCAAATCCCACCAAGGACACCATCTGCAAGGAGTTTGTATGTTCTCCCGTGTTTGCGTGGGTTTCCTCTTTGTTCTCCGGTTTCCTCCCACACTCCAAAGACATACAGATAGGGACTTTAGATTGTGAACCCCAATAGGGACAGTGTTCCTGATGTACATAAAGCGCTGTGGAATATATTAGCGCTATATAAAAATAAAGATTTGATTTTTTTAAATTTTTTTTGATTTTGGTCTGTATGGTACGTGATCCAGAGAAGGAAGGAAGTCCACCAGGAACAAGTAAAATCTTGCATTTTATTTTGTCAGTCTTAAAATATCCAGTGCATATACATTCATCAGAAAAAAACTCTAAAAACACTCTAGGGTGTGCTGTGGCGCCCCTGAGGCTCTGGTTGTCACAGGTTACAGCACCTCCATTAGGGCGTGGTATTCATCTCAGGTAAGGGGGGGATTAATCACCGGTGTTCTACATTCACACTCTACATACAGCTTAGGAGCCTTCACATAGGGTGGGATGGCTCAGGGTAGGCACGGGAGTGGCCATAATGATCATGGGACTTCCCCGGTCACTGAAGCCAGCCACCTGAGGGGCGGATTCCACTTGGGGTAGAAATAGGTGCAACACACTCACATAGAGAGAAGACCCGTCAGGACCGTAATTCTGACAAGACATCTCTGGAAAACTTGGACTTTATTGGGCCCGAGGCTTGGAGCAGGAGCTTAGCCCGGGTACCTAGCTGCTGAGGTGGACACCCTAGAAATAGGACTCTCTCTCCTTCCTTTTCAAAAACACCAGTGGTGTCCCCTTACCGGATTTAGGATCCACCTGAGCCCATCACAGCAGTAACCTGTGTGACCGGGCTTGCAGCTGAAGTTGTGAGTAAACTACACCCTGAACCCGCAGAGACTGTGTTGTCTTCTCTTAACTGGAGCTGCCATCCAGCACTTAAGCGCCAACCGCCATCACCTTCCCTCTTCATCCACCAGGGGCCCGCTCTGCCTGTGGATTGAAAATCACTGCAAAAACAACAAAAAAAAAAAAACACCAACATTTTTAAGTTCCAAAGAAATTATGATCAATGTTATACACAGTACCATATATTAGAAATATTATTTTGGATAAAATAACAGTGATCAGGTATGATTTCCATATTAAAATAGGTGATTATCATGACATCTTGGCCAAAAAATAGATATAAGAAATTTTTCATAAATACAATGAAAAATTGCCACAGTATACATGTAAGTTGTACAATTACTTATTCCTGGTAGATTTCCTTCCCTCACTGGATCATCTATGGTTTTTTCCATTATAATCATTCTGCTGTTTTTAATGGCATCTTCTCGGGATGTGCTGCAGAAGATCAGGTAAGATGGAAGTCTGCAGAGATGAGCGAGCTGTGGATGTGAAAAGTCATCATGACATCTGGACATGATGAAGAAAAGAAAGAGAAGGACTCAGATCAGAGACAATGTCTAGTGATGAGCGAGTATGCTTGTCACTACTCGGTACTCGCACGAGTATCACTGTACTCAGGCTACTCGGCGGGGACCGAGTAATTTTGCGATACTCGTGCTGTACTCGTGGTCTTCATCCCTGCATGTTGGCGCTTTTTTGAGAGCCAGCCCTCATGCACGGATTGGCTGGCAGACCACTGCAATGCCACAGCCCTGTTAGTTGTGGAATTGCAGTGAGAGGCCGGCCCGCACAGCGTGACCGAGCCTTTATACCGGCGGGCGCACTGTGTTCTGCACACAGCCATCTCGTATTCCCTGCTTTCCCCGCCCACAGGCGCCTATGATTGGTTGCAGTAAGACATGCCCCCACGCTGAGTGACAGGTGTCTCACTGCACCCAATCACAGCAGCCGGTGGGCTTGTGTATACTGTGCAGTGACGTTTTTTTGAGCAGCAGAATCCTTAGGATTTCACTGCGCATGCTCTCTCTGGCTCCCTGGACCCGTAACCAAGATAAATATCGGGTAACCAAGGAAAGTGCTTTACCCGATATTTACCCTGGCCACGTGTGCAGGGAGCCCGACACTTCCCCGCTCGGCTCCGCCTCCTCCCGCACTCCACTCCGCATGTATATATATATATATATATATATACACACGCACACACACACTCACCTGTCCTCAGTGCCATGGCCCCGCTCGGCTCCACCCACTCCGCACTCCTCCCCCGCACAGATTCTCGGCGGCCGAGCGAACAGCTGATCACCCGGCACTGGGAGCGATCAGCTGATCACCCGGCACTGGGAGCGATCAGCTGATCACCTGGCGGCCTGCTGCAGGGAGCGATCAGCTGATCACCCGGCGACCGGCTTCTGGGAGCGATCAGCTGATCGTTCACAATAGTCTGCCGCCGGTAAAACTGTAAAAAAAAATAAAAAAAAAAAAATAATTAAAAAAAAACGGCGTGCGGTCCCCCCAATTTTAATACCAGAGCAGATAAAGCCAGACGGCTGAAGGCTGGTATTCTCAGGATGGGGAGCTCCACGTTATGGGGAGCCCCCCAGCCTAACAATATCAGTCAGCAGCCGCCCAGAATTGCCGCATACATTAGATGCGACAGTTCTGGGACTGTACCCGGCTCTTCCCGATTTGCCCTGGTGCGTTGGCAAATCGGGGTAATAAGGAGTTAATGGCAGCCCATAGCTGCCAATAAGTCCTAGATTAATCATGTCAGGCGTCTCCCCGAGAAACCTTCCATGATTAATCTGTAAATTACAGTAAATAAACACACACACACCTGAAAAAATCATTTATTAGAAATAAAAAACACAAACCAATTCCCTCGTAACCAATTTAATAAGCCCCAAAAAGCCCTCCATGTCCGGCGTAATCCACGGACCTCCAGCGTCGCATCCAGCTCTGCTGCATGGAGGTGACAGGAGCTGCAGAATACACCGCCGCTCCTGTCAGCTTCACACAACAACTGAGGTGAGTAGCGCGATCAGCTGCTGTCAGTCAGGTAACTCACGGCCACCGCTGTATCGGTGGCCGCGGATAACCTTAGTGACAGCTCAGCTGATCACCATGTCATTTGAGCACTCTTCTGAGACTTTTGTGAGCACCCGAGCTTTTTGGTACTCGCTCATCACTAACAATGTCATCTGTAAGGTACATAGATTTAAATGATTATTTGGGATATTGACTAATTCACATCAGTACTGTGGTTCCTGTATTGTCTGCAGTCTGATGATGACTTACAGCAACAACTCCAGGTATCGTTTTATCATTGTTAAAGATCTAGTGGGAGTTGAAGGTTCATGGTATACAAATGTATTTGGGTCTGGCTTGACATTACAATTGATGTACCATGTACTGCTGGTGGTTCATGTGATGTATATCTATATTGATGAGAGTAGTGATGCTTTATCTCTGTACTGATGGGGATCTACTGATGTATTATGGTTCTTCTGGTAGTTTTAGTGACGTATTTCTTTACTGCTGGTGGTTCTGGTGAATTCTGTACTGATGAGGGTTGTGATTAGAGATGAGCGATGTTCGAGGTTCGCCAATTTCATGTTCGAGTGATTTTGAGGGATGTTCGAGTCGTTCGACGAACTCGAACGATTTGCTAAAAGTTCGGCAGTTTGAGTTACGTTCGAGAACGGTTAGATCACTAAAAGCATAGCTTTTCACAGTAAGTATGTGCGCACCATGCATATCTGCATGCGTCCTGCATCCCCAGCATAATCCCTCTCTCTTTCCTACTCACCTATCACAGGCTTCTCGCTGCACGGCTGTCACAAATCTCCAGTGGTATTTCCTCTTTTGAAAATGGCTGCTGCTTCATTATTCAATTAGTTATTCTGTGCTTTCCCTAACAACTGGCGCCCATGATTGGTTGCAGTCAGACACTCCCCCACAATGAGTTACAGCTGTCTCACTGCAACCAATCACAGCCGCCGGCAGGCGGGTCTATATCGTGCAGTAAAATAAATAAATAAATAATAATAAAAAAAAAAAAATGCGGTTCCCCCCATATTTGATACCAGCCATGATAAAGACACATGGCTGGAGGCTGGTATTGTCAGGATGGAGAGCACCACATCATGGGGAGCCCACCACCCTAACAATATCACCCAGCAGCCGCCCGGAAATGCTGCATACATTAGATGCGGCAGTCCCGGTACTCTACCCAGCTCATCCCGAATTGCCCTGGTGCGGTGGCAGTCGGGGTAATAAAGAGTTAATCATGGCAGGCGTCTCCCCGAGATACCTTCCATGATTAAACTATAAGTGAAAGTAAAGAAACACACAGCGAAAAATCCTTTATTTGGAATAAAAGACAAAAAACACCTCTTTATTAATCCCCAAACAACAATCCAGGTCTGAAGTAATCCACATGACACTGTCAGCTCTGCTACATGAAGATGATAGGAAGCACCATAGAACACGATCACTGTGTCCTCTCCACGTACAGTCATGGCCAAAACTTTTGAGAATGCTACAAATATTAATTTTTACAAAGTCTACTGCTTAAGATTTTCTAATTGCAATTTGCATATACTCCAGCATGTCATAAAGAGTGATCAGCTTAACAGCAATTACTTGCAAAGTCAATATTGGCTAAGAAAATGAACTTCAACCCCTAAAACACATTTCAACATCATTGCATTCCTGCCTTAAAAGGAGCAGCTAACATTGTGTTAGTGATTGTTCCATTAACACAGGTGTGGGTGTTGATGAGGACAGGGCTGGCGAACAATCAGTCATGATTAAGTAAGAATGACACCACTGGACACTTTAAAAGGAGGCTGATGCTTGGTATCATTGTTTCTCTTCAGTTAACCATGGTTATCTCTAAAGAAACACGTGAAGCCATCATTGCTCTGCACAAAAATGGCCTAACAGGGAGAAGTATCGCAGCTACAAAGATTGCACCTCAGTCAACAATCTATTGCATCATCAAGAACTTCAAGGAGAGAGCTTCCATTGTTGCCAAAAAGGCTCCTGGGCGCCCAAGAAGGACCAGCAAACGCCAGGACCGTATCTTAAAACTGTTTCAGCTGCTGGATTGGACTACCAGCAGTGCCGAGCTAGCTCAGCAATGGCAGCAGGCTGGTGTGAGTGCTTCTGCACGCACTGTGAGGCGGAGACTGCTTGAGCAGGGCATGGTTTCAAGGAGGGCAGCAAAGAAGCCACTTCTCTCCAGAAAAAACATCAGGGACTGATTGATATTCTGCAAAAGGTACAGGGAGTGGACTGCTGAGGACTGGGGTAAAGTCATTTTCTCAGATGAATCCCTTTTTCGATTGTTTGGGACATCTGAAAAACAGCTTATTAGGAGAAGAAGAGGTGAGCGCTACCATCAGTCTTGTCTCATGCCAACTGTTAAGCATCCTGAAATGATTCATGTGTGGGGTTGCTTCTCAGCCAAGGGAATCGGCTCACTCACAGTCTTGCCTAAAAACACAGCCATGAATAAAGAATGGTACCAGAATATCCTCCAAGAGCAACTTCTTTCAACTGTCCAAGAGCAGTTTGGTGCCCAACAATGCCTTTTCCAGCATGATGGAGCACCTTGCCATAAAGCAAAGGTGATCACTAAATGGCTCATGGAACAAAACATAGAGATTTTGGGTCCATGGTCTGGAAACTCCCCAGATCTTAATGCCATTGAGAACTTGTGGGCAATCATCAAGAAATGGGTGGACAAACAAAAAACAACAAATTCTGGCAAAATGCAAGAATTGCTTATGCAAGAATGGACAGCTATCAGTCAGGATTTAGTCCAGAAGTTGATTGAGAGCATGCCAGGGAGAATTGCAGAGGTCCTGAAGAAGAAGGGTCAACACTGCAAATATTGACTTGCTGCATTAACTCATTCTAACTGTCAATATAACCTTTTGGTACTCATAATATGATTGCAATTATATTTCTGTATGTGATGTAAACATCAGACAAACACAATTAAAAACCAGAGGGCAACAGATCATGTGAAAATATAATTTTGGTGTCATTCTCAAAACTTTTGGCCATGACTGTAGCACCGGAAGTGAATCGCACTGTCACCAGAGACTTCAGTCTGCAATGCAGATGTCAAGATTACCAAATCTGCCTATGTTTCTCATTAGAGCCAGTGGCTGAATGGTTAGAGCTCTCACCTAAGACGCATTAGCTCACAAGTTCAAGTCCCAGCTGTCCTGGGAAAGAATTTAATTTATTTTCAATTATAATTTAATTTAATTATGCACTGAGGGGAGGATGATGGGGGTTGTAGTGCCTGCGGTGATGATGGTGGTTTTAGTGCCTGCGTGTGTGGTGATGAGTATGGTACTGCCAGTGTTTGCCCGCCCATCTACCCATCCATGCATCCAACCATCCATCCATTTGCCCATCCATCCATCCTTGCAGCTGAACAATCTGCTTCTAGATTCTCTACTGCAGTATAGAGCTAGAGAATACCACATCTGCCTATGTTTCTTATTAGAGCCAGTGGCTCAGTGGTTAGAAGCATTAGTTCATGAGTTCAAGTCCCGGCTGCTCAGGTAAAGAATTTAAATTATTATTTATTTATAATTATAATTTAATTATGCACTAAGGGGAGTAGCCGTACATAAGATGTGAGCCGCGGGACACACCTCTAAAATCGGAGCAGTTCAATGAATGAGGCTGCATTGCTCTCTCCTTTCTCTCTTCTGTCTCTCTTCCTCTCTTTTTCTCTCTCTCTTTTTCTCTCTCTCTCTATCTCTCTCTCTCTTTCTCCCTTTCTCTTTCTCTCTCTCTCTTTTTCTCTCTTTTCTCTCTCTCTCCTCTCTCTTTTTCTCTCTCTCTCTTTTTCTCTCTCTCTTTTTCTCTCTCTCTTTTTCTCAGTCTCTCTTTTTCTCTTTTTCCTCTCTCTCCCTTCTCTCTTCTCTCTCTCCTCTCTCTCTTCGCTCTCTCTCTCTTCTGTCCTCTTTTCTCCTCTTCTCTCTTCTCTCTCCTCTCTCTCTCTTCTCTCTCTCTTCTCTCTCTCCCTCTCTCTTCTCTCTCCTCTCTCTTTCCTCTCTCTTTTCTCTCTCCTCTCTCTCTTTTTCTCTCTCTTCTCTCTCCTCTATCTCTTCTCTCTCTCTCCCTCTCTCTTCTCTTTTCTCTCTCTTTTTTCTCTCTTTTCTCTCTTCTCTCTTTTCTCTATCTTCTCTCTCCTCTCTCTCTCCCTCTCTCTTCTCTCCTCTCTCTCTCCTCTCTCTTTTCCCTCTCTCCTCTCTCTTTTTCTCTCTCTTCTCTCTCTTCCCCCCTCTCTCTTCTCTTTTCTCTCTCTTTTTTCTCTATTTCTCTCTCTATCTTCTCTCTCTCTTCTTTCTCTCTCTCTCAGACGTGGTGATGATCAGCTGATGCGGTCACCTGACGGAATCAGCTGACACTATAAGTCGAGCAATGAGGCCGGCTTTTTACTGCCCGGCCGGCTAAACTATCAGCTGATGCTGTCAGACAGGAGTCTGCACTGAAGTGTGTAGTTTGTTGGGGTTTTTTTTGCACTGATGCATCAGCTGATTGTATAAAAGCCATTTCTACAATCAGCTGCTGTGTCATGTGATTCAGGCCATGTCTAATATTGGTGTGACACCATGAATTTCGGGCTTAGGGCCAGTTGATAATATAAAGCTAGCCCTAACTCCATTATTACCCAGTGAGCCAGCCATCACCAGGGCAGCTGGAAGAGTTGTATACAGCACCAGAAGATGGCGCTTCTATGAAAGTGCCATTTTCTGGGGTGGCTGCGGACTGCAATTCGCAGCAGGGGTGCTCAGAAAGCTTGGGCACCCTGAGCTGTGGATTCCAATCACCAGCTGCCTAGTTGTACCTGCCTGGACACAAAAATTGGGCGAAGCCCACGTCATCTTTTAAAAAAATTTATTTCATGAAATTCATGAAATAATTAAAAAAAAAAAGGGCTCCCTATATTTTTGGTTGCCAGCTGGGTACAGATAGGCAGCTGGGGGTTGGGGGCAGCCTGTAGCTGCCTGCTGTACCTGGCTAGCATACAAAAACATGGCGAAGCCCACGTCATTGCAGAACTACATGGCTCAGCTTACTCCATCCAGGACTGTATGCAGGAGTTTTTTGCCCAACAAAAAAATGACGTGGACTTCGCCATATTTTTGTATGCTAGCCAGGTACAGCAGGCAGGTATGGCTGCCGCCAACCCCCAGCTGCCTATTTGTACCCGGCTGGGAACTAAAAAAATAGGCAAGCCCTTTTTTTAATTATTTCATGAATTTCATGGAATAATTAAAAAAAAAATCGACATGAGCTTCGCCCCATTTTTGTGTCCAGCCAGGTACAATTAGGCAGCTGGGGATTGGAATCCGCAGTACAGGTTAGCTCAAGGTTTCTGGGCCCCTCTGCTGCAAATTGTAGTCCGCAGCCGCCCCAGAAAATGGCGCTTTCATAGAAGCGTCATCATCTGGCGCTGTATCCAACTCTTCCAGCAGCCCTGAAGCCGGGTGACTTGCAGGGTAATAATGAGTTAATACTAGCTTTGTTTTACTAGCTAATATTAAGCCAGAGATTCTTAATGTCATGCAAGTTTGACCCGGCCATTAAGAATCTCCAATAAAGGGTTTAAAAAAAAACACCACACAGAGAAAAAATACTTTAATAGAAATAAATACACAGACACACTTAGAGACTCCATGTTTATTACTCCCTCTCATCCCTCCACGAGCCATGGTCTTCTGTCTTCTTTCTCCTTCAACCCATGCAGCTCTGCTACATCAGACAGCACAGCATGGGAGGAAGAACGCCGCTGCTCCCGTGCAGTCTATTAGTCTATTCACTCAGTGAGTGAGCAGAAGCTGCGTGCTGTAAGCGGTGATGTCACCGCTGAGAGGCGAGTTGCTATAGCAACGGTGATCTCCGTTATTCACCGGCTGTGGCATCCAGTCCTTGCATGTGGCTGACTCTGTAAAGAGCGCCCACATGCATGGACGGGGACGCCAACCATGTGCCAGAGCATTCCACTGGTACACGGAGATGCTGGAACGATCACCACGTACTGGAGAGATGGACTTACAGGACCTAGCATGATGTCTAGCCATGTGACCAGTCTGTAGCAAATGAGATAATAGATATGTGACTGGTCACATGCTATTTTGACGTCACGATAGGTCCTATCATCAGTGCTGGTTACTGGGAGGATGCAGTGATTATCGGAAGGAAAAGCGGCGGGAGACAGAGTGCAGGACGCGTCGCGGGGACCTGTAAGTGTTGTGGCAATATTTATTAACTGTATGTGTACATGTATAATGTGTTTTTATGTGTTTGTGTTTGCCTCCCATTGTTTTCAATGGGGTTCAAGTGGTTCGTCGAACGGTTCGTCAAATATTCGTCGAACGGAGCCTCCGTTCGACGAACCGAACTCGAACGCTAGGGGGGTGGCTCATCTCTAGTTGTGATGCTATGTTTTGTTCAGAAGGGGGTTCCAGTGATGTATTTCTTTATTGCTGGTGGTTTTGTTGATGTATTTTTGTGTTTATTTATTCTTATCCTGTGCACATGTATCAATCAATGATTTGTAAAATTGCATGATACATGGCTTTGTTAATAAAATGTTGTGACATCTAACAAGTTAAGGGTTTTTATGTTTTTAGTAATTTTAGAATAATTAATGGGGTTGTCTAAGTTTGTGATGCATGTATGCAGTCACTCTATGTGACTGCAGACTTCTGAATTCTCGCTTCACACACACACTACAAACTGTCAGGGTCTTGAGGTATCAATGGTCTAAGTAGGAGCTCATGAAACTGCACTTATGCGGTTTACATACATGTGGTCACATGCCAACTATGCATGCCTGGTCTTGCGCAATACAATACGTCTAGTTAGAATATGGACATAAGTATGCAAATCGCATGACCCTTCACTCTTGCCGCTGAAAGGGGAAAATCTGAAAAGTGTGCAGTGGACGCACTATGGGAACTCCGAAGTCTACAATCATCTAGATTATAAAATGAAGTACTGTAGCAAGCCCAATTCTATGGCGTGTAATTTACTCTCTGTGAGGATTCAGTTCTGCTCACTGATTCCAGCAGTTATCGCATGGCCACTCCACTCATATGTGATTTTGAAGGTACACTTCATCTGTGACAGAATAAAAAAAAATCCATAAAATTACATTGTATAATTTTAAAATAATTAATTTGCATTTTATTGTATGAAATAAGTATTTGATAAAATAGAAAAAACAAACTTAATATTTGGTACAGAAACCTTTGTTTGCTATTACAGAGGTCACATATTTCCTGTAGTTCTTGACCAAGTTGGCGCACAATACAGATGGGATTTTGGCCTCCTCCTCCATACAGATCGTCTCTAGATATTTCAGGTGTAGGGGTTGTCACTGGGCAACATTAAGTTTGAGCTCCTTCTAAAGATTTTCTTTTGGGTTCAGGTCTGGAGATTGGCCAGGCCACTCCAGGACCTTGAAATGCCTTTTATGGAGCTACTCCTTAGTTCACCTGGCTGCGTGTTTTGGGTCATTGTCATGTTGGAAGACACAGCCATGACCCATCTTCAATGCTCTTCTGAGGGAAAAAGGTTGTTAGACAGCATCTTGCGATACGTTACCCCATCCATCCTCCATTCAAGATAACAGAGTTATCCTGTCCCCGTTGCTGAAACTACCCTCAAAGTATAATTTTTCCACCTTATGCTTCACGGTTGGGACAGTGTTCTTGTGGTTGTACTAATCTTTCTTCTTTCTGCAAACATGGCGAGTGGAGTTGATACCAAAACGTTCTATTTTGGTCACATCTGACCACATGACCTACTCACATGCCTCTTCTGGATCATCCAGATGCTCATTGGCAAACTTAAAATGGGCCTGGACATGTGCTGGCAGGAGCAGGGGGGACCTTGCGTGCCCCTCAGGATTTTAATCCATGGCGGCATAGTGTGTTACTAATTATAATCTCTTCAGGTCATTGATTATGTCCTCCTGAGTAGTTCTGGACTGACTTCTGACCTTTCTTAGAATCATCCTTACCCCACAAGGTGAGAACCCCAAACAGAGTAAGATTGACAGTCATCTTTTGTTTGCTACATTTTCTAATAATTGCACACCTACAGTTGCCTTCTCACCAAACTGCTTGCCTATAACCCATCCAAGCCTTGTGCAGGTCTACAATTTTGTCCCTGGGGTTCTTAGACAGCTCTTTTGTCTTGACCATGGTAGAGAGGTTGGAGTGTGATTGATGAAGTGTGTGGACAGGTGTCTTATATACAGATAACAAGTTCAAACAGGTGCAATTATTACAGGTAATGAGTGCAAAGTAGGAGGGCTTCTTAAAGAAAAAATAACTGGTCTATGAGGGCCAGAATTCTTGCTGGTTGGTAGGTGATCAACCACTTATTTCATGCAATAAAATGCAAATAAATTATTTGAAAATCATTTAATGGGATTTTCTGGATTTTTGAGGGGATTCTGTCTGTCGCAGGTGAAGGGTACGTATGATAAAAATTACAGACCTCTTCATTCTTTGTAGGTGAGAAAACTTGCAAAATAGGCAGTGTATCAAATACTTATTTTCCCCACTGTATGGATAGATCTTCCAACCAGTGTATAAATGCAGGGCATGTACAGAGTAATATTATTGAGAACTTGTCTATGCTAGTTGCATGTTTGCCGTCACGTGTTGACTAGTCTTTTCCGGCTTCTCTCATTAGCAGATAACTGAGAAAAACCACGAGAACAATCGGGCACTTGACTGCAAGTATGCAATTCATATACATACCGTGAAGTGACCACCCAGTCGCATTGGCAATAAAAGGGAATTGTGACTGTGTGCGCATCTCACATGATAATGTTCTGCAGCCTGCAGTCATATAGCGTAAAAGCACTTTTTTCTTGACTGGAAAAACCCTTTAAAAAATTGGAATTTAAATGCTTCCTACATTTTACATATACACAAAGAGCTGTTATTATACTTTGCGATAAGTTGTCTTTTATTTCAAGTTACTTTTGCATAGGCATAAAGTTACCTTTTAAAGCTCACTGTGTATAAAGATTAAAATTAACCACATGTCCTTAAAATGACAGATAAATCTCAATAATGCAATTGATTTCCCAAACTCACTGAATTATTCAATGTGTGAACTGGAAGCACCTGTCTCTAGTGCTTCCTATGAGTCAAGGTTCTCGTATGAATTATTAGAGAAAGAGACTTCTGGTTAACACTTAAGAGGCTGAATAATTCCCAATTCACACGTCCGTATTTAAGCATGTACATGAAAAATGGCACAGTTGTCATCAGTGTTTTGCATCAGTGTGTGGTCCGTGTGTCCGTTTTTAACATCAGTGTGTCATCAGTGTTTTTTATGGATAAATAAATGACAAAGCTTCTCCTATACTTTGTAATGTTAAACATGTATAGCACACGGATCGTACACAGATGTCATCCGGACTCAAAGACTTGTATTGGCCCTTTTCATCTCTACTGACGTTTCTCCATGTGCATTGCATGGACACAGTTTGTGTAAAAAGACTAACATGTGAATAGCACAATAGATCATAATTAGGGATGATTGAATACCTCAAATATTCGGCTTCGCGAATATTTGCCGAATAGGTCACCGCTATTCGACTATTCGCAAATATTTGATGCGAAAATGTAAATCTATGGTAAACCCCAATAACAACTATTCGGAACTATTCGGGCTTCCCATAAGGCCGCTTTACACACTGCGATATCGGTACCAATATCACCAGCGTGCGTACCCGCCCCCATCGGTTGTGCGACACGGGCAAATCTCTGCCCGTGTCACACAACATCACCCAGACCCGTCACACGGACTTACCTTCCCTGCGACGTCGCTGTGACCGGCGAACTGCCTCCTTTCTAAGGGGGCAGTTCGTTCAGCGTCACAGCGACGTCACTGAACCGCCGCCCAATAGAAGCGGAGGGGCGGAGATGAGCGGCACGAACATCCCGCCCACTTGCTTCCTTCCGCATTGTGGCTGGGAGGCAGGTAAGGAGAGTTTCCTCGTTCCTGCAGTGTCACACGGAGCGATGTGTGCTGCCGCAGGAACGAGGAACAACTTCGTTACTGCTGCAGTAACGATATTTGAGAATGGACCCCCATGTCACTGATGAGCGATTTTGCACATTTTTGCGATGATGCAAAATCGCTCATAGGTGTCACACGCAACGGCATCGCTAAAGCGACCGGATGTGCGTCATAAATTCCGTGACCCCAACGAGATCACTTGAGCGATGTCGTAGCGTGTAAAGCCCGCTATTGACTTACATTGCGCATCGAATATTTGCATAGCGCCGAGTTATTCGTCGAATATTCGCGAAGCCGAATATTTGAGGTATTCGATCATCCCTAATTATAATGGGTACGTGCTGTGTCAGTGAAAAAAATACAAAGCAAGCACATGCCACACAGACGTCTGAATAAGGCTGAATCCGAAAGTCGGATTGTAGTTCACTGAACTGAAGAACGGATTTTAAGAAAATAGGTTTCTCAGCCGTAAGGCATTAAATGAAATAGTTATGAAAAACAACTATTTATGACTTTTTTAAAAACTCAAAATTTTTTCAAACTATGTTAGTACAGTTGTCACTCTCAGTGCTGGCAATAGGTAAATGAGCTTCACTCAATACCGACTCAATGTACCGTCTTCTGTCTGTACAACTACTTGATTGACAACACGCTTGTGGCTTTTACCTTTTTGGCAACCAAGTAGAAGGAGAAACAGTTCCCTCCCATAAGGAAAATATTTTGAATGTAATCAGCAGCTTGGCATTGCTGTAATGAGCTTGGGACTGCATCCAAAAGTCGGGCGAGAGAACCACACTCATTAGAGTGATACCCGATCTTTGTCAACTTCCTCCGCATGTTGTTGGAACACGAGAGGAAAATACATCGTGAAAAGAGCCAAGATATGCTAAAAGTAAAGTTACCAAAAAGGTTTTCAGGTCTTCTTAAGAACTTCACAAGTCACAAATATCACAATATAACTGACTGGTGGCTGTGTACTTTTTTTAACCTCAAATTGCTCTGTTTTTTTTCTTTTTTTTTTTCTAGTATTTGAGGTCTAGACTCAGATATGGGTGGCCCTTGCTTCATGAGCCTTTGATGACAAAGCTTGGCATGCTCCAGATTTAATGACAATAACTTTTGGGTAAATATTTAGAAACTGTTTCTGGATAGGTGCCATTAGTGACACTACCTAAGCAAAATTATATGGTTATTTTGGCATAATGTCACTGGTTGAAATCTGGTCTAAGAAATATCCACAAGGTAACAGTGCCACTGACTTTCAAAAGTGGCTGCAAGCTGGCAGACTCACCACAAATTGGATAGCATCCAATGCAATAACCACAAAGATTGCAACAGACGTTTCCCACTCTGAAGAGCACTAGATTTGACTTTTAGATGACTCATGTGAATAAGGTCATCAGTAGAACAACCAACCAGTCTGCTTATTTCCAAAACCTTCTTTTCTTAAAAATCAGTAAAACAATAAAAAAATCTTTATAGTAAGCTATAATATTGATATATTCAGCAGTGAAATTATTATGTCGTTTTTTTGTGTGATATGTGACAAAATAGAATTTGCACATTACGAAATAGAAAAGAACAGTCTTACTAGGGCAGAAGTAGCTTTCTTATATGTATCAAACATCTTACATCTTTCCTTGAAGCTGCCTATAGCAGTCCAAAGATAGCAGGCAACGATATTTTACCCAATTACTAAAGTCCCAGCATTTGCAAAAATTTCCCATTAAATTTGTCCACTTTATATAAACAATTTCCTATAAACAGCAAATTTTAAAAAGTCTGAACACATCTGTTTAAATACCAGTTTTTGTCATATCAAAAACTTAACAAGAAGAATTTCAGAACTTTTTAGACCTTTTATGTCACCTATAATAATGTGTAAAATTCAATTAAATATGAATAAAAAATAATATTGTTGCATAAATATGCCCAAAATAAGTACCTTAAATTGTGGACAGTCCCATTCTGGACAACGGCCATTACAAAACTTTGATCTTTTGTTGATTTGGAGGTATGCTTAGTATGATTGTTATGGTGATATGAAATTCCTCCTAAATTTCAGCTTTTTGGCTGAGGTTGTCTTGCAGAATTATTTGGAACTGTTCATATTTTCTTCACTGTGACTAAAGACCCAAATATTGTTGTTATTTTTGTTTAACCCTTAAAATAATTTTGGTTTGTTTCTCAGTGGATTTGACAGATTGTAGGTGACTGTGAAAGTGGAAAAAGTTCTTAAATGATTTTTCCTGGTAAGATTT
This sequence comes from Anomaloglossus baeobatrachus, assembly GCF_048569485.1. Taxonomy (NCBI): domain Eukaryota; kingdom Metazoa; phylum Chordata; class Amphibia; order Anura; family Aromobatidae; genus Anomaloglossus; species Anomaloglossus baeobatrachus. The sequence continues at coordinate 350,767,965 of NC_134354.1, forward strand.
TTTTTTACATGACAAAACCTGGCATTTTATCAGGAGTGTGTTGACTTTTTATTTCCACTTTACATTTAACACTGATTTGAGAAAAGGTCCAGTTAATCGTATTTCTTTGCATAAGATACATATTCAAATGATTAGGAGCTGAACAGCAGTAGTTCACAGTAATGGTGAATAAGCAATGTACAGAGCTGTGGTGTTTCAGTTCACATACTGTACTTTTACCATCTGGCTGACGGGGAACCTGAAAACAGCTGATTGGTGGGGATGCCGGATGTGGAACCGAAGGCATCTAATATTGATGATTTAAGCTGATAAGTTAATTATTATCAAAGTAGTTGAAAGCCACTATAAATTGAACCAGACAACTAATACATGCTGCCCAAACCATAGGCAGCTTATGACAGCTACTGACTGTATGATCACAGCCAGGTATGTTTGACTCTGAAATGTTGCAGTGTTTCAGAGAAAAAACTACTTTAAAACCTGGACAGTCGGTTCCCCCGCAGCTTCTCCTGACCAGCTACCCTGTCTTGACTGTGCCTCTCCCCACTAGCTGCCCTGGCTTGACTATGCATCTCCCCATTAGCTGCCCTGGTTTGACTGTGCTTCTCCCCACCAACTGCCCTGGCTTGACTGTGCTTGTCCCCACCAGCTGCCTTGGCCTGACTGTGCTTCTCCCAACCAGCTGGCCTGGCTTGACTGTGCTTCTCCCCACCACTTAGTCTGGCTTGACTGTGCTTCTCACCACCAGCTGTCCTGGCTTAACTGTGCTTCTCCCCACCAGCTGCCCTGGCTTGACTGTGCTTCTTACCACCAGCTGCTCTGGCTCGACTGTGCTTCTCCCCACCATCTGCCCTGGCTTGACTGTGCTTCTCCCCACTAGCTGCCCTGGCTTGACTGTGCTTCTCCCCACCAGGTGCCCTGGTGACTTGACTGTGCTTCTCCCCACTAACTACCCTATATGAGTGGTTGTAACTATGGATACCTAAGCTGCAATGCCCTGCAAATGAGATAAGAGACATGGCTTTATCAAGAGAACTATAGTAAATTTCTAATTGGAGGTATTTGAAATATTATTACATTTACTACATATTGGGACAGGATCTTGGAGTTGGGAATAGCTCTTTAACAAAAGTTAAAAATGTGTTGAAAGGATCTCTTAAGTCTAGTATTTGTGAAATGTATCACTTCTGTAACTTTTATAAAATGTTCTGTAAACATTACTCAGAAATGTTTTACATGGCAACACTGTTAATAATCATACCCACTTTCTTCAAGAAACTATATTTCCAGGCAAGTGGATGTGCTATAGGTTTCCATTTTACCGTATTATTAGATTCCTTTCGTAATGCTTTTGGCTTACAGTCTTACATTTATTAATGCCTCTTCATTTATTATTCCATCATTTAGGCTTGACAGAATAGGTGTTGAGAGAGGTCATTTATTTATATATTATGGAAACTACATGAATTACCTGAATATTGTCATTTCTAATTCCTAATAGCTCTGACCACTAATGTCGTCTAAGCTTCACGTATTATATTTCTGTTTTGTATCAGTTTTAGCTTAGCCATTTTTCAATAAAACTTTTGATAATAAAAATTCTCAAGTTAAAAATGATACCGTCTGCTATGTTTAGCGGTGGTGGGGGGGGGGGGGATACAAGATAATTCAGAAGATTGGTGCTCTTTAAAGAGAAACTGCACTTATAAAAATCATATTTCATATCAGTTGTTTTGAACAAAGGGGGTCCAGGTGTCCATACCTCGATTGTTGACTGAAACAACGGGGCATCAATACTTGCCTCTCATTATGGCAATTCTAATTCTATTTTACATTTTCAAATTATGCTGTGCTAAATGTTTATAGTTTATATTAAAGTATACTACTTTTGCATAATGAAGATATGTTTTGTGGAAAGAAATTTTTTTTATGTATTTGAATGGAAGATTGTTTTTATTAGCATTGTTTTTTTACTTTTATTACAATTTTTCAGGAGGAATCTAAAAAAAAAATGTTAATCTGGCATAAATATCACAAAATTATTTATTTTTTCCTTTAATTATTTGATTTTTTTTTATATATAATGCTTTTGAAGATTCGTCCCACTAATATTTTGCAACCAGTACAAAGCTTCTCAAACTTTTTTACTCAAGCCTCACCAGGTAAACCATGGTGGTAAAAGGTCCTCAGCAGTAGAGTTGAGCGCGGTTCGTGGTTCGTGGTTCTCCAGTTCGCGGCTCGAGTGATTTTGGGGCATGTTCTAGATCGAACTAGAACTCGAGCTTTTTGCAAAAGCTCGATAGTTCTAGAAACGTTCGAGAACGGTTCTAGCAGCCAAAAAACAGCTAAATCATAGCTTGGTTTCTGCTGTAATAGTGTAAGTCACTCTGTGAATCAAACTATTATCACATTTCAGTGTATAGTGTGCGTGAACAGCGCCTTCAGATCACTGCTGTTTCTATAATGGCGATCGCCATTTTTTTTTTTTTTTTTCTTGTCTTCCTTCCCTAAGCGCGCGCGTCTTGTGGGGCGGGCCAGCATGTCAGCCAATCACAGACACACACACACCTAAGTGGACTTTGAGCCAGAGAAGCAACGGCATGTGTGATAGGATCTGCATGTCACATGTCCCTGCATTATAAAACCGGACATTTTCTTCACGAACGCCATTATCTGCCTTCAGCGTCTTTGGTGTCAGACATCAGTGTCGCAGCTCCGTCCTCCTGAGTCCTATAGCCGATACAGCTGTATGCGCTGCATACACAGCGTTAGACAGCTTAGGGAGAGCACATTCTAGCAGTCCTTTTAAGGGCTCAAAGCGGCAGGGTCAGAGAGCCATAAGTGACAGGTCCTGCAAACAGCAACAGCGTCTGTGTAGCCCAGGTCAGGGATTTCCTCCCTGCATTTCACCATTAGGAGGGAATAGAAAGGCAGGCTTCCATTCCTCTACCCAGAGCACCACAATCCTGCCACTGTACCCTCTTGTCCTCTGCACACTCCAACTCATTCTAAGTAAGCCATTATACTAGCAAACATTCAGTGTACCTAGTGGCATCCTATACGTGGCTATTGGACTTTGCTATAGTCCCACTAGTGCAAAGACATTTGCAGAGCACGTCTGCCTGCATTGCACACTACAACTTTTTTAAACTAAGCAATTTTACTAGCAAACACTCAGTGTACCTAGTCGCATCCTATACGTGGCTATTGGACTTTGCTATAGTCCCACTAGTGCCAAGACATTTGCAGAGCGCATCTGCCTGCGTTGCACACTCCAACTAATTATAACTAAGCCATTATACTTGCACACACTAAGTGTTTTTTAGTGGCATCCTATACGTGGCTATTGGACTTTGCTATAGTCCTACTAGTGCCAAGACATTTGCAGAGCGCATCTGCCTGCGTTGCACACTCCAACTAATTATAACTAAGCCATTATACTAGCACACACTCAGTGAACCTAGTGGCATCCTATACGTGGATATTGGACTTTGCTATAGTCCCACTAGTGCCAAGACATTTGCAGCACGTCTGCCTGCGTTGCACACTCCAACTAATTATAACTAAGCCATTATACTAGCACACACTCAGTGTACCTAGTGGCATCCTATACGTGGCTATTGGACTTTGCTATAGTCCCACTAGTGCCAAGACATTTGCAGCACGTCTGCCTGCGTTGCACACTCCAACTAATTATAACTAAGCCATTATACTAGCACACACTCAGTGTACCTAGTGGCATCCTATACGTGGCTATTGGACTTTGCTATAGTCCCACTAGTGCCAAGACATTTGCAGCACGTCTGCCTGCGTTGCACACTCCAACTAATTATAACTAAGCCATTATACTAGCACACACTCAGTGTACCTAGTGGCATCCTATACGTGGCTATTGGACTTTGCTATAGTCCCACTAGTGCCAAGACATTTGCAGCACGTCTGCCTGCGTTGCACACTCCAACTAATTATAACTAAGCCATTATACTAGCACACACTCAGTGTACCTAGTGGCATCCTATACGTGGCTATTGGACTTTGCTATAGTCCCACTAGTGCCAAGACATTTGCAGCACGTCTGCCTGCGTTGCACACTCCAACTAATTATAACTAAGCCATTATACTAGCACACACTCAGTGTACCTAGTGGCATCCTATACGTGGCTATTGGACTTTGCTATAGTCCCACTAGTGCCAAGACATTTGCAGCACGTCTGCCTGCGTTGCACACTCCAACTAATTATAACTAAGCCATTATACTAGCACACACTCAGTGTACCTAGTGGCATCCTATACGTGGCTATTGGACTTTGCTATAGTCCCACTAGTGCCAAGACATTTGCAGCACGTCTGCCTGCGTTGCACACTCCAACTAATTATAACTAAGCCATTATACTAGCACACACTCAGTGTACCTAGTGGCATCCTATACGTGGCTATTGGACTTTGCTATAGTCCCACTAGTGCCAAGACATTTGCAGCACGTCTGCCTGCGTTGCACACTCCAACTAATTATAACTAAGCCATTATACTAGCACACACTCAGTGTACCTAGTGGCATCCTATACGTGGCTATTGGACTTTGCTATAGTCCCACTAGTGCCAAGACATTTGCAGCACGTCTGCCTGCGTTGCACACTCCAACTAATTATAACTAAGCCATTATACTAGCACACACTCAGTGTACCTAGTGGCATCCTATACGTGGCTATTGGACTTTGCTATAGTCCCACTAGTGCCAAGACATTTGCAGCACGTCTGCCTGCGTTGCACACTCCAACTAATTATAACTAAGCCATTATACTAGCACACACTCAGTGTACCTAGTGGCATCCTATACGTGGCTATTGGACTTTGCTATAGTCCCACTAGTGCCAAGACATTTGCAGCACGTCTGCCTGCGTTGCACACTCCAACTAATTATAACTAAGCCATTATACTAGCACACACTCAGTGTACCTAGTGGCATCCTATACGTGGCTATTGGACTTTGCTATAGTCCCACTAGTGCCAAGACATTTGCAGCACGTCTGCCTGCGTTGCACACTCCAACTAATTATAACTAAGCCATTATACTAGCACACACTCAGTGTACCTAGTGGCATCCTATACGTGGCTATTGGACTTTGCTATAGTCCCACTAGTGCCAAGACATTTGCAGCACGTCTGCCTGCGTTGCACACTCCAACTAATTATAACTAAGCCATTATACTAGCACACACTCAGTGTACCTAGTGGCATCCTATACGTGGCTATTGGACTTTGCTATAGTCCCACTAGTGCCAAGACATTTGCAGCACGTCTGCCTGCGTTGCACACTCCAACTAATTATAACTAAGCCATTATACTAGCACACACTCAGTGTACCTAGTGGCATCCTATACGTGGCTATTGGACTTTGCTATAGTCCCACTAGTGCCAAGACATTTGCAGCACGTCTGCCTGCGTTGCACACTCCAACTAATTATAACTAAGCCATTATACTAGCACACACTCAGTGTACCTAGTGGCATCCTATACGTGGCTATTGGACTTTGCTATAGTCCCACTAGTGCCAAGACATTTGCAGCACGTCTGCCTGCGTTGCACACTCCAACTAATTATAACTAAGCCATTATACTAGCACACACTCAGTGTACCTAGTGGCATCCTATACGTGGCTATTGGACTTTGCTATAGTCCCACTAGTGCCAAGACATTTGCAGCACGTCTGCCTGCGTTGCACACTCCAACTAATTATAACTAAGCCATTATACTAGCACACACTCAGTGTACCTAGTGGCATCCTATACGTGGCTATTGGACTTTGCTATAGTCCCACTAGTGCCAAGACATTTGCAGCACGTCTGCCTGCGTTGCACACTCCAACTAATTATAACTAAGCCATTATACTAGCACACACTCAGTGTACCTAGTGGCATCCTATACGTGGCTATTGGACTTTGCTATAGTCCCACTAGTGCCAAGACATTTGCAGCACGTCTGCCTGCGTTGCACACTCCAACTAATTATAACTAAGCCATTATACTAGCACACACTCAGTGTACCTAGTGGCATCCTATACGTGGCTATTGGACTTTGCTATAGTCCCACTAGTGCCAAGACATTTGCAGCACGTCTGCCTGCGTTGCACACTCCAACTAATTATAACTAAGCCATTATACTAGCACACACTCAGTGTACCTAGTGGCATCCTATACGTGGCTATTGGACTTTGCTATAGTCCCACTAGTGCCAAGACATTTGCAGCACGTCTGCCTGCGTTGCACACTCCAACTAATTATAACTAAGCCATTATACTAGCACACACTCAGTGTACCTAGTGGCATCCTATACGTGGCTATTGGACTTTGCTATAGTCCCACTAGTGCCAAGACATTTGCAGCACGTCTGCCTGCGTTGCACACTCCAACTAATTATAACTAAGCCATTATACTAGCACACACTCAGTGTACCTAGTGGCATCCTATACGTGGCTATTGGACTTTGCTATAGTCCCACTAGTGCCAAGACATTTGCAGCACGTCTGCCTGCGTTGCACACTCCAACTAATTATAACTAAGCCATTATACTAGCACACACTCAGTGTACCTAGTGGCATCCTATACGTGGCTATTGGACTTTGCTATAGTCCCACTAGTGCCAAGACATTTGCAGCACGTCTGCCTGCGTTGCACACTCCAACTAATTATAACTAAGCCATTATACTAGCACACACTCAGTGTACCTAGTGGCATCCTATACGTGGCTATTGGACTTTGCTATAGTCCCACTAGTGCCAAGACATTTGCAGCACGTCTGCCTGCGTTGCACACTCCAACTAATTATAACTAAGCCATTATACTAGCACACACTCAGTGTACCTAGTGGCATCCTATACGTGGCTATTGGACTTTGCTATAGTCCCACTAGTGCCAAGACATTTGCAGCACGTCTGCCTGCGTTGCACACTCCAACTAATTATAACTAAGCCATTATACTAGCACACACTCAGTGTACCTAGTGGCATCCTATACGTGGCTATTGGACTTTGCTATAGTCCCACTAGTGCCAAGACATTTGCAGCACGTCTGCCTGCGTTGCACACTCCAACTAATTATAACTAAGCCATTATACTAGCACACACTCAGTGTACCTAGTGGCATCCTATACGTGGCTATTGGACTTTGCTATAGTCCCACTAGTGCCAAGACATTTGCAGCACGTCTGCCTGCGTTGCACACTCCAACTAATTATAACTAAGCCATTATACTAGCACACACTCAGTGTACCTAGTGGCATCCTATACGTGGCTATTGGACTTTGCTATAGTCCCACTAGTGCCAAGACATTTGCAGCACGTCTGCCTGCGTTGCACACTCCAACTAATTATAACTAAGCCATTATACTAGCACACACTCAGTGTACCTAGTGGCATCCTATACGTGGCTATTGGACTTTGCTATAGTCCCACTAGTGCCAAGACATTTGCAGCACGTCTGCCTGCGTTGCACACTCCAACTAATTATAACTAAGCCATTATACTAGCACACACTCAGTGTACCTAGTGGCATCCTATACGTGGCTATTGGACTTTGCTATAGTCCCACTAGTGCCAAGACATTTGCAGCACGTCTGCCTGCGTTGCACACTCCAACTAATTATAACTAAGCCATTATACTAGCACACACTCAGTGTACCTAGTGGCATCCTATACGTGGCTATTGGACTTTGCTATAGTCCCACTAGTGCCAAGACATTTGCAGCACGTCTGCCTGCGTTGCACACTCCAACTAATTATAACTAAGCCATTATACTAGCACACACTCAGTGTACCTAGTGGCATCCTATACGTGGCTATTGGACTTTGCTATAGTCCCACTAGTGCCAAGACATTTGCAGCACGTCTGCCTGCGTTGCACACTCCAACTAATTATAACTAAGCCATTATACTAGCACACACTCAGTGTACCTAGTGGCATCCTATACGTGGCTATTGGACTTTGCTATAGTCCCACTAGTGCCAAGACATTTGCAGCACGTCTGCCTGCGTTGCACACTCCAACTAATTATAACTAAGCCATTATACTAGCACACACTCAGTGTACCTAGTGGCATCCTATACGTGGCTATTGGACTTTGCTATAGTCCCACTAGTGCCAAGACATTTGCAGCACGTCTGCCTGCGTTGCACACTCCAACTAATTATAACTAAGCCATTATACTAGCACACACTCAGTGTACCTAGTGGCATCCTATACGTGGCTATTGGACTTTGCTATAGTCCCACTAGTGCCAAGACATTTGCAGCACGTCTGCCTGCGTTGCACACTCCAACTAATTATAACTAAGCCATTATACTAGCACACACTCAGTGTACCTAGTGGCATCCTATACGTGGCTATTGGACTTTGCTATAGTCCCACTAGTGCCAAGACATTTGCAGCACGTCTGCCTGCGTTGCACACTCCAACTAATTATAACTAAGCCATTATACTAGCACACACTCAGTGTACCTAGTGGCATCCTATACGTGGCTATTGGACTTTGCTATAGTCCCACTAGTGCCAAGACATTTGCAGCACGTCTGCCTGCGTTGCACACTCCAACTAATTATAACTAAGCCATTATACTAGCACACACTCAGTGTACCTAGTGGCATCCTATACGTGGCTATTGGACTTTGCTATAGTCCCACTAGTGCCAAGACATTTGCAGCACGTCTGCCTGCGTTGCACACTCCAACTAATTATAACTAAGCCATTATACTAGCACACACTCAGTGTACCTAGTGGCATCCTATACGTGGCTATTGGACTTTGCTATAGTCCCACTAGTGCCAAGACATTTGCAGCACGTCTGCCTGCGTTGCACACTCCAACTAATTATAACTAAGCCATTATACTAGCACACACTCAGTGTACCTAGTGGCATCCTATACGTGGCTATTGGACTTTGCTATAGTCCCACTAGTGCCAAGACATTTGCAGCACGTCTGCCTGCGTTGCACACTCCAACTAATTATAACTAAGCCATTATACTAGCACACACTCAGTGTACCTAGTGGCATCCTATACGTGGCTATTGGACTTTGCTATAGTCCCACTAGTGCCAAGACATTTGCAGCACGTCTGCCTGCGTTGCACACTCCAACTAATTATAACTAAGCCATTATACTAGCACACACTCAGTGTACCTAGTGGCATCCTATACGTGGCTATTGGACTTTGCTATAGTCCCACTAGTGCCAAGACATTTGCAGCACGTCTGCCTGCGTTGCACACTCCAACTAATTATAACTAAGCCATTATACTAGCACACACTCAGTGTACCTAGTGGCATCCTATACGTGGCTATTGGACTTTGCTATAGTCCCACTAGTGCCAAGACATTTGCAGCACGTCTGCCTGCGTTGCACACTCCAACTAATTATAACTAAGCCATTATACTAGCACACACTCAGTGTACCTAGTGGCATCCTATACGTGGCTATTGGACTTTGCTATAGTCCCACTAGTGCCAAGACATTTGCAGCACGTCTGCCTGCGTTGCACACTCCAACTAATTATAACTAAGCCATTATACTAGCACACACTCAGTGTACCTAGTGGCATCCTATACGTGGCTATTGGACTTTGCTATAGTCCCACTAGTGCCAAGACATTTGCAGCACGTCTGCCTGCGTTGCACACTCCAACTAATTATAACTAAGCCATTATACTAGCACACACTCAGTGTACCTAGTGGCATCCTATACGTGGCTATTGGACTTTGCTATAGTCCCACTAGTGCCAAGACATTTGCAGCACGTCTGCCTGCGTTGCACACTCCAACTAATTATAACTAAGCCATTATACTAGCACACACTCAGTGTACCTAGTGGCATCCTATACGTGGCTATTGGACTTTGCTATAGTCCCACTAGTGCCAAGACATTTGCAGCACGTCTGCCTGCGTTGCACACTCCAACTAATTATAACTAAGCCATTATACTAGCACACACTCAGTGTACCTAGTGGCATCCTATACGTGGCTATTGGACTTTGCTATAGTCCCACTAGTGCCAAGACATTTGCAGCACGTCTGCCTGCGTTGCACACTCCAACTAATTATAACTAAGCCATTATACTAGCACACACTCAGTGTACCTAGTGGCATCCTATACGTGGCTATTGGACTTTGCTATAGTCCCACTAGTGCCAAGACATTTGCAGCACGTCTGCCTGCGTTGCACACTCCAACTAATTATAACTAAGCCATTATACTAGCACACACTCAGTGTACCTAGTGGCATCCTATACGTGGCTATTGGACTTTGCTATAGTCCCACTAGTGCCAAGACATTTGCAGCACGTCTGCCTGCGTTGCACACTCCAACTAATTATAACTAAGCCATTATACTAGCACACACTCAGTGTACCTAGTGGCATCCTATACGTGGCTATTGGACTTTGCTATAGTCCCACTAGTGCCAAGACATTTGCAGCACGTCTGCCTGCGTTGCACACTCCAACTAATTATAACTAAGCCATTATACTAGCACACACTCAGTGTACCTAGTGGCATCCTATACGTGGCTATTGGACTTTGCTATAGTCCCACTAGTGCCAAGACATTTGCAGCACGTCTGCCTGCGTTGCACACTCCAACTAATTATAACTAAGCCATTATACTAGCACACACTCAGTGTACCTAGTGGCATCCTATACGTGGCTATTGGACTTTGCTATAGTCCCACTAGTGCCAAGATATTTGCAGCACGTCTGCCTGCGTTGCACACTCCAACTAATTATAACTAAGCCATTATACTAGCACACACTCAGTGTACCTAGTGGCATCCTATACGTGGCTATTGGACTTTGCTATAGTCCCACTAGTGCCAAGACATTTGCAGCACGTCTGCCTGCGTTGCACACTCCAACTAATTATAACTAAGCCATTATACTAGCACACACTCAGTGTACCTAGTGGCATCCTATACGTGGCTATTGGACTTTGCTATAGTCCCACTAGTGCCAAGACATTTGCAGCACGTCTGCCTGCGTTGCACACTCCAACTAATTATAACTAAGCCATTATACTAGCACACACTCAGTGTACCTAGTGGCATCCTATACGTGGCTATTGGACTTTGCTATAGTCCCACTAGTGCCAAGACATTTGCAGCACGTCTGCCTGCGTTGCACACTCCAACTAATTATAACTAAGCCATTATACTAGCACACACTCAGTGTACCTAGTGGCATCCTATACGTGGCTATTGGACTTTGCTATAGTCCCACTAGTGCCAAGACATTTGCAGCACGTCTGCCTGCGTTGCACACTCCAACTAATTATAACTAAGCCATTATACTAGCACACACTCAGTGTACCTAGTGGCATCCTATACGTGGCTATTGGACTTTGCTATAGTCCCACTAGTGCCAAGACATTTGCAGCACGTCTGCCTGCGTTGCACACTCCAACTAATTATAACTAAGCCATTATACTAGCACACACTCAGTGTACCTAGTGGCATCCTATACGTGGCTATTGGACTTTGCTATAGTCCTACTAGTGCCAAGACATTTGCAGAGCGCATCTGCCTGCGTTGCACACTCCAACTAATTATAACTAAGCCATTATACTAGCACACACTCAGTGAACCTAGTGGCATCCTATACGTGGCTATTGGACTTTGCTATAGTCCCACTAGTGCCAAGACATTTGCAGCACGTCTGCCTGCGTTGCACACTCCAACGAATTATAACTAAGTTACATTGTCAGGGATATTTATTCTTTATTATTCTGCTGTTAATAAAGCTAGACCACCACTGCAATCTTCACCACCTCTCAATTTTTACTACCACATTTTCAGTCCACAATCTTGTCGCAATCAACATGAGTGGCAAAATGACAGATGCTGGTGGAAAGGGGAAGAGGCGTGGTGGAAAAGGCAAAAAAGGTTTTGTCAGTGGGGAAGGTGCCAAAGCTCCATTATCATCTGCTGAAGATAGACCATCTACTAGCAAAAGTAAGATGTCTACTACTTATTGTGGACAATCCGATGTGCTCCCTTTTTTACGGACACGAACAAGAGGAACAAAGGTAGATGATGGGCAAAAAAGGAAAATGCTTGAATGGATCTCAAGTGGTCCAACAAGTGCCCTCTCAGCCACTTCAAGTACCGCATCCAAAAAACACCATTCCTCTGAGTTGTCATCCCAATCACACTTGATTTCTCCCAGCTCTGAAGTCTCCATCAGCCCTGCACAGTATGGTGGAACTGAGATGGCTGAGTCTGCAGAGCTGTTCAGTCACACTATAGCCTGGGAATCAGAGGTCTGCTCCCAAGCTACAGTGAGTACAGAACAGGAAATGGTCTGCAGTGATGCCCAGAACCTTTGTGACTCAGATTCAGGCCGTGAGGACCAAGTTTCTGAGCATAATGTTGACCCTTTGTCACAAACTGTAACACCTGTGGTTATAGACAATGAGGAACATACTGATGAAGATGAGACGCAGATACCCGATTGGGATGACAACTTAAATATTCGGTCAGGGCAAGAAGAGGCTCGGTCTGAGGGGGAGGGGAGTGCGAACACAACAATTGATGATGACGTTCTAGATCCCACCTACTGTCAACCCCCAGTCAGGCACTCGAGGAGGTCAACAGAGGCGGTGGAGGAGGATGCAACCGACGACGAAGTTACCTTGCGCCTTCCTGGACAGAGTCGGAGCACTGGTAGCACGTCTACAACTGCATCCTCAGCCACCACTCTGCCTATGAGCATTATTCGGGGTGGATCAACAGGTCGCATGGCCTCTAAGCCTTGCCTAGCCTGGGCCTTTTTTCACATCGAAAAAGATCGCCCAACTCATGTGATATGTAACATTTGTCATGATTCTGTTAGTAGAGGTCAAAACCTCAGCAGTTTGACAACTTCTTCCATGAATCGTCACATGAATAAATATCATAAGTCCCGGTGGGAAGCTCACCGTGCTGCAATGCCGGCTAGCGGAGCGAACCATCCACCGCCCGCCCCTTCCAGTGCATCCGCGCGCTCTTCATCTTCTAGGACTGTGGGGACAGCTGTCACACCTGTTTTTCCACGCAAAACTTCCACCACTGTAACCGCAACAGGCAGTTTGCTTGTAAGGTCGTCAGTTGGTTTGGAAGGGGAAACAAGTGAGTGTGTACAGCTCTCTCAGACATCGATAGCACCAACGTTGGATGAAGGCAACATCATATCTCCGCCTGCACTTTCCTCACAAACCTGCATTTTTCCAGGGACACCCTACTCAACACCGTCTACACACAGCAGCCAGATCTCTGTCCCTCAGATGTGGTCAAATAAAAGGCCACTTCCTCCGACCCATGACAAAGCTAAGAGGTTGACTCTATCCCTCTGTAAGCTGTTGGCTACCGAAATGCTGCCTTTCCGCCTAGTGGACACACAGGATTTTAGAGACCTTATGTCTGTCGCTGTGCCCCAGTACCAGATGCCTAGTCGCCACTACTTCTCTAAGAAAGGTGTGCCCGCGCTACACCAGCATGTCGCACACAACATCACCGCTTCCTTGAGAAACTCTGTGTGTGAACGGGTGCATTTCACCACCGATACTTGGACCAGTAAGCATGGACAGGGACGTTACATGTCGCTGACTGGGCACTGGGTAACTATGGTGATAGATGGTGAAGGGTCTGCTGCACAAGTCTTGCCGTCCCCACGACTTGTGTGTCAATCCTCTGTCTGTCCAAGTTCCGCCACAGCTTCTGCATCCTCCACCTCATCTGGGTCCTCCACCTCCGCCCCAAGCCTGCCTGGTCAGGCCACCAGCGTTCTCACTGCGCAGAAGGAATCACGCACGCCTCATTACTATGCTGGCAGCCGAGCGCAACGGCATCAGGCGGTGTTTAGCTTGACATGTCTTGGTAATAAGAGTCACACAGCTGAGGAGTTGTGGTCAGCTCTGCGGTCCGAGTTTAATAAATGGTTGTCTCCACTCAACCTGCAGCCTGGTAAGGCCGTGTGCGACAATGCTGCAAACCTGGGTGCGGCCCTTCGCCTGGGCAAGGTGACACACGTACCTTGTATGGCTCACGTGTTGAACCTTGTCGTGCAGCAATTTTTAACACACTATCCCGGCCTAGATGGCCTTCTGAACAGGGCACGAAAACTGTCTGCTCACTTCCGGCGTTCAAGCGCCGCAGCTGAGCGACTTGCATCGCTACAGAAGTCTTTCGGCCTGCCGGTTCATCGCCTGAAATGCGATGTGGCGACACGCTGGAATTCAACTCTCCACATGTTACAGCGACTGTGGCAGCACCGCAGAGCCCTGGTGCAATACGTCATGACGTATAGCCTGGGCCAACGAGATGCAGAGGTGGGGCAGATCACCCTGATGGAGTGGTCTCAGATCAAGGACCTATGCACCCTTCTGCACAGTTTCGACATGGCGACGAATATGTTTAGCTCTGACAATGCCATTATCAGCATGACGATTCCAGTCATTTACATGCTGGAGCACACGCTAAACACTATTCGGAGTCAGGGGGTGGGACAACATGAAGGGGAGGAACTACAGGAGGATTCATATGTGCAAGGGACAACAACATCACCAAGGTCCAGACGTTCATCATCACCAACGCAGCAGGCATGGGACCATGGGGAACAGGGATCGACAAGGGCGCATAGTAGCAGGCGAAATGTTGAGCAAGGTGCAGGAGAACATGAAGAAATGGAGGACGAACTGTCCATGGACATGGAAGACTCAGCGGATGAGGGAGACCTTGGTCAAATTTCAGTTGAAAGAGGTTGGGGGGAGATGTCAGAGGAAGAAAGAACGGGTAGCACCTCTATGCCACAAACACAGCGTGGACTTGGTCCGCATGGCTGCGCAAGACACATGAGTGCCTTTTTGTTGCACTACCTCCAACATGACAGTCGTATTGTCAAAATTAGAAGTGATGATGACTACTGGATTGCCACACTATTAGATCCCCGGTACAAGTCCAAATTTTGTGACATAATTCCAGCCATAGAAAGGGACGCACGTATGCAGGAGTATCAGCAGAAGCTGTTACTCGATCTTAGCTCGGCTTTTCCACCAAACAACCGTGCAGGTGCAGGGAGGGAATCTCCCAGTTGTAACTTGACAAACATGGGACGGTCTCGTCATCTTCACCAGTCTACCCGTACCAGTAGGACCGTATCTGGTGCCGGTAACAGCAATTTTATGGAATCTTTTCATAATTTTTTTAGACCCTCTTTTGCAAGGCCACCAGAGACAACAAGTCTGACACATACTCAACGGCTGGAGAGGATGATACAGGAGTATCTCCAAATGAACATCGATGCCATGACTGTGCAACTGGAGCCTTGCTCCTTTTGGGCTTCAAACATAGAAAAATGGCCAGAGCTCTCCAGTTACGCCTTGGAGATTTTGTCGTGTCCAGCTGCCAGCGTTGTCTCTGAACGTGTATTCAGTGCTGCTGGGTGTGTGCTGACAGATAAGCGCACGCGTCTGTCCAGTGACAATGTGGACAGACTGACGTTCATCAAAATGAACAAGTCATGGATCCAGAAGGAATTTACTACCCCTGTGTCATCCTGGGGAGAGTAAATGCTTGTGGATTTGGAATGTGCTTGATGCAAATCAAAACATCCTGTTTGCAACTAGGGCCCAAGTGCTGCCACTGATGGGGTGGGTGTCTGTGTGGCCCAATTTTTGGAAAAAAGGGAGACTCCGCTTGGAGTAACCCTTGCTTACATTGTTTTTAAAAGAAGCCAAGATGAACAAGTCATGGGTCAGCAAAGACTTTGCTACCTACCCCGGTGTCATCCTGGGGACGGTTAATTATGGGGTATTTTTGAATGTGATTGATGCAAATGTAGCTGTGAAGTGTACAACTAGGGCCCAAGTGCTGCCACTGATGGGGTGGGTGTCTGTGTGGCCCAATTTTTGGAAAAAAAGGGAGACTCCGCTTGGAGTAACCCTTGCTTGATGTGTTTTTAAAAGAAGCCAAGATGAACAGAGCTGGGATCAGGAAAGACTTTGCTACCTACCCCGGTGTCATCCTGGGGACGGATAAGAATGGCGTATTTTTGAATGTGCTTGATGCAAATCAAAACATCCTGTTTGCAACTAGGGCCCAAGTGCTGCCACTGATGGGGTGGGTGTCTGTGTGGCCCAATTTTTGGAAAAAAAGGGAGACTCCGCTTGGAGTAACCCTTGCTTGATGTGTTTTTAAAAGAAGCCAAGATGAACAGAGCTGGGATCAGGAAAGACTTTGCTACCTACCCCGGTGTCATCCTGGGGATGGATAAGAATGGCGTATTTTTGAATGTGCTTGATGCAAATCAAAACATCCTGTTTGCAACTAGGGCCCAAGTGCTGCCACTGATGGGGTGGGTGTCTGTGTGGCCCAATTTTTGGAAAAAAAGGGAGACTCCGCTTGGAGTAACCCTTGCTTGATGTGTTTTTAAAAGAAGCCAAGATGAACAGAGCTGGGATCAGCAAAGACTTTGCTACCTACCCCGGTGTCATCCTGGGGACGGATAAGAATGGCGTATTTTTGAATGTGCTTGATGCAAATCAAAACATCCTGTTTGCAACTAGGGCCCAAGTGCTGCCACTGATGGGGTGGGTGTCTGTGTGGCCCAATTTTTGGAAAAAAAGGGAGACTCCGCTTGGAGTAACCCTTGCTTGATGTGTTTTTAAAAGAAGCCAAGATGAACAGAGCTGGGATCAGCAAAGACTTTGCTACCTACCCCGGTGTCATCCTGGGGACGGATAAGAATGGCGTATTTTTGAATGTGCTTGATGCAAATCAAAACATCCTGTTTGCAACTAGGGCCCAAGTGCTGCCACTGATGGGGTGGGTGTCTGTGTGGCCCAATTTTTGGAAAAAAAGGGAGACTCCGCTTGGAGTAACCCTTGCTTGATGTGTTTTTAAAAGAAGCCAAGATGAACAGAGCTGGGATCAGCAAAGACTTTGCTACCTACCCCGGTGTCATCCTGGGGACGGATAAGAATGGCGTATTTTTGAATGTGCTTGATGCAAATCAAAACATCCTGTTTGCAACTAGGGCCCAAGTGCTGCCACTGATGGGGTGGGTGTCTGTGTGGCCCAATTTTTGGAAAAAAGGGAGACTCCGCTTGGAGTAACCCTTGCTTGATGTGTTTTTAAAAGAAGCCAAGATGAACAGAGCTGGGATCAGGAAATACTTTGCTACCTACCCCGGTGTCATCCTGGGGACGGATAAGAATGGCGTATTTTTGAATGTGCTTGATGCAAATCAAAACATCCTGTTTGCAACTAGGGCCCAAGTGCTGCCACTGATGGGGTGGGTGTCTGTGTGGCCCAATTTTTGGAAAAAAAGGGAGACTCCGCTTGGAGTAACCCTTGCTTGATGTGTTTTTAAAAGAAGCCAAGATGAACAGAGCTGGGATCAGCAAAGACTTTGCTACCTACCCCGGTGTCATCCTGGGGACGGATAAGAATGGCGTATTTTTGAATGTGCTTGATGCAAATCAAAACATCCTGTTTGCAACTAGGGCCCAAGTGCTGCCACTGATGGGGTGGGTGTCTGTGTGGCCCAATTTTTGGAAAAAAGGGAGACTCCGCTTGGAGTAACCCTTGCTTGATGTGTTTTTAAAAGAAGCCAAGATGAACAGAGCTGGGATCAGGAAATACTTTGCTACCTACCCCGGTGTCATCCTGGGGACGGATAAGAATGGCGTATTTTTGAATGTGCTTGATGCAAATCAAAACATCCTGTTTGCAACTAGGGCCCAAGTGCTGCCACTGATGGGGTGGGTGTCTGTGTGGCCCAATTTTTGGAAAAAAAGGGAGACTCCGCTTGGAGTAACCCTTGCTTGATGTGTTTTTAAAAGAAGCCAAGATGAACAGAGCTGGGATCAGCAAAGACTTTGCTACCTACCCCGGTGTCATCCTGGGGACGGATAAGAATGGCGTATTTTTGAATGTGCTTGATGCAAATCAAAACATCCTGTTTGCAACTAGGGCCCAAGTGCTGCCACTGATGGGGTGGGTGTCTGTGTGGCCCAATTTTTGGAAAAAAAGGGAGACTCCGCTTGGAGTAACCCTTGCTTGATGTGTTTTTAAAAGAAGCCAAGATGAACAGAGCTGGGATCAGCAAAGACTTTGCTACCTACCCCGGTGTCATCCTGGGGACGGATAAGAATGGCGTATTTTTGAATGTGCTTGATGCAAATCAAAACATCCTGTTTGCAACTAGGGCCCAAGTGCTGCCACTGATGGGGTGGGTGTCTGTGTGGCCCAATTTTTGGAAAAAAGGGAGACTCCGCTTGGAGTAACCCTTGCTTGATGTGTTTTTAAAAGAAGCCAAGATGAACAGAGCTGGGATCAGGAAATACTTTGCTACCTACCCCGGTGTCATCCTGGGGACGGATAAGAATGGCGTATTTTTGAATGTGCTTGATGCAAATCAAAACATCCTGTTTGCAACTAGGGCCCAAGTGCTGCCACTGATGGGGTGGGTGTCTGTGTGGCCCAATTTTTGGAAAAAAAGGGAGACTCCGCTTGGAGTAACCCTTGCTTGATGTGTTTTTAAAAGAAGCCAAGATGAACAGAGCTGGGATCAGGAAAGACTTTGCTACCTACCCCGGTGTCATCCTGGGGACGGATAAGAATGGCGTATTTTTGAATGTGCTTGATGCAAATCAAAACATCCTGTTTGCAACTAGGGCCCAAGTGCTGCCACTGATGGGGTGGGTGTCTGTGTGGCCCAATTTTTGGAAAAAAGGGAGACTCCGCTTGGAGTAACCCTTGCTTACATTGTTTTTAAAAGAAGCCAAGATGAACAGAGCTGGGATCAGGAAATACTTTGCTACCTACCCCGGTGTCATCCTGGGGACGGATAAGAATGGCGTATTTTTGAATGTGCTTGATGCAAATCAAAACATCCTGTTTGCAACTAGGGCCCAAGTGCTGCCACTGATGGGGTGGGTGTCTGTGTGGCCCAATTTTTGGAAAAAAAGGGAGACTCCGCTTGGAGTAACCCTTGCTTGATGTGTTTTTAAAAGAAGCCAAGATGAACAGAGCTGGGATCAGCAAAGACTTTGCTACCTACCCCGGTGTCATCCTGGGGACGGATAAGAATGGCGTATTTTTGAATGTGCTTGATGCAAATCAAAACATCCTGCTTGCAACTAGGGCCCAAGTGCTGCCACTGATGGGGTGGGTGTCTGTGTGGCCCAATTTTTGGAAAAAAAGGGAGACTCCGCTTGGAGTAACCCTTGCTTGATGTGTTTTTAAAAGAAGCCAAGATGAACAGAGCTGGGATCAGCAAAGACTTTGCTACCTACCCCGGTGTCATCCTGGGGACGGATAAGAATGGCGTATTTTTGAATGTGCTTGATGCAAATCAAAACATCCTGTTTGCAACTAGGGCCCAAGTGCTGCCACTGATGGGGTGGGTGTCTGTGTGGCCCAATTTTTGGAAAAAAGGGAGACTCCGCTTGGAGTAACCCTTGCTTGATGTGTTTTTAAAAGAAGCCAAGATGAACAGAGCTGGGATCAGGAAATACTTTGCTACCTACCCCGGTGTCATCCTGGGGACGGATAAGAATGGCGTATTTTTGAATGTGCTTGATGCAAATCAAAACATCCTGTTTGCAACTAGGGCCCAAGTGCTGCCACTGATGGGGTGGGTGTCTGTGTGGCCCAATTTTTGGAAAAAAAGGGAGACTCCGCTTGGAGTAACCCTTGCTTGATGTGTTTTTAAAAGAAGCCAAGATGAACAGAGCTGGGATCAGCAAAGACTTTGCTACCTACCCCGGTGTCATCCTGGGGACGGATAAGAATGGCGTATTTTTGAATGTGCTTGATGCAAATCAAAACATCCTGTTTGCAACTAGGGCCCAAGTGCTGCCACTGATGGGGTGGGTGTCTGTGTGGCCCAATTTTTGGAAAAAAAGGGAGACTCCGCTTGGAGTAACCCTTGCTTGATGTGTTTTTAAAAGAAGCCAAGATGAACAGAGCTGGGATCAGCAAAGACTTTGCTACCTACCCCGGTGTCATCCTGGGGACGGATAAGAATGGCGTATTTTTGAATGTGCTTGATGCAAATCAAAACATCCTGTTTGCAACTAGGGCCCAAGTGCTGCCACTGATGGGGTGGGTGTCTGTGTGGCCCAATTTTTGGAAAAAAGGGAGACTCCGCTTGGAGTAACCCTTGCTTGATGTGTTTTTAAAAGAAGCCAAGATGAACAGAGCTGGGATCAGGAAATACTTTGCTACCTACCCCGGTGTCATCCTGGGGACGGATAAGAATGGCGTATTTTTGAATGTGCTTGATGCAAATCAAAACATCCTGTTTGCAACTAGGGCCCAAGTGCTGCCACTGATGGGGTGGGTGTCTGTGTGGCCCAATTTTTGGAAAAAAAGGGAGACTCCGCTTGGAGTAACCCTTGCTTGATGTGTTTTTAAAAGAAGCCAAGATGAACAGAGCTGGGATCAGCAAAGACTTTGCTACCTACCCCGGTGTCATCCTGGGGACGGATAAGAATGGCGTATTTTTGAATGTGCTTGATGCAAATCAAAACATCCTGCTTGCAACTAGGGCCCAAGTGCTGCCACTGATGGGGTGGGTGTCTGTGTGGCCCAATTTTTGGAAAAAAAGGGAGACTCCGCTTGGAGTAACCCTTGCTTGATGTGTTTTTAAAAGAAGCCAAGATGAACAGAGCTGGGATCAGCAAAGACTTTGCTACCTACCCCGGTGTCATCCTGGGGACGGATAAGAATGGCGTATTTTTGAATGTGCTTGATGCAAATCAAAACATCCTGTTTGCAACTAGGGCCCAAGTGCTGCCACTGATGGGGTGGGTGTCTGTGTGGCCCAATTTTTGGAAAAAAGGGAGACTCCGCTTGGAGTAACCCTTGCTTGATGTGTTTTTAAAAGAAGCCAAGATGAACAGAGCTGGGATCAGGAAATACTTTGCTACCTACCCCGGTGTCATCCTGGGGACGGATAAGAATGGCGTATTTTTGAATGTGCTTGATGCAAATCAAAACATCCTGTTTGCAACTAGGGCCCAAGTGCTGCCACTGATGGGGTGGGTGTCTGTGTGGCCCAATTTTTGGAAAAAAAGGGAGACTCCGCTTGGAGTAACCCTTGCTTGATGTGTTTTTAAAAGAAGCCAAGATGAACAGAGCTGGGATCAGCAAAGACTTTGCTACCTACCCCGGTGTCATCCTGGGGACGGATAAGAATGGCGTATTTTTGAATGTGCTTGATGCAAATCAAAACATCCTGTTTGCAACTAGGGCCCAAGTGCTGCCACTGATGGGGTGGGTGTCTGTGTGGCCCAATTTTTGGAAAAAAAGGGAGACTCCGCTTGGAGTAACCCTTGCTTGATGTGTTTTTAAAAGAAGCCAAGATGAACAGAGCTGGGATCAGCAAAGACTTTGCTACCTACCCCGGTGTCATCCTGGGGACGGATAAGAATGGCGTATTTTTGAATGTGCTTGATGCAAATCAAAACATCCTGTTTGCAACTAGGGCCCAAGTGCTGCCACTGATGGGGTGGGTGTCTGTGTGGCCCAATTTTTGGAAAAAAGGGAGACTCCGCTTGGAGTAACCCTTGCTTGATGTGTTTTTAAAAGAAGCCAAGATGAACAGAGCTGGGATCAGGAAATACTTTGCTACCTACCCCGGTGTCATCCTGGGGACGGATAAGAATGGCGTATTTTTGAATGTGCTTGATGCAAATCAAAACATCCTGTTTGCAACTAGGGCCCAAGTGCTGCCACTGATGGGGTGGGTGTCTGTGTGGCCCAATTTTTGGAAAAAAAGGGAGACTCCGCTTGGAGTAACCCTTGCTTGATGTGTTTTTAAAAGAAGCCAAGATGAACAGAGCTGGGATCAGCAAAGACTTTGCTACCTACCCCGGTGTCATCCTGGGGACGGATAAGAATGGCGTATTTTTGAATGTGCTTGATGCAAATCAAAACATCCTGTTTGCAACTAGGGCCCAAGTGCTGCCACTGATGGGGTGGGTGTCTGTGTGGCCCAATTTTTGGAAAAAAAGGGAGACTCCGCTTGGAGTAACCCTTGCTTGATGTGTTTTTAAAAGAAGCCAAGATGAACAGAGCTGGGATCAGCAAAGACTTTGCTACCTACCCCGGTGTCATCCTGGGGACGGATAAGAATGGCGTATTTTTGAATGTGCTTGATGCAAATCAAAACATCCTGTTTGCAACTAGGGCCCAAGTGCTGCCACTGATGGGGTGGGTGTCTGTGTGGCCCAATTTTTGGAAAAAAGGGAGACTCCGCTTGGAGTAACCCTTGCTTGATGTGTTTTTAAAAGAAGCCAAGATGAACAGAGCTGGGATCAGGAAATACTTTGCTACCTACCCCGGTGTCATCCTGGGGACGGATAAGAATGGCGTATTTTTGAATGTGCTTGATGCAAATCAAAACATCCTGTTTGCAACTAGGGCCCAAGTGCTGCCACTGATGGGGTGGGTGTCTGTGTGGCCCAATTTTTGGAAAAAAAGGGAGACTCCGCTTGGAGTAACCCTTGCTTGATGTGTTTTTAAAAGAAGCCAAGATGAACAGAGCTGGGATCAGCAAAGACTTTGCTACCTACCCCGGTGTCATCCTGGGGACGGATAAGAATGGCGTATTTTTGAATGTGCTTGATGCAAATCAAAACATCCTGTTTGCAACTAGGGCCCAAGTGCTGCCACTGATGGGGTGGGTGTCTGTGTGGCCCAATTTTTGGAAAAAAAGGGAGACTCCGCTTGGAGTAACCCTTGCTTGATGTGTTTTTAAAAGAAGCCAAGATGAACAGAGCTGGGATCAGGAAAGACTTTGCTACCTACCCCGGTGTCATCCTGGGGACGGATAAGAATGGCGTATTTTTGAATGTGCTTGATGCAAATGTAGCTGTGAAGTGTACAACTGGGGCACAACTGCTGCCACTGAAGGGGTGGGTGTGTGTGTGGCCCAATTTTTGGAAAAAATGGAGACTCCGCTTGGAGTCACCTTGCGGTGTTTTACATGATTTTAGAAGGGCGTGCCATGCCTATATCTGTGTGTCCTCCTCTTTTTCCTTGTCCAGCTGTTTTGTTTTCGCATGAGTATATGTCCTTGTCACTTTCCAATGTGTTTGAGTTGTTTGTCACCTTTAGGACACCTTTGAGGGTGTTTTCTAGGTGTTTTTCTGTGTTTGTGATTGCCTGCCATTGTTTCCTATGCAGTTCGAGTTCGGTTCGTCGAACGTTCGACGAACCGAACTCGAACGGGAGGTCCGTTCGGCGAACCAACCTCGAGCCGAACCGCGACCGGTTCGCTCATCTCTACTCAGCAGCCCCCCATAAAAATACTACTGCTCAATGCCCACAAAACTTCCAAAGTAATGCGAAAAATATACTACTTTACATGGCCCACATAAACTTTGTATCAGTACCAAGCAAATACCATTGTGCACCATGAATGATTCCTCCAGCAAAGTCAATTCGGAATCAAATGCAATGCACACATTACTCCCATATTCACATCAAATAACCTTGAGAATCCTACTTGCAGTGCCAAATAACCACCATAGTGTAACACAACATACTTAAGAGGTAGCACCAAACACACAGCACTAAATTACTACCCAGCTGTGCTCTTTAGACCTACACGGCACAATTTATTGCCTTTACGAGGAGAATTACTGGAGTCAGACGCCTCTTCATGAATCCAGAGGGGTGTTAATGTGGCGTACACCTCAGTATGCACCTTGCCATAACTCTTACTTCAGTCCCTGCTGCAGTAACATTTGTGCCATAATGAACACAGTCGCTCATCATAAATTTGACAAGTGAATATATATGCAGGAGGAAAACGGGTATAAGCCGCACTTAAAACCCCTGATGCAGAACTTCTGAAGAAGGAGACGGTCCTTGTCTCTGAAACGTGTTGGAATGCTGAAATAAAAAAGAAATTTTACATCAGTTCTGCATCAGTGGTTTTTAAGCGCGGCTCCTGCATATATATTCACCACGTTTCTACGGGGCCGCTGCTTGAACCACGCGGACACTCACATGCGCTTAAGGGAGTTGTGACTGGCACAACTCCATCAGGTGAGTGTACCTATTTTCTCTCTTATTATCTCATGTTATACTGGGTAAGACCCTATTGCGCCTTCTGTTTCCCCATCTCTAGCATCTGCAAATTTGATAAGTGGCAGGCGGCACACCTCCAGTTCTGCTCACTTTCCGGGAGATAGAAGAAAATGGCTTGTGAACACCTAAAGTTGAAAACATTTTAGTGGAGTCTCAAATTCCATCAAAATTTTGTAATTTTCAAAGCTTTATACTCCAAAACAGTGGTGTAAAAGCTTTGCAGAATATAGTCTATGGTATGTCACATCTCTAATGTATCTCACTGTAAAAACTTGCATCCTTTATGGTATACTTTCATTCCTGTGTTTTTAATAGAAGAGTTGTTACGGAGGGGACGATTGGATATAAAATAGTACGATATCAATCATCACCTGAAGTCCGCCGGGCAGGTATTAAAGCCACTATGGGACAGGAGAACGAAATACAGCTGTGACAACATGGACACCCAATGCCTCTCATGGGTTAAAGTTTCTTAACATTCAGCCAGACGTATTGTTCTTATGTGTGCTAAGTCATGTTTGCTTATCTATTGTTTCTCCAAACTCTTCCAGTAATCATTGTATTGTAGTTGTGTATTGCTAATATGATTACCTTAGTAGCCATTATCTAGTCTGTGCATTCCAGACTACATGTATACCCTCAGTCTTTCTGTAGACATCATTTGGATGAACATTGTCCATGCAGCTTGAGATTCATCCAATGGGAGAGGTGATCTTGTCCAACCAATCGATGAGGACGCAGTGTATCCAAGTGGAAGGCTGTGGCTATAAAAGGGATTTCTTTAAGCCACCAGGTGGTGGTTGATGGATGCTGATGGATCCAGTCTAAGCTCTTAGGAGCTGACTGGGGGATCAGGATATCTTATGGCTTCAATCTAGGGACTCCGGTTCCGGTTGGAGACCATATCCACAGCCTAGGGATTTTGACCCCGGCTGCCAGGATTATATCATCATACCAGGACTAAGGACCTAAGGAGGACACTCAGGTTGGGACAGTTCAGTCACCTGCTACAGACTTTGCAGACCTCACACAGCTTCCTAAATCTGGTGCTATTCCTTTCTCGGTGGGTGCCCGCTGAAAGCGGGGTGCTGCTGGATTGGAGTAAGCAGCCCTGGAAGCTCTGAGGCACGGACATTCTAATCTCTGGTGAGCCAGCGGAAGAGTGAGACTCTGTTGCCTGTTACATTTGTGTGTTTTGCTGGTTATGTGTTATGTGCCGCTAATTGTTTGGGGATCCAATAAAGTCTAATTATTGTGGTTCCCTCACCCTGTGTTGTCTGAGTAGTGTTCCGCCCACGGTTAAGGAGGCCGGCGTTCAGTTGGGATGAGCCCTGAGCCACGCTGTCTTTTTAAAGGCGGCTGGTTTTAGTGGACGAGAGCACCCACTGAGCCCCTGGTCTGCCCACAATTGGTGGCAGCAGTGGGATACTACTCAGCCTGGGTTTTCCAGGGGAGCTGCAGAGGAGTGGTGTTCGCGGACACCGCCCAGGCTCAACAACCAGGGAGGCACATAAGCATACCCAGCAGGCCATAGGGGAGGCATTCAGGTTTCAGACGCTGCCATGTCCAACCCCACCAGCTCAGCCATGGGACAAGGACCAGAGAGGAGTTACTACCGCAGCAGTAAATGGATGCTACAGGATCTGTGCCAGAGGCAAAAGATTATCTACTGGAACGCTGAGATTCGGTCGGACTTGATCCAGAAATTAGTCTGTCGGGATGCCCAGAATGATGCAGAGGACAATGAGGATCCCGCCGATATTGACTCAGAGGATTTAAACTATGTGCCACATCATGGATCTAGTGACAATCGGGAATCAACTTTGTCCAAAATGGCCCAAGCCACAGCGTTGTTGGATGCATTGGGGTCTAATTCCTCAAGAGAAGAGAGGGCTTGGGTTCTGGAATATGTTTATGGGATTCCATCTGCCGTACTGCTAGCTCCAGTCGCTCGAGAAGGATGGTCCCGCTACCCAGCAGAAGCTGCACCAAAACAAATGACTACAAACAGGGCCGGTGACTTGCCCAATCTATGGCGCTGTTATACATGTGGGCGCCATGGACATATAGATAAAGATTGTCTCCAAAACCGAGGCTGCATGCTTGGAGCCCATCTGCCAGCTCAGCCGGTCAAGAGCCAGGGACTATGAGACACTGGCTGCTCCATTACCCTGGTAAGCCCAGTTATTGTTTCCCCAGAAGACCCTTTACCAGATTCCCAATTATCCACCTCCCTGGCTGAGGGCAAGCGCTTAGACGTCCATCTGGCATGTGTGCAGTTGAACCTAAGGACCGACCAGGGAGAGGTCGAGGTGGAGCTTGTGGATAGCCTCCCCACACCTGGTATTTTGGGAACTAACCAGGAAGCGATCGATGTGGGACTTGTGAACAGTCTCCCTATACCTGTCATTGTGGAGACTGACCAGAGCAAGGCTGATGTGGAGCTTATGAACAGCATCCCCACACCTGTTATTTTGGGGTCTGACCAGGAAGAGGTCCATATGGAGTTTATGGACAGTCTCCCCACACCTGTTGTTTTGGGGACTAACCAGGATGAAGTTGATGTAGGGCTCATGCATGATCTCCCCACTTCTGTTGTTTCGGGGACTAGCCAGGAGGAAGTTGAAGTGGGGTTCATAGATGACCCTACCAAGCCTGTTGTTTCGGATACCACTCAGAGGGAAGTGAAAGTGGGGCATGGGGATTACCTGCTCACACCAGTCATTTTGGAGAATGACCTAGGACAAGGACTATCCAGTCAGTTTGAAGCAGCCATCACCCACTTCCAAGCCAAGCAGGACCCTGATGTGGATCTTTCTAACATCTTTTCCAAGGATAATTCACATTCCCAGTCTCCAGCGTCCACTTCTGAGCCAAGAACCGTGAGTAAGCCTAACCACACTGTGGCTGTTGACTGGGGGAAGATTGATAGTAAGAAATGTATGCAAACCCAACTCATGGACCCCACCTTAGTGCTTGTCCGCAATATGGCTGCTCAACTTGGGGGAGGTAATCAGGGGGAGGTGTATAGATGCGAGCCTCCGTTGCTGACCTCACCATTAAAAAGGACAATGCCGTCAAGAGGAGAAGGATGATCGGAAGCCTATTATGTCTGGCTAATATTAAGAAGGGGAAGGAATGTGACGACATGGACACCCAATGCCTCTCATGGGTTAAAGTTTCTTAATATTCAGCCAGACGTATTGTTCTTATGTGTGCTAAGTCATGTTTGCTTAGCTATTGTTTCTCCAGACTCTTCCAGTAATCATTGTTTTGTAGTTGTGTATTGCTAATGTGATTACCTTAGTAGCCATTATCTAGTCTGTGCATTCCAGACTACATGTATACCCTCAGTCTTTCTGTAGACATCATTTGGATGAACATTGTCCATGCAGCTTGAGATTCATCCAATGGGAGAGGTGATCTTTTCCAACCAATCGATGAGGACGCAGTGTATCCAAGTGGAAGGCTGTGGCTATAAAAGGGATTTCTTTAAGCCACCAGGCGGTGGTTGATGGATGCTGATGGATCCAGTCTAAGCTCTTAGGAGCTGACTAGGGGATCAGGATATCT
Source organism: Anomaloglossus baeobatrachus (assembly GCF_048569485.1). Classification (NCBI taxonomy): domain Eukaryota; kingdom Metazoa; phylum Chordata; class Amphibia; order Anura; family Aromobatidae; genus Anomaloglossus; species Anomaloglossus baeobatrachus. The sequence goes on from NC_134354.1 coordinate 350,795,656, forward strand.
TATGGCTTCAATCTAGGGACTCCGGTTCCGGTTGGAGACCATATCCACAGCCTAGGGATTTCGACCCCGGCTGCCAGGATTATATCATCATACCAGGACTAAGGACCTAAGGAGGACACTCAGGTTGGGACAGTTCAGTCACCTGCTACAGACTTTGCAGACCTCACACAGCTTCCTAAATCTGGTGCTATTCCTTTCTCGGTGGGTGCCCGCCGAAAGCGGGGTGCTGCTAGATTGGAGTAAGCAGCCCTGGAAGCTCTGAGGCACGGACATTCTAATCTCTGGTGAGCCAGCGGAAGGGTGAGACTCTGTTGCCTGTTACATTTGTGTGTTTTGCTGGTTATGTGTTATGTGCCGCTAATTGTTTGGGGATCCAATAAAGTCTAATTATTGTGGTTCCCTCACCCTGTGTTGTCTGAGTAGTGTTCCGCCCACGGTTAAGGAGGCCGGCATTCAGTTGGGATGAGCCCTGAGCCACACTGTATTTCTAAAGGCGGCTGGTTCAGTGGACAAGAGCACCCACTGATCCCCGTGTCTCCACAACTGCAACTCAGGAGAACCCAAAGGAAATGAAGGGGATATTTAAGGGCACACCCCAATGTGTAGCATTTCCCTGTTAACCTCACAGGTACATGGGTAATGGCCAAGTGTAGGAACCCGTCAGACCGAGAGGTAACCCAGTTAACATCACTGGGAAACCTAGGACATTACTGCTGAACTGGTCACGTGCGTACAGGGGCACGTCAGACTGTGTACAGGTACAAAAAAATCAGTCACGTGCCTAAAAGGCATGTCAGACCGAGCAGGCTACCCAGTTAGTGTCACTGAGCACCCGAGGACTGGTAGACACACACAAGTCTGCCACTGACACTGCAGACTGATCACGTGCGTAGGGGGCACTTCAGACCATGAAGACCCTGACTCTCACCGTGCCAAGACACAACAGCTGTACCGAGATACGAATACCTGGTACCCGCGCCTAGCCCTAAAACACATACACACTGGTAGGACAATGGTTGACCCTCACCGTACAAAAGTACAGGTGGGCACGGATAAGAATACTCGGCACCAACGCCTAACCTTGAAATAGTCACTGTCCTTATCCATACACTGATGTCATGATGACCAATCAGTGGCTGCCACTTTATCGCTGATGTCGCTGATGACCAATCAGTGGCTGCCTTGTCATTGATGACATCACGCACATGTACAGTATGGATGCATGAGCACTTAGGCTCAGGATGGTACAAAACTCTAGCCACCTGATGCCTCAAGCAACAGCCAGGTGGCACTGTGGAATTGACCGATCCCCATGTGGGAGTTGACCGACCCCCATGTGGGAGTCAATGACGGGACTGGACTGGTTCGAGGTACAACAGAACACTGAACCGTAACAAGAGTACATTTTACTACATTCCGTATTATAAAAAAGATATACAAAGATTTACCAATCCAGCATTTTTTCTTTTGCCTCTGCGTGTAAATGGAATGTATGGGTTTATTTGGTGTATACGCAGGGAGATTTTCCTGATATATACACCAAACATAGGATTAAACCCATCCTGAAAATAGCTTTATCTAGTCTTATCATAATGGACTAACTTAATTATTATCACCCAGGGGATTGGCAAAATTGAGGAGATGAGGGACTGAAGGGAGAGATTGGAGAGATAATTAAAAACTATTCACCTCTTAAGCTGGTGTCACACTAAGCGACAGCGACAACGACGTCGCTGTTACGTCACCATTTTCGGTGACGTAACAGCGACCTTGTAAGTCGCTGTTATGATCGCTGCTTAGCTGTCAAACACAGCAGAAGCAGCGATCATAACGTCGCTGTGCTACATGTGCAGAGAGCAGGGAGCCGCGCTTAGCGCTGGCTCCTTGCTCTCCTACAGTACACATCGGGTTAATTAACCCGATGTGTGCTGCAGCTACATGTCACAGTGCAGAGAGCAAGGAGCCGCGCGCACTGCTTAGCGCTGGCTCCTTGCTCTCCTTGCTACAGTATACATCGGGTTAATTACCCGATGCGTACTGCAGCCACATGTCACAGTGCAGGAGCCGGCACTGGCAGCAAGAGCTGAGGCTGGTAACCAGCGTAAACATCGGGTAACTAGGGAAAGGTCTTCCCTTGGTTACCCGATGTTTACGCTGGTTACAGCTTACCGCAGCTGCCAGTGCCGGCTCCTGATCGCTTCATTTCGTCGCTCTCTCGCTGTCACACACAGCGATGTGTGTGTCACAGCGGGAGAGTGACGACCAAAAAATGAAGCTGGACATTCAGCAACGACCGGCGACCTCACAGCAGGGGCCAGGTCGTTGCTGGATGTCACACACAGCGACGGGACGTCGCTGCAACGTCACAGAAAATGGTGACGTAGCAGCGACGTCGTTGTCGTCGTCGTTATGTGTGACACCAGCTTTAGCCTTCTAATTTAGTTAACCCTGAGTTCCAGGTTTCTGAAAGGATAGTAATGTACTTTGCTAATGCCATGTTCTCCAGCCTAGTGGAGAAAGTCTTGTTGAAGGCAATTTGACCACTTCATGACCTATGATGTACCTGTACGTCCATTGCCGTGCCTGTACCTTTAATTTAGGCTTGTGCGGCGAGCCTGCATTTTTCCTAGCACATGTCAGCTGATCTGTTCAGCTAACACATAATGCTAACAGGTGTGGGTTGATTGGAGATCCACCTGTGCCTGTTAATTAGTTAAATCCCACTGTCAATCTCTTACAGCAGGATTTAACACGCTTAAGCAGGGAATGCTCCATTCCTCGCCACCATCGGTGGCCCCATGACACTATCACGTTGTACTGATGGGTTGTCATGACAGCCAGGGGTCAGCTGATGACCCCTGTCACTGTTATGATGAATTTCCTGTGAATAACAGCTGAGTGCCTGAATTCACAGATCAGCTTTTCAGCTGTTCAGAGTGGTGCTGAAGCATCGTTCTGAACAGCAGAAGCAATTGCAGTATATCATCTTCATGTAGTAAAATCAATAAAAACTGTAAAAAAAAAGTTTTATTTAAAAAAATGAAAAGTTAAAAAAAAGTTCAAATCAACCCCCTTTTTAACCTATTGAAAATAAAGCATATTTGGTATTGCCTCCTTCAGAAATTCACAATCTATCAAAATATAAAATAAATTAATCTAATCACTACACGGTGTAGCAAGAAAAAAAGAAAAAAAAAATCAAAATTACGTTTTGTGGGTGCCGCAACATTGCAATAAAATGCAAAGAGAGGCGATGAAAATATTGTATGTACCAAGAATGGCAAAATTAAAAACATCGGCTCAAGATGCAAAAATTAAGCCATAACTGAACCCCAGATCTCAAAAAATGAGAACGCTACGAGACTCGGAACATGGCAATAAAAGCAATATTCTCTTACTTTCTTTTTATAATTTTACCGCACTTGGAATTTTATTTCCCTGTTATCTAGTACAATAAGTGGCCATATGAATGGTGTCATTCAAAAGTGCAACTCATTCTACAAAAACAAGCCCTCATATGGCTATATTGATGGAGAAATAAAAAAGATATGTCTCCTGGAAACAAAGAGGAAAAAAATGAAAAATGGAAAATCGCTGGGTGGTGAAGCGTTAAATCACAGCGTTGAAAAGGAAGGGAGCAGAGCCTACCCAGCCCAGATTAGTGTGCAGCACTCTTGTTCCTGCATTATCTTCTCTGAGTTATCTTCTCCTTTACTCTATACTACACCTGTGATCACTTTTGCACCTTCTTCCTCCTTTTACTGATGAGTAGAGATGAGCGAGCCTCTGAAGGCTCGACTTCGGTTCGGTTCATCGAACGGAAGCCCCGTTCGAGTTCGGTTCGACGAACCTCTCGAACCCCATTAAAACCAATGGCAGGTAAACAAAACACATAAAAACACATTATAAATGTACACATACAGTTAATAAACATTGCCATTACACTTACAGGTCCCCGCGATGCATCCTGCACTCTGTCTCCCGCCGCTTTTCCTTCCGATAATCGCTGAGTTCTCCTGGTAACCAGCACTGATGATAGTTCCTATCGTGATGTCAAAATAGCATGTGACCAGTCATGTGTCTATCTCATTAGCTACAGACTGGTCACATGGCTATGATGTCATGCTAAGTCCTGTCAGTGCATCTCTCCGGTACGCGGTGATCGTTCCAGCATGTCCGTGTACCGGCGAAATGCTCTGACACATGGTCGACTCCCCGTTCCTGCATGGGGCACTCTTTATAGAGTCAGCCCACATGCAGGGACTAGCTATCACAGCCGGTAAATAGCAGCACTGGGAGTCACGTGATCGGAGCACCATTGCTATGGTAACCCGCTTGTCAGCTCTGACGTCACCGCTTACAGCCTGCAGCCTCTGCTCACTCTCACTGAGTGATTAGACTGCACGGGAGCAGCAGCATCTTCCTCCCAAGCAGTGCTGTCTGATGTAGAAGAGCTGCATGGGTTGAAGGAGAAAGAAGACAGAAGACCAGGATTGTGGAGGGCTGACAGGGAGTAATAAACATGGAGTCTCTAAGTGTGTCTGTGTATTTATTTCTATTAAAGTATTTTTTTTCTGTGTGGTGTTTTTTTTAACCCTTTATTGGAGATTCTTAATGGACGGGTCAAACGTGCCTGACATTAAGAATCTCTGGCTTAATACTAGCTAGTAAAACAAAGCCAGTATTAACTCATGATTACCCAACAAGCCACCCGGCTTCAGGGCTGTTTGAAGAGCTGGATACAGCGCCAGATGATGGCGCTTCTATGAGAGTGTCATTTTCTGGGGCGGCTGCGGACTGCAATTCGCAGCAGAGGGGCCCAGAAAGCTCGGGCCCATCTGTGCTGAAGATTCCAATTCCCAGCTGTCTAGTTGTACCTGGCTGGACACAAAAATGGGGCGAAGCTCATGTCGATATTTTTTTTAATTATTTCATGGAATTCATGAAATAATTAAAAAAAAGTGTTCCCTATTTTTTTAGTTCCCAGCCAGGTACAAAAAGACAGCTGGGGGTTGGGGGCAGCCGTACCTGCCTGCTGAACCTGGCTAGCATACAAAAATATGGCGAAGCCCACATCATTATTTTGGGGAAAAAAAATCCTGCATACAGTCCTGGATGGAGTTTGCTGAGTCTTGTAGTTCTGCAGCTGCTGTCTGCTCTCTTGCATACACTAGTAAATGGAGCATGCTGAGCCTTTTAGTTCTGCAGCTGCTGTCTGCTCTCCTCCATATAGACAGACAGCAGCTGCAGAACTACAAGGCTCAGCATACTCCATCCAGGACTGTATGCAGGAGTTTTTTGCCTCCCAAAAAAATTACGTGGTCTTCGCCATGTTTTTGTATGCTAGTCAGGTACAGCAGGCAGCTATGTGCTGCCCCCAACCCCCAGCTGCCTATTTGTACCCAGCTGGAAACCAAAAATATAAGGAAGCCCCCTTTTTTTTTTAATTATGTCATGAATTTCATGAAATAATTAAAAAAAAATGACGTTGGATTCGCCCACTTTTTGTGTCCAGCCAGGTACAACTAGGCAGCTGGGGATTGGAATCCGCAGCTCAGGGTGCCCAAGCTTTCTGGGTACCCCTGCTGAGAATTGCAGTCCGCAGCCACCCCAGAAAAGGGCGCTTTCATAGAAGTGCCATTTTCTGGCGCTGTATCCAACTCTTCCAGCTGCCCTGGTGACGGGTGGCTCGCTGAGTAATAATGGGGTTAGGGCTTGCTGTATATAATCAACTGGCCCTAAGCCCGAAATTCATGGTGTCACGCCAATATTGGACATGGCCACCATGAATTTCTAGTACAGATAAAAAAAACACAACACACAGAAAATTATTTTTATTAGAAATAAAACACAACACAATTAGTGACTCCATCTTTATTGAAATAAAGAACCCCCCTCCGCAGTAATCCTGGGTCAAAAGTCCCGCGCCGTCCAATCCGGATCCAATATCATCTGATCGGTTTGCTGGAAAGCAAAGCGATTCGATGATGTGTCAGGTTCAAGGGCCTGAATCACATGACACATCAGCTGATTGTATAAACAGCTTTATACAATCAGATGATGCATCAGTGCAAAAAAAACAACTATACACTTTTGTGCAGACTCCTGTCCGACAGCATCAGCTGATAGTTTAGCCGGCCGGGCGGTAAAAAGCCGGCCTCACCGCTCGACTTATAGTGTCAGCTGATTCTGTCAGGTAACCGCATCAGCTGATCATCGCCAGGTCTGAGAGAGAGAGAAAGAAGTGAGAGAAAAAAGAGAGAAAAGAGAGAAAATAGATAGAGGGAGAGAAAGAGAGAGAAGAGAGAGAAGAGAGAGGAGAAAGAAGAGAGAGAGGAGAGAGAGAAAAGAGAGAGAGGAGAGAGAGGAGAGAGAGAGAGGGAAAAAGAGAAAAAGAGAGACCGAGAAAAGAGAGAGAGAGGAAAAGAGAGAGAGACTGAGAGAGACTGAGACTGAGAGAGACAAAGAGAGAGAGAGAGAAAAAAAGAAGTGCGAGACAAAGAGAGAGAAAGAAGTGAGAGAAAAAAGAGAGAGAAAAGAGAGAAAAGAGAGAGGAAGAGAAAGGAGAGAGAAGAGAGAGAAGAGAGAGAGAGGAGAAAGAAGAGAGAGAGAGGAGAGAGAGAAAAGAGAGAGAGGAGAGAGAGAGAAGAGAGAGAGGAGATAAAGATAGAGAGAGAGAGGGAAAAAGAGAAAAAGAGAGACTGAGAAAAAGAGAGAGAGAGAAAAAGAGAGAGAGAGACTTAGAGAGTCTGAGACTGAGACTGAGAGAGAGAAAGAGAGAGAGAGACTGAGAGAGAGACTGAGAGAGAGAGACTGAGAGACTGATAGAGAGAAGAGAGAGATTAGAGAGAAGAGAGCGAGAAGAGAGATGAGAGAGAGAGAGGTAAAAAGAGAGACTGAGAAAAAGAGAGATAAAAAGAGAGAGAGAGAGAAAAAGAGAGAGACTGAGACTGAGAGAAACAGAGAGACTGAGAGACTGAGAGAGACAGAGAGAGAGCGAGAAATGCAGCCTCATTCTGTGAACTGCTCCGATTTTAGAGGTGTGGCTCACAGCTGATGTCCGGCTCCTCCCCCCAGTGCATAATTAAATTAAATTAAAATATATATAAATAATTTTAATTTAAAATTAAAAAGAAATTAAATTTATTATCAGGACTAGAACTCGTGAAGTAATGCTCCTGAGTCGAGCACTCTAACCATTGAGCTACTGGCTCTAAGGAAAAATGTAGGCAGATTTGGTAATCTTGACTTCTGCATTGCAGACTGAAGTCTCAGATTACAGCGCGGTTCAGTTCAGGTGCTACGTGGAGAGGACACAGATCGCTCCCTGTCATCTTCATGTAGCAGAGCTGACAGGGTTGTGTGGATTACTTCAGACCTGAATTGTTGCTTTGGGATTAATAAAGAGGTAAATGACGTGTTTTTTATCTTTTATTCCAAATAAAGGATTTTTCGCTGTGTGTGTTTCTTTACTTTCACTTACAGGTTAATCATGGAAGGTATTTCGGGGTGAAGCCTGGCATGATTAACTCATTATTACCCCGATTGCCACCACATCAGGGCAATTCGGGATGGGCTGGGTGGAGTCCCAGGAATGTCACATCTAATGGATGCGGCAATTCCGGGCGGCTGCTGGGTGATATTGTTAGGGTGGTGGGCTCCCGATAACGTGTTGCTCTCCATCCTGACAATACCAGCCTCCAGCCGTGCAGCTTTATCCTGGCTGGTATCAAATATGGGGGAACCGCATTTTTTTTTATTTTTTTTTATTATTTATTTATTTATTTTACTGCACGATATAGACCCGCCCGCCGGCGGCTGTGATTGGTTGCAGTGAGACAGCTGTCACTCATCGTGGGGGCGTGTCTGACTGCAACCAATCATGGGCGCAGGTGGGCGGGGAAGGCACGGAATAACTAATCGAATAATGAAGCAGCAGCAATTTTCAAAAGTGGAAATGTCACTGGAGATTTGTGACAGCCGTGCAGCGAGACGCCCGTGATCGGTGAGTAGGAAAGAGAGAGGGATTGTGCTGGGGATGCAGGACGCATGCAGACAGCAACTTGTGCACATAGCCTTACTGTGAAAAGCCACGCTTTTGGTGCTCAAACCGTTCTCGAATGTATGTCGAACTGTCGAGCTTTTAGCAAAAAGCTTGAGTTCGTCGAACATCTCAAACACCCCCAAAATCACTCGAACATGAAATTGGCGAACCTCGAATCTCGAACATCGCTCATCTCTACTGATGAGTTAAGGCCAAGTCTGTAAGGAATGTCCTACTGATCCTCTTATGGTGCATTTCTTGGAGATGTGTTATAGGCAGTGTCAGAGGGAGGATGGATAGTTGGTGGGGACATCAGCTGGCCCTATAATATAAATAGTAGTCCACTTAGGAATCCACCAGGGATTTAGAAACGATGGTTCTGTCTCAGTTTGCATTTATCATCTCAGGTTCTCCAGATTCCCATAGTGTAGTAGTTTTATTATTAATATTATTATTTATTATTATTATTATAGCACCATTTATTCCATGGCGCTTTACAAGTGAAAAGGTATACTTAAAAATCAATTACAACAATAATAACCATTACAAAAGCGGACTGGTACAGGGGGAGAAAGGACCCTACCCACAAGGGCTTACTGCCTACAGGGGATGGGTGAGGGTACAGTAGGTGAGGACAGAGCTGCTTGCGAAGTGGTATACTGGACTGAGGGTTATTGTAGGTTGTAGGCTTGTCGGAAAAGGTGGGTCTTCAGGTTCCTTTTGAAGCTTTCCACGGTAGGTGTGAGTCTGATATGCTGGGGCAGAGCGTTCTAGAGTATGGGGGAGAAATCTTGTATGCAATTGTGGGAAGAGGCGATAAGAGGGGAGTAGAGAAGGAGGTCTTGTGAGGATCTGAGGATGCGTGCAGGTAAGTACCGGGAGAATAGGTACCTACCTGGCTTTGTATGTCATGGTTAGTGTTTTGAACTGGAGTCTTTGGGCAATTGGAAACCAATGAAGGGATTAGCAGAGTGGCGAGGCTGGGGAATAGCAAGCGGAGAGGTGGATTAATTAGGCCGCAGAGTTTAGGATAGATTTGAGGGGTATCTGAAGTATAGGTATAATGAACACCATATGTTAAAAAAACCCAACTTTTAATTTTCTTACCTTCTAAGTGATCATAATACACTCATTCATTGGACTGATGATATATTTATGTTTGCATATGACCGGTGTGAAATGCTTTCAGAATGCAATGCAATATGTTGTGTGGATAAGGCAATAATAATCATGAGTAATACACAGCGAATATCCTGACAATGCAATGTGAAGAGGTGGACGGTATATGGGTGATGTTTATGTTCTCTCTCATATTCACAGTTTCATTCATTCTGGAATAACTAACAAAATATAGAACGTGGCATTTTGAAAGCCCTGAAATATGAGAGGAAAGATCTATGCCTAACATCGATGAAAGAAGTTTTAGTTTAGAATTGCTAAACATTGGACACCATTTTTACCTCAGGATAGAAAATATTAACCTGTCATTTCAACCTGTGTTTTTTATCCATCAGCCGTTTGAACTGTAGAATGTTTTTTTATTAGTATTTAGAATTGCTTGAAAAATGCAAATTCTTTCTGTGGTCCCTTAGAAACACTTCTCGCCTCTGATCCTGGGCCAGGTTAATAGACGATGCTTGTCTCTTTTTGGGACTAGTTTGGAGCCAAAATACACTACACATTTACACTCATGCTACAGATCATTTCTCCACCCGCCTTCCAAAAAGACATCAAGAATAACAAGACGGCAACTTAACAGGGTAGATGGTGTTGGGATTTTTAATAGCTAAATTGGTATAAGAAAATATACCCTCTACATGCCCCGCAGCATTTAATGTCACTGTCTCCATCAGACAAGATTTGTGGATAGATTTCTGGCAAAGACTTGGGTTTTCGGAACGCAGATGTTTATGGTATGTTAGACACTCTTTATGTTTAGAGAGAAATACCTATGGAAACTATTTAAAGTGGTTCACCAACTTCCTCTAACAGTATGCTATTGCTAAAGTTATCAGGTTTTCTAGCGAGAATTCCTGGAAAAGTAAATTTAATGGAGCAGTTTAATTTAGTGTTTCTATGTTTACGCCACTGGCAAGATAAGGCGTATTTTACAAGGGACTAAAGTCAAAGAACATCTTGTATAAAAGTCTTACCTTTTGCTCCATCATAATCCATACTGCATTCTGTAAACCTACATCAGATTGGAAAGAAATATTTGCAAGGAGTAAAATTGTTTATGAAGATTAATAAGAAAACCTTAATATCGGTTTCTAAATAAGTATATAAGAAATACCGCCCATCCAGTAGGAGAAAATAATTCTCGTCAATGCTTAGTAGATAAAACTAGAGGTCCAAAAGTGATAGAGGTGGATTGCAAAATGCATTGATATTAAGAGTATATGAATATGTGACACCGCTAGGTATATGGGTTAAGAGATGCAACATACCAACCCTACTAGGTGCTATAGATGCCAAATGGACATTGCCACATGAGCTCCAATGTGACACAAGAAACATTTCTTTCAGAATCCAGTAACCGCAATAGTATTAGGGGCAATGCATCAGTATATAATTCATAGATAATAATTATTGCAAATGTGGCATCACTGGGTGTATGAGTTAATGAACCTAATATAGTGACTCTATTAGGTGCTGTAGATGTCAAGTGGACATTGCCATATGAATTAAAATGTTGATCAAAAAATTCCCCAAGTCCAGCAGCCATACCAATGTTAGTGGCATTACAGCAATACTCATGGTAGCACACAGACCTGTCTCACCTGGCAGAGCCTGCGGTGCTGGCGTACGTCTGCAAAGTCACAATGTGTCACGCTCCCCGGGTCCCGGCGCCGTTTGTCACTTACCGCTCCGGTTCCCAGTCCTTCTGCCCGCGGCTGCCCTCCTCACTCTTCCTCCTCTGCATCCTCCGTGCCTCCTGCCCGCCGGTCCCGGCATCCCCCTACGACCCAGGACACTCTGTCTGGTCCCCCTGCATCTCCTGCACCACTATCTGCTCTGGTATCCGGCACACGAGCCTCGCGCATGCGCATTAGGGCACGCGCGTGCTCACTCACTTCTTCTTATTAAAGGGCCAGCGTCCCGGAAACAGGATATGGTCAATTAAAGGTACAGGGTATATTAGGACTTCCTTTCCATGTGGGCGGTGCCTGATCAACGTGTTCCCATAGCTAGGTGTTCAGGTCCCTTTGTGCCTTGCCTCCGTTTAACTCTGTCTCTTCCGCAGAACCCATCCTGACACCTTAACCTGGTCCTGACTGCTGATTCCCCAGGAAGTCTTCTGGTGACAGTCTGCTGAGGATCCCGCCATCCACCGTCAGCCTGAACCCATCACCGATCCCCGACTTCACCTGGTAACACCAGCCTTCATGTCTCGCTGGACCCGGACCCCGTTTACGGTTCCTACCCGACACCTGAATCCGGTTCCAGTCATCGGTCCAGCCTCCGGTGTTCGTTGGACTCAGAGACATTCCCGTACAAGATCCCTGAAAGGACTCTGATCCCGTACCCCTAGTGTATTGCAGAGTCATACCTGGGATACCTGGTGTAGGAACGGCATCTGGTTGGAAATAATTAGTTGAAAGTCTCTTGCTTAGGGTGATAGTATTCCGTGGACTGAAGCTGGACAAGTTCCCACTCGTGGATCCTTGGTGCCTGATGCTGAGTGATGTTAGCGGTAATATACAGGGTTTCCTAAGGCGTCCCGGTCGCTAATACCTGCACACAATACGTCACAAAGTGAGTACCACAGAGTCCTGCTTGTTCCACACGAGCCCACTCTTTTTGATGTACTTGCAGTCATTCTTCCTTAATGTATGCGACAAGCATTAGAAAACTGTCGATCAATTTAATATGGCCAGTTTCAGCAATAAAGGATCTAAAAGATGGTTGATAATTAACATGGTCAAAAGTAAAGGGAGGTAATAGTTACATAGTTACCTAGGTTAAAAAAAAGAACTAGGTCCATCTAGTTCAACTTAATTAAAAGATATGCTTAGTTTAGTTTAGTTTATTTCACATGACAATTGTATAAAAATGGCTTCAGGGACTTTGAATTTGCGATTGTCTGTTCCCTTGTTCTATACACTGTAATATATACATAGGCCTCCCCCTCCCGCCTCCTGGAGTCTGTGCGCACATAACAGGACCTCCGGGACCGCTCACAAGGAGTGTGCACATTGCTGCCCGTCTCTTAAAGGGCCAGAGAGCTACTCCAAGGAAGTACCTCTCAGCTGATCGCTGAGAGGCAATCGATATTTAAGGCAAGCTCCCACTATGGGAGTGGCCTGTTCAACACCATCTGTTTAGTCAGTTGATTTCTGTCTAGTCAGTTGTCAGGTCACCCTGTCTGACCTGTCCCATCTGGTCCTGTCCTGTCCCGCTTGTATGTGTCCTGGCCGTACCTGGCTGCCAGCCCATAATGACTGTTGGCACCTGGTTCCAGTTCTGTCCTGCCCGTACCTTGCTACCAACCCGTCCTGCCTGTTGGCACCTGGTTCCAGTCCTGTCTCTGCCCGTACCTGGCTACCAGCTCGTTCTGCCTGTTGACACCTGGCTTCAGTCCTGTCCCACCTGTACCTGCTGCCTGTTTGTTTTGCCTTGTTGGTACTAGAGACTTTGCCTGTTCGTGCTGCCCTGCTGATGCAGGAGACTCTGCCTGTGTTGTCTACCTTGAGCAATCCTGGTGGTCCCCATCTGCATTTGAGACTCTGTTCTGTCTGCTCCTGTGTCTGCCCCTGTCCTGGGGATCAGTTGCCACACTACCAGTCCTCTACCCCACGTGAGAGTAGGCCCTGAGTCTTCATGTGGTCCAGTGGGTCCACTTTTGCTCACCGCAGCACCATCCCCGGCGGTGAGCGTCATAGCTTGAATAGGCCCTGGACTCTGCTGACTCTGATTTTTTTGCCTCAGCTCTAATTTTGACCTGTCATGGAAGTTCCCCAATTGAAGAAACCTGTTCACTTGGCTCCGTCTTTCCATAGATCTTTTGCTTTTCTAAATTCTGTTTCCGCTCTTGTTCCTGAACCCATGGTAGATCTCCAAGCTCCCATCTGATACCCTCTGAAGCCTTTAACGGTGTCATGCATGGAAACCCCATCCAATGCCTTCTAAAGCCTTCATCGGTGTTGAGCGTGGATGGAATGCACCAACACTAACCTGAACACTTTTTTCCTGAAGCTGTGGTGCATCTCCGAACTTCCATTTGATGCCTCCTGAAGCTCATGTTGATGTCGTGCGTAGATGAAATAATAATAGTAATAATAAAAATAATAAAAGTTTATTTATATAGCGCCAACATATTACGCAGCACTTTACAATTAGGTGGGGGCTAGTACAGACAAAAACAAATCAAAATAGCATATAATTCAGCAGCTACAGTAGGAATGAAGGCCCTGCTCAAAAGCTTACAATCTATGGGGAAATAGGGGGACACAAAAGGTAAAGCACACTTGTAGTATCTGGTCCGGCCATCGTTATGCTAGTTTATTGGTTACATATAAAGTTGAATGATCTTGTCATTAGACAGTAACCTTTTGGGTGCCCTTACGTGCTATTGGTTGTATGTAGGATGTCAAGACAGAAATAGGAGGGAGAAGGTTATGAATAGCATTTAGAAGGTGGGATGGGGGAGAGTTAGGTTAGTAAGTTATGATGATAAGCTTTTCTGAAGAGATGTGTTTTTAATGCACGCTTAAAAACTTGGGGGCTGGATATTAGTCGCATTCTTTGGGGTAGTGCATTGCAGAAAACTGGCGCGGCAAGAGAGAAGTCTTGGAGACGGAGGTGTGAGGTTCATATTATGGAGGATCTTAGTCTAATATCATTTGCAGAACAGAGGGGGTGGGTAGGATGATAGACAGAGATGAGAGATGAGATATATGGTGGTGCAGAGCTGTGGAGAGCTTTGTAGGTGATGGCTATGAGTTTATATTGTATTCTCTAGCTGATAGGTAGCCAGTGTAGAGACTGGCACAAGGTGGAGGCATCAGTGAAGCTGCTAGACAGGAATATGACCCTGGCTGATGGATTCAAGATGAATTGGAGAGGTGAAAGTTTGGTCCGAGGGAGACCAATCAGTAAAGAGTTGCAGTAATTTAGGCGGGAATGAATAAGAGTGACAGTAAGGGTTTTTGCAGTTTCGAAAGTGAGAAATGGTCGGATTCTGGAGATGTTTTTAAGATGCAGGTGACATGTGCGAGTGAGTGATTGTATATGGGAAATGAAGGAAAGTTCTGAGTCAAATATGACCCCAAGACAGCGAGTTAGACACTTTGGTGTAATGATTAAATCATCGAAGGTAATTGAGATGTTGGGTGTAGGTTGGTTAGAGGGAGGAAACACAAGAAACTCAGCTTTGGAGAGATTCAGTTTCAGATAGAGGGAGGACATGCTTTGAGAGACAGCAGACAGACAAACCCTGGTATTTTGTAACAAAGCATTGATGATGATTGGAGATATGTGTATAATTGGGTGTCATCAGCATAAAAATGATTTTGGAAACCAAATCTGCTGATGGTTTGTCCAATGGACGCGGTGTATAGACAGAAGAGGAGAGGGCCCAAGACTGAGCCTTGAGGAACCCCGAAGGTGAGGGGGAGAGGAGCGGAGTAAGAGCTGGAAAAGGAAACAGTGAAGGAGCGGTCGGAGAGGTAGCAGGAGAACCAGGCGAGAGCGGTGTCCTTGAGGCCAATAGAGCGGAGCATGGTGAGGAGACGTTGGTGATCCACAGTGTCAAAAGCAGCTGAGAGATCCAAGAGAAACAATAGGAAATAGTGGCCATTAGATTTTGCTGTTAATAGATCATTGGAAACTTTGGTGAGGGTCATTTCGGTGGAGTGTAAAGAGCGGAAACCAGATTGAGAGGGATCGAGAAGTAAGCAAAACCATATGGCAGCGTCCCTTTAGTATGGCTTTATGGTATCTTCTCTACTAAAGAGTGCTCTCTATTAAATTTGGGAAGGCCTGTCCTTTTAACTTTTAGGAGAGATTCTATATTCCTGTATAGCACGGATTAATTTTTTTGTATTTTATGATCATAAAATAATTCTCATTTCCAAGTATCCATATTTAAAAGCTTTATTTTTGCAATTGTGAAGTGAGTTTTCAGATAAATAGCGGATTAGCCGAGAGTGGACCAAGCGTTCCAGGAGCTTAGAGATAAAGGGAAGATTAGCGACTGGTCTGTAGTTTGCAGTACAGTTCTGATTGAGGGAAGGTTTTTTAAGTAAAGGAGTTATGATGGCACGTTTAAATGATGAAGGAAAGATACCTGATGAAAGAGAGAGGTTAAACATTTTGGTTAGATAGGTAGTGACGGCTGGGGAGAGAGCCTGAAGGAGATGTGAGGGAATAGGGTCACTGGTGCAGATTGTTGGGCGAGAAGAAGTGAGGAGCCGGGTCACTTCTTCTTCTGTGAAAGGCTCAAATATTGAAAGTGAGCTTGAGGTGCAGGAGAGGAGGGGATCCAGGCTCTGAGGGGATTTTTCAAAAATGTCTTTGATCTTTTGTAAGAAGAAAGTGGCCAGATTATCAGAGCTTAGGTTGGTGACCTGGGTCTGTGGTTTAGGGCTCAGGAGGGAGTGGAAGGTTTCAAAGAGCCATTTAGGATTGTTGGCTAGTAAAGTTATGAGAGTGGTAAAGTAAACTTGTTTAGCCAGATGAACAGCAGAGTTAAAGGTTTTGAATATAAACTTATAGTGGATGAAGTCTTCAGCTGAAAAGAATTTTCACCAGAGACGCTCAGCACACCTTGAACAGCGCTGTAGGAAATGTGTTTGAAGCGTTTGCCAGGGCTGCCGCTACCTGTGTGGTTTTTTTCTGCATGTAGCTGGTGCAGCTTCACCCAGAGCACTCTGGAATGTCTTATTATAATGTGACACTGCATAGTGTGCCCAGGAAAGTGAGGAGATTGGGGCCAGTGATGACTGCAGATTGTTCATTAGCAGCTGGGTATTGATGGCACTTAGATTTCTGTATGGGTGATAGGTGGGGGCATCCCGGTTGGAAGACAGTTTTTGATGGAAAAGGAGAGAAGGTTGTGGTCAGAGAGTTGGAGAGGTGAATTAGTGAAGTCATGAAGAGTGCAAAAAAAAAAAAAAAATAGAGAAAGCCTGGCTCAACTGCCAAGGTGCTCTGGAGTAAAAAGTCAAAAATAATAGAAAATAACTCCGGCACACTCCAAAGAATTATGTTCAAACAAATATCTTTTTATTGAGTATAGTCCGTAGTGAAAATTGGTATTATACAGACAGTGTCACAAAACGTTTTCGGCAAGCTATGCCTTTCTCAAAGAACTGTCAGTAGAAACTAATGAAGGGCACAAGGAAAGCAATTAAAGCTAATACCAATGTGTATGATCCATAGAAGACGGCCTGAAACTTTAAATATAGGTTTCATAACATGTATAACGATGTTAAAGAAGGGGGACAGGTGGTCAGCGATGATAATGACTATTTTTACTGACTCTATTATAGGAAACAGATCTTATATCTCACGGGTCTATGTCCGCGTTACCGTAGACAAACTGCTTTAAGCTATGAGAAAGAGGAACCTGTGTTAGTGTTGTGTGCAGCAGCACGTGTGGAGTATGGGTAGAACTACAAGGAGGAGCTACCACCTCTATGGCCCCATAAGTGTCCGGCTTACTACAGTCCACATTGAAAGAGGCTCATTAGGCAGGTGACCGCTGTGAGGGAGCAGGTTGGCCTGCTCCCTCACAGCGGTCACCTGCCTAATGAGTGGCCTTATCACAGGCTTTCATTCCAGGAGTTTGTCTCCTCTTTCCCGTGCCCATTGCGAATTGCAGCCTGTGTGACTCACCTCATATACATAAGGTTTTCACCAAAGGGATGTAACATTTTCCCTCTTTCAATGTGGACTGTAGTAAGCCGGACACTTATGGGGCCATAGAGGTGGTAGCTCCTCCTTGTAGTTCTACCCATACTCCACACGTGCTGCTGCACGCAACACTAACACAGGTTCCTCTTTCTCATAGCTTAAAGCAGTTTGTCTACGGTAACGCGGACATAGACCCGTGAGATATAAGATCTGTTTCCTATAATAGAGTTAGTAAAAATAGTCATTATCATCGCTGACCACCTGTTCCCCTTCTTTAACATCGTTATACATGTTATGAAACCTATATTTAAAGTTTCAGGACGTCTTCTATGGATCATACACATTAGTATTAGCTTTATTTGCTTTCCTTCTGCCCTTCATTAGTTTATTCTGACAGTTCTTTGAGAAAGGCATAGCTTGCCGAAAATGTTCTGTGACACTGTCTGTATAATACCAATTTTCACTACGGACTATACTACAATAAAAAGATATTTGTTTGAACATAATTCTTTGGAGTGTGCCGGAGTTATTTTCTATTATGAAGAGTGCAAAGGCAGGAGAAGACCAGGTCCAGCGTATTCCCATCCTTATGTGTAGGAGACTAAAGGCCGCTTTACATGCAACAACATCACTAATGAGATGTCGTTGGGGTCACGGAATTCGTAACGCACATCCATTCTCGTTAGCGACGTCATTGCATGTGACATGTACGAGCGACCGCTAACGATCAAAAATACTCACCTTATCGTTGATCGTTGACACACTGTCCATTTCCCAAATATCGTTGCTGTTGTAGGACGCAGGTTGTTCATCGTTCCTGCAGCAGCACACATCGCTATGTGTGACTCCACAGGAACGAGGAACCTCACCTTACCTGCAGCCACCGGCAATGGGGAAGGAAGGAGGTTGGCGGGATGTTCGTCCCGCTCATCTGCGCCCCTCCTATTCTATTGGGTGGCCGCTTAGTGACGTCGCTGTGACGCCGAACGAACCGCCCCCTTAGAAAGGAGGCGGTTTGCCGGTCACAGCGACGTCACTAGGCAGGTAAGTATTTATAACGGGTCCGAGCAATGTTGTGCTCCACGGGCAGCGATTTGCCCGTGACGCACAACCGACGGGGGCGGGTACACATCGTGTAACGGGCCCTTTAGTGAGCTGAGTGAGGCTGAAGGAAGAGGTTAATGAAAGAAAATGGGTGGCAGATGGGGAGAGTGGGTCATCAATAGGAATGTTGAAATCCCCAATGATGAGAGTGGGAATGTCACAGGATAAAAAGTGTGGAAGCCAAGTGGCAAAATGATTGAGGAACTGACAGGAGGAGCCTGGAGGTCGATACACAACCGCCACTCGCAGGGAGAATTGTTTGAAGAGTCTAATGGTGTGGACTTCAAAAGAAGGAAACATGAGTGAGTGTACTGAGGGGTGACCTGGAAGGCACACTGGGATGAGAGGAGCAGAACAACACCTCCTCCTGATCTGTTCTCAGGTCTGGTGGTATGTGAGAATTGTAGCCCACCATGTGAGAGAGCAGCAGCAGCGGTGGTGTCAGAATGTTGGATCCAAGTTTCCATAAGAGAAAAGAAGGTTAAGGGCGTTGGAAAGGAAGAAGTCATGAATGTAGAGGAGTTTGCACAATGACCTTGAATTCCAGAGTGCGCAATTAAAAGGGACAGGAGAGGATGAGCGCTGGATATTGATAAGATTGCCGGGGTTTCTATATGTTGCAGGATGAGAGTTATATGTGCTAAAGGATGGGGGCCTGGGGTTGGGGGAGATGTCACCAGCAGCTAGGAGGAGGAGGAAAAAGAGAAAGAGCAGGTGGTTCAATGATTTGTGTGAGCGTTTTGTGCGCTGTGTGGGGGTAGTGGATGGTTTTGAATGGTTGAAAAATGTAAGTAAGGCCTCAGTGTTGTACATGGGAGAGGGAAGGAGAGAGGAGCTGATATAGGGAGAAGGCACAGAAGGTGTAGGAGGGGGGTATAGGTGAGGGAGTGCAGAAACCAAGTCATATAAGAAACTAAGAAATAGGACAAACAAATAGTGTAATAGAGCACTAGAACCAGAATCATGCTTGTGAAAATGTCTGGCACAGGGTCCTTGTATCCTGCCCTGTCCATGTACCATGATTAGCTGGAGAGAGACTTCAAATATATTGCTCTTAGGAATATACCGCCCACATTATCCCTAGGCCAGACTGAGATACATTTGAAGGATATGCTGGGCTGTATGTCACTATTTTCTATGTTGATTAAATAAGCAATTACAGCGACACCATATCAGGGATTACTGGAATGCCCCAGTCTGAACATGGATTGTTTGTGTGGGGCCCCGAGGCTCGGTGTCGGTGCAGCGGTGCATTACCTTCAGGGACTCCACGCGGCTGGATCTCGTCACAGGTAGGAAATCCTCTATTTTGATTGTCGTGACGCCACTCTCAGAATTGCGGTCAGTGGGGACCGCCACTGCAGGTTAGGGGTGCCTGGGGCTGATAGTAGGTGCAGTCAGTTGTAATAGCCTCCTGAGAGTGAGGCATGCCCCAGGGTCCCGTGTAGGTGTGTGGAACTACAAGTCGCAGAATGACTCACACGCACAAGCAGGATGTCTTTCAGGGATTTTACTCACTGATGGTGGCAGGGTGAGTAACCCGGGCGTAGCTGGGATGAACCAGGCTGGAACCAGGTGTCCTTCAGGCTGACTTATGAGGGTGGCTACCAACTCGCCTTCCTTAGCCCGTTGTGTTTTGGGGTAACCCCTGCTTGAAGCCCTGCTGGGGTCGCCCAGGGAAGTTGCTGGTGCCTCTCTCCCCTTCTTTTTGGCCCGTTTGCTTGTAGCCTGGACCAGGTCACTCCGGCTGCTTGCCTCCTGTGAGCTATGGGCCCCTCACTTTGGCTACGTGGCTGCGGACTCTGTGGTGTTGTCTTGGGGGTGTAAAGTGCCCCCTCATGCAGGTTTGGCAAAGGAAAGGTGAATCTATCCCTGCACTGGGACCTGCTACCCGTTTGGGCCTGGTATCTCCCTGACAGTCTCCTTACTTTCCACTCCGTTGCTCTCTCTTTAGCCGTGTGTGGATTTCGGGCAGCACTACCAGGTGACCGTTCTCCCCCGTCGGTAGTCACTGCGCGTACGTCGTCAGCCTTGTGTAGAGCTACAGGGTCTGCTTCTGCCCTCCCTGAACTTCACCACTCAACTGTCTTCGGCTCACTCTTCCCTCCTCTCCTGTTCTTGCCTACGTCACCTAGCAACCAGGCTCTCTACCACACCCCTCGAGTGGAGATGGAGGCTTCGCCCCCTCCTGGGATCCCCAGGGGTCCTCTCAAAGGTAAATGTGTGAGACCTGATCACTATGCGCCTGTGTAGTCACACCTCGGTCAGCCTTCTGGATTACCTGTTTTGTACTGTCCCCAGCATGGGTGCAGTACTCAGTGGTGCCTGACCAGGTCAGGGGCGCCACATTCCCCCTTAGTTATCACCAGCACGTCCTCGGGCTGCAAGACAACATTTTAAAATGCGTAAAACAGTAAAACATGGTAAAACGTTTTAAAACCAACAGGTACCATACATCACCACCCTCCACCCACAAGTCCGTTAACCCACCCTAAACCCTCTCAGGCGGCAGGTCACCGGTTTCTTTTGGTAACCAGGTCTGGGCCATCAGCTTCCCCAGACCTTTCTTCCCATCTGCCTCTCCCGTTGGCCGCGCCTTCAGCCACTTCTGGCAGGATGTAGAGGCGGCTTTCATGGTCTGGTGGTTTCAGGGTATACCTGGCCTGGTGGAGCCGCGCCTTCAGCCTCTTCTGGCAGGATGTAGAGGCGGCCCCCACAGTTGGTGCTGACCAGGTACCCTCTTTGTGGTGGAGAGCCAGGCCCCATAAACAGGCGTGCTCCCTGGTAGTGGTTGTACCTCTGGGGTAACTATAAACACTGCGAGAGTTTGTGGCTATAGCCAGTTCATAGCCTTAAGGTTCATGGGTTAAGGTGCAAAAGGGTTTCTCACATAAGTTCATGTGGGCACATGCTTGAACTTTTCTATAACGTTGCAAACTTCAAACTTTAACTTGCTGTACTTCTTACTTTACTTTACATGGACTTTGCTCCTTCTTCCTCATTACCAGGGCTTGGGCCTGTAGGGCTGTGGCACCTGTCGTCATCATATGTAGTGGTCTCATCAATGGGTTCTTTGTCTTTTCTTTCCTCTTCTTTTGTGTCTTTATCTTTTTCTCTTTCTTTATCTTGTAGTGTTGAGACAGCAGGGTTACTGCAGGGATTTCTGGGGCAGGGTGTGACATCTAGTGCATACCATCCGCATTCTCCTTGGTGCTTTGTGAATTCTACTGAGTCTCCTATCTGTAGGTTTCTTCCTGGATGTCCTCTAGGTAAATGTGCTCTAACATCCCTTCTGTTCACAAACATGCCCTCTTTTATACCAGGTGCTACTATAAAGCCATATCCAGACCTTAGATTGAAGTCTTCTACAACTCCTCGACAAAGTGGGCCTCTGACCTGCGATTTGGCCCTTCTCAGGGACCGCTTTTCCTCTAAGTCTCTGGCCGTGACCTCGTCCTTCTCCTCGGGAGACTGCTGTGCAGGTGGATCCCTTGTCCTGCTGCGGCGCCGTGTCCTGCGGGCTGGGTCCTGCCTGGCTGCCACCTCACCGCTTGCAGGCTCCCAGGTGAGGTATCTGGACAAATCTTCCTCAGCGGAGGATGTCGGGCCCTCTTCATCCCAGCGGGAGTACGGCAGCATCTCTGGCTCTTGGACTGGTGCTGCATCCACTGCTGATGGCTCTGGGGTCAGCTTCTCAGCTTCCTGGCCTCCCCTCCCCCTTAGTTCTTCTGGGCACTCCTCTTGTGGCAGCGCTAGGGATGGATTTTCATCAGCAGGCCAGGGCGGGGGACCCTTTGGCATGAATGTTGCAGGAGTCTTCCTGTGAGTATGCGGAGGGAGCAGATACCGGTCCACCATCTCCTTTGGGAAGTGGGCCTCCAGATCAGCCTTCAGCTTCCAGTATTCGGGGTCCTCCCCCAGCAGGGACTTCCTAGCAGGGACTTCCTTGGGCTGGGGAGCGGTGTCTGCTCTGGCCTTGCAGGCCGGGGTAAATAGTTGTACGGTCTTGTCTTGGCGGGCCGAGCCTGGCGTGGCAGCGGCCTGGTCTTGGCGGGCCGAGCCTGGCATGGCAGCGGCCTGGATTGGCGTCGCAGCTGCGATGGGATCTGTGCGGGCCGAGCAGGGCATCGCTGCGGCGGCCTGGATTGGCGTCGCAGCTGCGATGGGATCTGTGCGGGCCGGGCTGGGCGCTTCTGCGGCCTGGATTGGCGTCGCAGCTGCAGCCGGTCCTTGGCGGGCCGCACCTGACGTGGCTGCGGCCTGGTTCAGCACCTCACTTGCGGCGCGGACGAGCGTCGCTGCTGCGGTGGGGTCTTGGCGGGCCGGGCCTAGCAAGACGGCGGCCTGGGTCAGCGTCACACCTGCGGCGTGGAGGAGGGTCGCGGCGGCAGCCGGATCTTTGCGGGCCGGGCTGGGCATCGTTGCGGCGGCCTGGGCTCGGCGGGCCGCACCTGGCGTGGCTGCGGCCTGATTCAGCGTCGCCGCGCCGGGCATCTCTCCAGGGACCGCGGGCATGGCAGCAGGGGTCGGGGCACTCGCGCTGACAGGGGCAACACAGGACTCACCCATCGGTAACATCGTCGGGGCCTGAGTCGTCGCCGCTCGGTCTGGCACTCGTCGTGCGGTTCCCCTCTCGTAGGCCTGAACCGCCGCAGCCATCTCCTGCAGCTCCGCACGTCCCTCTCGGATCTGCTGCACGATCCTCGCTTCCAGTCGGTTACTGAACTGGGCAAGCTCCCAGGACCACCAGGCAGCGGAACCCGGCTCTGGGCTCCTATCTTCAGACGCCATCTTCACCACGTCGTCGCCGCTCTGCAGATCTTTTCTCAGCAGCAGGCTTCCGGCTCCCTTTCCTTCCCGACGTCTCTGAACGCCTCCGCTCTCATCACTTGCGAGGCCAGGACCCTCCAGGGGATCTCTGGGTAGCCACACCTCTTCGTGGGCGGTAACTTCTCCCAGCGCGGGCTGCTGTTGTTTTTCAGCGCGCTTTTCATGGTGGCAATATGGCGGCGC
The DNA here is from genome assembly GCF_048569485.1 of Anomaloglossus baeobatrachus. NCBI lineage: Eukaryota > Metazoa > Chordata > Amphibia > Anura > Aromobatidae > Anomaloglossus > Anomaloglossus baeobatrachus. The sequence goes on from NC_134354.1 coordinate 350,818,673, forward strand.
TTCCAATTTTCCAAGCGGACCGCCCAGGCACATGGTCACCTGTCTGAACAGGTCTAGTCCTTATCCTGTTTGTGACGCCAGATGTGTGGGGCCCCGAGGCTCGGTGTCGGTGCAGCGGTGCATTACCTTCAGGGACTCCACGCGGCTGGATCTCGTCACAGGTAGGAAATCCTCTATTTTGATTGTCGTGACGCCACTCTCAGAATTGCGGTCAGTGGGGACCGCCACTGCAGGTTAGGGGTGCCTGGGGCTGATAGTAGGTGCAGTCAGTTGTAATAGCCTCCTGAGAGTGAGGCATGCCCCAGGGTCCCGTGTAGGTGTGTGGAACTACAAGTCGCAGAATGACTCACACGCACAAGCAGGATGTCTTTCAGGGATTTTACTCACTGATGATGGCAGGGTGAGTAACCCGGGCGTAGCTGGGATGAACCAGGCTGGAACCAGGTGTCCTTCAGGCTGACTTATGAGGGTGGCTACCAATTCGCCTTCCTTAGCCTGTTGTGTTTTGGGGTAACCCCTGCTTGAAGCCCTGCTGGGGTCGCCCAGGGAAGTTGCTGGTGCCTCTCTCCCCTTCTTTTTGGCCCGTTTGCTTGTAGCCTGGACCAGGTCACTCCGGCTGCTTGCCTCCTGTGAGCTATGGGCCCCTCACTTTGGCTACGTGGCTGCGGACTCTGTGGTGTTGTCTTGGGGGTGTAAAGTGCCCCCTCATGCAGGTTTGGCAAAGGAAAGGTGAATCTATACCTGCACTGGGACCTGCTACCCGTTTGGGCCTGGTATCTCCCTGACAGTCTCCTTACTTTCCACTCCGTTGCTCTCTCGTTAGCCGTGTGTGGATTTCGGGCAGCACTACCAGGTGACCGTTCTCCCCCGTCGGTAGTCACTGCGCGTACGTCGTCAGCCTTGTGTAGAGCTACAGGGTCTGCTTCTGCCCTCCCTGAACTTCACCACTCAACTGTCTTCGGCTCACTCTTCCCTCCTCTCCTGTTCTTGCCTACGTCACCTAGCAACCAGGCTCTCTACCACACCCCTCGAGTGGAGATGGAGGCTTCGCCCCCTCCTGGGATCCCCAGGGGTCCTCTCAAAGGTAAATGTGTGAGACCTGATCACTATGCGCCTGTGTAGTCACACCTCGGTCAGCCTTCTGGATTACCTGTTTTGTACTGTCCCCAGCATGGGTGCAGTACTCAGTGGTGCCTGACCAGGTCAGGGGCGCCACATTTGTTCCTGATACTGTGGGAGATACCCATTCGGAAATGATCTCCTTCTTTGTTTTGTCCTGTCTGTCTTGTCTGTTTTTTCTAGGTTTTCCTTGGATCCATGTGATTTCGTCTCTCCAGCTTGTTTTGATTTCTGACTTTCTACCAGCTACCATTGACTTTGATGTGATTTTATCTTGCCACCCTGTCATAATTTCCACCTGTCAGCCGGCCACCATCGACTTCGTGGAGAGAAACCCTTATTCAGCCCTTAGGAAGAGGGGGCATAAAGGGGGGTCCTGTAACATTGAGTCCCTCCACTCCTTGCTCTCCTGTAGGGACTCGCTCTGACAAACTGCCACGGACAGGTCCTTACATGCTGCCCGGCGTCCCTGCCTCTCCTCCAGGAGGGCTCCTCCCTCCTCCCAAAGTCTGTGCGCGCGTCACAGAACCTGGCCCTGCCATTTGCCTTGCTAGTGACTTTGCCTGTCTGTCCTGCCCTGTTGGTGCTAGTGACTCTGCCTGTGTTGTCTGCCTTGAGCCACCCTGGTGGTCCCCATCTGCACTTGAGACTCTTTTCTGACTGCTCCTGTGTCCGGCCCTATCTTGGGGGTCAGCTGCCACAGTCCCAGTTCTCTACCCCACATTAGGGTAGGCATAGGGTCTCCCTGTAGTCCAGTCGATCCACTTTTGCTTGCTGCAGCACCATTCCCGGTGGCGAGCGTTACAACCACTCAATAGCACCCTGTGATCATGTCACAGGGCCACTGATAGGGGCGGGAAATGACACACTCTCTACTGGCGTGCGTTAAATCCCACTGTCAGAGTTTGACAGCATGATCTAACTAATTAAGAGGGGTAGATATGTGACGCCCTGGACTAATCAGGTCATCCCAGGTAGTCCCATGCAAATGTGGCGCCCAGGACTAGCCAGGTCGTCACAGGTAACACACACACACACACCCCCACCACCCCAGACAGTAACATTAGTCAGACACAAAACCCTTGTTGCCTCCCTCCAGGGTCTGATGTCCACACCAGGTGGGGCGGAGCCAGCCAGTTGGCCCCACCCACCGAGGAGTTCACAGGCCTGGAGGCGGGAAAAGCAGTCAGTTAGAGTTTGGAGGAGTTGAGTTGAGGAGGTTGAAGTGAGAGGAGTAGAGATGAGCGAACCGGTCCCGGTTCGGCTCGAGGCCGGTTCGCCGAACGGGGGTCCCGTTCGAGTTCGGTTCGTCGAACGTTCGACGAACCGAACTCGAACGTATAGGCTAGAATGGGAGGCAATCGCAAACACATAACAATGCATTATAAATGTACACAAACAGTTAATAAACATTGCCATAACACTTACCGGTCCTCGCGATCCCTTCTGCACTCTGTCTCCTGCCGCTATTCCATCCGATGATCGCTGAATCCTCCCGGTGACCTGCACTGCTAGCAGAGATGCAGGACCTATCGTGATGTCAAAATAGCCATGTGACCAGTCACGTGGCTATTATCTCATTGGCTACAGACTGGTCACATGACTATGACACGTTATGTAGGACCTGCGAGTGCATCTCTCCGGTACACGGTGCACATATGTGTGTCGCCGTGTACCGGCGACATGCTCTAGCACACGGTCGACTCCCCGTTCCGTTAGGGACCGGCTGACACAGCCGGTCATTAACGGAGATCACCGTTGCCATAGCAACGCAGTTAGCGGTGACGTCACCGCTAACCGCGGCTCCGAGAGCACCGTTGCTATGGTAACGCGTCTGTCAGCGTTACCGCTAGCAGCCAGCAGTGATCACTCACGGAGTGAAGGCTGCACGCTGCTTCCCGATTGTAGTGATGATTGTAGTGAGGATGGAGGTTCCCCAGCCCCAAGTGATGAGCTGGTGAATCTCATCCTTCCTCACTACAATCGTCACTACTACTACACTAGTGATGATTGTAGTGAGGATGGAGGTTCCCCAGCCCCAAGTGATGAGCTGGTGAATCTCATCCTCACTACAATCGTCACTACTACTACACTAGAAAGAAAGAAGACAGAAGAGCAGGATCGTGGAGGGCTGACAGGGGGTAATAAAGATGGAGTCTCTAATGTGTCTGTGTATTTATTTCTATTAAAGTATTTTTTCTCTGTGTGGTGTCTTTTTTTTAACCCTTTATTAGAGATTCTTAATGGCCGGGTCAAACGTGCCTGACATTAAGAATCTCTGGCTTAATACTGGCTGGTAAAACAAAGCCAGTATTAACTTATGATTACCCAACAAGCCACCCGGCTCCAGGGCTGTTGGAAGAGTTGGATACAGCGCCAGATGATGGCGCTTCTATGAGAGCGCCATTTTCTGGGACGGCTGCGGACTGAAATCCGCAGCAGAGGCGCCCACAAACCTCGGGCTAACCTGTGCTGCGGATTCCAATCCCCAGCTGCCTAGTTGTACCCGGCTGGACACAAAAATGGTGCGAAGCCCACGTCATTTGTTTTTTAATTATTTCATGAAATAAGTGAAATAATTAAAAAAAACGGGCTTCCCTATATTTTTGGTTCCCAGCCGGGTACAAATAGGCAACTGGGGGTTGGAGGCAGCCCGTGGCTGCCTGCTGTACCTGGCTAGCATACAAAAATATGGCGAAGCCCACGTCATTTTTTTGGTGGGCAAAAAACTTCTGCATACAGTCCTGGATGGAGTATGCTGAGCCTTGTAGTTCTGCAGCTGCTGTCTGCTCTTCTCCATACAGACAGACAGCAGCTGCAGAACTACAAGGCTCAGTATACTCCATCCAGGACTGTATGCAGAAGTTTTTTGCCCCCTGAAAAAATTATGTGGGCTTCGCCATATTTTTGTATGCTAGCCAGGTACAGCAGGCAGGTACGGCTGCCCCCAACCCCCAGTTGCCTATTTGTACCCGGCTGGGAACCAAAAATAAAGGGAAGCCCTTTTTTTATTATTTCATGAATTTCATGAAATAATTAGAAAACAAATGACGTAGGCTTTGCCCCATTTTTGTGTCCAGCCAGGTACAACTAGGCAGCTGGGGATTGGAATCCGCACCACAGGTTGGCCTGAGCTTTCTGGGCCCTACTGCTGCGAATTGCAGTCTGCAGCCGCCTCAGAAAATGGCATTTTCATAGAAGCGCCATCTTCTGGCGCTGTATCCAACTCTTCCAGCACCTGCCTGCTATACCTGGCTAGCATACAAAAATATGGCGAAGCTCACGTCCTTTTTTTGTAGTTTTTTGGCAAAAAAAATAAAAAATGCTTCCCTGGATTTTCCATTGCCAGTGAAGGTAACACCAAGCAGTGGGGGTTAGCAGCCAGTAGCTGCTTGGATTACCCTTAGCTAGCAATACAAAAAATGCAGCGGGAGCCCATATATATTTTTTTTAATTATTTATTTAAATAACTAAAAATAAAATGGGCTTCCCTGTATTTTGATTGCTGGACATCACAGTGCTGTAAAAATAAATCTTTAAAAAAATGACGTAGCGCTCCGCGGTATTTTTGATTCTCAGCGCAGATAAAGCAGACAGCTATGGGTTGCCACCCCCATCTGCCTGCCGTTACCTTGGTTGGCAATCAAAATACAGGGAAGCCCATTAATTTTTTCTATTTAAAAAATAGTTAAAAAAAAAAAATGACGTTAGGTCCCCCCATTTTTGATAGCCAGCTAGGGTAAAGCAGACGGCTGTAGCCTGAAAACCACAGCTGGCAGCTTTACCATGGTTGGGGATCCAATGTGGAGGTCCCCTCAGGCTCTTTTTTATAATTATTTTATAAATATTAATAATTACACAATAAAAGTAGGGTCCCCCCAAATTGGATCACCAGCCAAGGTAAAGCAGACAGCTGTGGTCTGGTATTCTCAGGGTGGGAAGGTCCATAGTTATTGGGCCTTCACAGCCTAAAAATAGCAGGCCGCAGGCACCCCAGACGTGGCGCATCCACTAGATGCGCCAATCCTGGCGCTTCACCCCAGCTCATCCCGTGCCCTGGTGCAGTGGCAAACGGGGTAATAAATCGGGTTGATACTAGCTGTAAAGTCACCTGAGATCAAGCCCAGCAGTTTGTGATGTCATGGCGTCTATTAGATACCCAACATCATAAACTGTCAGTACTAACAAAAACAAAAAATCGACAAAAGAAATTTATTTGAAAAAACAGTCCCCAAAACATTTCCTCTTTCACCAATTTATTGTAAGAAAAAAAATAAAGGGGTCCCACGACGACTCTGGACCGTCTAGAATATGGGGGGGAGACACTCAGGGAACGTATCCCCCATTTTCTAGGAGTGCGGACCCTTCATGTGAGGAGTGTGGGTGCAATGAATCTGCACTCACTCTCCCCGGGTCCACAGCAGCAGAGTCCATGTCGTAATGGTTGCTACCAAAGCTGCAATGCCCTGCTCATGAGGTAAGGGCATGCCTAATCAGGAGAACTACTGTAGAGGAAGCTCTGCTCACTGGTATATAGGTGCTCAGAGGTAATAATAGATAAAATTAGTGAGTAACCTCGGCACTCTATATCTCCCAGACTAAGTCAGTAAGTCACAACGGATAGTAATGCAAAATCACTCTTTATTGGTCCGTATTAAGAAATTTTTTTTTTTCATAAGCATATATGTTTTTGTCCAAAACAAGTTACAAATGACGTTTCGGCCTGAGCCTTCGTCAGATTGGACTTATCTGCATGTAATCATGAAAAATGACAATAATCAGTATCACATAAGAGTGAGAGAACAATAACATAAACTCGAACAATGTAGAGGTACAATTGGCATGCAGCAAAAAAATTGCAACACAGCAAAAAATGAAACACATGATACAAATGTCATAATACAGTACAAGGACAATATAGTAATGACAAATATGGGGTCAGAGTAGGCTTAGACAGCTCTGGTACGAAAGAGATGTCAATCATAAAGTAACATGTGCAGTAGGTGTAGAGCTACAGTATGCATGGCAGAGCTAATGGGTAGACCGACCATAGAAAAAGAACGGAGAAAAAGTGGAGAAAAAGTGGAGAAAAAGTGGAGAATAAGTGGAGAATAAGTGGAGAAAAAGTGGAGAATAAGTGGAGAAAAAGTGGAGAAAAAGTGGAGAAAAAGTGGAGAAAAAAATGGAGAAAAAGTGGAGAAAAAGTGGAGAATAAGTGGAGAAAAAAATGGAGAAAAAGTGGAGAATAAGTGGAGAAAAAGTGGAGAAAAAGTGGAGAAAAAGTGGAGAAAAAGTGGAGAAAAAGTGGAGAATAAATGGAGAAAAAGTAAAGAAAAAGTGGAGAACAAGTGGAGAAAAAGTGGAGAAAAAGTGGAGAAAATAATGGAGAAAAAGTGGAGAAAAAGTGGAGAATAAATGGAGAAAAAGTGGAGAAAAAGTGGAGAAAAAGTGGAGAATAAGTGGAGAAAAAGTGGAGAAAAAGTGGAGAAAAAAATGGAGAAAAAGTGGAGAAAAAGTGGAGAATAAATGGAGAAAAAGTGGAGAAAAAATGGAGAAAAAGTGGAGAAAAAGTGGAGAATAAGTGGAGAAAAAGTGGAGAAAAAGTGGAGAAAAAGTGGAGAAAAAGTGGAGAAAAAAATAGAGAAAAAGTGGAGAAAAAGTGGAGAATAAATGAAGAAAAAGTGGAGAAAAAGTGGAGAAAAAGTGGAGAATAAGTGGAGAAAAAGTGGAGAAAAAGTGGAGAAAAAGTGGAGAAAAAGTGGAGAAAAAGTGGAGAAAAAGTGGAGAAAAAAATGGAGAAAAAGTGGAGAAAAAGTGGAGAAAAAGTGGAGAAAAAATGGAGAAAAAGTGGAGCACCCTTTGGTGCCTTTCATGTGGCACTAAGGGGTGCTTAGCTTTGTATTTAGCCAAAAAAATGAAAAAAAAAAATGACGTAGGGTTCCCCCTAGTTTTGTAGCCAGCTAGGGTAAAGCAGACGGCTGTAGCCTGCAGACCACAGCTGGCAACCTCACCTTGGCTGGTAATCCAAAACTGAGGGCACCCCACGCTGTTTTTTTAAATTAAATAAATAATTTAAAAAAAAAAAACACGTAGGGGTCCCCCAAAATTGGATCACCAGCCAAGGTAAAGCAGACAGCTGGGGACTGATATTCTCAGACTAGGGAGGTCCATAGTTATTGGACTCTCCCAAGCCTAAAAATAGCAGGCCGCAGCCGCCCCAGAAGTGGCGCATCCATTAGATGCGCCAATCCTGGTGCTTCGCCCCAGCTCATCCCGCGCCCTGGTGCGGTGGCAAACGGGGTAATATATGGGGTTAATACCAGATGTGTAATGTCACCTGGCATCAAGCCCTGGGGTTGGTGAGGTCAGGCGTCTATCAGATACCCGACATCACCAACCCAGTCAGTAATAAAAAAAAATAGGCGACAAACACATTTTTATTTGAAAAAACACTCCCCAAAACATTCCCTCTTTAACCAATTTATTAGAAAGAAAAACAAATCCAGGTCTGGTGTAATCCAAGGGGTTGCCATGACGATCCACACTGTCCCAGTCAATGAAGAGCAGGATGTTCCCCATTGGCTGGGAGAGCAATGCAGTGACCTGAGCTAACATCAATGGGTCAGCCCAGGTCACTGCAGGGCATGACAAGTGCTGCTGTCAGCGAGGTACATTACTTGCGCTGATCTCCAGCACACTGACAGCCCCTGTCACTGAGGTCAATGACCGGCGCCTTCACATCAAGTATCGCGAGAGGTCCGTGACGTCACCGCCAGTGTCAGTCTCGGGTCGGAAGCGATAGGTGATGTGACAAGTGGCGGCCATGGTGGACAGTGACAGCGCTGAGGTCGGGATGGCGGGACTTCATCACCGCAGGTAAGCCGAGCGGGGGGGATAGGGGGGGGGGAGAGTGTGTGTGTGTGTGTGTGTGTGTATATGTATGTATACATGCCGCGGGCAGGAGGGGGCGGAGTGAGCTGAGCGGGAAGTGTGGGCTTCCTGCACGTAACTAAGATAAACATCGGGTTGCTAACCAAAGCGCTTTGCTTGGATACCCGATGTTTATCTTGGTTACCAGCTTGTGGCAGGCTGCCAGCGATGGCTCCTGCACACTGTAGCTGTAAAAAGCCCTGCTTTTTGCTGCTAGAACCGTTCTCGAACGTATCTAGAACTATCGAGCTTTTGCAAAAAGCTCGAGTTCTAGTTCGATCTCGAACAGCCCCAAAAATCACTCGAGCTTAGAACTGGAGAACCTCGAACCGCGAACCGCGCTCAACTCTAGAGAGGAGTGAAGTGGAGAGTGTCTGGGTTTGTGGCCCAGGCACTGACAAGAAGGTTGGCAGACGGTGGTGGCCGTCTGCAGGAGTGGTGGATCAACGCGGAACCATAGGACTGGGGTCAAGCGGTGGCCCGCCGGTACCAACCGGGGAGCGAAGTGAAGCTAGCACACACAGGCAGGGCCATCGGACCCCGACTAGGCTTGGAGTCACCGTCAACAGTCAAATCCAAGTGTGACAGGAACCCCAGGGGTTTCCTAACAGCCAAAGACCCGTTAGAAGGCAACTGTCTGCACCGTGAGGGTATACAGCCACCGCCAATGGCTAGAGACCCAAGGGCCAGCACCTGCGGGCAAAATGGGCTCCTCCGGCATCCATACACCGGGGGCGGACTACCGTTGGGGACCCATCGTAGTCAAGACAGTACACAAAGGTGCAGGGAAAGACAGCCGCCATCACCTGTCCAGGGAGAGACACTGCAGCCGGCTGCGGGGCCCGTCCATCCAGCCATTTGGTTTACCAGAGACTTTGTGCCTCTTTTGCTGAGTGAGTACACCCGTGCCATCCGGCACCGTGCCGCGCTGCTCCTGAAACCCTGCACCTCACCGACCCTGCCTCCCCGTCACACCACCGGGCCCCGGGACCACCAACCCCTACCCACGGAGGGGGAAAACAACATCCCAGCTGCTCCCTACCATCGCTCCCGGGATCCCCGTTACCAGCAGCGGTGGTGCCCATCTTCACCACAACCCGTGGGTGGTCTCACGGACTAAATCCCCAACTAAACCACTCCCTTTTCACTCACGGGCGAGGAGCGCCATTTGAGTCCCCGGACCCGGCCCACCGCTCGAGCCACCGAGCAGCAGCAGTAGCGCCGGACCCGAGCGTTAGCGAGCGCAGCGCCTCGCCGCCCGCGACACACACACACCCCCCTCCCTAAAAAAGTGACAGCAGTCAAACTTAAAAACCTTGTCACCACCCTCCAGGTTTGATGTCCACACCAGGGGGGCGGAGCGAGGCAGATGGCTCCGCCCACCGAGGAGTTCACTGGCCTGGAGGCAGGAAAAAGACACAAGTTCAGTGTGTAGTAGTCTAGTCTTGACAGTGAAGGAGAGAGGTCGAGTTCAAGGGCAGACCTGTGACTAGCCTGCCAATAGTCTACTCAGGTGGCTGGGTTGGAGCCCAGTCACCTCTGTCAAGGAGGCAGATGGTGGTGGCTGCCTGCAGGAGCTGTGATTACAGCCGGTGGAACCTTAGGGACCGGGGTCGGGCGGTGGCCCGCCGGTACCGAACCGGGGAACCAATTGGAAACCGGAGCACCAGGAGGGGTACTCAGACCCAGTACAAAGCCCTGAACCGACAGGGCCGAGTCAAATCAACTGATTGAAAACTTAAGGACCTTTCCCACACAAGACCCGTTAGAAGACAACAGCCCAAACATACCGGGTAAAGCCACCGCCAAGGCATAGAGACCCAAGGGGCCAGCGTCTGTGGGCAAACAGGTCTCTTCCGACACCCAGCAAGCCGGGGAGTGGACTACCGTTGCTTAGGCATAGGAGTCAAACATTGACACAAGGAGGTGCAGGAGAAAGGCGGAAACCATCAACCTGATAAGGGAGAAGCTGCAGCCGGCTGCGGGCCCTGTTCATCAGTTTGGTTTACCAGAGACTCCAGTGTATTGTGTCATAGTGAGTACACCAGTGCCTTCAGGCCGCGCACCGTGCCACACCGCACCAGCATCCAGCACGCACCTGTTCCCACGCCTCAGCACCTACCTCGGGCCCCTGGGACCATCACTGCCCTACCCACGGAGGGGTCAACACCAAGCTGCGCAACACCGTCCCCGGGAGGCCTAGTTAACAGCATCGGTGGTGTCCATCCATTCACCACAACCCGTGGGTGGCGTCACGAATTTACATCGCTTCCAAACCACTGCGGCCCCGGCCGTGGAACTCCCCACCGAAGTCCCTGCGTGTAGCGCCGACCCCCTTGCAGAGCGACGTGACCCACGGGTCCGTGAGGAGCTCGAGCCACCCACTGTACGAGCACGGATCCGAGCGGCTCGGCGGTCGCAGCCGAGCCCGCGGGGCGGTACAGATAGATTAGCGATTCATCGACGCCTGTTAGCTGATCTGATTAACCAATATGTGTTTGGAAACATTCAGTTACCGTTACGTCATAAGCCGTGAAGGGGTTAAATGAATAAGTAAAAAACAATACAGTATATAAATAAATATCATAGGGTACTTAGTACCACACTGTTTTTGATCAAAAAAGCGTAAAAGCCATCCCACCGAAACTAGGTGTATTCCAATCGGGATGGTCTTACATGCTCTAATCGTAGAAGCTCAGTTCATTTTTTTTTATCTTAGATTTTGTTTGTTTAATTGCCAGTGTGAACATGCTCTTATACTTTTCATGTATGCCAACCTGTACTCCGGCTCATTATTTCGGATTTGCTTTAGTCGCTTGTATTCAGTACAGAGTGTGGTCCCCTTTTTCTGAGCTTGTTATTTCATTTACAGAGATTCCAATGGCTGGATGTCAATTGTCAGAACCAGTGCCTCTTTGCCCTTATTCACATTGAGATTGGTTCTGACTTATTGTAACATTTTAATATTAGAGAGTGTAGGACCGTCCCAATCTGGGTACCTCTTGTTGCGGTGGGATGGCTTTTACACTTTTTTGATCAAAAACAGTGTTTACCATGTACCCTATGGTATTTATTATATGCACTATTGCTTTTTACTTATTTTTTTAGAGCAGAGAATATACTTGTTTCATTTTTATCTTAGGTTTTGTTACCTTTTAAATGTAGCATATTGCTATTGTCTGGGAAACCGCTAAAGGGTGATACTTCTAGTATAAACTCTATTACTAGTATGAACATGGAAAATGTGGACACCACTTGATACATCATGTACAGACTAATCCTCTTTCTTTATTAATCCATGTCTTTGAGAAAAGTCGGAATGTTTTTCTCCTGATATTCCGGTGTTGTCAGGTTACCTTGACAACATTTTAGCAGTGCAAAAAGCCTGTGCTGAGCATCACTTGCTTGGCCTATGACTCTCTGTGGGAGACTCAACAGAAAATGTCATTTTAAGAACATAGAAATGTATCCTTTGTTATTGTGGTTTGTGTCTCACAGCACTGTACAAAATCAATTAAAGACCAGACTTTAGAAAATGCTCTGAACATTCTTTAAAAATATCCTGACATAATGGTCTTAAGACTGCTGTAAACAACATTGTAAGACCACTAGTGGCCTCGATGAGGAAAAATTTCATTTTTACTTACACATCAATAGAATTTGCCCACCAAACCTTTAGAGATTTTTCACTCTTTCTTGCACTCAGCTATCAGACATTGACCAGACATGAGCAGCCACTTCTCCATCGGCTTCTATAGATGTTTTTACTTCCTTCCCTTTAGAGATGAATGAATCAAATTCAAGAGGAACCAAACTTGTGTTGAATTTTATGAAATAGGCAAATTTGAACAACTTTCGATTCAATTTGCACAAATTTTTAATAAAGGCTGACACCATTTTCCACAAAGCAGAAGATTTCACCAGTTAGAGAAAACTCACATGACTCAGGTGTGGCCATGCTTTCCCAAAATGCATATCGCATGGTATATACTGTATAGTACAGCCATTCAGTAGCCTGAATTAAAGCAGAAACATTGATTGCAGCAGCCATTTTAAAGGGAATGTGGCTAGGGAGATCACATCAGAGTTCACTGCTTAGCAATAGAGATAAGAAACATGCTATGGATGTGCAATTCATCATAGCATTTGGACAAGATGAAGAAGAAATGAGAAGAACTCTAATCAGAAAATTTGTCACCTATCTATATAATACCTGGATGTGAATGTTAACAGTATGTGTCATCCTGATTGTATCTGATCAGTTTAGTGGTTCATCAATAGTCTTCAGTCTAGTGATGACTGACAACAACAACTCACAGTATCTCCTTACCATTATTAAGGACATACTGGGAGTTTTAAGTCCATGGGATAGAAATGTATATAGGGCTTACCTGACATTACAACATTAACTGATGGTGATTCAGGTAATGCTTGCATGTACTGATGGTAGTTCTGGTGTTGAATTCATGTACTGATGTTTTTTCTGCTGAGTTATTCATGTACTAATTGTAGGCATGGTAATGTCTTCATCTGCTGATTGTGATTATGGGGATGTATTTATGTACTGATGGTGGTTCTGGTGGTCTATTCGTGGTGATGATTTTGGTGATGTATAAATGCTGCTAGTTGTTCTGATTATGTATTTCTGTACTGATGGGGATTCAAGTGATTTATTCCTATGCTGTTATTGATCTGATTCTTTACACATATAGCAATCCATAACTTGTAAGATTACGGATACATGGCTATGTTAATAAAATATTGTGCCAAATGACAAAGGGTACTACGGTTTTTGTTTATGTTAGGATGTTAAGAGTAGTAAATTGGTTCTCTAAGTTGGTGCAAAAAGTTTGCAGTGCCTCTGTGATTGCAGAGTTCTAAATTCTCACAGTGCATGTACTGCATGCCGCCATGATTTGCTGTTGCTGGTGCTGGGAATGGTGGATCATGAAACCCCAAGTTCTGCACTGCCTAGCTCCATACAAGTGAATTGAGTGAGGCTGGACACATATAGTGGGAATGTGTCTGGCTGTATACAAATCATGTACTTTACTCCCAGCATGAGAGAATCCACTCATTGTGAGAAATCAGAAGTCTGCAGTCACATAGAGTGACTGCAGACTTTCATCACAAACCAGATAACCCCTTTAAATTTAACACTAAGCACTGCAGCATGCCCTATCCTAAAAGTGTGTATCATACTCACTGTCAGTATTCAGCTTTGTTTGCTGTTTCGAGCCATTTTCATATGACCATACATATCCGATTTTCATAAGCTTTTCTTTTTGCTTCTCTCAGTGAAGCAGGGGCTTTAGTACTTAACTGAACATTGACCAAATTGGGAAAAGTAGATAGTTGGCACAAGACTGTAAGTATGCAAATCACATATGAGCGGTAACATGGCCGCTACACAAATGGCTTGAGAGGAGGGGAAGGAGGGGCGCCAAACTGAATTCTTGTCCCGGGTGCCAGCAAACCTAGATCCCTTATGATTATTGGGAATCATGACCCCAGCTGTCAGTGTTTCCTTTAGCGTGACCGGGGGGAGGGGCCTGGGATCACAGCACCATGATCTTCAGGGCACTTCCGTTCATGCGGTGCCAGTTATAATTCTGCTCTGCAGTGTGCCGCTGATCCCTTGTGAGTTCTGATCCTGCCTCCCATCCTAATTACATTTGTCGTCCCTGCCTCCCATCCTGACTGTGTCCGCTCCCCTGCCTCCTGTCCTGTCTGTGTACGTTCTCCCTCCCTTCCTGACTTTCCATCCCCTTTGCTTTCTGTCCTGACTGCCTATGTTCCTCTCTGACTCCTATCTTCCCTCCTCTGTTCCGTCCTCCTGTACTCCCTGCTATTGCCTGCTCTCCCAGCTCCCGACTTCCGCTTGTCTATAAATGCTAGTTTCCGAGCTCCCCTGGTCTTTGACGTTCCTCTCGGCTCCTGACTCGGCTCTACCTGGACTCTGTTTCTGCCTGACTCCTACTACCTCGTTGACCTCCTGTTTCTGACTCTGGCCCGTACGACCATCCACTTCTTCCACTGAGGAGACTTGTGCCCTCTAGTGGAGGATTGCTACCAGCACTCTCATAGTGCTCCGGCTCCTCCTGCTGGTTTGTTAAGTCTAGTGCCATCTAGTGGGGAATCCCTACCTAGCACTCTCCTGGTGTTCCAGCTCCCCCAGCTGGTTCACTACATTGGGATTGTTAGTATTGTCAGTATTAAATGTAAGCATTGTCTTTATAGATAGTTTTATGAGTATCAATGGAATAGTTTGGTTTGCTGATACTATCTTTCTAGCTGGTATTGCCAGTATTTATTGATATTCTTGTCAGTATTGTCGATATTGTCAGTACAATATTTATAGTTGGTATGGTCAGTGATCTTGATCTTATTAGTACAGTTGGTATTATCATTACTGTCAGTACTGTTGGAATTGTCAGTACTGCTGGTATAATTGGTATTTTTGGTATTGTCAGTACTATTAGTATGATTTATATAGCTGGTTCACCGTGAGCGAACAGTCAATTTACAAAATGTGTGGTGGCCTTGGTGTAGCATTTTTTAATAACTTGACAGTAAGGTGGGGGGAACCATTCTCTATTGTAGCAGAGCTGATTCTAACAGGCGTGAAAAGGGCAAAAATCTCAAAATTTTTGCACAACTCTGTTGTACAAAAAAATGTGACTTTTCAAAGCTTTTACGCCAAAAACTGAGCCAGCCCCAGAATTGTTCTTATCCGGAACCATCCCTTTAATTGTTCAGTTGCAACAAATAAACATGTGTAAGGTTGATGTAACAGGGCTACATCTACATACAGACTTGGGTGCCACTGCAATATTAACATAGTAGTCAAGTATCAGTATTTTTCATGTATTAACTAAATACTAAAATATACAGCCTAGAGAACCCCTTTAATGTGCATTCAGGGGGGTATACAGTATATTATTAAGAAATTAAGCCCTACCAAAACCCAAAAAAACTAAAACCAATAATTTTGACTGCACCATGCGCCATGCATATTTGATTTTTATTGAGAGAAATAACCTACTTTTGCTTCTCTGACTCTGGCTGTCTTATTACAGGACTTGTGCATCTATAATATAATAATAGTAAATAAGCAGGTCTGATTTTCATGTTTTGTTTTTTTTTCTAAATTATTCCAAGTGCTTTCATGTTTCCTTACAATTGATCTACATTATGTCATTGCATCTCCCTAAAATCCCCTATGACAGCTCGGTGACAGTAGATAAAACACCTGGTTAAATGGGAGTCCTCTGTGTGCAGCAGCTGTCAGGCTCCTTACTAATATTTTTCTGCATGTCGCACCGAGAAAGCTTATTTGCATTAGGAAAAACTCATGCAAATACAATAATATATTTTTTATTCAACATTGAGAATGAAAACATACCCATTCATATTCCGGCATCATACGATAAGAAGGCATCGTCTGACAAATCATCCCTTTTGTAATTTTTTAAGGATAAATGTTGGAGTTTTTTGTCCCATCTTACTTGAAACTATACCTTTGACATATTTATTTACCTTGATTGGATTGAAAAATAACATGTCTCAAACATTTTATCAGGCTTTTAGATATAACCTAGCTTTTTTTTTAATATGACAGTTCTATAATTGTAAGCAATATTACTAACTGCTTACATTTTAGTTACTGGAAAATTGATTTTTTTTTGTGGGATGAGTTGCAGAATTGAATTACTTTGTTTACACCACCATATATTGTACTGAAAAACAGGTAACAGAATTAGAGATGGGGTAAAATTTTGAAGAAAAAAAACAAAACAAAAAAACAATTTCATCAGGGGTTTTTTTTAGCCTAAAATGGAACTGGTAACATATTTCTTCATGATAGTACGTACCTAAAGTATATATTTTTGTGCATTTTGTGTTTGGTTTTTTAAAAAGTCAGAACTTTGAGTCTAAAGGGTGCTTTACAAGCTGTGACATCGCTAGCGATAGCTAGCGATGTCATGCACGATAGCTCCCGCCCCCGTCGTTCGTGCGACATTTGGTGATCGCTGCCGTAGCGAACATTATCGCTACGGCAGCGTCATGCGTACATACCTTTTCAGCGACGTTGCTGTGACCGCCGAACAATCCCTCCTTCAAGGGGGAGGTGCGTTCGGCGTCATAGCGGCGTCACTGCGGCATCACTAAGTGGCCGCCAAATAGCAGAGGAGGGGTGGAGATGAGCAGCCAAAACATGCCACCCACCTCCTTCCTTCCTCATTGCCGGTGGACGCAGGTAAGGAAATGTTCGTCATTCCTGCGGTGTCACACATAGCGATGTGTGATTCTGCAGGAATGATGAACAACATCGTACCTCCAGCAGCAACGATATTATGAAAAGGAGCGACGTGTCAACGATCAACGATTTTTGACGCTTTTGCGATCGTTGAACGTCGCTTCTTGGTGTTGTAAGGGCCCAGATGTTCCCTGCTATCCACCCCCACACAGTATCCACAGCTGATGGACAGTCCACAGACACCGTCTTGGGGATAACAGTTGCTTTAATATAGCAGGAACAAAGCAAATCAATACAGAATATATGTTTCACAGTCTCTCGTGGGTAGGCCACGGCAAATACAGCTTGGAGTTGAATGCTGAAGTGCAATTAGGGTACTGGAGCTTTAAGTGCATGATTTGTTTCAGAATTGATACTGGTATGCTTTAGGTTCAGAGTCTCTTGAGTTTAGAGGGTAGATATGATAAGATTGTACAGACCTGGAGTCCTGGGGTTAATTTCACTGCTAGTTCAGAAACGTGCAGTACTTGTAAGCAAATGAAGACAGTTGCCCAGCGTGCTACGGGGAGCGGACGGCTGGTGCGTGGACAATGGCATGAAAGCCACTAATATTGAAGTGGGGCGGGAGACCCTCAAACTTCCCCAATCTGCGTGCAGTAGGGTCTGGTATATAGTCAGTATGCCCTACTGTCTGAAGAGATGCACAATGTCAGGATAGGAAGCCTTCAGCATATTGGCTGTAAAAATCAGGAAATGATGAAATTCTAGGCCTCGGGCCTAGGAGGAGTCTTGTGGTGAAGAAATTCTCCACATAATGTCTTCCCTCAGAGGAGACTCAGCCAGAACCAGCTCATTCCAGTTGTTTCTAGACAGAGGCTGGAGAATAGCTCCACCTATTGAGCCATGTGACCAAGAACTAGCCAATAGGATAACACCCAATGAACACTTCAGATTCTTACAGTTTTCGCCAGTAGATGGTGCTAGAACACAACAAATGAAAAATGCTTTACTTATAACATATAGCATAATATTACATATAAGTAAATGTACTTAAAGAAACAGACACAATCTGGACCGGGCCACTACATACTCCCCCTCTGAAGGTGAGCCATCCTCGGCGATTGTGCAAGTGGAGGACTGCTAAGAAAGGAAGGAAATATATTTAAGGCACAGTAACAATAAGGCAATGAACAAATGCAAAACATGAATGTGGTAGTGCCAATATGAGATAGAGTCTCTTTCCGCAATATACTATCGTCCATATGAAAGGCTCTGGAAAGGCACTTTAGTGGTCCAGTCTATAAGTCCATGGCAGTATACAGAAAATTGTGCAAATAATAAACAAGGTGCTTGGTATTACTCAGGTGCAGAGGCTTAAACATTACTAAACTGACCATCCAGCTAAATAAATAAACACAAGATTATATACTCATGGAAAAGGATATGACCTTCTAGTCTCTGTAGCGGGCTGGAAGTGTTCCTTTTGTACTTCGCTCTGAACGCCTTAACACTTGATCTTCCTCTTGAGCAGGAAAGATATTGTTTGCTGGCTCAGGTGAAGTTGGCAGAGAAGCAGCAACTGTAGCAGGAACAGAGACGGGGACATATTGATAGCATAAAGGATAAATTGAGTGTTGTAGAGGGACTCTTCCACAGTAGGTTTTCTGGCTGGTGCTTCCATTGCAGGAATTGGTGTGTAGACCGGCAAGACTTGTGGAGGAGGTGATGACATCACCAGTAGATCCTCTTTGGTGCATAGCTTCATGCGGTTCCTGTGCACTGTCTGTGGGGCCATTCCGGGTTTATTCACTTCATAGACATCTGACTCAGGATATGGGATAGCTGTAACTGTGTATGGCTCTGTTTCCCAGAGTGAGTCGAGTTTTCCTGTACGGTGGTACTTCTTTAGCCATACCTTGTTTCCAACTTGAAGTGGGGAAGCATTAGCTCTTTGATTGTAGCTCTCTTCTTGTTGACGGTGAGCTTCACCCATGCGGTAATCAACAATCTGTTGGGCTTCGTGTATTCTTCGCTGATGCTCTGAGACCCAATCAGTTTTTGGCAGGGGATTGATCACGTCAGGGACTTGGATTCCAAGAGAACGATCTTTTGGGAGCTGACCTTGTCTTCCAAACATCAGATAATATGGCGAGTAGCCTGTAGAACAGTGGACAGTATTGTTGTAGATTTCCACTAACTCGTCAAGCAATTGAGGCCATTCAGCTTGTTTGGTAACAGATGCTGTTTGCAGCATATTGATGAAGGTCTGGTTGACTTTCTCACAGAGGCCATTCCCTTGGGGATGATAGGCGGTTGTTCTCAGCTTTTTGCACTCATGGAATTGGCAGAGTTCTTGAAATAATTGTGACTCAAAGGCAGATCCACGATCTGTGAGGACTGCTTCAGGGCAACCGTAATGTCTCACATATTCACGGTAGAAGGTGATAGCTGTAGTCCGAGCTGTAAGGTCTTTTACTGGCACAACAGCAACCCACTTAGTATAGTGATCCACCATGGTTAAGGCATACGTGTAGCCTGAACGAGTTTGTGCTAGCTTCACATGATCAAGAGCGACTAGCTCATTTGGTTTCTGAGAATGGATTGGATGAAGAGGAGCTCTGGCATCTTTCTTACCGACTTTGGTGAGGTTGCAAGCTGGACATTCACTACACCAATTTTCTATTTCTGACCGCATCCCAATCCAATAGAAGCGTTGACGTATGGTGGCTTCAGTTTTGTGCACGCCAAAGTGCCCAGACTGGTCGTGGTAGGCATCAAGAACAATTCTGGCATCTCGCCATGGGATTAGAATCTGATGTAGCCTTTCACCTGAAACCGGGTCTAAGGTATTGCGCAGGATCAAGTCCTTTTGAATGAAGAGTCTTTTGCGCTGTCTCCAGAGATGATGAAGCTCAACATCAGGACATCTTCTGCGTCGTCTGAAAGGTATTCTCCCAGTAGTCAGGTAATCATAGATCTCACCTAGGACACGAGACTCATTTTGAAGAGTTTTCCATCTCGATGGATCTTGGAATAGGTCAGGTTTCCGTGGAGAAACATCATCAGTTTGTGTAGCAGCAACAGCATTTTGTGTAGCAAACCTTTGATAGAAGGGAGGCATCTCAACATCTTCCCACAGATCTTCCTCAGGAGGCTCTTCTCCTTCGGGCAAACGGGATAACATATCAGCATTGATGTTGATCTTGCCACTGCGATACTTAATATCAAAGCAGAAATTCGCTAATCTTGAAGCCCATCTCTGTTCAAGAGCACCTAGCCATGCAGTATTAAGATGAGTGAGAGGATTATTGTCCGTGTAAACGGTGAAGGGTGTAGCAGGGAGGTAATCTTTGAACTTCTCTGTGACTGCCCACACAAAAGCTAGCAGCTCTAACTTGAACGAACTGTAATTGCTATCGTTTTTCTCTGCACCTCTCAAGCTTCGGCTGCCATATGCAATGACTCTCTCTTTGTCACCCTGGACTTGTGATAGTACCGCTCCGAGGCCTTGGTGGCTGGCATCCGTGTAGACACGGAAAGGATGATGGTAGTCAGGGTACGCCAGAATTGGAGGTGAAGTCAATAGACTTTTCAACATCTGAAAGGCAGTTTCTTGTCGCTCAGACCAATTAATTGGAAGTCTTCTGTCGTAGTTTTCTCTAGGGCAACCTCATAGGAGCTCTGTAAGGGGTTCTGCTATTTGCGCAAAATGAGGTATGAAGCGGCGGTAGTAGCCCGCAAAACCTAGGAAACTTCTGATTTCTTTGACGGTTCTTGGGGTGTTCCAGTTGTTCACAGCTGAGATCTTTTCAGGGTCAGACTGGATACCTTCGGCACTTACAACATGACCCAGGTAGTTGACTTTCGGCTTGAGCCTTCAGCATATTGGCTGTAAAAATCAGGAAATGAGGAAATTCTAGGCCTCGGGCCTAGGAGGAGTCTTGTGGTGAAGAGATTCTCCACATAATGTCTTCCCTCAGAGGAGACTCAGCCAGAACCAGCTCATTCCAGTTGTTTCTAGACAGAGGCTGGAGAATAGCTCCACCTATTGAGCCATGTGACCAAGAACTAGCCAATAGGATAACACCTAATGAACACTTCAGATTCTTACAGTTTTCACCAGTAGATGGTGCTAGAATACAACAAATGAAAAATGCTTTACTTATAACATATAGCATAATATTACATATAAGTAAATGTACTTAAAGAAACAGACACAATCTGGACCGGGCCACTACAGTGTCACACGCTGCGATGTCGCTAACAGCGCCGGATGTGCATCACTAACGACGTGACCCTGACGATATATCGTTAGTGATGTCGAAGCGCGTAAAGCACCCTTTCGCTTTTATATTTCTGTCAAAAGAGCTGTAAATGGGCTTGTTTTTTAAACTTTATTATGGCCATTTATTCTGAAAACCCTGAAATTTTTGGCAATTTATCCTGAAAATCACACTCTCGTAGGCTTCTTTCACATATGGCTATCCGTGTGCCGTGATCTTGGCACACATGTGTTCTACGTGTACTATCCGTGATAGCACACGGAGAGCAGGAACTTTCTACTCACCTGTCCCCCACAGTGCGGTCTTTAGCGCTGCTGCTTCCAGATGCATTTGGGGTCCAGGTAGCAGGGGACCTTCTTGCTGCCATCCCTCTGGGCTGTGTATGGTATAATCTGAATATTGGTATGTTTTACCTTGCAATGTGGTGAAGTTGATATGTTCCATCTCCTGATGTTATAAGGGCTATGTGCAATATGTGAGTGCTATATATACCTGCAGGTTTATTTACCTTTACTTCTCACTCTTGCACCTTTCTGTAAACGCTGCTAGGGCATTGTGCAATATATGTGCTTTTTACATCTGTGGTTTTAACCATGTGTTTTCACATTGCACTCTTTATTTATAGGAATGTGATACCATATACTTTGTCTATACGACCATGATTATATTTTTTCATGTTAATGACATATATTCTATGTATTTTGGAGCACTTGCTTTGTTTTGCTCTGGCCGTATTTGGAATTTGATTGTACCTTACTATAATAACTGCCCCCCGAGGAAGCACTCTAGCGAAACGCGTCGGAGCGTCCCCCTCTTTCTCACCGGACCCTTGATACGGCGACTGCACTAGCATTAACATGGGTAAGCACTTGTTCTAATCTATACACAGGAAATGGACCCTGTCCTTGATATACCTTGCAGGGCTTCATTTTTAATCCTTCGTACTGTGTACTAATCTTGCTAAAACACTTTATGATACATGTGCTGTTGAGGTCCTTGGATGGGATATCTCTGATTGTTCTGTATTCCAACCACTGTTATATTTTTATAATTCACCTCTATGACAGTGCCCCTATTTGTATGATTATTGTTCACAATAAATATTTATATACATCTTTGGGTGCTCTATTTATGTCTGCTTTATTATGTATGGCCATAAGAAACTCAGTTTTTTCTATTTTTGCATTGCTATATTGAGTGGCCTTTTACATATCATTGAACCTCCATCTGTTACCCTTTCTAATTGTCCACTTACTATAATAATTGTTTGTACTGAACTCGAATATGGTGTTATGTTTCTATATTTCACTTTACATACGCCCATGGATTGTGCTGCTGACCTTTTTTTGCCAGTCTTAATAACCAAAATTAAAATTACTTTTGCACTTTACTCTGTTTTTGTCCTCCTTGCTTTTCTTGCTTCCGGATGCAGTAAATATTCATGAGCATAATGAGCGGGCCCGAAGCAAGTGACAGCAAAGGCAGAGACAGCAGCGCTGGACACAGGTAACTATAACACGCGTTTTCTCCAGTATGTGTCAAACTGTTGTCACTTGGACCATATCAGTGTGCAGTCCGTGTGACACCTGTGCTGCCGGTCAAAATTGCACTTGTCTCCATGCGGAACACACTAACATGCGCGACATGGACACCCGTCTGTGAGAATATACAAATGTGTATGCAGACCTATTGAGTTTAATTGGTCTGCGTAGACCCAAGACTCCTGGACATATAAAAACGGACGTCATAAGTATCGGAATCACGTAAAAAATGTGAAGGGGACCTTATAAAGCCCAGCCAGATAGGTTTACCAGGATTGTGGTGATGGGAGCTTTTACTGGGGTTAGGAAAAAAAGACATGGAAACAGATCCCCCTCTCTCAGATTAAGAACAATGGAATCTATATGACTAAACATCTGCAATTTGGGATAGATCTGTCCTCTTTTGTTAGAGGGAGGTGCTGTCTGACAGTGAGGCTGTCGCGGGCGGGGAGGAGGGTGTCAGCACTGCGCTCACCCCTCTGCTCGGGTCCGGCTGCTGCTGCTCAGTGGTGGCTCGAGCGGTGGGCCGGATCCCGGGGGTCTCGAGCGGCGCTCCTCGCCCGTGAGTGAAAAGGGATTGGGTTTTGGGATATAGTCTATTGTCCGTGACGCCACCCACGGTTGTGGTGATTTGTTGACACCACCGCTGCTCTGTATGGGGATCCCGGGAGTGATGGTGTGAAGCAGCAAGTTGTTGTGTTGCCCCTCCGTGGGTAGGGGTTGGTGATCCCGGGGCCCAGTGATGAGGTGGGAGATGCAGGGCTTGGTGGGCGCAGGGACGCGGGGGCAGCGCTGTGCCTTGCGGCACTGTGGTACTCACTCAACCTGAGACGATGACACAGTTCTCGGTAAAACACACGGCTGGAAAGACGGTTCCCACGGACGGCTGCACTTGCTTTCCCCAGAAGGTGACGGTGACGGTCCCCCTGTCCTGCACCTATGTTGATGATGGTTGCGATGGGTTCCCACCGGTAACCCACTTCCCGACCACGGTTGGACTGTTGCCTTCAATCGGGACTTGGTTGTTTGGAGACAGACGTCCCCTTCACTGATGGATTTGGCAAATTATGGTGACTCCTAGCCTTGCCGGGGTCCGAGAGGCCCCTGCCCTGGTGCTGACTGCTCTTCGTATACTGCTCCAGACTGCCGGGCCACCACCCGTCCGCGGTCCTTCCAGCAACCTCCGAGCAGTCACCCCTCCAGACAGTCACACCCGTCTGCTGACCTTGCTGTCACGGTCCGGGCACACAGCCGGACCAACTTCAGGCTTTACAAACTGTCACTTTTTACTTTACTTCAGCTTTTCTCCTTAGCTCCTCAACCACTTCACTTCCTTCTACTTTCACTTCCAAACTCTATTTGCCTGGTTCTTCCCGCCTCCAGAGCTGTGAACTCCTCGGTGGGCAGAGCCAACCGCCTGGCCCACCCCCTGGTGTGAACACCAGCTTCTGGAGGAAGGCAACAAGGATTTTTGGGTTAGCTGTATGTGCCTAACTGGGGTGTAGGGTGTGGTGGTGGGATGACCTGTGACCCCTGGCTTGCCCAGGGCGTCACAAGGCCAGTCAGAGAGTGGAACAGGCTACCACGGGAGGTAGCAAGGCCTCCATCAATGGAAATCTTCAAGCAGAGGCTGGATAAACATAGCTGGGATGATTTAGAAAACCCTGCACTCCCAGGGGGTTGGACCTGATGGCTCTTGAGGTCCCTTCCAACTCTAAAGCGAGCTTTACACGTTGCGACATCGCTAGCCGATGCTAGTGATGCCGAGCGAGATAGCACCCACACCCGTCGTACGGCCGATATGTGGTGATCGCTGCCGTAATGAACATTATCGCTACGGCAGCGTCACACGCACTTACCTGCCCTGCGACGTCGCTGTGACCAGCGATCCGCCTCCTTTCTAAGCGTTACAGCGACATCACAGCAGCGTCACTGAACCGCTGCCCAATAGAAAAGGAGGGGCGGAGATGAGCGACCAGAACATGCCGCCCACCTCCTTCCTTCCTCCTTTTCTGGTGGAGGCAGGTAAGGACATGTTTGTCGCACCTGCGGTCTCACACACAGCGATGTGTGCTGCCGCAGGAACGACAAACAACATCGTACCTGTCGCTGCAGCAATATTATGGAAATGAGCGATGTCACAACGAGCAACGATTTTTGACGTTTTTGTGCTCGTTGATTGTCGCTCATTTGCGTTACACGCTGCGATGTCGGTAACGGAGCCGGATGTGCGACACTAACGACATGACCCCGACGATATCTCGTTGCCGTCGCAACGTGTAAAGCCCGCTTAAGATTTTATGATTCTATGTCTGTATGGGACAAGCTCTGCTCCTAAGACTGATAAATGCACCTACACCCTATATTGTGTGTACAATTATTAGGAAAAAGAGTACTTTGATCAAATCATCATTTTTATGCAGATTTTCTAACTCCAAGCTGTATAAACGCAAATGCTTATTGGATGACGCATATCAGGTGGTGAGGATTTGTGTAATGAGCAAGGGTGAGGCCTAAGGATATCAGTCCCCTTTATCAAGGTGTGCAGAATTATTAGGCAGCTTGTTGTTATCAGGAAAAATGGACCATAAAAAGAGATTTAATTGAGTCTGGAATGTGAAAAATTGTTATAAGTCTTACAGAGGGATGTGACGCATCTGCGGGGCCTTGGATTTTACTCATCACCGGGCCAGTGGTGTCAGTTTGGAATGTCACAGCAGCCTGGCCCGATTCCGTGGCCCCGTCGGTGTCAGGAAAAGATGAAGGGGTTGGTTGGGGATGATAATGGGACTAGTCGTTATTCGTGATGCCACCTATCGTATGCGACCAGTTATTAGCTGCCACTGCGGAAAGTCTCTCTTTTCTGGGGCAAATGGTGACACAGCTTAAGTGTTTGCAGCTCTCCACAGATAGAGGTAGGCTCCAGGGAGGAGGTTGGGAGTAATTGTCCACCCCAGTGTGAGAGTTCAGGGCGTGGGAAGGATCAGACGAGACAGCAGTTGCAGTTTAAGTTGTTTACTCACTGAGTTTCTCCTGCCGTTGGACTGCCATTCTCCTCTGTGATGGGCTCCAGCCGATCCCGGATAGTTCGGAGGTCAGAACTGGTGGGATGCTCCGTGAGTCCTTCCTCCCTGTACTGTATTGTGCGAGTCCCTGCGTCTTAGAGCTACGCTGGGACCCGAGTCCTAGGGGGGTGATTATTTTCCCCATCCCATATAGCAGGCAGCGTGAGTCCGTCGATGAGGTCGCCCTAAGTTCACAACTCCTGGCTCTATGTGCTGTTTTGCCCCATGCACTGTTGTGGGTCAGAAGACTTGAAATCCTCTGCCCGGCGGATTCTGCTGGCAAACCGTGAAATGCCTACCAGCCTATGGCTTTGCACACTGAGAGCTGCACTGGTCCTGTGACAGTATGAGCTCTCCCATCAGCGACTGTGTTCTCCTGCGTCTCACTTAGTTCCCGGTGGTTTCTCAACTGGTGTGTGTGGCTCCTCTCTCCCCCAATCATTTGCCCCGCCCACCTGAGCACCTGAGCTAATGGGTGGGAGGCCCCAGACGATGTGGTGACCATCATAAATGACCCTACCCTAACCCCGTCCCGATGAGAGGGCAACTAGCTTATGTGTGTTCGTGGATTGTGAATGACTGGGCACCGACCTTGTCCTTACCCAGGATGAATACTGCACCTCTGGTGAGACGAAGTACCCTATGGCGACTGAAGCCTCAGTTGTGCCACAGATGCAGCACTCTTAAAATTGACAAAATATTGGGGTTTGGTTACAGAACTATCAAAATTTTTGTTGCAAATAGTTAATAGAGTCGCAAAGCAAGTAATGAAACAAACCCCACGAACATTAACTGCCAAAGATTTAAGCAAACATGAAATGTCTAAAAGTACAAGGTGTACAAGGTTCAGAGATATGGCCAAGGTAAAGCTGAAACCCAACCACCCCTGAGCAAGAAACAGGAGATTAAATATCAAGACTGTGGCATAAATAATCTGAAGATAGACTTTTGAAAGGTTTTATTGACTCATGAGATAAGAAAAACTCTTGATGAACTAGATGCATGGACTCGTTGTTGGGTCATTAATGGGCAGACCCTTCAACTTATTTGTCAGCATCGTGGAGGTGAAGCACTGCTATTGGCTGGTATTATTGAATATGATCTAGTTGGACCTTCTTGGATTGAAGGTGGATTTAACATCAACTCCCAAACCTAATGCCAATTTTTAAAAGACACTTTATTCAAGATGTGTTACAAGAAAGTCTGCATCTTTCAAGAAAACCATGATTTTTATCCAGAGCATCTGACCTAAACCCTGTTAAGAACTTGAGAGCCCTTTTTAAATGGGAGATTTACGGGTAAGGAAGCAGTCACCTCTCTGAACAGTGTCTGGGAGGCTGTGGTTGGTGCTGCCCAAAAAGTTGATCAGCAGTTTAAGATACTGACAGACTCCATGGATGGAACGTTTGTGACGGTTATCTAAAAGAATGGTGGCTATATTGGTCTCTAATATTTTTGTTTTGAAATGTCAAAAATGTATTTTTGTACATTTTTAGTCGTTTGGTTATTGTTTTCAATTTAACAGATGAAAATAAAAAATGGAGATGTGAAAATGTATGTTTTCCATTTAATTCCATAATTCTGCACACAAATATTTGCCCAATAATTGGATTAACTGACAGCACTGTGGTTGATCAATTATATTAATAATCAAAATACAAATTACCTAATAATTGTGCACACAGGTAAATGTCACCTACAGTATACCACAAAAGTGAGTACACGCCTCACATTTTTGTAAATATATGATTATATCTTTTTATAGGACAACACTGAAGATATGACACTGATACAATGTAAAGTAGTAAATGTACAGCTTGTATAACTTTGTAAATTTGCTATGACCTCTAAATAACTCAAGACACAGCCATTAATGTCAAATCCACTGGCAACAAAAGTGAGTACAACCTTAATATCTGATTTTTAGAACACAAAACTCTCTGAGCCGTGTCAAAGACGTTATAGTGAACCTGTCAGGTGCAATATGAACCCAGAACCACGAGCAGTTTTTGATGCATATTGCTAATCCTTGCCTAGTATTTCCAGTCTATAGCAGCAAACATAAAGAGATCTTTGGAAAAAGTATTTCTAAAGATTTTTTATGATATGCTAATGAGCACAGGGACTACTCACAAGAGTGTTAGTTCCTGCGCTTATTCCGCCCTCTTAGTATGTTAGCATGCCCACAGGGGCGTGGTAACATGCTATTCAATGCCCTCTGCCATCGTCATTACCAGCGGTAATGCGCGTACCTGTCCATTGCTACAGCCTTAGTCAATGGGTACTGCACATAATCAGGTCACCTCACTTCCGGTCATGTGTACGATGAAGCCAGGTTTACGCGTCCCCGACTTCAGAGAGGTCTAGTGTGCATGACCGGAAGTGTGGGCTCACTAACATGCTAAAAGGGCAGAATGAGCGCAAGAACTAATGCCCTTGCAACTAGTCCCTGCACTCATTAGCATATCATATGGGATCTTTAGAAATGCCTTTTCTAAAGATCTCTTTACGTTTGCTGCTATAGGCTGGGACTGCCAGGCAATGATTACCAATATTCACCCAGAACTGTGGCTCTGGGTGCATATTGCATCTGACAGGTTTCATTTAAAGGGAATTTGTCAGTTACATTGCCCTAGGCAAGCAGAAGTTCTGCAGAATATGGCAGTCTGAATATTTTTAGCACCCCCAGTATTTGTTCAAGTACAGATACAAAATTCAAATGCATGGAGAGTGCAAGTGATAGAATGGACTAGATTTAAGGTCCAGTCACACTAAGCAACTTACCAGCGATCCCAACAACGATAGGGATCGCTGGTAAGTTGCTAGGAGGTTGCTGGTGAGCTGTCACACTGCAACGCTCCAGCGATCCCACCAGCAACCTGACCTGGCAGGGATCGCTGGAGCGTGGCTACACGAGTTGCTGGTGAGCTCACCAGCAACCAGTGACCAGCCCCCAGCGCTGCGTGGAAGATGCTGCGCTTGGTAACTAAGGTAAATATCGGGAAACCAACCCGATATTTACCTTGGTTACCAGCTCACGCAGCAACACGTGCAGAGAGCAGGGAGCAGCGCACACTGAGCGCTGGCTCACTGCTCTCCTAGTACAGCACACATGGGGTTAATTACCCGATGTGTGCTGCAGCTAAATGTGCACAGAGCAGGGAGCAGCGCACACTGAGCGCTGGCTCCCTTCTCTCCTAGCTACAGCACGCATCGGGTTAATTAACCCGATGTGTCCTGCAGCTACATGTGCACAGAGCAGGAGCCGGCACTGACAGTGAGAGCGGGGGAGGCTGGTATCAAAGGTAAATATCGGGTAACCAAGGACAGGGCTTCTTGGTTACCCGATGTTTACATTGGATACCAGCCTCTGCAGAAGCCGGCTCCTACTGCCTGCACATTTAGTTGTTGCTGTCTCGCTGTCACACACAGCGATCTGTGCTTCACAGCAGGACAGCAACAACTAAAAAATGGCCCAGGACATTCAGCAACAACCAGCGACCTCACAGCAGGGGCCAGGTTGTTGCTGGATGTCACACACAGCAACATCGCTAGCAACGTCACAAAAGTTGTTCGTTAGCAGCGATGTTGCTAGCGATGTTGCTTAGTGTGACGGGGCCTTTAGGAAGGGAGAATAGGGAATAATTAGATTAGTGAAGTAAGGTGATAGTGCAGCCTAAAGAAATGTGTTTCTAGAGGTGTGGAGATGTCCTGCATTCTCTCTGGAGATTATAGTTTATGTGATGTTATGTACCTGCTACCCTGTCTGTATTTATTATGTTTAGATCCCCCTCTGGGCTGCAGTATCTTGTGTTCAGAGGTGACAGCGTTAATATTTAGCCAGCCAGGAAGAGGAAGGAGTGACTGGGCATGTTCAGGAAACTAGTTCCTGTTGGCAGGCAGTTATGGAGAGTTAGTCAAAGTAAGGCTGGTTTCACATCAGCGTTTTTCTGCCGCACTGCCAGATCCTGCTCAAGTATAGTACAGTTCAATACAGTCCACATACAGTGCGGCAAGCCCCGGTCACATGCTGTCACATACTCCGGTCACATGACCGCATGTGCCCGGAGCTTGCCAGTGAACTATATTGAACTGTACTACACTTATGCCGGATCTGGCAGTGCGGCAGGAAAACGCTGATGTGAAACCAACCTAAAAGGAATCTCAGCACAGCAGCTGCATTGTGTGTGTAGTGAAGACTGACTTGGAAATGGTAGTAAGGTTTGGTTTGGAACAAGTAATAGTGGTGACTGAATTTTACAGGACAGGCAAGTTGGGGCACCTTTCAGATAGAGAGTTGGAAGGGCAAGTCTGAAAAAGGTTCAGACCAGCTGAGGACACGACAAATAGGGTGAAAACTCTACTAGTTGCTCAAAGGGAGATCATAGTGAGAGGTTTGAGTACAGTAGTCACAGCAAAACACATTGAACCATTTGGCACGGGACGAGAAAGATGGAGGTTCCCAGTAAGCGCTGTTCCACCAGTGTTTATAAAGAAAAGAATTTTCCTGCTCACCTCCCATATACTTGTTCAGGAGTAAATCACAAGGATCCAGCATTGAACTCCTCAGCTGCAGAAAGATCACAGTTTAAGCAAGAATACAAAATTCAGCGGATCCAGGTATGGGTAAATTCATTAAAACTCACTGTTTATTGTCCTATTAAAATATTTTTTCAAGGTCACAGATGTTCCATAGAGTTACAGATCGAATCATCCGACGTGTTTCGACATAACTTGTAGTTATACTGTCTTATTCATGGATGTAACAGTGTAACGTCTCTCATAAGTAATATACCATCACCTGTAACCACGAGTTATGTGCTCTGACATATTTGCCAGATGAAGATTGCATGTGTCGTGGGCGGGGAAGGACGCCGCTGCGCTGCGCTCTCTAACGCTCGGGTCCGGCGCTGCTGCGATGGCTGCTCGAGCGGAGGGCCGGATCCGGAGACTCGAGCGGTGCTCCTCGCCCGTGAGTGAAAAGGGGGTAGTTTGGTTTGGGGATTTGGTCCGTGACGCCACCCACGGGTTGTGGTGAGGTTGGACACCACCGCTGCTGGTGACGGGGATCCCGGGAGCGATGGCAGGGAGCAGCTGGGATGTTGTTTCCCCCACCGTGGGTAGGGGTTGGTGGTCCCGGGGCCCGGTGAGGTGACGGGGAGGCAGAGTTGGCAAGGTGCAGAGTCGCCTGGACTGTGCAGCGCGGTGCCGGATGGCACGGTTGTACTCATTCAGCCACAAAGGTACGCAAAGTCTCTGGTAAACCAAACGGCTGGATGGACGGGTCCCGCAGCCGGCTGCTGTGACTTCTCCCAGACGGTTGGTGGTGGCTGCCTTTCCCTGCACCTTTATGTATGTTCGGTCCCGATGGATTCCCACCGGTAACCCGCTCCCCAGCGTGTATATGTGCCGGAGGAGACCTTTTGCCCACAGGCTCTGGCCCTTGGAACTCTAGCTGTGGCGGTAGCTGTATTTCCTTTTGCTGGTCGGACGGTTGCCTTCAATCGGGTCTTGGCTGTTAGGAAACCCCTGGGGTTCCGGTCACTAACGGATTTGACCTCTAATGGCAGCTCCAAGCCTGGTCGGGGTCCGCAGGCCCTGCCTGTGTGTGCTGGCTTCACTTCGCTCCCCGGTTCGGTACCGGCAGACCACCGCCCGTCCCCGGTCCTACGGTTCCGCGTTGGTCTGCCTCTCCTGCAGACGGCCACCACCGTCTGTCAACCTTGCTCTTAGTGCCCGGGCCACACACCCGGACACGGTCAGTTTTCTCCTCCACTTCTACATCACTCCTCACTCCTTTCTCACTTCTCACTCACTACTCTGACTTCCTTAACTGATCTGCTTTCCTTTTCCCACCTTCCAGGACTGTGAACTCCTCAGTGGGTGGGGCCAACTGCCTGGCTCCACCCCACCTGGTGTGGACATCAGCCCCTGGAGGGAGGCAACAAGGATTTTGTGTCTGGCTGATGTGCCTGTCTCAGGGTGGGGGTGTTTGTTGTAGTACCTGTGACGACCTGGCTAGTCCAGGGTGCCACACATGTGTTTACCTTTTGCACAAAGTTTCAACTCTCAGTGAACAAGAAACTGTTCTACTGATACCATCTGGCTTAATCCTATGGAAACTGAAGGGTCCCAACTTGTCCCAAGATGCAGCTGAAAGCAGGACGAGAGTGACAGTTAGGCTAGGTTCGCACACTGCGTCTTTTTGACGCTGCGTTTTTGTGCGTTTTTGGCCGCTAAAAACGCACAAAAACGCACCTGCGTCGAAAAAACGCATAAAAAACGCATGCGCACATAGCCTAAGGGTAAGTTCACACAGTGCGTTTTTCGCAACGTTTTTGCGCAGTTTTTGGGTGCGTTTTTGCTCAGAAAACTGCATGACTTTGCTTCCCCAGCAAAGTCTATGAGTTTTCATTTTTGCTGTCTGCACACAGCGTTTTTTTCAGCTGCGTTTTTGTGGTGCCACAATAACACAGCATGTCAATTATTCCCGCGTTTTTCACTGCGCTTTTCATCCATTGAGTGCAATGGGATGTTGAAAGATGCAATGAGAAACGCAAATAGCTGCGTTTTGGTGCGTTTCTAAGACCAAAAACGCAGCTATAAACGCAGGAGGTGGGTAGTAAAGTGACATGTACAGGAAGAGGATTCCTTCTGTCAGTAAACACAGAAGCGTGAATCCTCCCGGTACCGTCACCGCCGCTTCCACCTCCCGTCCTGGGCATGTATGCTGCCGTGCGGCACCATGTCTGGGCGGGAGGTGGAAGCGGCCGCGAAAACAAAAGTGAACAGTAGAAAAAAAAAAAAAAGTTATACTCACCTGTCTGCAGCCTCCCGGTGCCATGCCCGCTCCCAGCTCCTCTCACGGTATCGCCGCTCCGGGTGTGTGCAGTCTCCCCGGGCAGTACGATAGATGCAGGACCTGGCGATGGATCACCTGATGCAGTCACCTGACGCATCAGGTGATCGTAAGTCTCGGGCTGACGCCAGCGGCCGGCCGGCTTCACCTATCAGCGGATGCGTCAGGAGACTTCATCCCTGATTACCGGCAGCTGCTGCAGCGATCGGACGGGATCAGACTCCGCTGCAGGAGCTGCCGGTAATCAGCACATAAGTGAGTATTTTTTTTTTTTTTTTTTTTTGCACCGATGCATCAGCTGATTGTATAATCGGCTTTTATACAATCAGCTGATGTGTGATGTGATTCAACCCCTAGAACCTGACACATCATCTGATCGCTTTGCCTTCCAGCAAACCGATCAGATGATATTGGATCCGGATTGGACGGCGCGGGACCCTTGATCCAGGATTACTGCGGAGGGGGGGGTTCTTTATTTCAATAAAGATGGAGTCACTAATTGTGTTGTGTTTTATTTCTAATAAAAATATTTTTCTGTGTGTTGTGTTTTTTTTTATCTTTACCAGAAATTCATGGTGGCCATGTCTAATATTGGCGTGACACCATGAATTTTGGGCTTAGGGCCAGCTATACAGCTAGCCCCAACCCCATTATTACCCAGCCAGCCACCCGGCATCAGGGCAGCTGGAAGAGTTGGATACAGCGCCAGAAGATGGCGCTTCTAAGAAAGCGCCATTTTCTGGGGTGGCTGCGGGACTTCAATTCACAGCGGGGGTGCCCAGAAAGCATGGGCACCCTGCACTGTGGATTCCAATCCCCAGCTGCCTAGTTGTACCTGGCTGGACTCAAAAATTGGGCGAAGCTCACGTCATTTTTTTTTTTTAAATTATTTCATGAAATTCATGAAATAATTAAAAAAAAAAGGGCTTCCCTATATTTTTGGTTCCCAGCCGGGTACAAATAGGCAGCTGGGGGTTGGGGGCAGCCCGTACCTGCCTGCTGTACCCGGCTAGCATACAAAAATATGGCGAAGCCCACGTCATTTTGTTTTGTTTGGGGGGACAAAGAAATCCTGCATACAGTCCTGGAAGGAGGATGCTGAGCCTTGTAGTTTGACAGCTGCTGTCTGCTCTCCTGCATACACTATTGGATGGAGGATGCTGAGCCTTGTAGTTCGACAGCTGCTTTCTGCTCTCCTGCATACACTATTGGATGGAGGATGCTGAGCCTTGTAGGTCTGCTCCCACTGACTCTCCCTCAAGCATACAGTCCTGGATGGAGCGTGCTGAGCCTTGTAGTTCTGCAGCTGCTGTCTGCTCTCCTGCATACACTATTGGATGGAGCATGCTGAGCCTTGTAGTTCTGCAGCTGTCTGCTCTTCTGCATACACTAGTGGAGAATGAAGAACACATTGAAGAAGGAAATGACATCAGACCTTTTTTTTTGTTCACTGATAAAAAACGCATAAAGACGCAGTGAGCAAAAACGCAGCAAAACGCAGCAAAAAAACGCACCAAATCGCGGCAAAACGCGTGCGTTTTTTGCCGCGTTTTTTTGCCGCGGGTGCGTTTTTGTGTGGTTTTTGCCGCAAAAAAAAGCACAAAAACGCAGCGTCAAAAAAACGCAGTGTGTAAACCTAGCCTAAGTCCATTAGGCACATATGCACTGACCGAGGGACTCATGTACATGGTGCTTGGGAACAAAGACATTCACCACATCACATGCCATCTCGGAGACTGTTACATGTTTTTAGCTAATTTTCAGTTAATTCCCCCTTTATTAAAGATATGTATTGTTTTGATTGTTTTGAAGATTGCCTGAGACAGATGTCTGTTTGGATCATAATGGGCATGTTACAGATTGTTCCTAGCAGACCTGCATTCCAGTTCCATTTTTCATTTACAAGATTACTTATAACAGGTGAAGTGGGTTATTTTTAAGAAATAGCTGAATGTCATCTAAGCAGGAGATTCTAACATTGATAACATTTTCTTAATTCCACAAGCACAGCAACTGCTGCATCCATTGAACACAGGTTTGAGAACATAGAGGTTTATTGTTAGAGTTCTTAGGAAATTTCAGATTTTCTGTGTATCCCTTTGTTTATCTGCAAACAATGTACAGTCCTGTTTACAAGAACTTACCACTCCATTTATCTAAATCATATTCGCAAATGCTATATATTACTTTTTTGGTTCATTTCTTTTTTAGATTATACACTCCTCAACTTTGAAATTGCAACACCAAGAAGGAAAAGTCCTAGAATTATGGAAAATACAGGATTGCTAGACATGCTAATGATATGTAAATGATGAAAAAATGGAAGCAACATTTTCAAAACATCTTGATTTCAGTATCAAGAATGAGCGCCAGATGCAGAAATTTAAGCACTTAGACACCTTGACTGCTATCAATAAGGTTATTAGTGGTTGTCTGAGGAATGTTCTGCCATGATAAATGCACTTGGAAAGGCAAATCATCAAGATGAGCTTCTGACAACTCATTTTACAATTGCTGACCAATGATATCCAAGATGTGCTCAATGTGAGACAAGTCTGGAGACACTGAAGGCTATGGTAGGTCATGTTACACTACTGCTCTACACCACCAGGCCGCATGTTGCTCAAGCTATTGTGATGAGTTTGTGTAGCCTAAAAATACTACCATGGCCTGTAATGTCACCAGACCTTTCTCCCATTGATCACATCTAGGACGTTATTGATTGGCAACTGGAAAGTGAGCTGCCAGCAGCGGATCTTCATGATTTGAACGCCCAAGTACATTCATTGCGACAGAACATTCTTCAAATAACAATTACTAGCCTCTTTAATACATGCCAATGTATATTGTGTATTTCTGTATGTTGCGCTCATACTTGATACTGAATAAATGAATTTAAGATGTTTCGAAAATTCGGTTTCTATTTTTTCATTATTTGCATATCATTAACATGTCCATTGAGTCTATGATTCCCATAACTTCATGACTTTTCCTTCTTGCATTTGTAATATTGTAAGTTTAGTATTGTAAGTGTAGTAAGTAGTAAGTGTAGTACCTATAATTAACGTTCCCCTAAACAGGATATGCAAATATATTTAGGCCTGTTGTGCAATTTTTAGAAGTCCCTGGAAAATATTATAAATTACAAGCATTTTTTATTTATTTTGAAAGGGTTTGTTCACACAGAGCTCTTTATATTTCCTACCAGAGAAATTTAACAAAATATCCTTTTTTTACATTGTTTATTGACCATATGTAATATGGTATAGTTTTTGCTATTTTTGTTGCATTACATTTTTATTTGGTAAACTTGGGGTGTCAAGAATTTAAGATTTTTTTTTCCATCTAATAAGTAAAAACTTGTTCTCCCATTGAAACAGATACCAAGCTTATGTTAAAAAAGTATTTTAAGCACGCATCAATATCCTCATACAAACTGTAAGAACAAATCTGAACCTTTCTTTTCTGGTGTCCTTATTATCCTATAGAGTACATCGGACAAAAACTCAGAAAAAAAATAGTAAGTGCATTACAAATTTATTAACAAAAAAATAAAACATTAAAATCTACAAGACAAAAATCTATACCCTACATTACGGTGTTCCATTTTTTCGAAGTTAAGATTTTCATATGACTTTGCTTGAATCCTTGTTCCAACTCATCTAATAGATCCATGTAACAAAATTTTAGCGAAATTATTATTATTATTATTTATTATTATAGCGCCATTTATTCCATGGCGCTTTACAAGTGAAAGAGGGTATACGTACAACAATCATTAACAGTACAAAACAGACTGGTATAGGAGGAGGGAGGACCCTGCCCACGAGGGCTCACAGTCTACAGGGAATGGGTGATGGTACAATAGGTGAGGACAGAGCTGGTTGCGCAGTGGTGTACTGGACTGAGGGTTATTGTAGGTTGTAAGCTTGTTGTAAGAGATGGGTCTTGAGGTTCCTCTTGAAGCTTTCCACTGTAGGGGAGAGTCTCATATGCTGAGGTAGAGCATTCCAGAGTATGGAGGAGGCACGGGAGAAATCTTGTACGCGATTGTGGGAAGAGGAGATAAGAGAGGAGTAGAGAAGGAGATCTTGTGAGGATCTGAGGTTGCATGCAGGTAGGAACCGGGAGACTAGGTCACAGATGTATGGAGGAGACAGGTTGTGGATGGCTTTGTATGTCATGGTTAATGTTTTGAACTGCAGTCGTTGGGCGATGGGAAGCCAGTGAAGGGATTGACAGAGTGGCGAGGCTAGGGAATAGCGAGGGAAGAGGTGGATTAAGCGGGCCGCAGAGTTTAGGATAGATTGGAGGGGTGCAAGAGTGTTGGAAGGGAGGCCAGACAGCAGGAGGTTGCAGTAGTCGAGGCGGGAGATGATGAGGGCATGCACTAATGTTTTTGCTGATTCTTGGTTAAGGAAAGCATGGATCCTGGAGATATATCTGAGTTGTAGTCTGCATAAGGTGAAGAGGGCTTGGATGTGTGGCTTGAAGGAAAGAGCAGAGTCGAGGGTTACTCCAAGGCAACAAGCTGTTGAGACTGGGGAGAGTGAGCAACCATCAAGTTTGATGGAAAGGCTTGTTGGAGGAGATGAGTTCAGAGGAGGAAAGACAATGAACTCTGTTTTGTCCATGTTAAGCTTTAGGAATCGCGCAGAGGAGAAGGATGAAATAGCAGACAGACATTGTGGAATTTTGGTTAACAGAGAGGTAATGTCTGGTCCAGAGAGGTAGATCTGTGTGTCATCGGCATAGAGATGATACTGTGGGACTCTATGAGCTGTCCCAGGCCGAAGGTGTAGATGGAGAACAGCAGGGGTCCAAGAACTAAGCCTTGGGGGGGCACCGACAGATAGGGGGTGAGATCAGGAAGTGGTGTGAGAATGGGAGACGCTGAAAGTTCGGTCGGTTTGGTATGAGGAGATCCAAGATAGGGCCAAGTCTGTGATGCCCAGAGATGAGAGAATCTGTAGTAGGAGGGAATGGTCTACTGTGTCGAAAGCAGAGGACAGGTCCAGGAGGAGAAGGATAGAGTAGTGTAGCTTGGCTTTGTCGGTTAGCAGATCGAAATCGATTAATATTTACGGGTTGCACACTTTGATCACTTTTATCTGAAAGTACTCAAATTCATGAAAATGTATAATCGACATCACACTAATGTGGATGTTGTGTTTCTATTATTTTTGCAGGTAGTTAAAAATGAGTACTAGAAATGAAATTTAGTTACTTGAAAAGGTGCCTGGTGATTAATTTTTGGGAGCTCGACTCCCTTCCAAGGAACAAGTGCTTTTAGTTTTTATTTACCATCACAAGGAAATGAAAGAAACACTCTCGTGTGCTGCTAAATCCACAAGTATTAAACTACAGGAAGTGTGGAAGAAAGCAAGTATCCCTGTCATAACAGAGGAGAATATCCAAACTCGTATACAGAAGTTATACAAGGAATATCAACATCTGGGTAAAGAGAAATCAAGAAACACTGACAAAGCAAAATGAAGCATCAGATTTGAAAAGGTGATCTTATTGAGCTATTTGATATTGGGATGCAAAATGTGATGTCCATGAATAGCATACTAGAAGACGATAAAGCATTCCTTATATCACAAAGAGAGGATCGTATGCGTTCATCAATGAGTGGTGTAGATAAGGTTCTTGCCTCACAAATTAAAAAGAAGAAAATAAATACAGAAAAAAATGAGGCATACAAGATGAAACATTATAAAGAAATCGCCAAAATGAACAGGACAGTTATAGTGGAAAACTCATCTCCATCATCATCAAGTCACGAAGAGGACGAATTTTCTGCACCACCAGTGAAAACATCTTGTGCAGTTTCATAGATTAAAACCTCTTGATCACACACTCACGGCTACAAGGGATTGAGAACAGCTCTCCATTCGACAAGCAAGTACTTCATTTTTTGCAACTGCAAAAATCCTTGGTCACAATGTTTCATGCATTTTCATATCTCCATCTACTGTTGCCGCCACCACACCCATGAATTAATCTTGAAAGGAGTGGTTGGTAAGTGTTTTAACATACCATCAAGTGGTCCTGACATACAGATTTTCCGAAGGTTCCAAAACCAGTGGAATTCAGTTGATAAGAATTCCTATTCCATGATGTTAGATAAAGAAAATTCCATTCAAGGTTTTCTTGAAGAACAATGTGTGAAAATGCTGGACTACCTCCCCAATGTCTTGAAAAATGGCAGTCATCCAAGAAAAGATTACAAAGAGGTATTACAACTATCACTGCTATATCTTGGAGTTTGGGATGAAAATGTTTTCTAATTTAGTGTTCCAGGGGCTCTGAATGAAGAAAT
Source organism: Anomaloglossus baeobatrachus (assembly GCF_048569485.1). Taxonomy (NCBI): domain Eukaryota; kingdom Metazoa; phylum Chordata; class Amphibia; order Anura; family Aromobatidae; genus Anomaloglossus; species Anomaloglossus baeobatrachus. The sequence goes on from NC_134354.1 coordinate 350,857,055, forward strand.
ACGGTTTGGCAAAGGCCATATATGTATTCAAAATTGTGCTATTCACTAAATAATTGCATATTTCTAATACCGAATTGAAAGGAATGAGAAAAGTAGCACGTTTTGTCTGTCTAATATACATAAATTATTAGGCAAGTTGTCTTTTAGAGGATTTTTTTTATTATTGATCAACAACTATGTTCTCAATCAACCCAAAAGACTCATAAATATCAAAGCTTAATATTTTTGGAAGTTGGAGTGGGTTGTTTTTAGATTTGGCTATTTTAGGAGGATATCTGTTTGTGCAGGTAACTATTACTGTGCAGAATTATTATTCAACTTAATAAAAAACAAATATATTCCCATCTCACTTGTTTATTTTCATCAGGTAAACCAATATAACTGCACAAAATTTAGAAATAAACATTTCTGACATGCAAAAACAAAACCCCAAAAAATTAGTGACCAATATAGCCACCTTTATTTATGATGACACTCAACAGCCTACCATCCATAGATTCTGTCAGTTGCTTGATCTTTTTACGATCAACATTGCGTACAGCAGCCACCATAGCCTCCCAGACACGGTTCCAAGAGCTGTACTGTTTTCCCTCCCTGTAGATCTCACATTTTATGAGGGACCACAGGTTCTCTATGGGATTCAGATCAGGTGAACAAGGGGGCCATGTCATTATTTTTTCATCTTTTAGACATTTACTGGCCAGCCACGCTGTGGAGTAGTGATGGAGCATTGTCCTGCATGAAAATCATGTTTTTCTTGAACAATACCGACTTCTTCCTGTACCACTGCTTGAAAAAGTTGTTCCAGAAACTGGCAGTAGGTCTGGGAGTTGAGCTTCACTCCATCCTCAACCCAAAAAGGTCCTGCAAATTCATCTTTGATGATACCAGCCCATACCAGTACCCAACCTCCACCTTGTTGGCGTCTGAGTCGGAGTGGAGCTCTCTGCCTTTTACTGATCCAGTATCAGGCTCATCCATCTGGCCCATCAAGAGTCACTCTCATTTCATCAGTCCATAAAACCTTTGAAAAATCAGTCTTAAGATATATCTTGGCCCAGTCTTGACGTTTTATCTTATGTTTCTTGTTCAAAGGTGGTCGTTTTTCAGTCTTCCTTACCTTGGCCATGTCCCTGAATATGGCACACCTTGTGCTTTTTGATACTCCAGTAACGTTGCAGCTCTGAAATATGGCCAAACTGGTGGCAAATGGCATCTTGGCAGCTTCACGCTTGATTTTCCTCAATTCATGGGCAATTGTTTTGCGTCTTTTTTGCCGAACATGCTTCTTGCGACCCTGGTGGTTATTTGCCATGAAACGCTTGATTGTTTTGGTTATCACGCTTCAAAAGTTTGGCAATTTCAGGACTGCTGCATCCCTCTGCAAGACATCTCACAATTTTGGACTTTACAGAGGCCGTCAAATCTCTCTTCTGACCCATTTTGCCAAAGGAAAGGAAGTTGCCTAATAATTAAGCACACCTTATATAGGGTGTTGATGTCATTACACCACACCCCTCCTCATTACAGAGATGCACATCACCTGATTTACTTAATTGGTAGTTGATTCTCAAGCCTATACAGCTTGGAGTAGGACAACATGTATAAACAGTTTCATGTAATCAAAATACTCATTTGCCTAATAATTCTGCACACAGTGTATGTCCACTTTTGGCATGATGCAGTTGTAAGTCGATGGGCTCCAAAGAATGATTTGGATATGCTACAGCTTTTGCAATGTTATCCACATAAAGATGTCAGAGAAAGTGCCCTCACAGTGGCTAAAGCTGGTGTCACACACAGCGACAACGACAACGACGTCGCTGCTACGTCACCATTTTCTGTGACGTTGCAGTGACGTCCCGTCGCTGTCACTGTGTGTGACATCCAGCAACGACCTGGCCCCTGCTGTGAGGTCGCCGGTCGTTGCTGAATGTCCAGCTTCATTTTTTGGTCGTCACTCTCCCGCTGTGACACACACATCGCTGCGAGAGAGCGAGAGAGCGACGAAATGAAGCGAGCAGGGAGCAGGAGCCGGCGTCTGGCAGCTGCGGTAAGCTGTAACCAGTGTAAACATCGGGTAACCAAGGGAAGACCTTTCCCTGGTTACCCGATATTTACCTTCGTTACCAGCCTCCGCTCTTGCTGCCAGTGCTGGCTCCTGCTCTGTGAACATGTAGCTGCAGTACACATCGGGTAATTAACCCGATGTATACTGTAGCAAGGAGAGCAAGGAGCCAGCGCTAAGCAGTGCGCGCGGCTCCCTGCTCTCTGCACTGTGACATGTAGCTGCAGCACACATCGGGTTAATTAACCTGATGTGTACTGTACCTAAGAGAGCAAGGAGCCAGCGCTAAGCGCGGCTCCCTGCTCTCTGCACATGTAGCACAGCGACGTTATGATCGCTGCTGCGTCGCTGTGTTTGACAGCTAAGCAGCGATCATAACAGCGACTTACAAGGTCGCTGTTACGTCACCGAAAATGGTGACGTAACAGCGACGTCGTTGTCGCTGTCGCTTAGTGTGAACCCAGCTTAAGAGAGACCATTGTTATCTGTCAGAAACTAACATAGGATTGGCATTTTTGGATGAATGTATTGGTCAGGCTGAGAAGGATAAGATGTTTGAAAATTTAAGAATGAAACCTGCAAAGAAAAAGGAACTGAAATGGTTGGAAAGTAAAAACCTAGTTTTTGAAGGAAAAGACATCAGCAATTTTGTTACAAGTAAAACAAAGACATTCTTTGAATTGTTTGGGCTCCACGACGTAGTAGAATATTGCAGTGATACACTCAGAAGCTCCGTCAATGCTCTTAAGGTGGTGAATGACACCACGGAAAGGGGCATTGCTCTGATAAAGAGGTTTAATAATTCAATCAGAGATGAACAACAGAAACAGTTCTTGTTAAGAGTTGTCGAGTATCAGAAAAGCCGTCACCAAGCGAACAAAAGAAGGAGTTGCAGCTTCCACTGCACATCATAAATGTAAATCATTTAATACGTATGATACTGCCTATCAATGTTACTGTTTATTGTCACTATTATTCTAAGTTTTTAATTGTTTGAAATTCTAATAAAAAATACAACATTGAAAATCTGTTTTTGCATAGTTTTATTAAACTGATAAAAGTGTGCAACCTCTGAATATTGTTCGACCGTCTTGAAATTTGGCATATATACTTTTTACATTAGCGAGACTCGAGGCGTAAGCAAAGTCTGCAAAAAATTGACATTTTAATTTTTACCATACAAAATGAAACACCCTACCCTTATGATGCAGTGGTGGAATAAGCACACGCGCTATGTCTGCACAATCTCTGGTGCGTTAGTTGTTTTACACAGCTGAAATTTAACTTTTATGAAAATAATCAAAGCTAAAGATGAGTGGACCGTGGATGTTCGGGTTCACCGGGCTTGGCCAGACTTTAGAAAAAAGTTTGGTTCGAGAACCGGACTTGACCCCGAACACCAAACCCCATACAAGTCAATGGGGACCCAAACTTCCGTGCTGAAAAATGGCTGTCAAAGGGTAATAGTGAGGGCTAGGGGGCTGTAAAAGTAAACAAAATGGTGGTAAAAACTGGACAGGTATACATACCGTGTTTCCCCGAAGATAATATACAAGTTAGACTCTTTTCTGGGACCTTTTCTGGTCCACTCATTAAACTACATGAATATTCATTGCTTCCACTGCCCATCCTCTGTACCAGCATCTATGATTGGCTGCAGACTACTATGCACATCCTCCAACCTCTGTGTCAGCATCTGTGATTGGTTACATGCCAGTTTGCTATAGCTATATTGTTGTGTAAAAAAAAAAAATAATTTTAATAAAATGCCTTGAGTCCCACTCTATTTTTCAAACCAGACAAGATAAAGCAGCAAATGTAGGCTGATATCAGGCTGGCAAGGGACCAATATCCATGGCTCTTTCCACCCTGATAATAGCAGCCCCAGCTGTCAACTTTACCTTGGCTGGTTATCAAAAATTGGACTGAACCCATGTGTCACGGGGTCCTTCACCCATATCACACGATCAACAGAGCGAGCGATGGCTGTTAAATCCAATAAGCATTTATTACAAGCAAATCAAATGGTCCATAACAGTCCACAAAACAGAGAGTAAAATTGTCCAGTAATAGCATAAATGTCCCAGGGATTAGTCACAATCCTCCAGCAATCCTTTTCCAGGCAAATGGGGTTTTCCCACAGTCTTTCTGGTATGCTGGCTGCATCCTCAGCTATTCCCTCCCAGAGGATCAATCTTCTTTCTTCAAGTTCCCAACAGACTGACTCTTCCCCCCAGCTAAGCAGAGTTTACAGTAGGTGGATCTCCCGCCCTCTCCCCCAACTTAGGAACAAAAGGCTGGCAGGGGAGGAATTAAACCTGCAAATAGCACAATGTACACATAAGGAATACAGAATGGTCAGTGAACCACGCCCAAACATTAACCCACACAAAATGGTACACAATCCACAATATTCCACTATCACAACCTCTCCCTCCTTCTGAATAAGTGAGTATGCCATGAGGTCTACACAGACCTCTGGCCATCTCACTTAAGTCCATGTTGCTCAGCTGTGGATAGTCCATGGTTCTTCTTGCCGGGACAGTCCATCAGAGTTCTTGTGTTGGCTTCCACGCTTGTATTGGATAAAGAAGCTGTAAATAGTCTCTTGTACAGCAGTAGGGTTGGAAGGACATGCTTCCCTTTGTGTCCGCCTTCACTCAAACTGTGTTTCCTGCAAAAACAAATCGACATTTTAGATCTCCCACATCATTTCCAAGGAGAATATCTGCAGGCAGGCCGCTCATCACCCCAACCACATATTGCTTGATCCCAAAGCCAAAGTCCAGATCTACAGTCGCCTTTGGGATATTCCTCCTTTGTCCTCCAGCCAATTCAATAACAATCTCTGTACCGTAATGTATTGCCTCTGGCCGAACCACCCGGGGATCAGCTATTGTGAGAAATGCCCCAAAGTCACAAAATCCAATGACTCTCTGTCCATCCAGCACAACCTCCTGTAAGTGCTTACTTTGATGGTGAGAGGAACTTGGGGCTGTGGCTCGCATCCCATAAACCCCTAATGGCCGACCACGAGTGTCGGAGTCATTCTTCAATCGAATAGCAGGGCAAGTGTTTTGCAAATGCCCACGCTGCCCACATCGATAACATCTCCTCTGTGTCAGACTCCTTCCAATATGCATTCTGGAGAAGGCAGTAGGAGAACCTGGTGACAAAGGCCGAAGTCCATACACTCCAACACGGGCATCTATGGTGCAGGGGTCAGCGGTACACTCCGGTGGAGGTGGTGGTAACTCTTCGTCAGGCGGGATGGAATGCACAAAATGTACTGGACGAGAGAGAGGTATGTGGGGCTCCCTCCGAGTCCTTGTAGGACAACTGGATTGCAGGTGCCCAGGTTCTCCGCACCCATAACATCTCCTCTCTGTGATCCCCCCAGGGTGTGGTCGGAACTGTTGGGGCCCAGGATTGTGAGTAGTTGTTGTCATCGGCCTGTGGCTGGTTGCAGGGGCAGATATAACTGCAGAGGGCCGTGGAGCAGGAGCAGGCTGTATCATATTGTCCAGAAGCCCCCTCCATTGTGGTCAGATAGTAAGGGCCTCATCAGCTAGGGCTGCAGCTCCATCCAAGGTGCACGGTGTGCGCTCTCTGACCCATTCCCGTATTTCTGAAGGACACTTGTACAGAAATTGTTCTATAACAAATACCTGTATAACGTCTTCCACAGTGAAGGCGTCTTCCGCTTCCAGCCCTCTCTGACATGCCTGGGACATCTTATGAGTATACATCCTAAACGATCCCCCCGTGGTGCATGGGAGGTCTCGGAACTGTGTCCTATGGGAGTCTGGGGTGATGGCATGGTAATCCAAGATAGTCCGCTTTACAATGTTGTAATCCCGGTTTTGCTGTGAGTCAATGGTGTGATAAGCCTCTACCAGGCTTCCATTCAGGAGTCCAACTAACAAACCACCCAGCCAGAGTGGGGAACCTCCATCATGATACACTGCTGCTCAAAGTCCTTGAAGAACCCTTCCACATCTCTGGTAGCCTCATAAAATGGCTTGAAGTCCGCTCGGGTGATCCACACATGCTCCTGGATCGCTGGGTTTACACTCCAACTCACATTACTCCCTCTGTCAGACTCCATTGCTTCTTGTCTCCATTGCGCTCGGCGAGCAGCCTGCTCCTTATATTCCTGAGATATTCCGGGGCCAAGAACTGCCATCTCTTCTTCGAACCACACCACCCACTTTATTTTTGGGGCAGGGATCCCCGTCCCCAGTGTTTGTCCGTCAGACATCTGGGAGGAGGTGGACTGGCTCCCACCCACAAGTAGATCAATTAAGGCTTCTTTACTCAGTCCCTGGTAGCTCAGGCCCAGATCTTTGACTCTCTCCTTTACACTCGAAGCAGTCCAGTTTCTGTACTCACCCTATTGGTGGATCTCCATTAGGCTGCGCTCTGTTGATCCCACTGTTGCCACCAGTTGTCATGGGGTCCTTTTCCCATATCACACGATCAACAGAGAGAGCGATTGCTGTTCAATCCAATAAGCATTTATTACAAGCAAATCAAATGATCCATAACAATCCCCAAAACAGAGAGTAAAATTGTCCAGTAATAGCATAAATGTCCCAGGGATCAGTCACAATCCTCCAGCAGTCCTTTTCCAGGCAAATGGGGTTTTCCCACAGTCTCTCTGGCATGCTGGCCGCAGCCTCAGCTATTCCCTCCCAGAGGATCAATCTTCTTTCTTCAAGTTCCCAACAGACTGACTCTTCCCCCCAGCTAAGCAGAGAGTTTACAGTATGGGGATCTACCGCCCCCTCCCCCAACTTAGGAACAAAAGGCTGGCATTGGAGGAATTAAACCTGCAAATGGGACAATGTACACATAAGGAATACAGAATGGTCAGTGAACCACGCCCAATCATTAACCCACACAAAATGGTACACAATCCACAATATTCCACCATCACACCATGTCTTAAATTAATAACTGAAAAAAAAATGACATACGGTCCCCCCATTTTCGATAACTGGCCAAGGTAAAGCTGTCTGGTATTATCAGGGAGGGAAGAGCCGTGGATATTTTGCTCCTCCCAGTCAAAATATACCAGCCTGCAGCCCCCTCAGAATTAGTGCATACATTAGATGCGCCAATGCCGGGGCTCTACCCAGCTCATATGATTGCCCTGGTGTGGTTGCAATCGGAATAATATGTGGGGTTAATGATAGCTGTGGTTGTGGGTTCCTGGGAAGAAATTCTTTTCTTTGTGGCTGTCTTCTGTATGGCACGAAGTACAGATCAATCCAAAAGTTATGGGGGACAGATACAACTGCATGGCAGGTAAAAGATGTTAGTGAGGTCCGGAACTATGTGAATCATTATGTATGGCTATCCACCAAAAATATTAAGTTGAAGATTCCTTCTCGGAAACAAGGTCCTAAATTCATTGGTTCATACAAAGTGATCGCCGTTATTAATCAGGTAGCCTTTCACCCTGAGCTACCTCAAGCACTTAAGATCCGTAATGTTTTTCCCAGGTTATTACTCAAGAGACATGTCACAACTCCGAGACTGTCACTCTTACCATTGCCTCTAGTTACTGTTGATGGAAAATTAGAGTTTTGGGTGCCAAGAATCATGTATTCTCATTTTATTTGCTGTTCTCTCCAATATTTGATACATCGGAAGGATTATGGTCTGGAAGAAAAGATGTGGATAGTAGCATAGTAAATTAATGCCAACAGGTTGGTGCATTCCTTCCATGCATCTCATATGGACAAACCTAGACCTCAGGGTATGGAGGCCCCTTGTAAAAGGTAAGGTACTGTAATGAGTGTGTAATGACTAAAGTTGAGCGAGGTTCGAGGTTCGCCAATTTCATATTCAAGTGATTTTGGGGGTGCTCGAGATCGAACTCGAACGCAAGCTTTTAGCTAAAAGCTCGACAGCTCGAGTTATGTTTGAGAACGGTCGATCAGCAAAAAGCCTAGCTAGTTACTAGTTAGCTTTTCACTGTAATAGTGTGAGTCACTCTGATTCACACTATTATCAAATTTCAGCGTATAGTGTGCGGGGGGGGCGCATTTAGATCAGTGCTGCTGGGATAATGGCGATCGCCATTTTTTTTTTCCTAAGCGCGCGTGCAATGGGGCGGGCCAGCATGTCAGCCAATCACAGACACACACACAGCTAAGTGGACTTTTTTTGCCAGACAAGCAAGGGCATGTGTCATAGGCTGTGAATGTCACATGTCCTTGCATTATAAATACGGCCATTTTCCCTCAAGGCGCCATTATCTGCCTTCTGCGTGTAGGTGACAGTCACCGTTCACGCAGCTCCTGTTGCCGCTCCTGCTGTGTACGCTATACACACAGCGCTCTACAGATTAGGGACAGAAGTTTATTTCAGCCCTTTTCAGGGCTGATTTCCTCGGGCTCAGAGCCATAGGTGACAGGCAGGTCCGTGGACCGCTGTATACAGCTTCAGATAACAGTGTCTGTGTACCTAAGCTCAGGGAATTCCTTGCTGCATTTCCCCATTATGAGGAATAGAAAATGAGGCTTCCTTTCCTGTCCACTGACCTAGAGAACCCGGCCACTGTACCCACCTGACCACTTTTGCCACGTTATTTTTATAGCAAACAGTGCTGAAACTTAGTGGCATCCAAAAAGTGGCTGCTATACTCCTTTGTTGTCCCACTGGTGCCAAGCAAGTCCCACCACCTCTGCATTCAACCCTCATGCACATTTTGCTACGCTATTTTTATAGCAAAAAGTGCTGAAACTTAGTGGCATCCACAAAGTGTCTGCTATACTACTTTAGTGTCCCACTTGTGCCAAGCAAGTCCCACCACCTCTGCATTCAACCCTCATGCACATTGTGCTATGCTATTTTTATAGCAAACAGTGCTGAAAATTAGTGGCATCCACAAAGTGTCTGCTATACTAATTTAGTGTTCCACTTGTGCCAAGCAAGTCCCACCACCTCTGCATTCAACCCTCATGCACATTTTGCTATGCTATTTTTATAGCAAACAGTGCTGAAAATTAGTGGCATCCACAAAGTGTCTGCTATACTAATTTAGTGTCCCACTTGTGCCAAGCAAGTCCCACCACCTCTGCATTCAACCCTCATGCACATTTTGCTATGCTATTTTTATAGCAAACAGTGCTGAAAATTAGTGGCATCCACAAAGTGTCTGCTATACTAATTTAGTGTTCCACTTGTGCCAAGCAAGTCCCACCACCTCTGCATTCAACCCACCACCTCTGCATTCAACCCTCATGCAGATTTTGCTACGCTATTTTTATAGCAAACAGTGCTGAAAATTAGTGGCATCCAAAAAGTGGCTGCTATACTCCATTGTTGTCCCACTGGTGCCAAGCAAGTCCCACCACCTCTGCATTCAACCCTCATGCACATTTTTCTATGCTATTTTTATAACAAACAGTGCTGAAAATTAGTGGCATCCACAAAGTGTCTTCTATACTAATTTAGTGTGCCACTTGTACCAAGCAAGTCCCAGCACCTCTGCATTCAACCCTCATGCACATTTTGCTACGCTATTTTTACAGCAAACAGTGCTGAAAATTAGTGGCATCCACAAAGTGGCTGCAATACTCCATTGTTGTCCCACTGGTGCCAAGCAAGTCCCACCACCTCTGCATTCAACCCTCATGCACATTTTGCTACACTATTTTTACAGCAAGCAGTACTGAAAATTAGTGGCATCCACAAAGTGGCTGCAATACTCCATTGTTGTCCCACTGGTGCCAAGCAAGCCCCACCACCTCTGCATTCAACCCTCATGCACATTTTCCGACACTATTTTTATAGCAAACAGTGCTGAAACATAGTGGCATCCACAAAGTGTCTGCTATACTAATTTAGTGTCCCACTTGTGCCAAGCAAGTCCCACCACCTCTGCATTCAACCTACCACCTCTGCATTCAACCCTCATGCAGATTTTGCTACTCTATTTTTATAGCAAACAGTGCTGAAAATTAATGGCATCCAAAAAGTGGCTGCTATACTCCATTGTTGTCCCACTGGTGCCAAGCAAGTCCCACCACCTCTGCATTCAACCCTCATGCACATTTTGCTACGCTATTTTTATAGCAAACAGTGCTGAAAATTAGTGGCATCCACAAAGTGTCTTCTATACTAATTTAGTGTGCCACTTGAACCAAGCAAGTCCCAGCACCTCTGCATTCAACGCTCATGCACATTTTGCTATGCTTTTTTACAGCAAACAGTGCTGAAAATTAGTGGCATCCACAAAGTGGCTGCAATACTCCATTGTTGTCCCACTGATGCCAAGCAAATCCCACCACCTCTGCATTCAACCCTCATGCACATTTTGCTACACTATTTTTATAGCAAACAGTGCTGAAAATTAGTGGCATCCACAAAGTGACTGCAATACTCCATTAATGTTCCACTGGTGCCAAGCAAGTCCCACCACCTCTGCATTCAACCCTCATGCACATTTTGCTACACTATTTTTACAGCAAACAGTGCTGAAAATTAGTGGCATCTACAAAGTGTCTGCTATACTAATTTAGTGTGCCACTTGTACCAAGCAAGTCCCACCACCTCTGCATTCAACCCTCATGCACATTTTGCTACGCTATTTTTACAGAAAACAGTACTGAAAATTAGTGGCATCCACAAAGTGGCTGCAATACTCCATTGTTGTCCCACTGGTGCCAAGCAAGTCCCACCACCTCTGCATTCAACCCTCATGCACATTTTGCTACACTATTTTTATAGAAAACAGTGCTGAAAATTAGTGGCATCCACAAAGTGTCTGCTATACTAATTTAGTGTCCCACTTGTGCCAAGAAAGTCCCACCACCTCTGCATTCAACCCACCACCTCTGCATTCAATCCTCATGTAGATTTTGCTACGCTATTTTTATAGCAAACAGTGCTGAAAATTAGTGGCATCCAAAAAGTGGCTGCTATACTCCATTGTTGTCCCACTGGTGCCAAGCAAGTCCCACCACCTCTGCATTCAACCCTCATGCACATTTTGCTACGCTATTTTTATAGCAAACAGTGCTGAAAATTAGTGGCATCCACAAAGTGTCTTCTATACTAATTTAGTGTGCCACTTGTACCAAGCAAGTCCCAGCACCTCTGCATTCAACCCTCATGCACATTTTGCTACGCTATTTTTACAGCAAACAGTGCTGAAAATTAGTGGCATCCACAAAGTGGCTGCAATACTCCATTGTTGTCCCACTGGTGCCAAGCAAGTCCCACCACCTCTGCATTCAACCCTCATGCTCATTCTGCTACACTATTTTTATAGCAAACAGTGCTGAAAATTAGTGGCACCCACAAAGTGTCTGCTGTACTAATTTAGTGTCCCACTTGTGCCAAGAAAGTCCCACCACCTCTGCATTCAACCCTCATGCACATTTTGCTACGCTATTGTTATAGCAAACAGTGCTGCCAGTTTTAGGGCCAAAGTTGCAATGTCAGGGATATTCAGTGTTGGTTTGTCAGCTGTCAATAAAGCTAGACCACCTCTGCAATCTACACCACCTGTCAATTTTTGCTACCACATTTTAAGTGACTAATCTTGTCGCTAACAAAATGAGTGGCAAAAGTACAGATACTGGTGGAAAGGGGAACATCTGCTGAAGATAAGCCATCTTCCAGCAAAAGTAAGATGTCTACTACTTTCCGTGGACAATCCGATGTGCTCCCTTTTTTACGGACCCAAACAACTGTAAGAAAGGTAGATGATGCACAAAAAAAGAACATGCTGGAATTGATCTCAAGTGCTCCAACAAGTGCCCTCTCCTCCACCTCAACTACCACATTAAAAAAAAAACAGTCCTCTGAGTTGTCAGCCCAATCACACTTGCTTTCTCCCAGCTCTCAAGTCTCCACCCGCCCTGCACAGTATGGTGTAACAGAGATGGCTGAGTCTGCAGAGCTGTTCAGTCACACTATAGTCTGGGAATCAGAAGTCTGCTCCCAAGCTATACAGTGAGTACAGACCAGGAAATGGTCTGCAGTGATGCCCAGAAGCTTTGTGACTCAGATTCAGGCCCTGATGACCAAGTTTATGAGCATAATGTAGACCCTCATTCACAAACTGTAACACCTGTTGGTGTAGACAATGAGGAACATACTGATGACGGTGAGGCGCAAATACCAGATTGGGATGACAACTTAAATATTCAGTCAGGGCAGGAAGAGGCTAGGTCTGAGGGCAAGGGGAGTGCAAACACAACGCTTGATGAGGAAGTTCTAGATCCCACTTACTGTCAACCCACAGTCAGGCACTTGAGGAGGTCAACAGAGGTGGTGGAGGAGGATGCAACTGACGACGAAGTTACCTTGCGCCTTCCTGGACAGCGTCAGAGTACTGGTAGCACGTCTACAACTGCATCCTCAGCAACCACTCTGCCTCTGAGCACAAGTCAGGGTGGATCTGCAGGTCACATGTCCTCTAAGCCTTGCCTAGACTGGTCCTTTTTTGACCTTGCAAAGGATCTCCCAAATTATGTGATCTGTAAAATTTGTCGGGAATCTAAGTAGAGGCAAAGAGCTCACCAGTTTGATAACTTCTTCCATGAATCGTCAAATGAATACCAAGCATAATTCCTAGTGGGAAGCTCACTGTCCTGCAATGCGGCCTAGCATAGCAGGCCAACCACCGCCTGCCCCTTCCAGTGCATCCGCGCGCTCTTAATCTTCTATGACTGTGGGGACAGCTGTCACACCTGGTTTTCCACCCACACCTTCCACCACTGTAACCGCAACAGGCAGTTTGCTTGGTAGGTCGTCAGTTGGTTTGGAAGGGGAAACAAGTGTGGGTGTACAGCTCTCTCAGACATCAAGAGCACCAACGTTGGATGAAGGCAACATCATGTCTCTGCCTGCACTTTCCTCACAAATCTGCATTTTTCCAGGGACACACTACTCACCACCGTCTACACACAGCAGCCAGATCTCTGTCCCTCAGATGTGGATAAATAAAAGGCCATTTCCTCCGACCCATGACAAAGGTAAGAGGTTGACTTTATCCCTCTGAAAGCTCTTGGCTACCGAAATGCTGCTTTTCCGCCTGGTGGACACACAGGATTTTAGAGACCTTATGTCTGCCGCTGTGCCCCAGTACCAGATGCCCAGTCACCACTACTTCTCTAAGAAAGGTGTGCCTGCGCTACACCGGCATGTCGCACACAACATCACCGCTTCCTTGAGAAACTCTGTTTGTGAACGGGTGCATTTCACCACCGATACTTGGACCAGTAAGCATGCCCAGGGACTTTACATGATGCTGACTGGGCACTGGATAACTATGGTGATAGATGGTGAAGGGTCTGCTGCACAAGTCTTGCCGTCCCCACGACTTGTGTGTCAATCCTCTGTCTGTCCAAGTTCCGCCACTGCTTCTGACTCCTTCACCTCATCTGGGTCCTCCACCTCCGCCCTAAGCCTGCCTGGTCAGGCCACCAGCGTTCTCACTGCGCAGAAGGAATCACGCACCCCTCATTACTATGCTGGCAGCCGAGCGCAACGGCATCAGGCGGTCTTTAGCTTGAAATGTCTTGGAAATAAGAGTCACACAGCGGCTGAGTTGTGGGCAGCTCTGGAGACTGAGTTTAATAAATGGTTGTCTCCACTCAACCTGCAGCCTGGTAAGGCCGTGTGCGACAATGCTGCAAACCTGGGTGCGGCCCTTCACCTGGGCAAGGTGACACACGTGCCTTGTATGGCTCACGTGTTGAACCTTGTTGTCCAGCAATTTTTAACACACTATCCCGGCCTAGATGACCTTCTGTCAATAGAAGAATACAAGGCACTCCCAAGATTGGCTGCAACGTGTGATTTATTTAATGTGCTTAACAACAACAGAACGTTTTCGGTCCGTAGACCTTCCTCAGTAAGCACATTCGTGAAGAGTAGTTCAGCGTGGGTGATTAGCGCGGTGTCCACTGCCGCATGGAGGCTGCCATGCTGCCGTGCTGTGGACACCGCGCTAATCACCCACGCTGAACTCCTCTTCACGAATGTGCTTACTAAGGAAGGTCTACGGACCGAAAACGTTCTGTTGTTGTTATGCACATGTTAAGCCTTGGAACCTGAAGCGCACCCCTACATCTATTATCATCAGCACAGAGGAAGTGCCATTTACTTCTTGTTGTAGATGGCCTTCTGAACAGGGCACGAAAACTGTCTGCTCACTTCCACCGTTCAACCACCGCTGCTGAGCGACTTGCATCGCTCCAGAAGTCTTTCGGCCTGCCGGTTCATCGACTGAAATGCGATGTGCCGACACGCTGGAATTCAACTCTCCACATGTTACAGCACCGCCGAGCACTGGTGGAATGTACAAATTCAAAACACTGCACTCTCATTCAAGATGAGGTAGAAAAAGAAACCAACAGATTCGTTTTTAGTTTAGTCAGAAACATTTTTTTTTTTTTTTTTGGTCCACTCACTAGCACCTCAAAATATTCCTATTTTGACTGTGTGCACACCATATACCTCTAGTTTACAGCGCACTGGTGCAATACGTCATGACGTATAGCCTGGGTCAACGAGATGCAGAGGTGGGGCAGATCACCCTGATGGAGTGGTCTCAGATCAAGGACCTATGCACCCTTCTGCACAGTTTCGACATGGCGACGAATATGTTTAGCGCTGACAATGCTATTATCAGCATGACAATTCTAGTCATTTTCATGCTGGAGCACACGCTAAACACTATTCGGAGTCAGGGGGTGGGACAACAGGAAGGGGAGGAAGTACAGGAGGATTCATATGCGCAAGGGATAACAACATCACCAAGGTCCAGACGTTCATCATCACCAAGGCGGCAGGCATGGGACGATGGGGGAGAGGGATTAACAAGGGCGCATAGTAGCAGGCAAAATGTTGAGGAAGGTGCAGGAGAACATGAACAAATGGAGGACAAACTGTTCATGGACATGGAAGACTCAGCAGATGAGGGAGACCTGGGTCACATTTCATTTGAAAGAGGTTGGGGGGAGATGTCAGAGGAAGAAAGAACGATTAGCACCTCTATGCCACAAACATAGCAAGCACTTGGCCACATGGATGCACAAGACACATGAAGAAAAGGAGAAATTCCAGCAACTTCAGGAGAAAGTAGAATTTTCTTAAAAAACAGATTCTTTATTGATCATAAAAATATTAATATTCCATCCAAGCAAGACAAAAAATAGAGAGGCAAGACAGAGGAGCTGTTTCCTACGCGTTTCAACCTGAATAGGTCTTAATCATGGAATGCCAATCATGAGCGCCTTCTTGCTGCACTACCTACAACATGATTCTCGGATTGTCAAAATTAGAAGTGATGATGACTACTGGATTGCCACACTATTAGATCCCTAGTACAAGTCCAAATTTTGTGAAATAATTCCAGCCATAGAAAGGGACGCACGTATGCAGGAGTATCAGCCGAAGCTGTTACTCAATCTTAGCTCGGCTTTTCCACCAAACACCAGTGGTGCACGGAGTGAATCTCCCAGTTGTAACTTGACAAACGTGGGACGGTCTCATCATCAACAGTCTAACCATACCAGCAGCACCATATCTATTGCTGATAACAGCAATTTTATTGAATCGTTTCATAATTTTTTTAGACCATCCTTTGCAAGGCCAATAGAGACAGAAAGTCTGACACATAGTCAACGGCTGCAGAAGATGATACAGGAGTATCTCTAAATGAACATCGATGCCATGACTTTGCAACTGGTGCCTTGCTCATTTTGGGCTTCAAATCTTGAAAAATGGCCTGAGCTCTCCACTTACGCCTTGGAGATCTTGTCGTGTCCAGCTGCCAGCGTTGTCTCAGAATGTGTCTTCAGTGCTGCTGGGTGTGTGCTGACAGATAACTGCACGCGTCTGTCCAGTGACAATGTGGACAGACTAACGTTCATCAAGATGAACAAGTCATGGATCCGCAAGGATTTTACTACCCCTGTGTCATCCTGGGGAGAGTAATGGCTTGTGGATTTGGAATGTGCTTGATGCAAATTTACCTGTCAAGTTTGCAACTGGGGCACAAGTGCTGCCACTGAAGGGGTGTCTGTGTGGCCCAATTTTTGGAAAAAAGGGCGACTCTGCTTGGAGTCCCCCTGCAGTGTTTTTAAAAACGAGCCAAGATGAACAAGTCATGGTTCAGCAAAGACTTTTGCTACCTATCCCTGTGTCATCCTGGGGACAGCTAAGGCTGGCGTATTTTTGAATGTGGAAACAAGGGTATCCTCAGCTCACCTGTTTCCCGGGCTGCCAGTCCTTGCGGGTGCCAGGGATCCACCGGTAGGTCCCAACCGGTTAAGAATGAATGCATGAATGCAAAGGAGGAAAGGATCCGGCACAAACTCCTCTGGATAAAATGTCAAAGCTTTATTAGCAAATATTAAAAAGGTTCCATCCGTGGAAACAAAAGGAGGGAGTTAACCCATGGAAACTTTACGCGTTTCGGACTTCCATATTAAAAGCAAAGAGTCCTTAATCATAAGTGATCCATGTATACCACACAGCTACTAAAATAGACTATCTCACTAGGTGGACACAGAAGAAAAGCTGGCCATCACTAATTGCAAACAACTGGTAGTGGGTGTAAACCTCCATACATAATTGCAAAGGGTAAGCTAGCAAGACAACATATAGTTAAAAGTTAGTGATGAGCGAGTACTAAAAAGCTCGGGTGCTTGAAGCTCAGGCCGAGCCTCCCAAGATACTCGTGTACTCGGGCCGAGCAACGAGCCCAATGTTATCCTATGGGAGACCCGAGTATTTTTGTGAAATGACCCCCCGGCAGCATGGAGAAACCCTAAAAATGTCACAAAAGTCTCAGAAGAGTGCTCAAATGACATGGCAACAGCATGGGGAAGACCCCTTGAAGCATTTATCACTGAAAAGTCACAGCTGTGAACAATTTTGTCCGCGTTTTACGCCATTTTTACGGACTCACCAGAAAACCTTCCAAAATGACCCCAAAATGATTTTTCATGGCGGAAATGTTAAGGGCACATACCCAATAGTGAGATAGAGCTGGTGTATGTTACTTTTTGAGATTAATACATGAAAGATTTTACGTGAAAACATTGTGTGGCACTCCGATGTCCCTGAGAAGAGACGTACATGAAGGCCTCTTGAGTCTAATGTGCCCATTTTGAGGAAGTGAGTCTTTGTAGTATTTTCCTTTGCCAGGGCAGTCCAAAATTGTGAGGTTCACCAATGCCCCTGCATACAGACGTGCATGAGGGCCTGTAAACCTGAAGTGCCCATTGTAAGGAAGTGGGTCTATTGTAGTATAGCCCTTAGGCAGGGCAGCCAAAAATTGGGAGGCTCCACGTTGTCCCTGGGTAGAGACGTGCATGAGGGCCTCAAAACATTAAGTGTCCATTGTCAGGAAGTGGGTGTATTATAGTATAGCCCTTAGGCAGGGCAGCCAAAAATTGGGAGGCTCCACATTGTCCCTGGATAGAGACGTGCATGATGGCCTGTAAACCTGAAGTGCCCATTGTAAGGAAGTGGGTCTATTGTAGTATAGCCCTTAGGCAGGGCAGCCAAAAATTGGGAGGCTCCACATTGTCCCTGGATAGAGACGTGCATGATGGCCTGTAAACCTGAAGTGCCCATTGTAAGGAAGTGGGTCTATTTTAGTATAGCCCTTTGCCAGGGCAGCCAAAAATTGGGAGGCTCCACGTTGTCCCTGCATAGAGACGTGCATGATGGCCTGTAAACCTGAAGTGCCCATTGTAAGGAAGTGGGTCTATTGTAGTATAGCCCTTAGGCAGGGCAGCCAAAAATTGGGAGGCTCCACATTGTCCCTGGATAGAGACGTGCATGATGGCCTGTAAACCTGAAGTGCCCATTGTCAGGAAGTGGGTGTATTATAGTATAGCCCTTAGGCAGGGCAGCCAAAAATTGGGAGGCTCCACATTGTCCCTGGATAGAGATGTGCATGATGGCCTGTAAACCTGAAGTGCCCATTGTAAGGAAGTGGGTCTATTGTAGTATAGCCCTTAGGCAGGGCAGCCAAAAATTGGGAGGCTCCACATTGTCCCTGGATAGAGACGTGCATGATGGCCTGTAAACCTGAAGTGCCCATTGTAAGGAAGTGGGTCTATTGTAGTATAGCCCTTAGGCAGGGCAGCCAAAAATTGGGAGGCTCCACATTGTCCCTGGATAGAGACGTGCATGATGGCCTGTAAACCTGAAGTGCCCATTGTAAGGAAGTGGGTCTATTGTAGTATAGACCTTAGGCAGGGCAGCCAAAAATTGGGAGGCTCCACATTGTCCCTGGATAGAGACGTGCATGATGGCCTGTAAACCTGAAGTGCCCATTGTAAGGAAGTGGGTCTATTGTAGTATAGCCCTTAGGCAGGGCAGCCAAAAATTGGGAGGCTCCACATTGTCCCTGGATAGAGACGTGCATGATGGCCTGTAAACCTGAAGTGCCCATTGTAAGGAAGTGGGTCTATTTTAGTATAGCCCTTTGCCAGGGCAGCCAAAAATTGGGAGGCTCCACGTTGTCCCTGGATAGAGACGTGCATGATGGCCTGTAAACCTGAAGTGCCCATTGTAAGGAAGTGGGTCTATTGTAGTATAGCCCTTAGGCAGGGCAGCCAAAAATTGGGAGGCTCCACGTTGTCCCTGGGTAGAGACGTGCATGAGGGCCTCAAAACATTAAGTGTCCATTGTCAGGAAGTGGGTGTATTATAGTATAGCCCTTAGGCAGGGCAGCCAAAAATTGGGAGGCTCCACATTGTCCCTGGATAGAGACGTGCATGATGGCCTGTAAACCTGAAGTGCCCATTGTAAGGAAGTGGGTGTATTGTAGTATAGCCCTTAGGCAGGGCAGCCAAAAATTGGGAGGCTCCACGTTGTCCCTGGGTAGAGACGTGCATGAGGGCCTCAAAACATTAAGTGTCCATTGTCAGGAAGTGGGTGTATTATAGTATAGCCCTTAGGCAGGGCAGCCAAAAATTGGGAGGCTCCACGTTGTCCCTGGGTAGAGACGTGCATGAGGGCCTCAAAACATTGTTCCCATTGCAAAGGAGCGGGTCTCCTGTCGTTGTAATGTCCATTCTGCAAAGAATGGGCGAAAAAATTTACCACTGGGGGTATACCTGAAACAAAGGCCTAAGTATTGCAATTTGTAACGGTCATCATCATGGTGGCGCATGAGGAGAAGGAGGAGCAGTCCAGCGATTATCCAAAGTCCAGAAGTGTGTACCCATGGGTGAGTGGAGGTACATAGCAAACCTTAAAGTCCGCTCTCATTTGCTGGTGGTGTGGTGAAGTCTGGCCCAATCCAACCCTTGTTCATCTTGATCAGAGTCAGCCTGTCAGCATTTTCAGTTGACAGGCGGGTGCGTTTATCTGTAATGATTCCACCTGCGGCACTAAAAACACGCTCTGACAAAACGCTAGCAGCAGGGCAGGCCAGGACTTCCACGGCGTAGAGAGCCAATTCATGCCACGTGTCCAGCTTGGATACCCAATAATTGTAAGGCACAGAGGAATGTCGGAGTACAGTTGTTCGATCTGCAAGGTACTCCTTCAGCATCTGGGCAAACTTAGGATTTCTTGTGGCACTACCCCGCACCTCAGGGGCTGTGGTACGTGAGGGGCTGAGAAAACTGTCCCACATCTTAAAGACTGTTCCCCTACCTCTGGCGGATTGGACTTGTGCCTCTCTCGGCTGTACGCCTCGGTTGTCCACTGATTCCTGACCTATGCCGCTAGCGTTTTGTGAGGGGAATGCTTTGCCTACTTCCGTGACTATGGCCTTCCGGAACTGCTGCATTTTGGTTGACCTCTGCTCCACGGGAATAAGAGACAAAAAGTTCTCCTTGTAGCGTGGGTCTAACAGTGTTACCAACCAGTAATGATTGTCGGCCAAGATGTTCTTAACGCGAGGGTCACGAGACAGGCAGCTTACCATAAAGTCAGCCATGTGCGCCAGACTCTTAACAGCCAGGACTTCAGTAGCCTGACCAACAAGATGACTGAACATGCTGTCCTCCTCCTCCTCCTCCTCCTCATCTACCCTGTCCTCTGGCCAGCCACGCTGAACCGAGGATATGACTGGTGTGCATGTCATATCCTCAATTTGGCCAGAGAGTTGCTCCATGTCTTCATCCTCCTCCTCGTCATAGTCCTCCACTGCACGTTGTGATGAGACGAGGCTGGGCTGTGTGTTATCACCCACACCCACTACTGTTTCTTGCTGCAACTCATCACGCTCCGCCTGCAATGCATCATGTTTGTTTTTCAGCAGAGACCGTTTTAGAAGGCAGAGTAGCGGTATGGTGACGCTAATAATGGCGTCATCACCACTCACCATCTTGGTGGAGTCCTCAAAGTTTTGGAGGATGGTACATAGGTCTGACATCCATCTCCACTCCTCAGGTGTTATGTGTGGAGTTTGACCCATTTCCCGACGGCTTAGGTGATGCAGGTACTCAACAACTGCCCTCTTCTGCTCACATATCCTGACCAACATGTGCAGAGTTGAATTCCAACGCGTGGGGACATCACACACCAGTCTGTGAGCCGGAAGATGCAAACTGCGCTGAAAGCCGGCAAGGCCGGCTGAAGCAGTAGGTGACTTTCGAAAATGTGCAGACAGGCGGCGAACTTTTACCAGCAGATCAGACAGCTCTGGGTATGACTTTAGAAACCGCTGAACCACGAGGTTGAGCACATGGGCCACGCATGGAACATGTGTCAGCTGGCCTCGCCTCAAAGCCACCACCAGGTTCCGGCCATTGTCACACACGACCTTTCCTGGCTTTAGGTTCAGAGGTGTGAGCCAGTGATCTGCCTGCTGTTTCAGAGCTGTCCACAGCTCTTCTGCATTGTGGGGTTTGTCACCTATGCAGATTAGCTTCAGCACAGCCTGTTGCCGCTTCGCCGAGGCAGTGCTGCAGTGCTTCCAGCTTGTGACTGGTGTGGAGGGTACAGTGGATGAGGATGCGCAGGAGGAGGAGGAGGCTGAAGAGCATGACATTCCGGAGCTGTAGAGTGTGGGTGAAACACTGACTGAGGTAGGGCCTGCAAACCTTGGTGTGGGAAGGACGTGTTCCGTCCCTCGCTCAGACTGGGTCCCAGCTTCCACAATATTAACCCAGTGTGCCGTCAACGAGATGTAGCGGCCTTGCCCACAAGCACTTGTCCACGTGTCTGTGGTTAGGTGGACCTTGGGTGAAACAGCGTTGTTCAGGGCACGTGTGATGTTTTGTGACACGTGGTTATGCAACGCGGGGACGGCACACCGGGAGAAATAGTGGCGGCTGGGGACCGAGTAACGTGGGACAGCTGCCGCCATCAGGTCACGGAATGCTTCTGTCTCCACCAGCCTAAAAGGCAACATTTCCAGCGCAAGCAGTCGCGAAATGTTAGCATTTAGAACTGTGGCATGTGGGGTGTTGGCAGTGTATTTGCGCCTGCGTTCAAAGGTTTGCTGAATGGATAACTGAACGCTGCGCTGGGACAAGGACGTGCTTGATGATGGTGTTCTTTCTGCGTAGGCAACTGCAGGTGCAGGAGTGGAGGAGGCTTGTTCGCAGGCAGCATGGACAGGGGATTGGCTCGCATGCACAACCAGCGAAGACGTAGCAGTGACATCAGCAAGCACTGCTCCTCGACTCTGTTGTACTTCCTACAAAGTCGGGTGCTTGGCTGACATGTGCCTGATCATGCTGGTGGTGGTCAGGCTGCTAGTTTTGGTACCCCTGCTGATGCTGGCATGGCAGGTGTTGCAAATGGCCTTTTTTGAATCATCTGGATCCAACTTAAAAAACTGCCAGACTCGGGAAGACCTAACATTTGTACAGGCACCTTGTGTCGTCGTGTTGTTCCGGGGAAAGGTTGCCTGACTTCTGCCTGGGGCCACCACCCTGCTTCTTACTGCCTGTTGGGATGCTACGCCTCCCTCCCCCTGTGCACTGCTGTCCTCGCTCTGCATATCCTCCTGCCAGGTTGGGTCAGTTACTGGATCATCCACCACATCGTCTTCCTCTTCCGCACCCTGCTCCTCCTCCTGACTTCCTGACAATTGTGTCTCATCATCGTCCACCACTTGTTGAGACACGTTGCCAACTTCGTGAGAACGTGGCTGCTCAAATATTTGGCCATCTGTACAGACGATCTCCTCATGACCCACTTCAATATGAGCTGGCGAGAGGCCAGAATGTGTGAATGGAAACGTGAACAGCTCTTCCGAGTGTCCAAGTGTGGGATCATTAATGTCCGAGGAGGACATGTACTCAGCCTGGTGGTAGGAAGGAGGATCAGGTTCAGAAATGTGCGGTGCAGTATCACGGCTACTGACACTTGACCGTGTGGAAGACAGAGTGTTTGTGGTGGTGCCAATCTGACTGGAAGCATTATCTGCTATCCAACTAACAACCTGTTGACACTGGTCTTGGTTCAAGAGTGGTGTACTGCTGCGGTCCCCAAGAATTTGGGACAGGACGTGCGAGCGACTAGATGTGGCCCTTTGTTGTGGCGAAATTAGAGCTTGCCCACGACCTCGGCCTCTGCCTGCACCACCATCACGTCCACTTCCTTGTTCCTTGCCAATGCCCTTGCGCATTTTGCAATGCTGTGCACTGCTGACGTGTATATTCACTACTTGTGCGTTATATCAAAGTTTGTGGAAATTGCACACAAGTGCACCTGTACGCTGCCACCAACAGGCACACACGTGCGGTTTTAAAAACCAAGCACGGACGCAATAAGAACCTAACAGGTTTTTTTGGGGAGCGACAATTACAGACAAGTCAGACACTATCTGGACTGTTTTACACTGTGTACACCAGCCCCAGATATGATGAAGGCTGGTATACGGTCACCACTACCCTGCCTGCCTGCCTGCCTGTATACT
The DNA here is from genome assembly GCF_048569485.1 of Anomaloglossus baeobatrachus. Lineage (NCBI taxonomy): Eukaryota > Metazoa > Chordata > Amphibia > Anura > Aromobatidae > Anomaloglossus > Anomaloglossus baeobatrachus. Next base: position 350,879,992 of record NC_134354.1, read on the forward strand.
GGTACAATAGTCCTGACAAGGACTCTTCTGGTCACTAGCCTGTATTCAGACCTGGCTATACCCTGCCTGTATATAGCAACAATAGTCCTGAGAAGGACTCTGCTACTGTACTCCGACCTGGCTATACCCTGCCTGCCTGTATACAACTAGAATAGTCCTGAGAAGGACTTTTGGTCACACTGTTTGCAGCCCTGCAACTGAAAAAGCTATAAAGGGCCGCAAAGCTTTCCCTGAATCAGCGACACTCTCCCTGCACTGACTGTCTGGATAGCTGTGAGCAAAGCACAGCGCGCCGGCCGGTATAAAGGCTCGGTCACGCTGTGCAGGCCGGCCAATCACTGCAATTCCACAACTAACAGGGCTGTGGCATTGCAGTGGTCTGCCAGCCAATCCCTGCATGAGGGCTGGCTCTCAAAAGAGCGCCAACATGCAGAAATGAAGACCACGAGTACAGCACGAGTATCGCGAGATTACTCGGTCCCCGCCGAGCAGCCCGAGTACAGCGATACTCGTGCGAGTACCGAGTAGTTACAAGCATGCTCGCTCATCACTATTAAAAGTCAAATCAAATACATACATATCAAGTTAACACAAATAGATTCATCTATAATGATGGAAAAAGTCATTAATCCAACCGCCCAGATTAACAAAACCAATCATTTGTATTAATGAATAAACAAATATATGCATGAGTGAACAATCAGGTATAAAGACAGCTTATATAAGATCCCATCATCAGGCGGGCAAGAGTCCTAATGAAAATGCATGTATATGTCAAAAGGAAAATTCCCAATTGTAAGAACATGACCTCCAAAATATTCATAGGTTATATAAAAAATGCATACATAAAAATGTTTTCTTTTCTCTATATATACATATATATATATATGTGTGTATACAAACATATACAGTTAGGTTCAGAAATATTTGGACAGTGACATAATTTTCGCGAGTTGGGCTCTGCATGCCACCACATTGGATTTGAAATGAAATCTCTACAAGAGAATTCAAGTGCAGATTGTAACGTTTAATTTGAAGGTTTGAACAAAAATATCTGATAGAAATTGTAGGAATTGTACACATTTCTTTACAAACACTCCACATTTTAGGAGGTCAAAAGTAATTGGACAAATAAACCAAACCCAAACAAAATATTTTTATTTTTAATATTTTGTTGCGAATCCTTTGGAGGCAATCACTGCCTTAAGTCTGGAACCCATGGACATCACCAAACGCTGGATTTCCTCCTTCTTAATGCTTTGCCAGGCCTTTACAGCCGCAGCCTTCAGGTCTTGCTTGTTTGTGGGTCTTTCCGTCTTAAGTCTGGATTTGATTTGAGCAAGTGAAATGCATGCTCAATTGGGTTAAGATCTGGTGATTGACTTGGCCATTGCAGAATGTTCCACTTTTTTGCACTCATGAACTCCTGGGTAGCTTTGGCTGTATGCTTGGGGTCATTGTCAATCTGTACTATGAAGCGCCGTCCGATCAACTTTGCGGCATTTGGCTGAATCTGGGCTGAAAGTATATCCCAGTACACTTCAGAATTCATCCGGCTACTCTTGTCTGCTGTTATGTCATCAATAAACACAAGTGACCCAGTGCCATTGAAAGCCATGCATGCCCATGCCATCACGTTGCCTCCACCATGTTTTACAGAGGATGTGGTGTGCCTTGGATCATGTGCCGTTCCCTTTCTTCTCCAAACTTTTTTCTTCCCATCATTCTGGTACAGGTTGATCTTTGTCTCATCTGTCCATAGAATACTTTTCCAGAACTGAGCTGGCTTCATGAGGTGTTTTTCAGCAAATTTAACTCTGGCCTGTCTATTTTTGGAATTGATGAATGGTTTGCATCTAGATGTGAACCCTTTGTATTTACTTTCATGGAGTCATCTCTTTACTGTTGACTTAGAGACAGATACACCTACTTCACTGAGAGTGTTCTGGACTTCAGTTGATGTTGTGAACGGGTTCTTCTTCACCAAAGAAAGTATGCGGCGATCATCCACCACTGTTGTCATCCGTGGACGCCCAGACCTTTTTGAGTTCCCAAGCTCACCAGTCAATTCCTTTTTTCTCAGAATGTACCCGACTGTTGATTTTGCTACTCCAAGCATGTCTGCTATCTCTCTGATGGATTTTTTCTTTTTTTTCAGCCTCAGGATGTTCTGCTTCACCTCAATTGAGAGTTCCTTAGACCGCATGTTGTCTGGTCACAGCAACAGCTTCCAAATGCAAAACCACACACCTGTAATCAACCCCAGACCTTTTAACTACTTCATTGATTACAGGTTAACGAGGGAGACGCCTTCAGAGTTAATTGCAGCCCTTAGACTCCCTTGTCCAATTACTTTTGGTCCCTTGATAAAGAGGAGGCTATGCATTACAGAGCTATGATTCCTAAACCCTTTCTCCGATTTGGATGTGAAAACTCTCATATTGCAGCTGGGAGTGTGCACTTTCAGCCCATATTATATATATAATTGTATTTCTGAACATGTTTTTGTAAACAGCTAAAATAACAAAACTTGTGTCACTGTCCAAATATTTCTGGACCTAACTGTAATTGTTCCCAAAGAGGAATATCCATCCCAAGGTACATATTAATCTCAAATCACATGCATTTTCATTTATATGACATGCTCCCTCAAAAAAAGAGATTATCCCACTGTCATTAAATTCAAACATGGCAAATACCAACTTTAAACCTGCATTTTGGACATCTTGCTGTCTGGCGATCCTGTATCTGGGGTTATACATTCTTCCCTTATAGGAAGCCTATTTGTGGGAATACTTCCCTTTATGCTGGCAGCTGTCATATGCCCCATACATTGCTCAATTTACCTGTGGGAGAATTTTTGCGAGCGAAGCGCTCATGTTCATTGGAGGAGTCTTATAATACTTATAATAGAGGACAAAAAAAATGTTATGTATGCATTTTTTTATATAACCTATGAATATTTTGGAGGTCATGTTCTTACAATTGGGAATTTTCCTTTTGACATATACATGCATTTTCATTAGGACTCTTGCCCGCCTGATGATGGGATCTTATATAAGCTGTCTTTATACCTGATTGTTCACTCATGCATATATTTGTTTATTCATTAATACATATGATTGGTTTTGTTAATCTGGGCGGTTGGATTAATGACTTTTTCCATCATTATAGATGTATCTATTTGTGTTAACTTGATATGTATGTATTTGATTTGACTTTTAACTATATGTTGTATTGCTAGCTTACCCTTTGCAATTATGTATGAAGGTTTACATCCACTACCAGTTGTTTGCAATTAGTGATGGCCAGCTTTTCTTCTGTGTCCACCTAGTGAGATAGTCTATTTTAGTAGCTGTGTGGTATACATGGATCACTTATGATTAAGGACTCTTTGCTTTTAATATGGAAGTCCGAAACGCGTAAAGTTTCCATGGGTTGACTCCCTCCTTTTGTTTCCACGGATGGAACCTTTTTAATATTTGCTAATAAAGTTTTGACATTTTATCCAGAGGAGTTTGTGCCGGATCCTTTCCTCCTTTGTATTTTTGAATGTGCTTGATGCAAATCTACCTGTGCAGTGTACAACAGGGGCACAAGTGCTGCCACTGCAGGGGTGTCTGTGTGGCCCAATTTTTGGAAAAAAGGGAGACTCTGCTTGGAGTAACCCTTGCTTGCTGTGTTTTTAAAAATGCTCCAAAATGAACAGATCTGGGATCAGCAAAGACTTTGCTAGACCTTCCCCGGTGTCATCCTGGGGACAGTTAAGGCTGGTGTATTTTTGAATGTGCTTGATGCAAATCAAAACATCATGTTTGCACCTAGGGCACAAGTTATGCCACTGAAGTTGTGGTGTGTGTGTGTGGCCCAATTTTTGGAAAAAAGGGAGACTCTGCTTGGAGTCCGCTTGCTGTGTTTTTAAAAATGAATCAAGATGACCAAGTCTTGGTGTAGCAAGGACTTTGCTACCTACCCCGGTGTCATCCTGGGGACAGTTAAGGCTGGCATATTTTTGAATGTGCTTGATGCAAATCAACCTATCCAGTTTGCAACTGGGGCACAAGTGCTGCCACTGAAGTGGTGTCTGTGGGGCCCAGTTTTTGGAAAAAAGGGAGACTCTGCTTGGAGTCCCCTTGCATTGTTTTTAAAAATGCGCCAAGATGAACAAGTCATGGTTCAGCAAAGACTTTGCTACCTACCCCGGTGTCATCCTGGTGACAGTTAAGGCTGGCGTATTTTTGAATGTGCTTGATGCAAATCAACCTGTCCAGTTTGCAACTGGGGCACAAGTGATGCCACTGAAGTGGTGTCTGTGGGGCCCAATTTTTGGGGAAAAAGGGAGACTCTGCTTGGAGTCTCCTTGCTGTGTTTTACATGATTTTAGAAGGACATGCCATGCCTATATCTGTGTCTCCTCCTCTTTTTCCTCGTCCAGCTGTTTAGTTTTCGCATGGGTATTTGTCCTTGTCACTTTCCCATGTGTTTGTGTTGTCTCGGGAGTTGTTTGTCACCTTTTGGACACCTTTGAGGGTGTTTTCAGGTGTTTTTAGGTGTTTGTGATTGCCTCCCATTGTTTTCTTTGAAGTTCGAGAGGTTCGTCGAACGGTTCGTCGAACGGTTCGTCGAACGGGGCACCATTCGACGAACCGAGCCGAACTCGAACTCTAGGGGGGGTGGCTCATCTCCAGTCATGACCTGATGTGATCTCCAGGGGATCTAGGATCAAAACATCACAGCATATTGATGTTTGCAGATTCAATTTTGTGCTCGCCTTCGTTTACTCTCAGTTGGAGATTAAGTATTTTCATCAGGTACAGAAGAGGTTAAGGTTCATTTCTACCCTGTAGTGATCAAATAAGTAGTTGTAACCTCAGCTGCAGCCACTACCTTCTGCTATAAATATTCACTCCACAAGTTTCCCTATGTCGGCAATAGCTCATATCTATGTTGTCCACTTTGAAGGAACCGATCTCTGGAGAAACTGAGGTGCTGCTTCTGCTGCAGCTGAGAAGCTCCTGCTAGAGAAGCTATGGAGTATTATTTGTTGTCTTTCCTCACATTTTTGTCTTACCTTCCTCGTGCTGCCTTATTACAGTGACGAGACTAACATCTTGATGACTTTCACTAGCCAGGGTGACTTCAGGTCCAGTGTATTAGGGAGTGCAAGAATCAACCTCAGGTGAGTGTTAGGAGGTGATCTCACTCCTCTCTCCCTTGTGCCAGGACCTTCTGTTGTATTGCTTAAATGGTGTTCTCTCTGTTTTGTGCCACTCACCAGGAGTCCTCTCGTACCTGGCATAGCACCTGAATCATATCGTGACAAGCCTTCACATGCCTGTGTGGCACCCCTGAGCTGGTCAGGCACCACTTGGTACTGCACCCATGCCTGGGTCAGTACAAAACAGGTAATCCCAGAGGCTGACTAGGGTGTGGACACACAGACACGAAGTAACCAGGAACACACACACAGCTTAGAGGGGACCCCTGGACAGACCCAGGGAGGTGGCGTGGCCCTCGCATCCCAGCTAGTGGTGGGTAGTGGGACTGGAGACAGAGAGTTGTGCAGTGGCAGCCAGAGGAGAAGGAGTGGAGGAGCCGCGTCTGGAGGGTAGAGCAGAGGAGCAGGACCCTGTCAGACCCTGCACCTGTAGTGGCTGCTGGCGGGGGAGAGAGGCTACCCAGTGGTGCTACCAGAAAACCACCTAGGGCAGTAGCAAGAGGTGGCTGAGTAAGGGGACTACCGGTAGACCAAGCCTGCACGGGAAAACAGGTCCCCAGAGCAGGAACCCATTTACTTGGCCTGCCAAACCTGCTGGTGAGGGTACTGTATGTGCCTCACCAACTTACACAGAGTCCGCAGCATCAGCAGCAACAAGGGAGCCCATAAGGAGGATCGAGCCTGGAGCCATCTTATCCTTGGTCCACGCTGCTAGCAAACGGGCCAGAAAGGGGAGAACGGCAGTTGCGACTTCCCTGGGTGACCCCCACAGTACTTCATGCAAGGAGTCACCCCAAACAAGAAGGGCTAGGAAGGTGAGTCAGCAGCCACCCCTACATCAGCCGAAGGGATACCTGGTTCCACCTGGTTCATCATAGCATCGCCCGGGTTGACTCACAGCTATCACCTGAAAGTGAGTAAAAACCCTGAAAGACATTGCTGCTTGTGTGTGAGTTCTTCTGCGACCTGTGGTACTACACACTTACACTGAGCCCTGGGGCCAGCCTCACTCTTGGGAGGCCACAACAACTGACGGCATTTACCATCAGCCGCAGGCGCTCCCTAAACTGCAGTGGCAGTTACCCCCTGACCGCAAATACCGAGAGTGGCGTCACGATTCCCATAGAAGTTAACCTAACCTACCTGCGGCCAGAAGATTCCCATCACGTGGAGTCCCTGAAGACCCTGAGGCTACCTGAAGGTAATGCGGGGCTCCACATGTGGTGTCACAAACAGGATCAGGACTAGAGCTGTTAAGACCGCAATGTTGCCACCGCAGAAAGCCAAGAAACAACAGCAGCCCGAGCAAGAAGAAGTAACCACCCACAAAGAGTTGTGGCTGCCCAAAGAACCCCTGGAGCGCTCTGACCTCGTGAGCGATGGGGGCGGATCTGACCTTACCCGGCGGAGATGTTCAAGGCTGATGGAAAAGGAAGGAAAAGTCATGAGGCTGCAAGAAACAAAACCCAGAGAGAACCTGGTGAGCAGCGACGACGCAGGAAGAATGGCGTCCACATGCAGTGACCCAGAACCAGGCTCCGCTGCCTGGTGGGACTGGGAGCTTGCCCATTTCTGCGATCGGCTACAAGCGAGGATCATGCAGCAAGTGATGGAAGGGCACTCAGGGCTCCGGGAGATGGCTGCAGCGGTTTGGGCCTACGACAGGTGGACCGCGCGACAAGTGCCACATCGGGAGGTGACCACCCAGACTTCCTTGCTGATGCCTTTGGGTGAGTCCCACGTTGCCCCTGCCCGCTCGTGTACGCTGACCCCGCCGGCGCTGTTACAAGAGGCGATCCATGCTGGATGCCCGTGGTGATCCCCGCTGCAGTTCCTGCTGAGACCCCTGCTGCAATGCCACACCTGGCCAGACCAGACCAGGCCGCAGCAGTGTCCCGTCCGGCCAGACCAGACCAGGCCGCAGCCACGCCACATCTGGCCAGCCCAGACCAGGCCGCAGCAGCGTCCTGTCCGGCCAGACCAGACCAGGCCGCAACTCCGTCTACCCCAGCCTGCAAAGCAGAGGCAGCCACCGCGCCCCAGCCGCCAACAGAAGAATCGTGTCCTGCATCCCCGCCGGGAGAAGACTCTGTGTTCCTCTGGCTTAAAGAAGAGCTGAGTGCACGATTCCCCAAGGACCTGGTGGACAGATACATAGTCCCCAGGCGGTCACCTGGACATGGAGTGGTCCCAGCAACTGCCGTGGCTAGGAAGAGCCCACCACCCTGGCCCTCTGATAAACGTCCATCCCCAGCGCTGCTGCCGGAGTCACCGGAGGAGTGCTCAAGATCACTAAGGGGGAGGTGGAGAGGCCTGGAGGCTGAAGTGCCGATTCCTGAGCAGCAGGAGGAGGACACAGCACCCTTGGGAGATAAGGGAGGCCCGAAGGTCGAGATGTTGCCCTACTCCCGCTGGGAAGAGGTCCTGACACCCCCTGCTGAAGAAGAGCTGACTATCTTCATGCCCAGTATGCACGTCACCTGGGAGCCCGCAGACAGCGAGGTGGTGGTGATGCGGAGGCCAGCCAGCCGAGTACGGCACCATGCAAGAGCAAGACCACCCCCGGTGTAGCATTCCCCAGACAAGCAGAAGGGAGAAGTGACAGCCCGAGATCTGCAGGAAAAACAGTCCCTCAGAAAAGCCCAGCACCAGGTTAGAGGTCCTCTCCACCGTGGAGTGGTTGAAGAATTCAACCTGAAGACAGGCTACGGGTTCATAGTAGCACCTGGCATCAAGGAGGACATTTTTGTAAGTCGAAGGGCTGTCCGGTCCCATCTGCCCAGAGGACACCCTGACCGTGAGCTACACATGGGAGACCTTGTACAGTTTACCAGACACCAAGGCGAACGAGGCTGGTATGCAGTGGACGTATGCTATGCTCAAGGAGCTCCAGCTACAGCCCAGCAGCTTCTACCAAGTCCCCAAGGTTAACACCACAAGAAAAAGACAAAGAACAAGACACAGATAGTGAAGTGTTACCAGAGTTCTAAGCCTCCAGGTGTCCCAACAGCTGGGAACTCCAAGAAACTTAAATGCTCTTTTAAAGGCTCCCTTAAAGGTTTCCTTACGGTTTCTGGGCCCCACAGCTACCGCAAGACCCAATGGCTGTGAGCCTCGGTAACCTTTAGGTTATATAAGATGTATCTTGTCTGTAGTGGCAGAGTTCTCAGAGCAACAGGCCTACTCCTGTCACTCCTTCTACTTCTTCCACCCTGATACTGTCTTGCACATTTGACTCACCCACCCCAGGGCCTTAGGTGACTCAGTGTCGGGCCGGACTAGTCCGGGGTAGTCAGCGGTGGCGGGGCCCGACTCCGTGACACTGATGGAGTTAATTAAAATGGCTGTGTGGGGGAGACAGTAATAAAGTTTATATATGATTTGTGACGGCCACCTGTGGTATTTTGCGGCTATGGAGCCGCAGCTGCTGGAAGGGACCTCCGGGGCTGAGGTTATGGCAGCTGAGGTGTTTCTTGCTCGGCTGTCTTCATTAGCTGTGTGGAGGTGACCTGAGCGGCGGTGTCTTCTGCAGCTCCTGTCACCTCCATGCAGCAGCGCTGGAAGCGACGCTGGACCATCCTGGATGACGCCGGACATGGAGGGCTTTTTCGGGCTGATTAAATTGTTGAACCAGGGTATATGTGTGTGTTTTTTATTTCTAATAAAGGATTTTTTCATGTGTGTGTTTATTTACTGTAATTTACAGATTAATCATGGAAGGTATCTATGGGAGACGCCTGACATGATTAATCCAGGATTTAGTGGCAGCTATGGGCTGCCATTAACTCCTTATTACCCCGATTTGCCAAAGCACCAGGGCAAATCGGGAAGAGCCGGGTACAGCCCCAGAACTGTTGCATATAATGTATGCGGCAATTCTGGGCGGCTGCTGACTGATATTGTTAGGCTGGGGGGCTCCCCATAACGTGGAGCTCCCCATCCTGAGAATATCAGCCTTCAGCCGTATGGCTTTATCTGGCTGGCATTAAAATTGGGGGGGACCGCACGCCGTTTTTTTAAATTATTTATTTATTTATTTTACTGCACAGTATAGACACGCCCACCGGCTGCTGTGATTGGGTGCAGTGAGGCACCTGTCACTCAGTGTGGGGGCGTGTCTCACTGCAACCAATCATAGGCGCCGGTGGGCGGGGAAAGCAGGGAATAGGAGATTGTTTAATGAGCGGCCGGCTTTTTCAAAATAGTAAAAGCCGCCGCAGCAGTGTGAATGCCGTGCAGCGCCGCGCCGGGGATCAAGGAACGGTGAATATGAGAGAGGGGGGGAAACTTCAGTCACTCGGGGGATTAGCGGTCACCGGTGAATCCTTCACAGGTGACCGCTAATCAGTACTCGACACAGACAGAGCCGCGGTATGAGGATGAAGTCGGGTGAAGTTCACCCGAGTTCATTCTCATCGCGCAACTCTGTCTGCTGTCAGCCGACATTTATAAACGACATTGTGCATCACACACACGGACATTTCACACGGACATTCCACGTACACATACACGTTAATTCCACATGCACACACGGACGTTCTACACACAAACACGGCTAGCATACGCAATTCACACAGGTGCCACACGGACCGTAAAAACGGACACAAAAACGGGACACGGACCCGAAAAACGGCCCGTAACACACAGGCGTGATTTTCACGGACGTGTGAAGGGGGCCTCAAACAGAGTTATCAGACAACAAATGATAAGGAGGAAAACAAAGAGCAGGAAGAAATAACCGAATGACAGGAGGAATTTCACAGCACACCAAGCAAAACGCAGTAAAACACAAGTTATTGGACACAACAGCACACGTATCGGTTTAGAAAAAAGCTATAATCAGCATGGAAAGATAAATTCCACCATCTTAAAATGGCAGGGAGTAAATGTAATAGGTCTCCTGGAACAAGTGATTCAAAAGGTAACCAACAGGCTAGCATAAATTAACTCCTGCTTGTCTGATCACTATGGGGCACATAGATAGTGGATGCCCAAACCTGCCTGTGCAGCTCAGAACCACCAGAAAAGGTATAGTGCGGAATGTCAACATCTGCAGTCTGAACAGCGTCTGATGCCGCCATGACAATTGAGTTTAGAACCAAACACCATGTGACAGGGACGTGGAAGTGGGCATGCTGCTGATGGCGCATGTACAGGTCAAAATGGTCGGGGAGGTAAAAATATTTGCTCTATGAGCACAACAAAAACCCTCATACCCCAGATCAACCTTACTGTATCACTTTACAGGGTGGCTTTAGACAATACTCCTGAAGGCTGAACAGTGCTAAAAGGTTGTCAGTTGGTTGGCTAATAATTTTTTGTGGAAACTTTTTTCATCTGAGTCTCTCCTTTACATCCTTTGCTGCATGGACAATCCCTCCTTTGAATTCTAGAGAGTCTTGGCAATAAATGCATAGGCTGTACCTGGGTAGGAGGTTGAATCTTTTTACAATTGATACAAAATGTAGACACAGGCCCTCATCTGCGCTTTTTCCTGCATTTAGAATCCTACCTTTGAGTTCTAAATAGTTCTTGCCATAAGAGCACAGGCTGTAACAGGGTAGGAGGGCGAAACCTTTTACAATTGATTCAAAATATGTATATGAAAAGACCCATAATACATTTTATAATACCTCAAGTGGTCATGATGAACATTGGTACTAGATACACCACAGTGTAAGCAGTAGAACAAGCATACTCCCAAGGAATATATATATATATATATATATATAAATATATTTATAAATATATATATATATATATATATATATATATGTACATATATATATCTCAAACAAAAAGAGAAAAGGAGTTTTGATTGTGCAATAAAATACAACTTTATTGAAAACCAGAATAAAAGCTATTAAGAACAGTTAAAAAAAAAAGAAAAAAGATTGGTTATAATATGCAGCACACATGATCACCATAATTAGACTACCCATGAAGAAAAAGATTAATAATACAGTACAAGCAGAACAGAAGTATACAAGTGCATAAAGTGCTTCACAAGACCCAAACCAATGTCAATTATTCATCACCAAATCAGCTCATGTTCTTACCTAGATATAATTCAAGGGCCACGCAGCACTGTGGGAGGGAGGTAGCTCCACCTTGACGACCATTTCGTGGCTCAGCAACCCACGTTTGCTGAGAAAAGAGTATGTGACTATAATGTAGTCACAGACTCTCCTCTTATGTCTCTCTTGCTGTGTGTACAATCCCTCCTTGAAATACTATGTAGTCCTTTCAATAGATGTTTTCATCCATTTCACTGATTTCAAGGACCCCTTCCCTTCAGACCTCCCCAGTGGGTCTTAAAAAATGCTCAAGTTTTCCATTGACTTCCATTTATCTTGTTACTTGAGACCTCTTTGCTTTAATAACAATCCCTAAGCATTTTAGTGCTTGCCCATCACTTCTACTCACCCATTAGTGAGACAACTGAAACGTAAATATATGTGTATGCGGTAGTTATTAGAGATGAGTAAATCTGTTCGGTAAAGGTTTGCCAATTTCAAATTCGGTACGTGCCTTAGCTTGTTCGTTCGGGCTAGGTAACCCACAGCACTTTCCACAAAAGTAGGACATTTTCGTTTTTGTTCACTTTCTCCCCTGAACACTAGCCGCGTTTCCAAAAATATTTTTTTAATAGCATTTACAGCCTTTGTATAGGATCGCATTGCTGTCTGAAGTGGTGATGTGTAAAATCATTGGAGGAGGCGGGGGACTCTAGACCATGAGAAGCAGTGCTTTTTTTTCCTTAACTTTATTTGTGGATGTTGCTGCAGCCAATCATAGCACAGCAAACATCCACAAGGTTCAGACAGAATGGCTTCTGTGATTGGCTGCCTAAGTCACATGACCTTGTGTATGGTATATAAATCGTGGACATGTTGCATCGTCACCATTTTGTGAATGTCAAATATTAGGGAAGCTGCTGCTAGGTAGAGCTAGATAGGAGAGCGATAGTGCAGAATAGGGACATGCAATGTAGGAGAGCTTAGTTAGGGGTTTAAATCTAGGAAGTTGAGATACATAGGAGAGCGATAGTTTACAATATGGACGTGCAGTGTAGGGAAAGGTATGTGTGTGCCACATTCATGATCGAAATAGGGACTGGTACTTGTAGTGTCTACTAAAGATTTGCCAATGAGGCATGTAAATAAGTATTGCTACTTATTACTGCCTGCTCAAAATTCTGAAAACACAATTATAGGTATTCTTACTTGTTAGTGCCTGGTCTAGCTAGGGAAGTATCTAAAAGGTGTTTTTTTGCAATTATAATTGCCTGGTCAAAAATCTGCAAACACAGTTATAGGTTTTGTTACTTGTTAGTGCCTGGCCTAAAAAAGGTGCTAACAAAGTATCTAAAAGTGTTTCTTTGCAACTTTAATTGCCTCCTCAAAATTATGCAGTGAGATATATGTATAGGCGTTGTTAGTGGCGCATGCTGAAAATTTGCTAAAAAGGTCTTCTTGACACCTTACCGTGTCTCCACCAAATGATGCAGTGAACCTCATTTGTAAGTAGTGGTACTTTTTAGTGCCTTCACAATATTGACAACTCAGGCAAGAAATTAATAATTTATCTTTTGTGTCAGGTGTCTGACAGGTGTGGGCGCAGAGTTGCGAAACATTTGTTTGAAAGGGGAAGGGTACATTAACCATGAGTGGTAAATCATGACAAGGTTATCGTGGAAGGGGGAATAGGTGGGTTGCTGGAGGTGGATGATGGGGAAGTTCTGTTAGACAAAGGTCTAGTGAGAAAACACTGGCTCATCCTATTCCCATAGAAATGAGAACATGAGGCTGATAAACAGCAGGTGCTGGAGTGGATGGCAAGCGCTGCATTAAGTGGCCTCTCCTCCTCTTCCTGCACCTCAACATCACACACAGTTCATTCCTCAGAGGTGACACCTCAATTACACTTGTGTCCGCCTACGTCACAAATCGCCAACCAGTAAATTGACTATGGGGAACAACACAAGGGCGAGTCTCAAGAGCTGTTCACACATTCTATCCCATGGGCATCACAGATGCGCTCCAAAGATTCCCAGACTTAAGAGGAGGAAAGCATCTTCATCGTTGCCCAAAATCTTTGTGAGTTGGATCCTGGCCGGTATGAAGTAGAGTCCAAGAAGGATTCCACCCCTCATCAACTGATGTTAACTCCCGGGAGTGGAGGTGAGGATGATGAGACTCAGATACCTGAAGCACACACATACTGTCATGTGATGTCAGGTCAGGAGGAGGAGTGGGACAACATAGAGCCTGATGATGAAGTTGTAGATCCCACTTAGAGTGAACCCAGAGGCACACATCTGTGTAGCTCAGCAGATGAGGAAGAGGAGGAATGGGAGGATGTTATGTTGGCGATTTCCGCACAAACATGTAGAAAGAGTTGCCTAGCCTGGGCATTTTTTGAGACAGCAAAGGATGACCCAACTTTCGTTATCTGCCAACGTTGTAAACACCAACTCAGTAGAGGGAAAAATTCACATAATTTGACTACTACATGCATGATCAGGCACATGCGCAAGAAATATGCATTACTGTGGGAATCTCACTGCACTAAAATGCTGACTTCTGGACCTACACAGCCATCGACCACAAAATCAACCACATCTGTTACTTCTTCCTCCTCCTGTGATCAACTCCTCATGAGTCAAATAGTTTGGTGTCCCACACAAAGTCATCATCAATCAGGTTTCACCAAGAATTTAGGACTGCTCAAAATCCGTGATCTTTACACAACATTCATTAGTGGACAATAGCAGTACATTTTCAAGTTTTAGATCGTGATGATCTCTAGAAAGCGTAGACCACCTACTGTTCATTAAGATGAACAAGTCGTGGATGTCCAGTGACTTTGCCACCCCAGTCTCAGACTGTACAGACTAAGTGAAGGTGTAGTACCAGGCTTCTGTGAACAAGAGGCATACACAATCATGTATATCTTGATTTTTAACTTTTAAATACCAATCCAGATTCTATTGGTTTTATGGACCATATCTCCCTGCTGTGCTAAGACACTATGGTGGGGGGACAATTGATGTAATTGTCCGGCTGTGTGTCTGAAATATTTTTAAATGTCGAGGTTACAAGATAGGTGTCAAAGTTGTGTCTTAATAATAATAATAATAATAATAATAATACTAATACTAATAATAATACGTTTTATTTCTATAGTGCCAACATATTCCGCAGCGCTTTAGGGGACATGTACAGACAATATGAGACAATACAAAATAACAAAATTAAGATACCAGGAGGAGTGAGGGCCCTGCTCGTAAGCTTACATTCTATGAGGAAATAGGGGAGACACAAAAGGTGAATGGGGGGGCGAAAAGCTTGTCATATATGGTCCAGCCATTGATTTAATAGGGTATTCTAAAGCAGCTGCATGAACCCGTCGGTGAGAATTTTTACAGGTACAGGGGACAAGAACTGGAAGTAAATTTTTTGAAGGGCAGAAAGGGACTAGATTAGATCAAGGCAGTGAGGTGATAGGCTAGTCTAAAGAAATGCGTTTTTAGGGCCTGCTTAAAGGTGTGGATGTTGGGAATTAATTGGATTGCTCTCGGTAGTGTGTTCCAGAGCGTAGGTGCAGCTCGAGAGAAATCTTGAAGACGGGAGTGGGAGGTTCAAATTGTTGAGGATGTCAGTCTTAAGTCATTAGCAGAGCGGAGGGCACGGGTGGGGTGATAGAGAGAAATGAGGGAGGAGATGTAGGGTGGTGCGGAACCGTGAAGAGCTTTGTGAGTGAGAATGATAAGTTTATGTTGGATTCTGTAGTGGATAGGCAACCAGTGCAATGACTAGCAAAGAACAGAGACATCAGTGAAGCGATTGCAGAGGAAAATGATCCAGGCTGCGGCATTCAGAATGGATTGGAGAGGGGAGAGTTTAGTAACAGGGAGACCAATTAGTAAAGAATTACAATAATCCAGGCGAGAATGAATGAGAGCGACAGTAAGAGTTTTTACAAAGTCAACGGTAAGAAAAGGTCGATTTCTTGAGATGTTTTTGAGGTGGAATTGACAAGAACGAGCAAGTGAACAAATGTGGGGAGTGAAGGAGAGATCAGAGTCAAATATAACCCCAAGACAGCGGGCGTGCTGCTGGGGCGTAATGGTAGCGCCACACACAGAAATGATAATATTGGGTTTCGGAAAGTTAGGAGAGGGAGGAAACAGGAGAAGTTCAGTTTTTGACAGGTTCAGTTTTAGATAGAGGGAGGCCATGATGTTGAAAACAGCAGACAGACAATCGGTAGTATTTTGTAATAGTGCAGGGGTGATGTCAGGAGAAGATGTGTACAGTTGGGTGTCATCAGCATAGAGATGGTACTGGAAACCAAATCTGCTGATTGTTTGTCCAATAGGGGCTGTGTATAGAGAGAACAGGAGGTGCCCTAGGACTGAACCCTGAGGAACCCCGACCGTAAGGGAAAGAGGAGAGGAAGAGGAGCCGACAAAGGATACAGTGAATGAGCGGTTAGAGAGGTAAGAGGAGAACCAGGAAAGAACGGTGTCCTTGAGCCCGATAGAGCAGAGCATAGTGAGTAGGAGCTGGTGATTCACAGTATCGAATGCAGCAGAGAGATCCAGGAGGATCAGCAGGGAGTAGTGACCATTAGATTTAGCTGTTAGTAAATCATTAGAGACTTTAGTAAGAGCAGTTTCAGTAGAATGTAAGGAGCGGAAACCGGATTGTAGAGGGTCGAGGAGAGAATTATCTGACAGATAGCGGATTAAACGGGAGTGGACCAGACGTTCCAGGAGTTTGGAGATGAATGGGAGATTAGAGACAGGTCTGTAGTTAGCGGCACAATTTTGGTCCAGGGATGGTTTTTTAAGTAATGGGTGTATGCTGGCATATTTGAAGGAGGAGGGAAAGACACCAGAGGAGAGAGAGAGATTGAATATTTTAGTTAGGTGAGTGGTGACAGCTGGGGTGACAGATTTAAGGAGATGTGAGGGAATAGGGTCACTGGTGCAGGTAGTAGGGCGAGAGGATGCAAGGAGCCTGGTGACTTCTTCTTCTGTGACTGGATCAAAGAGTGAAAGTGAGCTAGATGAAGTGTAGGAAGGCAGACAATGTGTGGTGTTAGGAGCCTGGGAGGAAATTTCCTGACGTATATGGTCAATTTTTTCTTTAAAATAACTGGCCAGGTCATCTGCACTGAGGTTGGTGGTTGGGGCCAGAACTCTTGGTCCTAGGAGGGAATGGAAAGTATCAAAGAGCCATTTAGGATTGTTGGATAGAGAGGTAATGAGGGTGTTAAAGTATGCTTGTTTGGAGAGGTGAAGGGCAGCATTGTATGTTTTGAGCATAAACTTATAATGGATGAAATCTTCGGCTAGATTGGATTTTCTCCACAAATGTTCAGCGCATCTGGAACACCGCTGGAGAAAGCGTGTTTGCAACATGTGCCAGGGCTGCTGCCATCTGCGCCGAGTTGCTCTGTGTGTAGCAGGTGCAGCTTCATCTAGGGCGCTCTGTAGGGTGTCATTATAATGTTTTACAGCAGAGTCAGGACATGAGAGGGATGATATTGGGGCCAGTGATGACTGCCACTTCTTCAGAAATTTCTGGTTGTTAATGGCATGTATATTCCTATATGGGAGGTAAGTGGGGGTCTCCTGAGTGGGTTGACAACTCTTGACCAAGAATGAAAGAAGGTTGTGGTCCGAGAGTGGGAGAGGGGAGTTAGTGAAATCATGAACTGAGCAGAGACAGGAGAAGACCAGGTCCAGCATATTCCCACCTTCATGTGTAGGAGAGTTAGTTAGTTGTGGCCAAGAGAGAGGTGTCTTGTGGGTAGTGCAAGGGTTCTGGGACCAAGAGGCCAACATTATTCACTGTAGCATGTCTTCATTTTGCAAATTGTAATGCTGGTCCACAGCCTGTGTTTTGCATGGACCGTACCTCCCTGCTCTTTTAAAGCCCTATAAGGAAGGGGACAATTAATACTACTGTACTGCTTTCTACCTGAAAGTTTTTTAAATGTTGATACTACGAAATAAGTGTTAAAGTTGTGTCTTGTGAGTAGTGCTAGCTGTTTTAATCCCCTATGAGGAGGGAGGCAATTGATGTCACTATACTGCTGTCTGCCTGAAAGGACTTTGAAAGTAGAGGCTC
The DNA here is from genome assembly GCF_048569485.1 of Anomaloglossus baeobatrachus. Taxonomy (NCBI): domain Eukaryota; kingdom Metazoa; phylum Chordata; class Amphibia; order Anura; family Aromobatidae; genus Anomaloglossus; species Anomaloglossus baeobatrachus. The sequence continues at coordinate 350,897,353 of NC_134354.1, forward strand.
CAAAATGGGTCTCAAAGTTATGTCTTGTGAGTAGTGCCAGGCTCCTGGGAGGAACAGGCCTATAGCTGCAACTCAGGCATGTCTTCAATTTTCAAATCAAAATGCCAACCCACAACCTGTGTGTTGCATGGACCATACCTCCCAGCAATTTTCATGCCCTATGGGAAGGGGGGCAATTTATGCTACTGTACTGCTGTCTGCTTGAAAGGATCTTGAATGTTGAGACTACTAGATAGGTCACAAACTATATTTCTTCTGTCAATAGCCTAGTAAGCTAATGGCTATGACAAAACAGTGGTGCTACACTGTAAAACTTATTTTGGCTGTTTTCAAAGCTTTTCGACTCCTCTAAAGGTGTTTTCTGTGCCTTATTTATAGCCTCCCTTTGAATCCAATGGGGTTCAGAAAGCTTTCATAAAGGTCTGAAGTTCGATTCGATAAATGTTTGCGAACACTTGTTCAGTGAACCGAACCACAGGAGATTTGCTCATCTCTAGTAGTTATATTTGGGCCCAAAAAAATTCCATACTCTCTTTGGCAGATCATTTGGACTCAGGCTGCAAAATATTCACAATGTGTCACTTATAACGATTATCAGTATAAAATTCTAATGCAATAATATAGTATCAGTCTTACTGAATACATTTTTTCCTACATCCCCAGACATACAGTACAGACCAAAAGTTTGGACACACCTTCTCATCTCTAGAACAACTGTTAAGAGGAGACTTTGTGCAGGAGGCCTTCATGGTAAAATAGCTGCTAGGAAACCACTGCTAAGGACGGGCAACAAGCAGAAGAGACTTGTTTGGGCTAAAGAACACAAGTAATGGACACTAGACCAGTGGAAATCTGTGCTTTGGTCTGATGAGTCCAAATTTGAGATCGTTGGATCCAACCACCGTGTCTTTGTAGAAAAGGTGAATGGATGGACTCTACATGCCTGGTTCCCACCGTGAAGCATGGAGGAGGAGGTGTGATGGTGTGGGGGTGCTTTGCTGGTGACATTGTTGGGGATTTATTCAAAATTGAAGGCATACTGAACCAGCATGCCTACCACAGCATTTGCAGCAGCATGCTATTCCATCCTGTCTGCGTTTAGTTGGACCATCATTTATTTTTCAACAGGACAATGACCCCAAACACACCTCCAGGCTGTGTAAGGGCTATTTGACTAAGAAGGAGAGTGATGGGATGCTACGCAAGATGACCTGGTCTCCACAGTCATCAGACCTGAACCCAATCAAGATGGTTTGGGGTGAGCTGGACCATAGAATGAAGGCAAAAGGGCCAACAAGTGCTAAGCATCTCTGGGAACTCCTTCAAGACTGTTGGAAAACCATTTCCGGTGACTACCTCTTGAAGCTCATCAAGAGAATGCCAAGAGTGTGCAAAGCAGTAATCAAAGCAAAAGGTGGCTACTTTGAAGAACCTAGAATATAAAACATATTTTCAGTTGTTTCACACTTTTTTAAGTATTTCATTCCACATGTTTTCATTCATAGTTTTGATGTCTTCAATGTGAATCTACAATTTTTAGAGTAATGAAAATAAAGAAAACTCTTTGAATGAGAAGGTGTGTCCAAACTTTTGGTCTGTACTGTATGTTAAAAATGTGGTAGGGACAAAAGGTTCCTCATATTTTTGGGAACTGTATTGTCATATTTCCATATTGAAAGAGGGTCCAGTCCCTTATTCGAGTAATTCTTGGGCTTGATCTTCCAATAGAGGTTTATGCATACAGTACATATTGGATGTTCCACTTCAAAACCTTTGGAAGCTAATCATCATTAGAGATGATCGAACCTTTAAAAGTGCGGCTCGCTGAGCCTTGGTGAACAATCCCCATGTTTGCCGAACTGTTCAAAGAACCGGACACCGAACCCTTTCATACAGATAAGACACAACATGGAAACCCATCTTGGAGTCTTGATATTTAAAAACATTTCAGGAAGACAGCAGAACAATGGAATCAATTGCCACTCCTCATTTCTCCATAGTGTTTTTGTACAGCAGTGAGGTATGGTCCATGCAACACACAGGATGTGGCCTGGCATTTACATTTTTTTAAAAGTGAGCACACAGCGACCATGCCTTCTGCAGCAGGGCATCCAGGCCAGAATAGTGGCCTAGAAATTACAGTACAAACAGATTGATAACATGAGCCATGCAAGGCACATGTGTGAGGTCGCACAAGATTTGCAACATTATCGCATACGACAAAAACTGGAGGACAAAGAGTAAAGTGCAGATATTTGTTTAATAGAGAGCAACTGGCACAAAAAGATCAGCAGCAAAACAGGCCGGCAGGTAAAAGATAAATGTACAAGATACAAATACAGCCGGCTCAATCCAGCTGTGCAAGCTATGCAACGGATGCGGTGAAAACACCGCATCCTTTGCATAAGTTTTTCCCATGCGGCCCGTCTTGTTTTTGCCGCTTGCGGCATGCTACTGAGCATGCGCAGTGGCAAAAACCGCATGCGGCGGCCGGATGCGGTTTTTGCCGCATCGTGCCGCATCCGGCCGCCATAGGCATGCATTGAAAAATGTGCCGCATCGGCCGAATGCGGCGCGATGCGGTTTTTTTTGCCGCACGAAAAACGTGCTAGGCAACGTTCCATCCGGCCGCCGCATCGGCTAAATCTGCCGCATGCAGCAAAAACCGGATGGAACGCAAGGCCTTGCGACACAATGCGGCACTAATTAAAGTCTATGCAGAAAAAACGCAACCGGCAGCAAAAAAAAAACGGTTGCGATTTTCCTGCAAAGTGCCGGAGTGTGCCGCATTGCAGAAACCGGAGGTGTGAAAGCAGCCTAACAGAGATACATTCAGTATATAAAGCTAAAATAGGATCCAAGTATCACTAGTAAACATTGCTTAATACAGGTGCTGGTAAGAAGCAAACTCTGCAATGACAGAGTAACATAGTCAAACAAAGTCAAAGCTTGTAGTCAAATATACAGGTTTAGCCACCAAAAGGGTGCTAAATGGATGCCAATGAACAGTCAGATTGAGTATAAAGACATAAATACATAAATAAAGAGCCCAGCCAGTTAAGTAAACATACCCATAAAAGTGCACAGAACAGGCCTGAAAAGCAGCAGAGCGGCTTCCCCGGAGAGAGCCCCGACGTATACGCTTCACAACCTCAGTTGTAGGATCATTTCATCAGGGGGAGGTGGAACGCTATGAAGCAGCCACGTGTATTTATACATGGCGCTCGCACGCTCCAGCTGCTCCACCCCCACTCTGTCAGCGCGACTGGACCAATCACGGCTGATACCCCGCGCTGTCAGCTGTCAACGCCCCTAAGAGGTAGCGCGTATGCGCGGATAGCGGGGACGCGTCACCTGCGAACCGCGCATGGTCGCAGGCGATAATGACGCTGACAGAGCCGGGCCAGCAGGCCATTGATGTGGCCACGCCGACGGGGGGAGGAGGAGCAGGAGTGAGCATAAAAAGACAAGGATAAGTAATTATAAACAGTGTGACATTAGTGGGAGAACATGTACTATAACGCAAAGTATTCAGTATTTCTTCAGATATCCTAGTCGTGGCACAAGAGGGAGATGATCAATATATAATAATAACTCCATGTCCATGATTAATATCAGAAATGTGAATAAGTCAATATGAACAGTGTGACACTGATGGAAAGACATATACTATAACACAAAGTATTCAGTATTGCTTCAGGTGTCCCAGTCGTGGCACAAGGAGGAAGGTAATCAATATATAATATATTATATTAACTCCATGTCCATGATCAAAGTCAAAATTATAGATAAGTAAATATAAACAATGTGACACTGAAGGGAGATCATATACTATAACGCAGAGTATTCAGTATTACTTCAAATATCCCAGTTGTGGCACAAGAGGGAGGTGATCAATATAAAATATATTAACTCCATGTCCATGATCAAGATAAAAAGTGTAAATAAGTAAATATAAACAGTGTCACATTGGTGGGAGAACATATACTGTAACGCAGAATATTCAGTATTAATCCAGATGTCCCAGTCGTGGCACAAGAGGGAGGTAATTAATATATAATAACTCCATGTCCATGATCAATGTCGGAAATGTAAATAAATAAATAAATAAATATAAACAATGTGACACTGGTGGGAAAACATATATTATAACGCAGAGTATTCAGTATTGCTTCAGATGTCCCAGTCGTGGCACAGAGAGGAAACTGATCAATATATAAAAAAAACTCCATGTCGATATTCGATGTCAGAAGTGTGGTTCCAGAAAAGTGCCAGCAGAAAAAAATCAGTGAATCTAAAAGTAAAAATATACAAAAAATATATAATTAAAAACAAGGCACAAAAATCAGGGAGGAAAAAGAAGAGAGCAGTCATCCTAAGAAAGGCGCAAAACTTAGATGCTCGTTAAGCCCCCTCGGGGACAGTGTTCCCAAAGTGTAAATCCAGCGTGTTTCATGCTGGGCAAGTGTTTTGCGTACATTCCCACCCCTCGCCCCCCCATGTATGACATCAATGCCCCTGACTCTTAGGGACGTTGGATCACAGTCATGAAAAGCATGAAAGTGGCGAGGAAGGGTTTTTAGGGTGGAAGTGTCAACCACTATCCAGGCGGCAGCAATGTCCCTCACATGCTCCCTCACACGTCTGCGCAGTTCCCTACTAGTAAGGCCCATATATATCATGTGGCACCCACATGTGGCATAATATACCACATTGCTGGTACCACATGATATATAGTGGCGTATATCGAAACTGCGCAGACCATCAGCAGAGGTGAAGGAAGAGATCTGAAGGACATTGCTGCAGGTCAGACAGTGGCCGCAAGGGAAACAGCCCCTAAGGGGAGTACCAAGATCCAAAAAGGTAGTGGGTCGATTTGGAACATAGTGGCTCCATACAAGCATGTCACGTAAATTACGTGACCTGCGGGGCGTCATCAAAGGGCTTTTGGGTAGAAGATCACATAGGGTAGGAGTCAGAAAGGAGAACATTCCAGTGCCTGCTCAAGATGGATCGCATATTGGACCACTCATGGTTGTAGGTAGAAATAAAACGAATTTGGCCAGGATCTGAGGAACCGCCGGTTTTAACCCCACTACAATATAATAGAGTGGATTGAGGGGTGTGCTTCACTCGTAGATAAGCCCGCTTTATGCTCCTGTTACTGTAGCCGCGCTCTTGAAACTGAATTTTTAAATCTGCCGCCTGTTCCTCAAACAGAAGGTCAGACGAGCATACGTAAAAATTGACCGGTGGGGATGGCCCGAATAGTGCACCGATCATGGGACGACGAGGCATGAAGGAGGGAGTTAACCGAGGTCATCTTACGGTAAACATTAGTCTGGATCTTCCTACCCTCACCAATTTGGATATCAATGTCAAGGAAATCCAGACTCCTACTGTCATACTTATGGGTCAATTTGATCCCAAAGGAATTCATGCCAAGTCGTTCCATGAACTCGTCGAGTTGCTCCGTCTTGCCCGTCCATAAAATAAACAAATCATCAATGTACCGCAGCCAGCACTGCACATGGGCATTGGCTGGCCCGCCCCCGTCACATAGCAAACCTCTCTCCCAGAAACTTAGGAAGAGGTTTGCGTACGAAGGCACGCAGGCCACGCCCATGGCAGTGCCGCGCTGCTGCAGATAATGTAAATCTTTAAATAAAAAGAAATTATATTGGTGAGGACAAAATGGAGAAACTTAAGGATTAGGTCACACAACGGGCCATCCCGACCGGAACTTAACAAAAAGTATTCAGCGGCCTTCAGGCCATCCTCGTGACGGATACAAGTGTAGAGGGACTCAACGTCTGCCGTAACAAGTAAGGTGTTGTTATCCACAAAGGTGCCATCTATCCTCCTAAGAACGTCCGTCGTGTCACGGACATATGAGGGGAGCGTCTCAACCAAAGGTTTCAAATAGTAGTCTATAAATTGACATATAGGTTGACACAGCCCCTCAATGCCGGACACGATGGGATGACCAGGAGGACAAAGGGCAACTTTGTGGATTTTGGGCAGCAAATAAAAAGTAGGTGTTTTAGGAAAACGTACCATGAGTCCCTCCACTACCTGTTTACTGATGATACCTTGATCACAAGCCTTACCGAGGATGGCCTGAAGTTGGACAGAAAAGGTAGAAGTGGGGCTACAGGGGAGCCTACAGTAGGTGGACTTATCACGTAATTGGCGAAGCACCTCTTTCTCATACATAACGGCTGGCCAGATCACGATGTTACCCCCTTTGTCCGCAGGCTTGATGGACATGGAGTTATTATTATATATTGATCATCTCCCTCTTGTGCCACGACTAGGATATCTGAAGTAATACTGAATACTTTGCATTATAGTACATGTTCTCCCACTAATGTCACACTGTTTATAATTACTTATCCTTGTCTTTTTATGCTCACTCCTGCTCCTCCTCCCCCCGTCGGCGTGGCCACATCAATGGCCTGCTGGCCCAGCTCTGTCAGCGTCATTATCGCCTGCGCGCATGCGCGGTTCGCGGGTGACGCGTCCCCGCTTTCCGCGCATACGCGCTACCTCTTAGGGGCGTTGACAGCTGACAGCACCGGGTATCAGCCGCGATTGGTCCAGTAGCGCTGACAAAGTGGGGGTGGAGCAGCTGGAGCGTGCGAGCGCCATGTATAAATACACGTGGCTGCTTCATAGCGTTCCACCTCCCCCTGATGAAATGATCCTACAATTGAGATTGTGAAACGTATACATCGAGGCTCTCTCCGGGGGGTCCGCTCTGCTGCTTTTCAGGCCTGCTCTGTGCACTTTTATGGGTTTGTTTACTTAACTGGCTGGGCTCTTTATTTATGTATTTATGTCTTTATACTCAATCTGACTGTTCATTGGCATCCATTTAGCACCCTTTTGGTGGCTAAACCTGTATATTTGACTACAAGCTTTGACTTTGTTTGACTATGTTACTTTGTCATTGCAGAGTTTGCTTCTTACCAGCACCTGTATTAAGCAATGTTTACTTGTGATACTTGGATCCTAGTTTAGCTTATATACTGAATGTATCCCTGTTACCTCAGAGTACACACTCTTATCATAGTACTTATCTAGTGCTGGTTCTTATCATCTGTCTATGTGTAACAATTGTCAAAACTTCACATCATGCTTTATGTGTGCAGGATGCCTTGTCCATTTTATATGTACTAATTTCTGACCCAGCCTGTCAGTCATTTCTTCTATTTGTGCCCCATATGTATTTGTATCTTGTACATTTATCTTTTACCTGCCCTTTTTTTTGCTGCTGATCTTTTTGTGCCAGTTGCTCTCTATTAAACAAATATCTGCACTTTACTCTTTGTCCTCCAGTTTTTGTTTGATGTTTAGAGTGTGCTAAGACAGGTGCCATGTTTTGGCTATTCTGTTTTTCTCTCGATTTTTGGTCATCTTGTATACTAATTATTGCATACGGCCTACCCTGGCTTCAGGTTCAGTGGAAACAGCTATTGATCAAACTGGGCCTGGATAGCGGTCCACAATTGTGCAGCTGTGTGACTGCATTCTCCAATGCATATTAATTTAAGCTCTGCATGATTGCCTCCCAAGACCTCCTTCTCTCCTCCTCACTCATTCGCTCCTCATGCAACCACCTCCAAGACTTCTTCCGAGCATCCCCTGTCCTCTGGAATTCACTGCCTCAACATGTCAGATTATCTGCTACATTTGCAAGCTTCAAACGGAACTTGAAAACTCATCTGTTCAGAAATGCCTATAATCTCCAATGACTAAAGAATGTATGTCTGGAATACCAATGGTGTGAACACGGTGTAAGACTCAAAAACATAACTATACAACAGAATAAAGAGTTGCACACAAGTCACAATGTATATGGGAATGATGAAAAGCAAATCTGCTATGGGAATACTAGACTGAAAAATACAATGAACTATCTAAAAAAGTGAAAAAACATGAAAAATGGAAAATGCATAACTGCTATGAATAATAGATATATAAGAGATGTTTAGCCATTTCATGTTTTTTCACTTTTTCAGATAGTTCATTGTATTTTTCAGTCTAGTATTCCCATAGCAGTTTTGCTTTTCATCATTCCCATGCATTGTGACTTGTGTAATTTTAGCTGTAACTTGATGATGTAAAGCAGACACAGCTTTGTTAGATAAGTAATGGTGACTGGGCAACTGGTACTTGTGGGATTGCAATGGCCATCAGGTTTCGGAAACCATCTGTATCCACCAGGTAGAAAGGGAGCATTTCTGTGGCCAACAGTGCATGTCTGGGAGGAAATGATCTTTTATGTGACCAAAACTGTGGTACCGAGGGCTGGCTACTGTTATGAGAGAGTGGAGTAGGGTGTACATAACCAACTGGTGGACTGCTAGGAGGTGTTGGCGGAGATGTAATCCTGGATTGAGAAACGTGGTGTGCTCGGGGTCTCGCAAGGGTCAAAAACACTAGGCAGGTTCCCTTCCATAACAACTGATAGGCTTTCACTCACCCCGAATGTAGCGGGAAAACAAGTGAAGGTTCTGTGTTTGGAGACATGTGTGAAAATAGTTTTGATGGTGACGCAGGAGGAGGAAGAAGCAGCAGACGTGGTTGATCTGTCAGCCGGTGGTTTGGTAGGCCACATTTTAGCAGAATAAGATTACACCACTAATGTATGTTGGATGGTCATGTGCCGGTTCATGCATGGAGTTGTCAAATTATTTGAATATTTGCCTCTACTTATTTACAGTATTGACAGATAACATCTTTTGCGGTCTCAAAAAAGGCCCAGGCTAGGCAAACCTTCCAATAAACTGCAGACCTCGTCTGGCCACAGCCAGAGCTGTGGCTAAGGATACAGTGGTTCTCATGGTTGCATCACTAGGTGTTTGTTCGGGAATCGCCAATGTAACCTCTTCATCTTCCTCCTCCTCCTTATCTGCTGAGCTACTCAGCTGCGTGCCTCTGGGTTTACACCAAGTGGAATCTACAACTTCATCTTCAGGCTCTATGATGTCCCACTCTTCCTCTTCCTGACCTGACATCACAGAACAGTACACGTGTCCCTCAGGTATCTGAGTCTGATCATCATCACTTCCACCCCATGGGTTAACGTCAATTGATAAGAGTCGGGATCCTGCTCGGACTAAACTTCATCCGGACAAGATCCAACTAATATAGATTTTAGGCATCGGTGCAAATGCTTTCCTCTTCTTGAGCCTGGGAATCTTTCAAGCAGACCAATGATTCCCATGGGATAGACTGTGTTTAAAGCTCTGCAAATTCGTCCATGTGTGGTTCCCAACAGTCAGGTTGCTGTTGGACATTTGTGACACGAAGGAAACAGGTGTAATTTGGCTGGCACCTCTGAGGAATGAACAGTGTGTGATGTTGAGTCACAGGAAGAGGAAGAGAGGTCATTTGATGCTGTGCTTACCATCCACTCTAGCACATGCTGTTTATCACCCTCATTTCAAAGTTAAAGCAATGTGCATCTGTCAAAGAAATCTAGTAGTGTAGACTGTCCAGTAACGTACGTTGTTCTCATTTCTCTTAGAATAGAATGACCCTGTGTTTGCTCAGTATTGATTTGACTAACATTAGAACATCCCACACATACACTTCGAACTCTTTTCACCCTTCCACCACAACCTCGTTGTGATTTACCACTCATGGTTGATGCACCCTTCTCCTTTGAAACACATGTTTTGCAACCCTAAGCCCACATCTGTCAGACACCTGACACAAAAGATAAATTCTTTATTTTTTGCCTGAGATGGCAATATTGTGAAGGCACTACAAAGGTACCAATACCTAAAAATGTGGTTCACTGATTAATTTGAAGCAGGCACTGAAAAGGGCCAAGACCCATTTAGCTGGCTCACTAGCAAATTTAGAACTGGTACTAACAAGTAACAATACCTAGAAATATGGTTCACTGGGTAATTTGGGGCAGGCAGTAATAAGTAGCAATACCTATAAATGTGGTTCACCGCTTAATTTGGAGCAGGCACTGAAAAGTCCCAAGACCTATTTTGCTAGTTCACTGGCAAATCTAGAGCAGGCACTATTAAGTAACAATTCCTAGAAATGTGGTTTACTGGGAAATTTGGAGCACGTAGTAATAAGTAGCAATACGTGGAAATTTAGTTTGCTGCGTAATTTGGAGCAGAGAATGAAAAGTGCCAAGTCCTATTTAGCTAGTTCACTAGGAAATTTAGAGCATGCACTACTAAGTAAGAATACCTAGAAATGTGGTTCACTAGGAAATTTAGAGCAGGAACTACTAAGTAACAATACCTAGAATTGTGGTTCATTGCGTAATTTGCATCAGGCACTGAAAAGTGCCAGGACCTATTTAGCTAGTTCACTAGCAAATTTAGAGCAGGCACTACTAAGTAAGAATACCTAGAAATGTGGTTCACTAGGTAATTAGAAGCAGCCAGTAATAAGTAGCAATACTTATTTAGATCATTCTTTATCAGGGTCTCACAAGTAGCAATCTCTGTTTCTATCATGAAATGCCGATTTGGGGCACACACCTTTCCTGACACTGCACGTCCCTATTCTACACTATCGCTCTCCTATCTATCTCAACTACATATGATTAAACCTCTACCTAAGCTAACTGTCCAGCAGCAGCGCCTTCCCTAATGTTTAACATTCAAAACACGGTGCCAACGCCGAATGTTCTCATTTTATATGCAGACGTACATTTGACTTAGGCAGCCAATGACACAAGCCCTTGTGTCTGAAACTTGTTTATGTTTGCTGAGCCATGTTTGGCTCAGGAACATTCACAAATAAAGTTAAGAAAAAAAAAAAAAAAGCCGTTGGTCGTCTGGCATCACCTGAATCCCCACCCCCTCCACTCATTAAACACATCCCCCCATCCATCATACAGCACCACAATCCTATCCAAAAGCATAACATACTATTAGAAAAGCATTTTTGGAAAATGTGATCATTTATCGAACAAAAACGAACATTGCTAACTTTTGGGGAAAGTGCTTGTGTTACCGAGCCCTAGCCGAACAGGCTAAGGCTCATACCGAATTTAAAATTGGCAAACCTTTATCGAACAGGTTCGCTCATCTCTAGTCATCATATTCCTTTTTACACTTAATGGCATGGCAGGTAAATGTCTTATAGCATCACTTTGGAAGAGTGACACACCTTCAACTAGGAAGGCATTAATGGGAACCTGTCACCAGATTTGGGGCCTATAAGCTGCGGCCATCACCAGTGAGCTCTTATATACACCATTCTAGCTTGCTGTATATAAGAGCCCAGGCCGCTGTGTAGAACATAAAAAACACTTTATAATATTCACCTAGGAGGTCACTCTGGTGCAGACCAGCTAAAGAATTCAATAAAAGGTTTGTATTTATCCTTGTTCTAAACGTCTTTTTTTCCCAGCGCTCCACTTGACCACCATTTCTTGCCCCAATCACATGAAATTTGACTTGACATTGATCTTCCATGAATTGATCCACTCATTTTCTTATGCATAGTACCATTCTTTATTACATGGCATTCTCTGTTGTTATATATAGCGCCATCCCTTACTATATAGCATACTCTCATGGTATGTATAGAGCGGGTACTGGTGGGGCCCATTCACTCTTAATTGCCAGGATCTGCCTCTATTTAAAGTAGATAAAGGAAGTTCAAAAGTCTGAACAAGAGCACAGAAAGTCATTATTATATAGAAGTGCATATGTTCATTCTTTTGTGTGTTTTCTGATTTTTTTTAGGTGGCTTTTTAGGTGGTTTATGCAGCGGAATCTACCTAAATAAGACATAATGTGCATATACCCTCACAGTGCTGAAAGCTTAATTTACAATCTCTTTCCAACACAAGCTGAAACAGCCTCTTCTGTTTAGTCAGGGATGTGAAAAAGAGGGCTACCTGGACCTTAGGCTGCTTTCACACATCCGGTTTGTGCTGAGCGGCACAAGCCGGCTCAAAAACCTATGCAACGGATGCGGCGAAAAAAACCGGATCCATTGCATAAGTTTTTCCATGCGGCACGTCCGGTTTTTGATGGATGCGGCTTGATACTGAGCATGCGCAGTACAAAAAACCGCATCCGGCGGCCAGATGCGGTTTTTGCTGCAGGACACCGCATCCAGCATTCATAGGCTTGCATTGTGAATTGCACCGGCGCGATGCGGTTTTTTCGCCGCACAAAAAAACGTGCCAGGCAATGTTCCATCCGGCCGCTGCATGGGCTAAATATGCTGCATCCGGCAAAAAACGGACGCAACGCAAGGCCATGCGGCACAATACGGCGCTAATGCAAGTCTATGCGGGAAAAAGCGCAACCGGCGGCAAAAAAAAAGGTTGCCTTTTTTTCTGCAGAGCGCCGTATTGTGCCGCTCAGCAAAAAAGGGATGTGTGAAAGCAGCCTTAACCAAGCCAGCACCATTCACCATCAAAACTCATGCAAGACAGAGATGGGGCTGGCTTAGCTAACAGACAGACAGACAGACAGCCCTCTTTATCAGTTCCCTGACTCAAAGAGGAAAGGAGATTTATGTCGGTGTCAGAATGACAGCAGAAATGAAGCATACTGGAATTATGTTTTAATTTTTACATTTGGACAATAACCAAAGAACCTTTAATGATGCTGGACAACTCATCTAATTATAAAGAGTTCATCAATCTACAGGCTGGATAAGACATTTGCAAAGTTGTTGCATTAACATGTCCTTTTTGTAACATCCTTTAAAGCAATTTCCTAGGCATTAATTTATCAAGTGTTAGATTGTGAATAGTTAAATTGACGAATCTATTTTCAAAGACTAATAAAGCAGATGCTGGATTGGAAAACATCTCTTCAATAAATGCATTTAAAACTCAATTCAAGCAAGGGCATCTCACCTTGTATTGTAATCTATTTCTAAATATATTGCACCAGTTTTTGTATATATTTCATAATCAGATCAGCTTTACAGCTAAAACAATAGCCTAATTTCTGTGGGCAAATTCCTTTATCTTTATTAAAAACACAACAAGAACATTGAATGGACTAATCACAGCAGAGGAAGCTGTAAGCTATTAAAAGCATTTAAAAAATCCAGATGGCCTAACAGCATCAGATCATCCAAACTGTACTCGGCACATCAAAAGCTACCTATATATCATTGTGGCACTTTGTTCCAGAAATGCATAATTCTTGTTTTTCCTACCTTTTTATATCTTAATAATTTTCCCATAAATGCCAGCATTTGAATAATATTTTTAGGAGCACTTTGCAGCTAGGCACACCAGGAGCACCACACTCTAAGTGGATCCACGGGACGACAATTCTCAGTAAGAGATGAGTAATGGACATATTAAAGAGTTATGGATTATTACATGCATTAAAACTCATTAGACCATTGAAATAACTGCTCTTACTGTCCAATATAAGAAAAAGGGTATATTGTGTTATTTTATAATATTAAACCATTGCATAGTAGAGGTTGTTAGAAACTAAAAAGTGCCTAGTATGCAATTTTTGTTAAATAAGACTATAGGGAATACCACACCAGGGGCGAAAATTAGGTTGTCCTATACCCGAAGCAAAATATCATTTTTTCGCCCCTTCCTATACACTTATTAAGCAGTTTCTGCAGTCATCATGTGAATGCTCATATGTGATTTACACACTTACAGTCATGTTTTGACTAGCTGCTCTTCCTAATTGGCATGTGACTGTAATTATGAAATTTGCACGTGCGTGGTATATATGTAATGACCGCTGGCACTGGAAAACAAAGGCAAATCCTGACAGTGTGTATAATACAAGCTGTTAAGATATGGCATCCACAGTTCATAATTTATGAATTGCTACATTTGTACAGAATCAAAACCATGAACCCTACCGAAAAACAGCATAACAAATATCATCAGTACGTGACTTCTTCACCAAAACCACCAACAGTACAGAAATACACACCAGAACCCATTATCAGTACCTGACTAGATTAACAGAAGCATCAAAAAATTAGCAAATCTGGCACATCCTGTATAGTTAATAAAGTATCTTCTTCTTTATTCAAAATATAGACAAAATTTTAAAACTTGATGCTGAAGCACACACACCAAATGACTCTGACGCGTTTCCGTCACCCACAGCATCCGTAGTCATAGGATAACAAAATACATTGCAGGTAAGTATTTAAAACCACAAGCAACCATTTAAAATAAAAACAATATTTTGTGTCCAAGTAGTCCAAACCATGTAACAAAAAATATTTGAAGAAGTTTAAACAAAGGTTTTTCTCCTCCATATGTATTCTGCTTTTTTCCTTTTTTTTTGTTTTTTTATGCAAATTGTGTTATTTTGAATGGTTGTGTCATGGTTTGCCTCCCCGTCCACATGGCTAGGGGGCGGAGCATTCTCCTGGGCCTCACTTCCGGATCCTGGATGCTTTAAAAGCTGACATTTCCAGTGAACCAGCGCCGGCTATAAGCTTAGCACTGCTTTGCCTGTGATTGCTGGTCCTTTGAGTGATATCCTGATCTGTCTGTTCCTGTGCCCCCGTGCCCTTGTCTGTGTTTCGTCCCCTGGTCGTCCCTCCTGTCCACTGTCCCATCTCCTACTTCCCCATTCGGTTGCTTCATCTGGTACTGACCTTGGCCTGACTTTGACTCCGCTTCTGCTCGTTCCTCCGGTTCTGCTTCTGTCCGTACTGTGTTTGACCCAGCCTGCCTGACTATTCCTTGCATGCCCTGCAGCTCTGCTTCTCAGCTGTGCTGTGAGGCAGTGTATGAGAACACTGTGTATTTACTTCCTGGTTCTCGTTGCTCTGTGTAGTGTCTTTTGCTGCAGAGCTCCGGCTCCCCCTGGTGGCAGCTTGACACCTGTAATGTATTGCGTTATCTTATGACTAAGGATGCTGTGGGCGTCAGAAACGCATCAGGGTCAAGTGGTTTGTGCGCTTTGACACCATGTTTTAAAATTTGTCTATGTTTTGAATAAATACGAAGATACTTTTCTAACCATACTGGATGTGCCAGATTTGCAAATTTTTTGATATTTACGTCTTCAATGGCGGACTTCATCTGATCACTCCACCACATGTGCATTCAACAATTCCACAATTAGGAAAGTGAGCAACTCCTTTCTACCTTCTATCATCAATAGAAGCATCATCAGTATATTATCACATCACTAGAAACGCTATCAGTACATAAATATATCACCAGAACCTACACCAGTGCATGAATACTTCTTTACTTAGATTTACTTAGTATCATTAGTAGAACATTAAAAAATTTATGAGAAGTAATGAACAAGCACTAAAATTATCGGGTGCTCGAGTCGAGCAATTTATAATGAGAGTTAAGCGGGCTTTACATGCTGTGACACCGCTAGCATTTGCTGGCGATGTCGAGCGCTATCGCACCCACACCCGTCGTACGGCCGATATGTGGTGATTGCTGCCGTAGCGAACATTATCTCTACGGCAGCGTCACACGCACATACCTGCCCTGCGCTCTGGCCGGCGAACCGCCTCTATTCTAAGGGGGCGGTTTGTGTGGCGTCACAGCGACGTCACACGGCAGGCGTCCAATAGAAGCGGAGTGGCGGAGATAAGCGGTACGTAACATCCCACCCACTTCCTTCCTTCCGCATTGCCGGTGGAGGCAGGTAAGGAGATGTTCGTCGCTCCTGCGGTGTCACACACAGCGATGTGTGCTGCCGCAGGAGCGACGAACAACATCGCAAATAAGCAGAAAACGATTTTTTGTTTCAGGACGACCTCTCCACGGCAAACGATTTTGACCGCTTTTGCAATCATTTAAGGTCGCTCAGAAGTGTCACACACTGCAATATCGTTAATGACACTAGATGTGCGTCACAAACAACGTGACCCCGACGATAATTCATTAACGATATCGTAGCGTGTAAAGCCCGCTTAAGAGTCTAGAGTAATGAGCATAATGGAAGTCAATGGGAAAACTCAAGCATTTTTACAACAGAATATAGGCTTTATAGCCAGGCCATTGTTCAAAATATTTTCCCATTGCCCATGATTATACTAAATACAGCTAAGAGCAGTATTATTAGAGAACAGACTTTTTACATGGCAACAACAGCAGCAGCAAGTCTTAGAGGCCTCTAATACACTTCATTGATACAGAAGCTGACCCAACATTAATTGCAGACTAAAAGCATTATTATTAGAGGAAAGAATAGATTTTTATGATAGCAGCAGCATGGTCTATAAGTCAATCCAGCAGCTTGCTCTATATTAAATGCAGCTACGAGTGGTATTATTATATAATAGATTTTTTTATGTAGCTGCAGGAAGCTCTGTAAGTCTAGAATCCCTGTCTACAGGCATCTAATACACTATCCCTTCTTGAGCAGCTTGCCCTACATTAAATGCTGCTGAGAGCAGTAGAATAAGTATAGCAGTGGAAGACTAGAATAGATGTTTAAGTACCAGCTGTAAGGTCTGTAAGGAATACCTACCTACAGGTCTCTAATACACTATCCTTATTCCATCAGCTTGTCCTACACTAAATACAGCTAAAGTGATATTATTAGAGAATAGATTTTTTAGGTATCAGCAGCACCTTCTGTAAGGCTGGAATCCCTGCTTACAGGCCTGTAATACACTATCCCTATTCCAGAAGCTCGCCCTAGACTAATTACAGACTAATATAACATTGAGATCCAGAAATTATAGGCAACAACTCAATAATGCATTTAAAACAGAGAACACAAGAGTCTTTAAATTCACCAAGGTATAAAAACACCCCATAGACATCGTAGTACAAATGTAAAAAACATTTTATTAATAATAATGCACAGGGTATTACAAAAATTACAGAGCAATAATCAAGATAACCGGAATGGGTAGTGAAGGAAGAGGGGAGAACCCCACGTGACCCAGGATAAATGTCAAATATTGAAAGCAGGACCTATTAACCAACATATATATGTATATAGTAGCCAACTGTCCATAGAAAAAGCCCCACAGGGGGACCAAAAAATCCAATGTGCCGCTAGTTAATGGCCCAAGACATAGACATATGGCTAACTATCAGGTCATACATCAAGAATAGATGTCAAATATTGAAACCAGGACCTATTAGCCAAATATATATGTATAGTAGCCAACTGTCCATAGAGAGCCCCACATGGGGACCAAAAAACCAATGTGCCGCTAATTAATGGCCCAAGGCATAGACATATGGCCAACTATCAGGTAATACATCAAGTATAGCCAGAGGCCCATATATCAAAGACTGACACAAAAGGCCAGGATTCACTATACAGCTGGGCTGTAACCTCATAAACAAATCAGAGGTGCCCAAGCTGCATAGCTTAACCGACTATTCATAAGACATGAGGGCTTACCAGTGATAAGTAGAAGGTCCAGAGATCCTGAGGGGCACGTGGGGACCGACGTCCCAACACGTGTTTCGTGTAATACTTCGTCGGGGGACGATAGTTGAAAAGTGTGAGAAGTGGAGTTTAAAAAGGAGGCCTGATTGTCGCTGACACGCCTCCATTCCCCATGTGCGCTGCAGTGGGTAACCGCTACGGAGCGCGCCGCGGCACAGTCTCGGCGGCCGGAAACCGGCGGAACAAAAACTTCCGGTGACGTCACCAGATAGTACATCCGGTTCCCGGCCGCCACGAGCGCCGCCACGGACGCGATACCAATCAGGCGGAAACCACTGCAGTGCTAGGTGGGATAGACCAACCCCTTGTAGAAACGCCCATCCAGCCTCCATAATCGCGTCATCAACAATATAATGTCTAATGCACCAATATATACTAGGCACTTTTGCATATAGGAATGAACTATCCCCTAATAACACCTATAAAAGGGATATATTACAAGGCATATACGTATCATGCGTTATACAGACGCCACAAGTGGTGCTAATACAGAGGAGATAAAGAGAAAGAAGCGCTTTTACATATAACAATGAAATATCTCCTAGTAACACCAATAAAAGGAATATATTACAAGGCACATATATATTATGCGTTATTCATATACAAACCCCACAAATGGTGCTGATATAGAAGAAATAGGGGCAAAAGGCACTTTTACATATAAGGATAAAATATCCCCTAATGACACCCATGAAAGGAATATGTTACAAGGCACATACATATTATGCATTATTCAAATAAAAACGCCACAAGTGGTGCTGATATGGAAGAGATAGAGGAAAAAGGAAGGAAAGAAGATAGGCAGACGTCTGCAAAGGGGTGTAGATATAGGAACATGGGCATGAGTATATACACAGTGGTTTCAACATAGAAACAATTACAAACAATCCATGTCCATGTCTGTCACAATTCCATAGCCTCCCAGTTTTTTGTTGTTCTGTAGACGCACATGAACCTCCATTACTTCCAGATCAGAATTGATGACAGAACCTTGGGGAGGGGAGAAACAAGGGGGGGGGGGGGGGAAAAAGGGGGGGGGGGAGGGAGGGGCCAGAAGGTCGAGATGCGTGACAAGGACAGGTCCCTTAAAATTAAACAAAGAATAAAAGACACACTGTTAAAAGAGTCATAGGACCACCAATATATACAACATGAAAGATACATCTAAAAATACATCTAAAAATACGCTAGAGGTTACGCAGTTGTTCACCCCTCTATTGCGTATTAATGGTGCACTCAGCCACCCAGAGGACCAAATCTCAAGTTAATTGAATCCGACTGGGAGGAGCTCAACCCCCCTCTCTCCTCTCTCCAGTCGGACTCATTTAAGATATCACTATTATGGGGATAAGAACGGCAGTTATAAAAATGGGGCGAAGGAAAGCCGTTCATTAAGCCCGTCCGGAGCCTGAGTACCCAAGACAAAGATCCAACGGCACTCCACTTGTGCCAACCGTTTTTTGAGGTCACCACCCCGAATACCCAGGTGTACCTTATCAATACCACGGACTTTAAGGGATGTAGGGTCACAATTGTGAACCTCCCTAAAATGTCTGGGTATCGTTTTTAGGGATTCGGGGTTGGTGGCCTCTTTTGCCGCCAGAACATCACGCACATGCTCCCTCGTGCGGATTCGGAGCTCCCGTGAGGTCAGACCGACATATATCTTGTTACAGCCACATGTGGCGTAATAAATTACGCCAGATGTGCTGCAAGAGATATATGCCCGAATGGAAAACTCCCTCTTTCCATCCGCTGAACAGAAGGTTGTAGCCCGAATGATGTTCTGGCAGCCACGGCAGCCACCACAAGGGTAACAACCTACGCGTTGGGGACCACATCCAAAAAGGGGAGTGCTCTTGGCCACATAGTGACTATGCACTAATGTGTCCCTGAGACTCCTACCCCTCCTTGCCGTCATCAAAGGACGTTCAGGTAAATATCCACGAAGGGAGGGCTCAGTGTGGAGAATGGCCCAATGCTTATTAAGTATACCTCTGATTTGGTCCCACTGTCGGCAGTAGGTGGAGATAAATCTCGCCTTTGGACTAGACGTGGGTTTTATGGTAACATTCCCAGAAAGGAGCTGGTCCCGCTGGGAATGTTTAGCACGTTGGTAACCCTTTTTAATAGATCTCTTACTATATCCCCTCATAATGAACCTCTCCCGCATGTCCCCTGATTCGGATTCAAAGCCATCATCCGACGAGCACAGCCTGCGTAACCGCAGAAACTGGCCCGTCGGGATGGCATTCACCGTTGACCTGGGGTGACCCGAGGTGGCGTGGAGGAGGGAGTTGACCGAGGTAGTTTTCCTGAAGATGGTAGTAGAAACAGCCCCGCTAGACTCCACCGAGATCCGAATGTCCAAAAATTCGATGGTCCTTGGTCCGACTTGATGAGTTAGGTAGATGTTATAACTGTTGGAGTTGAGGTGACGCACAAAATCTTCCAGCTCAGAGACGGTTCCCCCCCAGACGACCAGAATGTCGTCAATATAGCGCAGCCAACACTGCGCATGGGAGCTCGCCGGCACGCCGTCCCCGAAAACCTCCCTCTCCCAAAAGCCGAGAAAGAGGTTTGCGTAAGACGGCGCACAGGCTGCCCCCATCGCAGTGCCGCGCCGCTGGAGGAAGAACCGGTCCCGAAACACAAAGAAATTGTGCGTCAAAATAAACTCCAACAGCTCCATAACAAGAGCGGACAAGGACCCATCGAGGCTACTCGAATCCAGGTAGAATCGCACGGCGGCCAACCCATCCTGATGGCCAATACTAGAATAGAGGGCCTCCACATCCATTGTTACCAAAATCGCCCCCTCCTCCAAGGTAAGACCCTCCACTCTCCTTAGGACATCAGCAGTGTCTCTGACATAGGAGGGCAACGTCTCCACTAAGGGATGTAAGTAGTGTTCAATAAATTTACATGTGACGTCGCACAGCCCTCCCATGCCAGAGACAATGGGACGCCCAGGAGGTGTCTTGGGGTTTTTATGAATCTTGGGGAGGAGGTAAAAAGTTGGAACAACAGGTGTTTTTACTAGGAGGCCCTCATAGATTTTTTTGGGGATAATCCCCTCCTCGAATGCCCTCAGTAAAATCAACTCCAGGTCATTGGCGAAGCCGCGTATGGGGTTATGATGGAGAGGTTCATATGCCTCCCGATCCCTTAGTTGCCGCCATGCCTCCTTCTCATATAACTCAACCGGCCAAATTACCACATTCCCGCCCTTGTCGGCAGGTTTAATCACCACCCCGTCCAATGATTCAATCTCTCGTAGTGCCATTTGTTGTTGTCGAGTGAGGTTGTTTTTACCCCCTCTCCGTGGAAGTTGCTGGATATCCTTTGACACTAAATCACAGAAGATCTGAATCGGGGGGCATAAAGACAAGGGCGGAAATGTGGCAGACCTCGGCATTGTGTGGCGTGGGAAATTACCTGCTTGTTGGTAAGCCGACTCCTCCTCTAGCTCCTCAAGCGCAGCAATAGCCTCCTGTTCACGGATGGAAGCACTAGATTCCCCTGTAGCTCTCTTGGAGTGTAGTTTATGTAGTACCAACTTCCGCAAGAACAGGTGGAGATCTTTGATTACTGAAAAGAGATTGAAGTTAGTATGGGGCACGAATGACAACCCCAACTTCAACACATCCGTCTGCATGGGGGTGAGGACATGCTTGGATAGGTTAATTACCTCCATCTGTCCATCACCACCCTTTTTCCGGGCCAGAGGAGGAGGGGCTGACCGTCCACCACCCAGCGCCAAGGTCTGTTGATTCCGAGCCTGGACTGACCTAGTATTTGGTCTTACATTCCTGATATTTTCAGAGGCAGTATCTTCCTCCAATGAGGACATAGATGAGGCAGATATTGACATGGACGAGGCCTGGTGTTTCTTCTTTTTGGGGAAGGGTATACCTCGCCAGCGAAAGACCTGACCATTTTTATAGTCCGTGACGTCACGTTGGTATTTCTTCGTCTTGGTACTCAGGATCTCCTTTTCCCACTTAGTAAACTCCTTATCAAGTGAATCATTATACTTAGACAACTCCTCAGGGGTGAGTTCAGAGTCAAGGTTGGCCTGAGCGTCTGCAATTTCACTCTCCAAATCTTTAATGGATTTTTCATTCAGCTCAATAAGGAGCTGCATGAAGATCCTGGAGCAGTTAGACGCGGCCTCCTCCCACTTTGTTTTGACTGTCTCATCTGAGACCACAAAAGAAGGGAAGACCCTGACTCGTAATCCCCTGGGGACTAGTCCTCTGTCAATGTATCTTTTCATAAAAGCCACGTTCCACCACAATCGTGTCTTCTTATTCAACATGGTTTTAAGACTATTCATGCGATCTATGGTGGACCTAGAGCTCGTAGTAGGTAACTCTTCCCCTCCAGCTTCAAAAACTCTGTCCAGTTGGGTTTCCCACGTTTTTTCGCGGGCTTTATAATCCATGGAAACCTGGATAAGGCCTGTGATAAACCACAGAATAACTGTCAAATATAACATTGAGATCCAGAAATTATAGGCAACAACTCAATAATGCATTTAAAACAGAGAACACAAGAGTCTTTAAATTCACCAAGGTATAAAAACACCCCATAGACATCGTAGTACAAATGTAAAAAACATTTTATTAATAATAATGCACAGGGTATTACAAAAATTACAGAGCAATAATCAAGATAACCGGAATGGGTAGTGAAGGAAGAGGGGAGAACCCCACGTGACCCAGGATAAATGTCAAATATTGAAAGCAGGACCTATTAACCAACATATATATGTATATAGTAGCCAACTGTCCATAGAAAAAGCCCCACAGGGGGACCAAAAAATCCAATGTGCCGCTAGTTAATGGCCCAAGACATAGACATATGGCTAACTATCAGGTCATACATCAAGAATAGATGTCAAATATTGAAACCAGGACCTATTAGCCAAATATATATGTATAGTAGCCAACTGTCCATAGAGAGCCCCACATGGGGACCAAAAAACCAATGTGCCGCTAATTAATGGCCCAAGGCATAGACATATGGCCAACTATCAGGTAATACATCAAGTATAGCCAGAGGCCCATATATCAAAGACTGACACAAAAGGCCAGGATTCACTATACAGCTGGGCTGTAACCTCATAAACAAATCAGAGGTGCCCAAGCTGCATAGCTTAACCGACTATTCATAAGACATGAGGGCTTACCAGTGATAAGTAGAAGGTCCAGAGATCCTGAGGGGCACGTGGGGACCGACGTCCCAACACGTGTTTCGTGTAATACTTCGTCGGGGGACGATAGTTGAAAAGTGTGAGAAGTGGAGTTTAAAAAGGAGGCCTGATTGTCGCTGACACGCCTCCATTCCCCATGTGCGCTGCAGTGGGTAACCGCTACGGAGCGCGCCGCGGCACAGTCTCGGCGGCCGGAAACCGGCGGAACAAAAACTTCCGGTGACGTCACCAGATAGTACATCCGGTTCCCGGCCGCCACGAGCGCCGCCACGGACGCGATACCAATCAGGCGGAAACCACTGCAGTGCTAGGTGGGATAGACCAACCCCTTGTAGAAACGTCCATCCAGCCTCCATAATCGCGTCATCAACAATATAATGTCTAATGCACCAATATATACTAGGCACTTTTGCATATAGGAATGAACTATCCCCTAATAACACCTATAAAAGGGATATATTACAAGGCATATACGTATCATGCGTTATACAGACGCCACAAGTGGTGCTAATACAGAGGAGATAAAGAGAAAGAAGCGCTTTTACATATAACAATGAAATATCTCCTAGTAACACCAATAAAAGGAATATATTACAAGGCACATATATATTATGCGTTATTCATATACAAACCCCACAAATGGTGCTGATATAGAAGAAATAGGGGCAAAAGGCACTTTTACATATAAGGATAAAATATCCCCTAATGACACCCATGAAAGGAATATGTTACAAGGCACATACATATTATGCATTATTCAAATAAAAACGCCACAAGTGGTGCTGATATGGAAGAGATAGAGGAAAAAGGAAGGAAAGAAGATAGGCAGACGTCTGCAAAGGGGTGTAGATATAGGAACATGGGCATGAGTATATACACAGTGGTTTCAACATAGAAACAATTACAAACAATCCATGTCCATGTCTGTCACAATTCCATAGCCTCCCAGTTTTTTGTTGTTCTGTAGACGCACATGAACCTCCATTACTTCCAGATCAGAATTGATGACAGAACCTTGGGGAGGGGAGAAACAAGGGGGGGGGGGGGAAAAGGGACAGTTGGCTACTATACATATATATTTGGCTAATAGGTCCTGGTTTCAATATTTGACATCTATTCTTGATGTATGACCTGATAGTTAGCCATATGTCTATGTCTTGGGCCATTAACTAGCGGCACATTGGATTTTTTGGTCCCCCTGTGGGGCTTTTTCTATGGACAGTTGGCTACTATATACATATATATGTTGGTTAATAGGTCCTGCTTTCAATATTTGACATTTATCCTGGGTCACGTGGGGTTCTCCCCTCTTCCTTCACTACCCATTCCGGTTATCTTGATTATTGCTCTGTAATTTTTGTAATACCCTGTGCATTATTATTAATAAAATGTTTTTTACATTTGTACTACGATGTCTATGGGGTGTTTTTATACCTTGGTGAATTTAGACTCTTGTGTTCTCTGTTTTAATTACAGACTAAGAGCGGTATTATTAGAGAATAGAGATGAGCGAACCTCCCAAGGTTTAATTCGGTTCATGTTCGTCGCATTCAGCTGTGTTCGACGAATGGTTAAATGAACATATCCGAACCCCACTGAATTCAATGGGAGGCAAAAACAAAGGCATAGACAACACCTATAAGTGGGCCCAAAACAGCTCAAATCATCCATTTCCAAAAATTAGGGACAGACACAAGTAAAAGTGGCATCAATTGCTATAGTACAGATAGTTTAATAACGCAGCATGGGTGCATTGTACAGAGCCTGGAACAAGGCCTGTCTCAGAATTTCAAACTTAAATATTGATCATTAACAAGTGGATGATTGTCTTATGTAGGCCAGGTGCTCTGAGAGCCCTGACACTACAAACAAACAACTTGGAGTCACCACATTTAAAAAAATAGGTGAAGAGAATATACCAGTAAATGGGCCATCAATTACCCCAAAGTAAAAATAGTATAATACCACAGCATGGATGCATGGGACAGTGTCTGGAACAAGGCCTGGCACAGCATTTCTAGCTTAAGCCTTGATCACTAAGAGGTGAATGAGTGACAGGTGTAGGCCTGGTCCTCTGAGACCACAGCCACTACAGATAACATACAATTTGGAGTCCCCACATTTCCACAATTTAGTGGCAGACACTACAAAATGTGGCATAAACTGTCCCAGAATACCCATAGTGCATACCTCCCAACTTTTAAAGAAGGGAAAGAGGGACAAAGTTTGCGGTGCGCAACACGCGCCACGGCAATTTTTAGGCCACGCCCCCTAACCACACCCATTTACAAACGGCCACACCCATATCCACTACCCATCTACACCCATCCAGCAAACTGAAACTGCAGAAGCTGTCCGTGATCGCTCTGAGCCACCACAGATCAGCAATGTGCAGAACAGGCAGGGAGTTAACTACAGGGTGTGCAGGTGGCTAGGACTCAGGAGGAGAGCTGAACAGGGTGTGCAGGCAGCTAGGACCCAGGAGGAGAGCTGAACAGGGTGTGCAGGCAGCTAGGACCCAGGAGAAGAGCTGAACAGGGTGTGCAGGCAGCTAGGACCCAGGAGGAGAGCTGAACAGGGTGTGCAGGCAGCTAGGACCCAGGAGGAGAGCTGAACAGGGTGTGCAGGCAGCTAGGACCCAGAATAAGAGCTGAACAGGTTGTGCAGGCAGCTAAGACCCAGGAGGAGAGCTGAACAGGGTGTGCAGGCAGCTAGGACCCAGGAGGAGAGCTGAACAGGGTGTGCAGGCAGCTAGGACCCAGGAGAAGAGCTGAACAGGGTGTGCAGGCAGCTAGGACCCAGGAGGAGGGCTGAACAGGGTGTGCAGGCAGCTAGGACCCAAAAGAAGAGCTGAACAGGGTGTGCAGGCAGCTAGGACCCAGGAGGAGAGCTGAACAGGGTATGCAGGCAGCTAGGACCCAGGAGGAGAGCTGAACAGGGTGTGCAGGCAGCTAGGACCCAGGAGGAGGGCTGAACAGGGTGTGCAGGCAGCTAGGACCCAGGAGGAGGGCTGAACAGGGTGTGCAGGCAGCTAGGACCCAGGAGGAGGGCTGAACAGGGTGTGCAGGCAGCTAGGACCCAGGAGGAGAGCTGAACAGGGTGTGCAGGCAGCTAGGACCCAGGAGGAGAGCTGAACAGGGTGTGCAGGCAGCTAGGACCAAGGAGGAGAGCTGAACAGGGTGTGCAGACAGCTAGGACCCAGGAGGAGAGCTGAACAGGGTGTGCAGGCAGCTAGGACCCAGGAGGAGAGCTGAGCAGGGTGTGCAGGCAGCTAGGACCCAGGAGGAGAGCTGAACAGGGTGTGCAGGCAGCTAGGACCCAGGAGGAGAGCTGAACAGGGTGTGCAGGCAGCTAGGACCCAGGAGGAGAGCTGAACAGGGTGTGCAGGCAGCTAGGACCCAGGAGGAGAGCTAAACAGGGTGTGCAGGCAGCTAGGACCCAGGAGGAGAGCTGAACAGGGTGTGCAGGCAGCTAGGACCCAGGAGAAGAGCTGAACAGGGTGTGCAGGCAGCTAGGACCCAGGAGGAGAGCTGAACAGGTTGTGCAGGCAGCTAGGACCCAGGAGGAGAGCTGAGCAGGGTGTGCAGGCAGCTAGGACCCAGGAGGAGAGCTGAACAGGGTGTGCAGGCAGCTAGGACCCAGGAGGAGAGCTGAACAGGGTGTGCAGGCAGCTAGGACCCAGGAGAAGAGCTGAACAGGGTGTGCAGGCAGCTAGGACCCAGGAGGAGAGCTGAACAGGTTGTGCAGGCAGCTAGGACCCAGGAGGAGAGCTGAACAGGGTGTGCAGGCAGCTAGGACCCAGGAGGAGAGCTGAACAGGGTGTGCAGGCAGCTAGGACCCAGGAGGAGAGCTGAACAGGGTGTGCAGGCAGCTAGGACCCAGGAGGAGAGCTGAACAGGGTGTGCAGGCAGCTAGGACCCAGGAGGAGAGCTGAACAGGGTGTGCAGGCAGCTAGGACCCAGGAGGAGAGCTGAACAGAGTGTGCAGGCAGCTAGGACCCAGGAGGAGAGCTGAACAGGGTGTGCAGGCAGCTAGGACCCAGGAGAAGAGCTGAACAGGGTGTGCAGGCAGCTAGGACCCAGGAGGAGAGCTGAGCAGGTTGTGCAGGCAGCTAGGACCCAGGAGGAGAGCTGAACAGGGTGTGCAGGCAGCTAGGACCCAGGAGGAGAGCTGAACAGGGTGTGCAGACAGCTAGGACCCAGGAGGAGAGCTGAACAGGGTGTGCAGACAGCTAGGACCCAGGAGGAGAGCTGAACAGGGTGTGCAGGCAGCTAGGACCCAGGAGGAGAGCTGAGCAGGGTGTGCAGGCAGCTAGGACCCAGGAGGAGAGCTGAACAGGGTGTGCAGGCAGCTAGGACCCAGGAGGAGAGCTGAACAGGGTGTGCAGGCAGCTAGGACCCAGGAGGAGAGCTGAACAGGGTGTGCAGGCAGCTAGGACCCAGGAGGAGAGCTGAACAGGGTGTGCAGGCAGCTAGGACCCAGGAGGAGAGCTGAACAGGGTGTGCAGGCAGCTAGGACCCAGAAGGAGAGCTGAACAGGGTGTGCAGGCAGCTAGGACCCAGGAGAAGAGCTGAACAGGGTGTGTAGGCAGCTAGGACCCAGGAGGAGAGCTGAACAGGGTGTGCAGGCAGCTAGGACCCAGGAGGAGAGCTGAACAGGGTGTGCAGGCAGCTAGGACCCAGGAGGAGAGCTGAACAGGGTGTGCAGGCAGCTAGGACCCAGGAGGAGAGCTGAACAGGGTGTGCAGGCAGCTAGGACCCAGGAGGAGAGCTGAACAGGGTGTGCAGGCAGCTAGGACCCAGGAGGAGAGCTGAACAGGGTGTGCAGGCAGCTAGGACCCAGGAGGAGAGCTGAACAGGGTGTGCAGGCAGCTAGGACCCAGGAGAAGAGCTGAACAGGGTGTGAAGGCAGCTAGGACCCAGGAGGAGAGCTGAACAGGTTGTGCAGGCAGCTAGGACCCAGGAGGAGAGCTGAACAGGGTGTGCAGGCAGCTAGGACCCAGGAGGAGAGCTGAACAGGGTGTGCAGGCAGCTAGGACCCAGGAGGAGAGCTGAACAGGGTGTGCAGGCAGCTAGGACCCAGGAGGAGAGCTGAACAGGGTGTGCAGGCAGCTAGGACCCAGGAGGAGGGCTGAACAGGGTGTGCAGGCAGCTAGGACCTAGGAGAGCTGAACAGGGTGTGCAGCTAAGGGTATGTTCACACATCAGGTTTTTGCTGTGCGGCACAATCCGGCGCCTTGCGGAAAAAAACGCTTCTGGGTGTTTTTTGCCGCCGGGTGTGGTTTTTCCTCATAGAATTTTATTAGCGCCGGATTGTGCCGCATGTAC
Source organism: Anomaloglossus baeobatrachus (assembly GCF_048569485.1). Classification (NCBI taxonomy): domain Eukaryota; kingdom Metazoa; phylum Chordata; class Amphibia; order Anura; family Aromobatidae; genus Anomaloglossus; species Anomaloglossus baeobatrachus. The sequence goes on from NC_134354.1 coordinate 350,925,288, forward strand.
TTGCGTTTGATCCGGTTTTTGCCTGATGCGGCAAAAATCGTCACTCCGGCGGCCGCACAGGACGCAGAGAGGAACGTTTTTTGCCAGCGGCAAAAAAATGCATAGCTCCGGGTGCGGCGCTGTGCGGCATGGTGCATAATGAAAGTCTATGCGAGCCGGATTCGGTGTCATGCTTCAAATGCCGGAAGCATGTACCGTATCCGGTTTTTACTTCTGAGCATGCCCAGAAGTGATATAAATTCATTGCTTGTCAGAAAATCAATCAATCACTCACTCTCAAACTCTCTCACTCACTGACTGACTCACTGACTTATTCACTCACTCTCACCCACTCACCGATCACCGGCGCAGGGCTGCACGGCTGTCACACTGCTCCGGTGGCTTCTCCTGATTTGAAAATGCTGGCCGCTCATTATTCAATCTCGTATTCCCTGCTTTTCCTGCACACCGGCGCCTATGATTAGTTGCAGGCAGACACGCCCCCATGATGAGTGACAGCTGTCTCACTGCAACCAATCACAGCTGCTGGTGGGTGGGTCTAGTCTATATTGTGCAGTAAAATAAATAATTAAAAGAAAAACGGCGTGCGGTTCCCCCCCAATTTTGATACCAGCCAAGATAAAGCCACATGGCTGAAGGCTGGTATTCTCAGGATGGGGAGCTCTACGTTATGGGGAGCCCCCCAGCCTAAAAATATCAGCCAGAAGCCGCCCGGAATTGCCGCATCCATTAGATGCGACAGTCCAGGGACTCTACCTGGCTCTTCCCGAATTGCCCTGGTGCGGTGGCAATCGGGGTAATAAGGGGTTAATCATTGCAGGCATCTATGAGACACCCCCAATGATTAACCTGTAAGTGAAAGTAAATAGACACATACACCCAAAAAAATCCTTTATTTGGAATAAAAGACAAAAAAACACCCTCTTTCACCATTTTTTTAAAATCCCCAAATACCCCTCCAGGTCCGACGTAATCCACAGAGGTCCCGCTACGCTCTCAGCTCTACTTCATGAAGCTGCCAGGAACGGCAGTAGAACACCGCCTCTCTCTATCAGCTCCACGCAGCAACTGAAGGGAGTCACGCTGTCAGCGGTGACGTCACTGAGGTAATGCCGGGTTGTGTGCGGTGAAGATGCGTGCAGTGTAGTGTCGGCGTGTGCGGTGATAATGCGTGCGGTAGTGCTGGCGTGTGCGGTGATGATGCGTGTGAGGTAGTGCCTGCCTGTGCGGTGATGATGCGTGCTGGGTAGTACTGGTGTGTGCGGTGATGATGTGTGTGAGGTAGTGCCTGCCTGTGCGGTGATGATGCGTGCTGGGTAGTGCTGGCATGTGCGGTGATGATGCGTGTGAGGTAGTGCCTGCCTGTGCGGTGATGATGCGTGCTGGGTAGTGCTGGCGTGTGTGGTGATGATGCGTGTGAGGTAGTGGCTGCCTGTGCGGTGATGGTGGGGTCTCTGTCTCTCTCTCAGCATAACAAAAAAAACAAAAAACGGATCCGTCGCATCAGTTTTTTCACAATCTGAGACGGATCCGTTGCATCAGGCAAAAACCGGATTGTGCCTGATTGGAAAAAACTGATGTGTGAACTTAGCCTAAGGCTGCTTTCACACATCCGTTTTTTGCCGTGCGGCACAATACGGCGCTCTGCAGGAAAAACGCAAGCGTTTTTTTTTGCCGCCGGTTGCGGTTTTTCCTGCATAGACTTACATTAGTGCCGTATTGTGCCGCATGGGCTTGCGTTCGGTCTGGTTTTTGCCGCATGCAGCAGATTTAGCCGATGCGGCGGCCGGATGGAATAGTGCCTGGCATGTTTTTTTGTCCAACAAAATGGACGCCGCATGCGGTTTTTCCCACTGCGCATGCTCAGTAGCCTGCCGCAAGCGGCAAAAACCAGACGGGCCGCATGTAAAAAACTTATGCAAAGGATGCAGTTTTGTCGCCGCATCCGTTGCATAGGTTTTAGAGCCGGATTGGCCGGCTCTGCAAAACCGGTGGTGTGAACTTAGCCAAAGATGCAGCAGCTCTGCCAGGCAGGAGATCATGTGGTCGGTAGCTGATAGAAGCATTGCCAATGCTTCTATCTTTGCATATTACCGACCAGTGCTGTCTGTGCACCTGCAGGAGAGGACACAAGTGGTAAGTACACACTGTCTTCTCCCCAATGTCCTGATCTACCGTGTGCCTGCAGCACTGAGAGGCGAACACTGCAAACACGATAGATCAGAGAAACAGCTGGAGGAGCACAGGCTCCGGACCGGAGGGGAGGGAGGAGGGGGGAGGGAATCAGCGCTGGGGACATTCATTACCTTAGCAGCAGCAGCAGCACAGAGACTAGCTCTGTTATGCTCACGTCACGTGTTAGGATGGTAGGAGGGAAAAGCAGCGAGGCAGGGAGAGAGTGGGTGAGCGGAGCCACGGGATACGGACCTCCTGCCCGGGGCAACGGGACAAACTCTGCAAAGCGTGATAGTCCCGCTGTATCTGGGACGGTTGGGAGGTATGCCATAGTGTCTTTGTGCAGCAGTCAGGCATATTTCAAGCATGAGACAGGGTCTGGCCCAGAATTTACAGCTTTCAAGTTAAGTTAAATAAAAGAGGTAGGTGGGTGAGGGACTGATGCAGGCTTGCTGTGCTGGGAGTCCTCATTCCTCATGGAACAGCTGAAACTGCTTTTCTGCTCATCCACAATCAGATGGCAGTAATAATAGCTTCATAGACTGTTATTGCTAGACACATTTAAAGGGAACGTGTCAGGTTCCCTGTGTACACAGAACCCCAAGCAGTTCTGAGTGCATATTTATAATTCCTCCCTAACAGTGCCTGCATATACTAGCATATATAGACAGATCTTTAGAAAGAGTATTTCTAAGGATCATTTATTATATGCTAATGATGGCCACATAGCATATTACCACGCCCCTCTGGGCGTGATAACATACTATACAATGCCCAGCGTCACTGCATAGCTGTGCGTACCTGTTTGAACTGGCTGCATCTGACGCCGGTTGTAGCCTTAAGGGTGCTTTACACGCTGCGACATCGCTAACGATATGTCGTCAGGGTCACGGTGTTTGTGATGCACATCCGGCGTCGTTAGCAACATCGCAGAGTGTGACAGCTAGGAGCGACAATCAACAATCGCAAAAACGTCAAAAAACGTCGATCGTTGACACGTCGCTCCTTTTCATAATATCTTTGGTGGTGCATGTCGCTGGTTATTCATCGTTCCTGAGGCATCACAAATCGCTATATGTGACTGCAGGAACGACGAACATCTCCTTACCTGCGTCCACCGGCAATGAGGAAGAAAGGAGGTGGGCGGGATATTCCACCTGCTCAACTTCGAGCCTCCGCTTCTATTGGACGGTTGCCGTGTGACGTTGCTGTGACACCGCACAAACCGCCCCCTTAAAAAGGAGGTGGTTCGCCGGCATCAGCAGCGTCGCAGGGAAGGTAAGTCCGTGTGACGGGTGGCAGCGATTTGCCCATGACGCACAACCGACGGGGGTGGGTACGCTCGCTAGTGATATCGATAGCGAAATCACAGCGTGTAAAGTGCCCTTTAGTGCGCATGATTAGAAGTCACCGTACTTTCGGTCATTTGCACTACAACTTTTTGAAGCAGTGTGTTTGAAAATGGTGCAAACTCGGGGGCCTGGTTTCATCCGGTGCCCAAATGGTGGAATTTCACTCTGCACATGTTGCCTTGACTATGTCAGCACTCAGCAGCGACGAGCCCTAGTGCAGTATGTCATGACGCATAGTCCAGTCGTGGGGCAAAGCATGCTTGCAAAGTGAGCACAGATGAAGGACCTCTGCACCATTCTGTACATTTTTTAAATGGCTTCAAAGATGGTTAGCATTGACGATGTAATCATTAGCATCACTACTCATCTACATGCTGAAGCACACTTTGAATGGTTTACAGGAGGAGGTGGTGGTCCAGAAGAAGAAGAGGAAGCAGAGGAGGATGTGAAAGGGATACCAATATCTAAGGTCCGGACTGTCAGCAGGTAGCATAGCAGGGTGGAGTTCAGCGATCGAGGGGGGCTGCTGGTACCAGACAAACTGGTATTGAAGGTGCAGGAGCTGAGGAACAAATGGAGGAGGACGCGGGGAAGAGGTGATGGACGCGTTACAGTCAGGAGATGAAGAAGATATTAATTCCCTCTCTTTTGTCCATGTTTGGTAAGAGGGGACAGAGGAAGCAAGCTTGCGTTTTACCCTGCCACCATCACAGTATGGACTTGGACCTCAAGGAAGCGTTGACGCATGAGCATCTTCTCGCTGCACTATCTGAAACATGATGCTTATATTGTTATGACTAGAACTAGTGCTGACTACTGCACTGCCACTCTGTTAGATCCATGATACAAGAGTAAATTTTGACAGATGCTTCCCCTGGAAAGGGACGCACGCATACTGGGGTATCAAAAGAAGCTTGTACACAATCTGAAGAGTGGTTTATCCCAAGGCAGCAATGAGGCACACAGTGTGCATCACAGTTCTAGACTTCCAACCCCAGGAATATCGAGTTGATATGGCACACATTTTTTATGATTGAAATAATTTTTTATTAAAGAATTTTCATACAAACAATCAATGCAAAACAAACAGTAACTTGATACAGGATACTCAATACATAGCAATATATGTAGACATTAACATATCAAGTGAGTAAACCATCATACCTAAGGGAAAGGGTAGGGAGAAAAGGGAGGGATGGGATGAAGGAAAGTACATTTTATTGGGCAGGAGAGGAAAAGAGGGAAGGGAGTGTGAAAGGGTAAGAAGCAATGGAGAACTTTTATAATAATTCAAGTATATATACATAAAGAAGATAAAATGCAGTATAAAGAAGTCAAATTCCAGGTATAGAAGTCTCAATTTTCAAGGATTTTGGAGTTTAAAATTCAGACATTAAGCACATGGACCAGACTCTATCAAGAATTTTGCTGGTAAGAAAGCCAAGGGCTCCATTTTTTATGATATGCAGCAAATGAATTATTATAAATTGCATAACTTTGTTCGAGATCGTTATGTAAGGTAACGTGGTCAATCACCTCGGTGATTGTGGGAATCAAAACTTGTCTCCAGTATGATGCTATTAGATTTTTAGCTACCACGCATATGTGAATTATATATATATTGGTCTAACAATTGGGTCGATGTGCTCCATTTCCAAAGATAAAACAGCCATTTCTGGCGTAAGGTTAATAGAAATGTGGGTTATCCGGTTTATCAGAGAGGATATTCCTGACCAAAAGCTCTTTAATTTCGGGCAGCTCCAGAAGGTATGAAGGAGATTTCCCTCACTTCCACATTCTCTCCAACAAAGTGGCGATGGAGTTAATGCTGCTCTATTTAAAAGCACTGGGGTATAATACCATCTTGTTATGGTCTTGTAAAATGATTCATGCAAAGTCGCACAAGCAATAGAATTATATGTTGTTTTAAGGCAGCGTTGCTATTGTTCCAAGGAGAAGATCTTATTTAGATCTTTTTCCCATTTGACCATATAAGGACTCTTATCGAATGAGTGGTCATTGTTAATGAAATCATAAATATTCCTTGTTTTCCAAATTGTTACACTGGCTGAGTTGCAGAACAGGAAACTAATAAGTTCTGGCAAAGAATTCTTATTACAGAGTAAGTCATTAAGAGCCCCTCTAAGCGAGAGAACCAGTTTAAAAGCTGAGTCAGGGATACCAAATCTAAGTCTTATATCTAAAAAATTTATAAAATCCTTGCCATTATAGATATCTTTAATGCTTTTTAATCCCAGATTGGCCCAGGACAAAGGAATCTCTACATACGCTAAAACTCCCAGAAACATTAAGGGATAATCTTTAATTTCCTCAAATTTGGATACACCCAGTCTATGTCTAGATAACTCTTTCCACACATTAACGGTCGCTGAAAGAGTAGGAAATTTAGGTAGGGGCAAAAGGGGATTTGCAATGTGGGAGAGATTAAGTGAGCGGAGTGAGGAACCACCATTGAGCCCTGTCTCTAGTTCAATCCAGGCAAGAGAATCATTATTATTCACCCAATTTTGACTTTGTCTTATTAAATTTGTTTGGTAATAACCCTTTATTTTTGGAAGACTATAACCCCCCCCCTTTTATTATGCTTTGTTAAAATAGTTTTTGCTAATCTAGGTTTTTTATGGTTCCAAACAAAGTCATTTAGTAATTTCTGGAGGTCATTAAGATATTTTGATGGTATAGTTAAAGGTATTGCTCTAAAAATATATAATATTTTCGGGAGAATTACCATTTTAAAAGACAAAATTCTTCCAAGCCAAGGCACACATTTTTTAGACCATCCCATTCACCAGCAGAACAGATTACAAGTCTGACACAGTGAACAACAGGAGAGCATAGTGCCTGAGTATCTAGACCTCAATATCAATGCCATTGGTTGGACCCTTTAGAATTTTGTTCTTTAAAAATGGAAGAGTGGCCTGAACTCACCAGCCATGCGTTGGAGGTTTTGTCATGCATGGCAGCCAGCGTTCTCTCCGAGCGTATCCTCATTGCTACTGGTGGTTTCCTGTTGCATAAGCGCTGTCCCTTGAAAGTGTAGATTGCCTAACTTTCATCAAGATTAACATGGCATGGATCTCCAATGAATTTTCCATCCCACTTGCAGACTGTGCAGACTAGGCGATGGTGTAATTTTCATGGTGGTGCAGTGATCTTGCATTATTGAAATCTGTGACACCTTTGTCATGGCTTTTGTGGCTGTTGTTGCTACTGCTGATGTTACTAACAAGTGCCTTGCTGGCATAACAATCAAACAGTGTGTCCACCACTGCTACTTTTCAATTTGTCTTTTTATGTATGAAGCACCTAATATTTCTCCTATTCCTCCTCCTTTTGCTTTTCTGAGTTACGACAATCCAAATGTTTGGTAAATGGAGATTAAAAAGAAGTGTAGAAACATGGACACTGCTGAATCACAGTCCAGATGTGAGGTCAAAGTGACTCCCTCTGCCTCATTACAGTGAATTTTCCATTGTGAATTTTGTCTGAATCACATTTTCAGATATTTACACGTAATCCCTGGAGTAAGCACTCAGTGTAAAGCGCAGTTTAAATATGAGCTACTCCGTACAAGGCTAAACTAATGAAGGTGAAAGAAAAATCCAAATATTGTGTGTGCTGTGACAGCTGAGACATGATGAAAGCTGCAGGTGGAATAATGGTAACTGTCTAACCATAACCGGAGTTTATTTTTCTGGGAAAAGGGAAGAGGATGCAGAAACACATAAATAAAATCCGTACAACACAAGAATGATGTTAAAAAGTAGGTATGGCATATAAATGGACAATTGTAACACACTAATCGGAAATGAACAAGAGAGAGAATAACTGAGGATACCGATATTAAGTCATGTGAAAATATATTTTATAGAAACAATTAAAAAACAATTAAAAATAGATGACTAAACATGGTGTCAATGCAGAAAATACAAAAAAGAGAGGGGACATACATGCTGTAAAGTGAATTAAATAATGCCACAAAAAAGGCAGCAATGGGATATAGATATATGTGAAATAAACAAATAGTAATACCAAATATTGCAGAAAAATATGAAGTGAGGACAAAATCAACTGCTAATGGCCAAATATACAAATTCTAAACTGGAAACAAAGTCAGGGTACAAAAAATTTTATATGTTAATAACTAGTTTATGATAATGGTGAAAATGGTGAAAAACATTAATGCATATAAAGTGACAGTGCAATGTAATGTATTAATAAAGTGACATGCAGTCAATCAATAGTAAGTATACTCTGCTAGTCACAATCACTAGCATATAAAACCCACCCTTATATAGCTTCTAAATATGCACAATATGCACAATTCTAATATTGCTCATGCTGATAAATACCTGCTAAAGAAGAGCTACTGGTAGAGAGCTTCTATGTGTACCGCTCCCAAAGTTGGAAGGTGTAGGGAAACAAAATGCATGTGAAAGCTAAACAGCAAAATGTTTAATGAAGAACAGTTGCAACAAGCTCCAAAATAAAAAAAAATAAAAAATAAATAGTTGCGCACCATTTAGGTTATGATCAGACCAGTATGAAAAACTCATCATGCAGCTGACATTGCATAGGCACATCTGCCAGGTCCCAGGAACATTCAGAAGGTAGAATTGCTATTGCCTTGCAGTCATCCAATTCAACAGGATTGTGCATGATCAGCACCTGCTGACAACTCCTTTAAAAAGGAAGGGGACTTAAACAAAGTCAGAGAAAAAAACACTCAATTTGCAAAGATGTTTTAATTTAAAAATAAATGAAACTTTTTAATGGTATAAAATTAAAAAAATAAAAAAATTGTATAGGGTGTGCAGGGAGCACCTGCTGAAATGTGCTATGAAACCCTAGAGTACTACTAGGTCACATTATGTCTGCAGTAAATGCATACCTCCCAACCGTCCCGGATTCTGCGGGATTGCGCCGATTTTAGGGGTGTGCCCTGCACTCCCGCGGCTCACAGCTGATGTCCCGGCTCCTTCCCTCAGTGCAGTGAATAAATTAAATTAAATTCTCATCAGGTCTGGATTATCGGGGCGGCCGGCACTCAAACCCGTGAAGCTTATTGTTCCATAGGTAGCAGCTTTACCACTGAGCCACTGCCTGTATTGAAAAGCATAGAAAGATTTGGTTATCTTGACCTCTATATTGCAGGTGAGAAACCAGAAGCAGATTATTCAGCTGCAAAGATGGATGGAGGGATGGATGAATGAATGGATGGATGGATGGATGGATGGATGGATGGAGGGATGGATCATTGAATGGATGGATGGATGGATGGATGGAGAGATGAATGTAGGGATGGATGGAGGGAGGGATGGATGGAGGGATGGATAGATGGAGGGATGGATGGAGGGATGGATGAATGGATGGAGGGAGGGATGGATGGATAGAAGGAGGGATAGAGGGAGGGATAGAGGGAGGGATGGATGGATGGTAGAGGGATGGATGAATGATAGAGGGATGAATGGACGATAGAGGGATGGATGGATGATAGAGGTATATATAGATACATGACAGATAATAGATAGATAGATAATAAAGTTAATAATAAAGTTTTAATTCTATAGCGCCAACATATCCCACAGCGCTTTACAATTCAGAGGGGACATATGCAGACAATATGAAACAATACAAAATAACAAAATTAAAATACCAATAGATAGATAGATAGAATCATAGATATATAGCTAGATAGATAGATAGATAGAATCATAGATAAATAGATAGATAGATAGATAGATGGATAGATAGATAGATACATGAATAGATAGAATCATAGATAGATGGATGGATACATAGATAGAATCATAGATAGATAGATAGCGATAGATAGAATCATAGATAGATAGAATCATAGATAGATGGATAGAATCATAGATAGATGGATGATACCTAGATAGAATCATAGATAGATAGATAGATAGATAGATAGATAGAATCATAGATAGATAGATAGAATCATAGATAGATAGATAGATAGATAGAATCATAGATAGATAGTATCATAGATAGATATGTGACGCCCTGGGCAAGCCAGGGGTCACAGGTCATTGCACCACCACACCCTACACCCCAGTTAGGCACACCCAAAGCTAACCAAAAATCCTTGTTGCCTTCCTCCAGAGGCTGATGTTCACACCAGGGGGTGGGCCAGGCGGTTGGCTCCGCCCACCAAGGAGGACACAGCTCTGGAGGCAGGAAGTACCAGGAAGATTAGCCCAGGCAGGGCTAGAGTGAAGTTGAGCCCAGGCAGGGCTTGTGTGAGGAGCCCAGCTAGGGACAGAAAAGAGTAAACAGCTAAGTGAAAGTGAAGTGGTAAAGGAGGAGTGAAGGAAGGTGAAAAGTGACAGAAAGGAAAGCCTGAAGTAGTCCAGCTGTGTGCAGGATAGAGTCAGCAAGGTCAGCAACGGCGGTGACTGTCTGGAGGGGGACCGTTTGGAAGTTCCTGGAAGGACCACGGACGGGTAGTGGCCCGGCGGTCTGGAGCAGTGGACCAAAGGACAGTCAGCACCAGGGCAGGGGCCTCTCGGACCCCGGCAAGGCTAGGAGTCGCCATAATTTGCCAAATCCGTCAGTGAAGGGGACGTAGATCCCCCAACAACCAAGTCCCGATAGAAGGCAACAGTCCAACCATTTTAGGAGAAGCACCGCCACCGCCAGGGCACCAGTTTCTCAGGGCCAGCGCCTGCGGGCAAAGAGTAGAGCTCCCCCGGTCCAGCTTGAAGCCGGGGAGCGGGTTACCGGTGGGGACCCATCGCGACCAACATAGAAACAAAGGTGCAAGGAAAAGGGACATCACCGTCACCTACTGGGAGAGCAAGTGCAGCCGTCCGTGGGAACCGTCTTTCCAGCCGTGTGGTTTACCGTAAAACTGTGTCAATGTCTCAGGCTGAGTGAGTACCACAGTGCCGCAAGGCACAGCGCTGCCCCCGCGTCCCTGCACCCACCAGGCCCTGCATCTAACCCCATCACCGGGCCCCGGGATCACCAACCCCTACCCATAGAGGGGCAACCCAACATCTCGCTGCTACACACCATCGTTCCCGGGCCTATAGAGCAGCGGTGGTGAAATCACCACAACCGTGGGTGGCGTCACGGACAATAAACAATCCCCACACCCAACAACCCCCTTTCACTCACGGGCGAGGAGTGCCGCTCGAGAAGCCCCCGGGATCCAGCCCACAGCTCGAGCCACCACTGAGCAGCAACCGCCGGACCCGAGCAGAAGGGGTGAGCGTAGTGTGCTGACACCCTCCTCCCCGCCCGCGACAACTTGGCGTCACGAACAGGATCTTACCACTCTGCCATTTGGTAGAGGTGTGCCTTGTTACCGCCGGAGGTATCCGGCTGAAAAATTTCAGAAGTCGCCATCTTTGGCGCGAAAAGTTCCCGCTCGAGCGTCTTCTCGAGTAGCAGAGGTGCGAAGGCCAAAACCCCGCCCCGAGAGAGGAGGGGCCGAAAAGAGCTAAGGGGGACGCGATGGCGGCTGGCTGCATGTAGCTGCAGCTATAAAAGCAGGGACGCCAGGACTCTGCAGATATACTGGGTTCCTGGAAGGCACGATTGCCAAGATGTACAACCCAACTCCCAATGAGGAAGCCCCCGCGCCCGGCACGGCGACGTGGTTGAGGGACCGGACCGTCCCGCTGAGTAACCGTCTGCAGGCTCATATGCAACTCCTCCTGGAGGAGTGGGAGACCGACATGGCGGACGTGGTGGCTGCTATGTGGAGACGCGAGGCTGAAGAGGAGTTGGAGGAGCGGGTAAGCGACCCACGCCCCTGTATTCCTGAGGGATCGGCCGTTAGAGCTGAGGGGCCCGGCCGGCTTCCGCTCACCCTGCCTCTCTCCCCGCTACCCGTGATAGTTGCTGCCGCCCCGCCATTAGGCCCGCTACCTGCTCAACCGGTAGCGATACCCTGCCCAGCCGCTCCGGCGGACCAGCCGGCTGCAGACGTCCAAGACGGTCCTGAAGTATACCAAGGGGAACCACTAGAACCGCGGCCCCTTAACAGCGTGGTGCCCGAAGTCCCAGTAGAGACTGTGCCAGATCCTGAGCCCGGGACCGTGGCCTGGATGAAGGCCCGGGTAATGCAGTTCCACCGGCGTCAGCAGGAACAAATCCTCCGGATGATGGAGCAGTGGACCAGTGAGATGGAGATGCTGATGACCACCACCCCGATGTACGAAAGGGGAATAGATGTAGCAGAACCGACTGGTGACCCACGTCCCTATGTCCTATCTGGACCGGCCGCTGCGGCTGAGGGGCCCGGCCTAGTCTCGGCCTATGCATCGCCCTTGCCGTTACTGATGGGGCGCCTCCGTGTAAGCTCGCCTACTCTGCTGCTCTGTGCTACCGCAGAAGGGGCTGAGGTGTTGGATGCTGGAGACCAGGAGGCTGCGGCAGCTGGCGGCAACCCGCCTGACGCAGGGACAAGAGATGACGACTCCTGCCCCAGCTCCGGGACCGCTGTTGCAGTTGAAGGAGCGAGTGAGCGTTCCCACTATGTAGGAGCCCCAGTGGTCGTCCATGCCCCGTGTACCGGTGGAAATGGGTACCGGGTGCCCCTGTCACCGCAGGCATGTCAGTGCATGTTGGATATGCTGGTGGAGGGGGATGGAGTTGCGTTAGCTGAATATCCGGAGTAGGGCAGCAGATGCCCGCTGCAGCAGTCCCCGTTGTGACCACCACTGAGTTTGTGTGAATTGTTTTTTAAAAGTTTGAAAAGTTTGCAGAAACTGATAAAAAATGATACCGAGTACTTTACCTGATTGTCTGCTTGATTTGCAACCGGCTGGAGCCGGCACCGTTGTCCCCGTGGGGACCGTTTAAAAAGTTTTGCATGGGAACTATCCATGGACAAGCCCGTGAACTTGCAGGGCACCCACAAACGTTAAGTGGCTTGTAAATATGTTGTTTGCCGTTACCGTTTCCGCATTGCCACCTCCGGAGAGGCAGGTTGGAGGGAGGGCCCTCAGCGGAGCAGGCTGGGGCCCAGCCACCAAAGGAACCGGTGGCTACCCTCTGGAGGGAAGGACAGATCCCGCTCGGGTACCGTGTGCTGGACTGTGGGTCAAGGGGTGCTGCCTGGGCTTTAGGGGCAGCATCAGGGCCAGGTTGCTTGGGTGGGAGAGAGCGGAAACCGTAACCGTAAACCGTTTGAAACGTTTAAGTAAAAGTGCCTCCCGTTAAGGGAAGATTCATTAAAAATGTATATATGTTACCGTTTACAATGTTATATTTTACAGAAAAATAAAACCGGTGTTGGACGGGCAGCCCGCGGACGGTCTGCATTTTGCTAAGGGGGAATGTGACGCCCTGTGCAAGCCAGGGGTCACAGGTCATTGCACCACCACACCCTACACCCCAGTTAGGCACACCCAAAGCTAACCAAAAATCCTTGTTGCCTTCCTCCAGAGGCTGATGTTCACACCAGGGGGTGGGCCAGGCGGTTGGCTCCGCCCACCAAGGAGGACACAGCTCTGGAGGCAGGAAGTACCAGGCAGATTAGCCCAGGCAGGGCTAGAGTGAAGTTGAGCCCAGGCAGGGCTTGTGTGAGGAGCCCAGCTAGGGACAGAAAAGAGTAAACAGCTAAGTGAAAGTGAAGTGGTAAAGGAGGAGTGAAGGAAGGTGAAAAGTGACAGAAAGGAAAGCCCGAAGTAGTCCAGCTGTGTGCAGGACAGAGTCAGCAAGGTCAGCAACGGCGGTGACTGTCTGGAGGGGGACCGTTTGGAAGTTCCTGGAAGAACCGCGGACGGGTAGTGGCCCGGCGGTCTGGAGCAGTGGACCAAAGGACAGTCAGCACCAGGGCAGGGGCCTCTCGGACCCCGGCAAGGCTAGGAGTCGCCATAATTTGCCAAATCCGTCAGTGAAGGGGACGTAGATCCCCCAACAACCAAGTCCCGATAGAAGGCAACAGTCCAACCATTTTAGGAGAAGCACCGCCACCGCCAGGGCACCAGTTTCTCAGGGCCAGCGCCTGCGGGCAAAGAGTAGAGCTCCCCCGGTCCAGCTTGAAGCCGGGGAGCGGGTTACCGGTGGGGACCCATCGCGACCAACATAGAAACAAAGGTGCAAGGAAAAGGGACATCACCGTCACCTACTGGGAGAGCAAGTGCAGCCGTCCGTGGGAACCGTCTTTCCAGCCGTGTGGTTTACCGTAAAACTGTGTCAACGTCTCAGGCTGAGTGAGTACCACAGTGCCGCAAGGCACAGCGCTGCCCCCGCGTCCCTGCACCCACCAGGCCCTGCATCTAACCCCATCACCGGGCCCCGGGATCACCAACCCCTACCCACGGAGGGGCAACCCAACATCTCGCTGCTACACACCATCGTTCCCCGGCCTATAGAGCAGCGGTGGTGAAATCACCACAACCGTGGGTGGCGTCACGGACAATAAACAATCCCCACACCCAACAACCCCCTTTCACTCATGGGCGAGGAGTGCCGCTCGAGTAGCCCCCGGGATCCGGCCCACAGCTCGAGCCACCACTGAGCAGCAACCGCCAGACCCGAGCAGAAGGGGTGAGCGTAGTGTGCTGACACCCTCCTCCCCGCCCGCGACAGATAGATAAATAGAATCATAGATAGATAGAATCCTAGATAGATACATGATAGATATATAATAGATCAATAACAGACAGAGGGATAGATAGATAGAGATAGATAGATAGATAGATAGATAGATAGATAGATAGATAGATAGATAGATAGATAGATAGATAGATAGACCGACCTGATCTAAGCTGTTGAGCCACTGGGAATCGATGATGTCAGAGGGAGGATTTTACAGAAATAAACCTACAATGAAGCCCTGATTACACAGGACACAGAGCTACATTGTACACAGCAGCGTCTCTATCTCCTGTATTCTAGAGGGAGAGGAAAAAAGGGTTTTTTTTTCTTCTAATAAAATTACTAAAAATAATAAAAAAAATGGAATTATGTAATTTTATTACACTTTTTTATAAAATAATAAATATCACAAATCAGCAAATAACATGGACATATTTGGTGTCCCTGTAATCATAACGACCCGAACAACACAGCGATCAGATTATTTATGGGGATCGGTAAATGGCGGGAAAAAAATGGCTCAATTTATTATTTTTCTTTATTAAAACCCATAAAAAATGTAATAACTATGTATCACTGAGGCCGTGTTCACACATAGCGTAAATGCTGCATTTTTTCTGCAGGTGTCCACACCACGAGCACATTAACATTCTTCTCTGATTATTGCGTGTTTGCGGTATTTTTTATGCATTGTCCCCTTATTTGATACATGTTTGTTGCTGATGTGAATCCTGAAGCCAATAAAGAAAAAAAACCCACCAAATCCGCACAGTTCAGCGGCGTCTTTCCACGCACCAGGGGCGGAGATTTCATGACATCTCATCCACATTGCTTGGACAATTAGTCTGTGTTCACATGTAGTGTAAATTTTTTTCTGCTGTTTTTATGCACATTTATTCTGCTGTGTTTAATTGTCCAAGCAAAGTGGATGTGATTCCATAAGAAGATACCGCTGAATTCTGCGGTTTCGGGGGTTTTTTTCTCTGGAGGTTTCTATGTGGAGCTTAAAAAAATTCAGGAAAAAGCTACTCTGTAAAATAAAAACACTTAAAAACGTAGATAATAATAATAATAATAATTTTATTCATTTATATAGCGCTATTAATTCCATAGCACTTTACATACATTGGCAACACTGTCCCCAATGGGGCTCACAATCTAGAGTCCCTATCTGTATGTCTTTGGAATGTGGGAGGAAACCGGAGTACCCGGAGGAAACCCACGCAAACACGGGGAGAACATACAAACTCCTTGCAGATGGTGTCCTTGGTGGGATTTGAACCCAGGACCCCAGCGCTGCAAGACTGCAGTGCTAGCCACTGAGCCACCGTGCCGCCCAGTTCACATCTGAACTAAAAACACATTAAATAATGGAGAGAAGGCAGAAAACATGCAGCAAAAATGGAAAAACCAGAGATTGTTATTGTGTAGTTTGGGGCAGACAGCGGCAGAAACAAAAAGAAACAGAATTTTTGCAGCGTGTGACCACGGCTTTATAGGCACAAATAAGCAACATGTCATATAGTGACACATAGAAATATAAAAAAAATTCTGGCTGCTATGACTATGAATGAACAGTCCGGGGCATCTGCTGAATGACCCTTACTGCCAAATGGGTGTGGCTAGGGGGTGTGGCTAGGGGTGTGGTCAAAATTTGCCTTGCCGCGCTACGCGCGCCGCATATGTGGCGCCCTGGACAAGCCAGGGGCCACAGAGAACAACATCAACACACCCCACACTCCCAGTCAGGCACACCAAAGTCAGACAAAAACCCTTGTTGCCTTCCTCCAGGGGCTGATGTCCACACCAGAGGGTGGGCCAGGCGGTTGGCCCCTCCCACCGAGGAGTTCACAGTCCTTGAGGCGGGAAAAGGAGTCAGATCAGTTTGAGAGTGGAAAGTGGAAGGAGGGAAGTGGCAGTAGAGAAGCCTGAAGTTGGTCCAGGTGTGTGGCCCGGACGGATCAGCAAGGTTGGCAGACGGTGGTGACCGTCTGCAGGAGTGGCCTATTGAAGCTAACAGTAAGGACCGTGGACGGGCGGTGGCCCGGCGGTACCGGACCGGTACGCAAAGAGAAGCCAGCACCATCCGGCAGGGGCTTACGGACCCCGGCAAGGCTAGGAGTCGCCGTGAATTTGCCAAATTCGTTAGCGAAGGGAACCTCCTGGGTTTCCCAGCAGCCAAGTCCCGACAGAAGGCAACCGTCCAACCGAGAGAGGGAAACACAGTCACCGCCAAGGCTAAAGTTCCCAGGGCCAGAGCCTGCGGGCAAAAGGGGCTCCTCCAGCACCCATCCAAGCTGGGGAGTGGGTTACCGGTGGGAGCCCATTGGAACCGTTACACTACATAGGTGCAGGGAAAGGCAGTCACCATCAACCTGCCGGGAGAAACAACACTGCAGCCGTCTGTTGGACCCGTCCATCCAGCTGTGTGTTTTACCGAGAACTGTGTCCTCATCATTGGCTGAGTGAGTACCACCGTGCCGTGCGGCACAGCGCTGCCCCCGCGACCCTGCACCTCACCAGGCCCCGTAACCCGCCTGCCATCCATCCCTACCCCATCACCAGGCCCCGGGACAACCCACCCCCTACCCACGGAGGGGAGAACTAACATCCAGGCTGCTCCCTGTCATCGCTCCTGGGATCCCCCGTCCAGAGCAGCGGTGGTGTCACCAATATCACCACAACCGTGGGTGCGCATCACGGACAATAACCAAATCCCCACCATCCAATCCCCACCCTTTTCACTCACAGGCGAGGAGCGCCGCTCGAGTCCCCGGGATCCGGCCCACCGCTCGAGCCACCACCGAGCAGCTGCAGCAGCCGCGGCAGGACCCGAGCAGTGGGAGAGCGCAGCGTAAATGTCTGCATGATCTGCTGTTGTGTCTTCCCCCTTCTGGATTTTTTATCCTAAACTGCACCCTCCCTTATCCTTTTACACAGTGCAGAGCCATTACTTGTGACTGTAAAGTGATCCTGACATGTGGACAGCGACACAAAGGATTTCTGGCAGCACTGATTGTTAGTTGATGGTGTTCGCTGTATCACATGTTATATTTGAAAACTATCACATGCTGGGGTTAGATATATGGATCAGTGTAGTGTATCACACAAGATGGGAGTAAATGTAGGGCCCTGCTACATCCACTTCAATACAAGCAGTCATGTAAAGTGTCACTCCGTGCCATCTATTTCTTTGGGAGCAGTGGTGTAATGTGTGACACCATGCTATCTATTTCTATGGGAGCAGTGGTGTAATGTGTGACACCGTGCAATGTGTGAGAGTTGTATCACGGTTTAGATTAGATATATAAAAAGAGAGAAAGACCTCGCATCACCTTGCGCAGGTGCTCAGGAGAAAAAGCGTCAATACAGAAAGGAATAACTCCGGCACACTGTATGTTTCCCAAAGAGAAAAAGCTGGACACAAGAAAGTTGATTTCAAATCCTTTTCTTTTATTCAATGTGAAAAAGTGAAGAAGTGCTGTACAAAACAAAAGGTCCGCCAGGAACAACGTTTCGCGCAAGAAAGGTAGGTTCGCACACGGAAAGGTAGGTTGTCTACAGGCTGTAGAAATGAGATGGAAAGTCAGAAGCGTCTAGGGATTAGCTTAGAAAAGGGTCCAGGGAATCTGGCTGTCAAAATCCAGGAAACTGGCAGGCCTGTGCCTCTGGTGCAGTGTGTGCAGACCGCGCGTCCTGTGTGACTTTCCATTTATTCCTGGACCTTACAGCGCCCCCTTCTGGCTCTGAGTTCTGGTAAATCACCTCTCAGGATCCCCCGGCCTCTCTATGAACGATGACCCATATACTTGTTAGGGCCAGGTGGATGGGGAGACCCAGAAGGTGGATTCACTGGGCCGAACTCCCCGATGAGGGAAAGGAGTCTGGTAGCCTGAGCACTATAGGTAGCAGAACAGTCCGCGCACAAGAGCACAATGGAGAAGTCCCTGGAACAACGGGGTCACTGATGGTGGTCCGGGTGACGGAGCTCAGGTTCGGAAGCCGGGATGATGTCAGGCGGCGTCCGGAACCGTTGGAGTGAGATGACGGGTCACCGCAGGGAACAGAGAAGGTGCGGACTGTCAGGATGGCAGATAGGCAGCGTTCGGGGTTCGGGATACGGCAGGACCGGATGGCAATGCAGGATCGGCTCTAAAAGAGAGAGAGGTAAGTATCTCACAGGAATACAAGGAGACCTGACTCCTAGCTTGGGAAACACGAAGATCAGGCCCCGCCCCCTTGGACATTGCACCCCTTTATACCCCGTACCTGTGTGCTTCATTTCCTGTCAGTGGACACTGGCCCTTTAAGAAAGGGTCAGTGACTGCGCGCGCGCCCTAATGCGCATGCGCGCGGCCCTGGTGCCAGAAGCCAGGGCAGGAAGCTGAGAGGAGGACGCAGCAGAGCCGGGCTGGGGCTGGGAAGCCGACGGGCGCCGGGAGCGGGGACCAGGAGGCCTGGGAAGCGCGGGCGATGGAGGCTGGAGAGCGGGGAGCGTGGCAGGTGAGCCGGGAAGCGGAGCAGAGGACCCGGGGAGCGTGACAGTACTATATACAGTGCCATACCGTGCTAGATCTTTTAGGTCACTGGAGGTCTCATTTCTACAGCCTCTAGACAACCTACCTTTCCGTGTGTGGTCTCCTACTATAACACACAGGGACTCGTGTTCAAACCATATGTGCGGATATTATTTGAACCTTCCCTGACTAATAGTACCGTGTGATGACACTACCACTTCCCTACAAGTGCAGTTCCTTCATGTCACAACTCATACGCTGTTCGTGATTACGCATACTCTTTGTGCAGGTGTTAAGCACATATATACATTCTGCTTGCTGATCTCCAGTGATTCCTGTCCATTCTAGTCTGTCCGACCTGAGGAAAGCCTCTTGGCTGAAACGTTGTTCCTGGTGGACCTTTTGTTTTGTACAGCACTTCTTCACTTTTTCACATTGAATAAAAGAAAAGGATTTGAAATCAACTTTCTTGTGTCCATCTTTTTCTCTTTGGGAAACATAAAGTGTGCCGGAGTTATTCCTTTCTGTAGATTAGATATGTTGCTGGGGAGGACCTGGACAGCTCGTCATGAGCAGGTCACAGCTGGCCATGCACAGGTCACAGCTGAGTCTCCTTTTTGTGTGCTGCCAGTAGTGGTATGAGTCTAAGCGCACCAGGCCTAAACCCTCAAACTGACACACCTCTTAATGATTAATGTTTAGCGTAGAAATTCTGGGCAAGGCCCTGTCCAAGCATCCAGGGTGCACCATTATATTATTTGTACTTTGGGGCAATTATTTCCATTTAGTTGTGTCTGCTGCTAATGTTTTGAAATGTGAAGACTCCTGGTTGGCTCTCCATGCTGTGTGTTGCCTGTAGAGGCAGGGATCTCAGAGCACCAGTTCTACACCTGACACTCATCCACCTCTTTATTTTAAATTAATCTGAAATCTGTAATTGATGGCCCAGACCCTGTCTCCTGCCTGTCCCATGCCCAACTGCTGCGCTACAACACTAAGGGTACCCTGGGGTAAATTTATGCTACTTTCCTGGTATCTTCTCCTAATTTTGGAAATGGGCACAGAGTTATCAATTAGTATTTATCTCCAGTGTTATGTATGTGTGGGAGGCCCACACAAATATCCAATTTTTTTTATATCTACTAAGTTACTGTGGCAAGAGCACAGAATTATTAATTAGTATTATATGCTGAAATGTTCAAACCCTTGTGTTTGACCTTTTTGAATGTTTTCTGCACCCTGATTGGCTGCTGGAACATCAACACATAAAGTTAAAAAATAAAAATAAAATAAATAACAGTCTGCTGCTCCTCTGACTTCTCCCCATCCCCTCATGAAACACATTCCCCGCTCATCATACAGCACGACTATCCTAGCCAAAGTGATAATAAGGTAGAAAAAAAGCATTAGTGCAACTGCAGTTACCAAACAAAATTGATATTTGATATTTTTTACAAATGACTGACATCTGAACTTGAATCCGAATGGGCAAGGCTTTGACTGATTTTGTAAATGGCGAACCTTTTTTGAATAAGTTTGCTCATCTCTATTGGAGAACAGATAAAATTTTAATTAGCCCAGAAAAGGGCTTTTGGTTTAAGGATGGTAAGCAGGTAATATCGCACTATAATATACTGTTCCTTCTCCAGCAGAACCTCTTCTTATACTATTACTGGGTACAGTGCGGTAAGCATGGTGTTTCTGTGTCTTATATAGACCCGATGACACTTTGTGGCTGACCAATCACAATAGTGCCAGTAGCCAACATGGACACAGCATTACCGTGATTGACAGGAAATTCCTGCATGATTAGCCGCTGAAAAAAGCCAAGAAATATGCGGGATGGAGACTCGAGCATGACACCTGACTAACAGAATACTCGATCGAATATCAACCATCTCAAGCACCCTGATGCTAATCTAGATATGTCTTACAAACGCACAAACCATTTTAGTTTTTATTTTTTACAAATTTCCCCTTTGTTTCAACTCACTACTTAAAAGGAATCTGTCACCACATTTTACCTATCTAACCTATTAATCTGGGCATGCAGGTTATAGAGTGCTGAAAAATGTCCTACCTGTCTGTCTCCTATCAGAGGCCTTGTTGTGGATAAATCATCTTTTATCACTTTATGTTAATGAGCTCTTCCAGGCTATGGGGCGGATGCTGCCTGGAAGATAACTTTGTGATGCCAACTCCAAAACATTGACTTTAATATCCTTAAGCTGTTTTGTAACAAGTTTGGCAGTATGCTTGGGGTCATTATCCATTTGGAAGACTTATTTCCGCCCAAACTTTAAGTTCCTGGCTGATGTCCTGAGATGTTGCTTCAGTGTTGCCACATAATCTTCTTTCCTTATGATGCCACTTGTTTTGCAAATTGCAACAGTCCCTCCTGCAGAAAAACAACCCCACAACATGATGCTGCCACCACCACATATCACAATTGGGATCGTATTCTTGGCTTTCAAAGCTTCCCTCTTTTTCTTCCAAATGTAACAATGGTTATTATGGCCAAATTGTTCAATTTTAGTTACATCAGACCACAGGACAAAAACTAAGGTCATTATTCCTGTTTGCATTTGCAAACATTAATGGTTTTTTTTTATGCTTCTTTTGGCGTAATGGCTTCTTCCTGGCCGAGTGGCCTTTCAGCCCATTTTGATACAGTACTCGGTTCACTGTGGATAATGACACAATCTTACCAGCTTGCTCCAGTATCTTCACAAGGTCTTTTGCTTTTGTTCTTGGGTTGATATACACGTCTGACCAAAGTACATTCATCTCTGGTACACAGATGAACATTTCCATCCTGTTTGTACTTCAGTATCATTTTTTGCACATATGAACGAGGCACCTTCAAATATCTGGAAATTGCACTCAAGGATGAACCAGACTTGTGTAAGTCCACATTTCTCTTCTGGAGATCTTGGCTGACTTCTTTTGATTTTCCCATGATGCTACACAAGAAGCAGTGTGTTTCAGGTGTGCATTAAAATAAATCCACAGGTGTGTCTCTGATTAACTCAAATGTTGCCAATAAACCTATGAGAAGCTTACAAAGACATGGCATCATCATATGGGCGGTCCAATATTGTTTAAAGGCATAGTACTCTTAAGGCCCCTCACACACAGAGATAAATCTTTGGCAGATCTGTGGTTGCAGTGAAATCATGGACATATTGTCCAATGTGTACACAGACACAAACCTGGCACTGATTGTCCACAATTTCACTGCAACCACAGATCTGCCACAGATTTATCTCTGTGTGTGGCAGGGCCTATAGTGTATGCAAACTTTTGACTTTGCAGAAAATAATAAAAAATGCTTTAAAAGATTCTCTCTCTCTTTCATTACAGTGGACAGTAGACAATTAGAAACGGGTGAGTTGGAGTGATGAGATGAAAGTCAATAGACTAGGCTCTGTTGGTCCTGGAAGAAACCTAGTAAAAAATGGGTTAACAGATCCAAAAACATGAAGGAACTGTTAAGTTCGGTGGAAGAAGTCTGATGATATGGGGTTGTTTCACAGGCATCAATGGTGGTCTCATTGCTGAGCTATATGTGAGTATCCTACAAAATGAGTTACTTTGTGCACTTGATTACAATGGGTTTGAAAAGGACGACATAGTGTTCCAGTAGAACAGAGACCCGAAGCATATGTCAAGATTGACGAATAAATGGTTCAATGATAATGAAGTGGTTGGTTGGAGTAGTTGCTTGGTTGACCCCAAAATTCCCAAATCTCAACCCAATCAAACACCTGTGGGTAAGGTTAGAGAAAAAGCTGTATACATACCCTAGTGAGTCGACCAGTATGCACCAACTTTGGGAATGTGTAGCAGAGACCTATAATCAGATAGATGCTTTAATCTGGTGGAGATTCTTTAATCTGATTGCGAGAATGACCAGAAGGCTTCAGGCAGTCTTGAAAGCCACAGGTGGATTTAAAAAATAAAAACAGAATAATAAAAATAAAGATTTTGATGTTTAGGAGCAAAACAGAAACAATCCAGTGACATGACAATGTAACAGCCAGGGGGCAGGGGTCATCAGGCACACAGTATCTCATACCTGAATTACTCGTCACCGGGCTGGTGTGATGACCTGAGGTGTCATGGTGGCCTGCCCGACTTCATGCCCCGAGGTGTACACCAATAAGGAAGCATGATGATGGGGGTAGTAGTAGGATGAATGTCGTGACGCCACTTGTCGTATGCGGATAGGGAATAGCTACCGTTGCTATCGCTGTCCTCCGGGGCAGATGGTAGTAGCAGCCAGAGATGGTGTCGCTCCCCACAGGTGGAGCAGGCCCCGGGGAGGATGATGAGTGCTTGGTTTGGTGCTGAGGTGTGGGGCAGCGGTGTCGGTAATACAGAGTCTGAGTCTGCTGCTGCGGTTCCAGGTGTCTTTACTCAAAGTTCGTGCTGCTCGCCCGGGTAATACCGGTCACTTGCTGTAATGGCCTCCGTCGACCCCGGATAAGTTAGGAGAAGTCACTGGTGTGAAAAGAAGAAGAAATTCCGTTGTCAGAGTTATCCTTGTAGCTGTGAGGCACCTGGGCTGAGCGGTACACCCCCAGCCCCAGGCCCCTTGAAGAGAGAAGAAGGAAGTGAAGGTGTCCCAGAACTGATGTCCTGGGTAGACTATCTAGTGATTGTGTGAGTTTGCTCCTTTTTCTACCCCAAGTGGAACCCGCCCCCCAGGTGGTTGTACTAGGGAAATTCCTGTGCTTCATGATGGCCAACTCCCTGCCAACCCTAGCACAGCTCCCCAGGGAGAGTCCCCTAAGCGTTATGTTAAGTGTGAATGTGGAACACCGGTGATTAACCCCCTCCTTACCTTGAGCTGAATACCGCAACAAAATGAGCTGCAATACTCTGTGGCAACTGAAGCCTCAGGGGGCCACAACAAGAATCTGCATAACGAATTATATGCTAAATAGTTGATGCAAGTCAAATTTATGTATGAGATAGCCATGATGATTGTCTATCAAATGATGGTAGTCTCACACTCAAAGCTGTAGTGGAATTTTGAAAAATTGTTACCCTGTTGCTTGTTACTATATCTAGTAGAACCTATACAGTACCTATACCACATCATACAAATAAAAAAAACCACTTGTTTCAGATTTGGTGACAAAACACAAAGATATACATTTTGATATAATAAATAGTTACATGATTATACAGGAAGAAGAGTCACTCTAGCCTCTGTATCTATCTATCTATCTATCTATCTATCTATCTATCAGCAGGAATTCAATTCTCAATTCCCACTACGTTTCTCATCTGCTCTGCTGATTAAAAGGTTACTGTTCATGTGACGTTAAGAGCCAGGCAAGAATATCAAAGCGTGAGCTGTCAACCAAGCTAAAGAGAAAGCCATGGAACCCATAGGGTGTAGGGGCGACATGACAGCCCGGAGGGTAGGGAGTTGATGGGGTTAAACAGTGTTGGTTCGTTTAGGAATGAGGAAAAGAAGGTGATTGGTTAGGGGGTGGAGTGTGGTGGAAGGAAAGGAGGGAGCTTCATGGTGTATATAATAGGAGGTGGGAGTCAATTACCTCCTCTTGCACTTCCTGAATGACAGCTTGGACGGGCTGGGGAACCTCCATCATGACATCCAGCCTGATGGATCCGGACATCGCAGATCTGCAGCTTGGACGAGCTGGGGAACCTCCATCATGATGTCCTGAGGAATCCTCGGATCTGGTCAGCATGGCGGTGAAGGGCGCCCAGGCAGTGCAGTCCCACACCCAGGCTGCCTGGGTGTCTCCTCGGCACCTTCCCCTCCCCCACCCCACTCTTTGCTGCAGTGCTGGCAGTTTCAGGACTCGCCGGGGTCTTTTGGGGAAGGTGGGGACGAGGAGGACAACGTGAGAGCCCCCACTCCCGTGGGGACCCTCCGCAGCTGGGCGGGCAGCGGTAGCTTGCAGCGCCCGCTCTGGCTGTCGGGAGGAATCTCCTGCAGGGCCACGACGGCCGAAAAGGGGGCGTGTCCAGCCCGGGGGCATACTTCCGGTGTGAGGCCTCAGGCTGGATTTTTTGAGCGATGCGGCCGCGCCCAGCGGCGGTGGATGGACAACACCCCCCCTCCCCCCGCGGGGGGGGCCGGAGGACGGCTGCCTACAGGGTCACCTCACCTGTGTGTGGCTGGATTATCGGGACCGGAGGACTGGGCGCAGCAGGCGGCGGCGAGGAGGAGACAGGAGGCGCCTGCAGGGTCACCTCACCTGTGTGGCTGGATTATCGGGACCGGAGGACTGGGTGCAGTAGGCGGCGGCGAGGAGGAGACAGGAGGCGCCTGCAGGGTCACCTCACCTGTGTGGCTGGATCATCGGGACCGGAGGACTGGGCGCAGCAGGTGGCAACGAGGAGGAGACAGGAGGCCTGCTGTCTATCCTGGAGCAGGCATTGGGACAAGGGTGCAGCTCTCATCAGTAGCGGCTTCCCCCAGGAGGGGAGCGCCCAGCATGGTGGAGGCGACAATCGGCCCAAACAGGGCATGTGGACACGGTGCTCCTGGCGTCAGGGGGTGAACCCGTCGGGCATTCGGTGCCTGCAGCTTGAGGGACTGTCCCGGGATCAGCAACGGACGACTGGCGAAAAGGACGGTGACGGCTGATCTGAGGGCGTCCTCTGGAGGCAGCCTGGCGCGGTAATCAATTTAAGTTTCAGCCTTTTTGTAGTGGTGGGGGGACAGTTGCTGTAGTGGAGTAGTGTCTGGAGATATGGGTAGCAGCTGGGGGGGTTTGGAGCATGTGGTTAGTTCATAAGTCGGTTGGTGCCGTGGTCTCCGGGGGGTGTGGGTTCATGTTCTGGAGGCCAGGGGCAGAGTTACGGACGGGGTGGTCTCATGGCAGCGGGGCCGTGAGGGTGCAGGTGGCGTCAGGTCCGGTGGTTACAGTTGCAGGTTGGGGATGGCGAGGTTCGGCGTTTACCGCAGTTTAGGTCTTGTGAGACTTGGTTAAGGGGGCTGATGATTGCGGCACATGTGAGCGGGTGAGACGGCGCAGTTATTGAAGGTTTGCTGGGGTGTTTCATTATTAATCTTCTGATGCATGGTGGTTCTTATTGGATGAATTATGGTGGGTAAGGTAAAGGGGCGAGGGGTCCCGCGGTACGGTGTGTGCGAGGTGTTTTCAGGGGGTTTTTGTGAGTGATGTGTAGGTGCGGGGCCCCGGTATGGTGCGATGGTTGCTGTGGATAAGTGAATAAAGGAGAGCGGAAATGTAGGAGAAGGTGAAGTGTTGGTTGCTGTAATGGGCTTGTAGGTTTGCAACCGCATCAATGGTAACATGGGGTTAATTTGTGGCTAGTCAGCATGTTATCCCATTGTGGAGGTTTGTGCTGGGAGGAATGTTGAGTCCAGCGTCACTGAATTGGTGTCAATGTAGGTGCTGGGCAGGTTTGGGCTGCTGTGGGTGAACTCGGTTAATCAGCAATGGTGGGCTGCGGACGGAATAATGGAGTTCTTCGGACAGCCGTGATTACGTGTAGGGACTATGCGAGTTTTGGTTTGGACTAGAGGATTGGGTACTTGTGGTGCATAGAGTGTAAGTCGGATAGCTTAGGGCAATCTGGTATTATTGGGTGTTTTGCATGGGTGGACTCCTGGCATCTGTGGGCTGGTGGAGTCTATTTAATATTCATATACAATTAAAAAAAAAAGGAATGCTTGGCCCAGTGGTAGGTATGGGCATCTGGGTAAGGGTTTGCTTAGGGAGTCGTGGTGCTCCGGTCTCACGGCACGAAGGTATTTGGTTTGAAGGTGCAGTTGTGCGTTACGGGAAAATAGTGGTACGCCCCTCGGTGGTCGGCTTTGAGCGGATACTATGGTGTGGCCAAGGTTTTAATTATCTTGGAGTGTAATATGAGAGCTCAAAGGGGGTTGCGTGTCACAAGGTTTTTCCTTGAGATCGAAAGGCCCGGATATGGTGTTTGGTAAAGTTGTGTCTCCTGATGCCCATAGTTGCATATGGAGTCAATCGGGCCAGTGGTGTGGCTGCAATTTTCCGGTGGGCATTGCAGTACAGGGAGCTTGTCGTGGTCTGGTTTGCGGAGGCAAGCGGACTATGCATTATGGTTGGATGTGTTGTTGGGGACCTTGGGATCGAAGGTAATGCTTAAATATCTTCGCCTCAGAAAGGGGTACAGGGCGATGGTTGCGGTTGTTTTGTTTTTTGAGGCCGTGTTAATTTTGGGGTGGAGCATGGTTCCGTTAGGCCGTGTAGGCCTCGTTGAAATTAAGTGGGCCTGATTTCGGATGAAGAAGGTACATTAGTGTGGTAGTTAAGTATGTGGGAAGATTTTGTGATTTTCTGGGTAAGAGAGCTCGAGCCTCTGTTGTTGTCAGAGGGTGTGATGGCGGAATAAATCGGTCAGGGGAGACCGGTAGTGATATTTGGCTCTGGGGAAGCTGCAAGGTCAGCTGTAGGGGAAATTTCAAGGCTATGGATTGCAGTCGTTTTACAGCGGGGTTTCACTTTAGCGGTTTCCTGGGAGAACTAGGTTTGGGGTGCGAAGTGACCCAGTAGCATAAGCAGTGTGAGTGTCATCCTGTTGTTGTTTCTCAACCCCAGTGGTGGTTTAATTCAGCTGGAGACAGGAGGAGGACTGACTGTACAGGGTAACTGTACAGTGGTTCTTTGGTCGGTACTGGGGAGGACGATGGTACAGTCGGTACTGCATTTAATTGGTTATAATAAGGCCAGCAGGGCATGGTGTGGATTCCGGTATAGTTTGGGAGCTTGTGGCATGGTGGGCCTGAGTGGCCGTCACAGGGACCCGGTGGCTCCTGCCACCAAGGATCAGGGGAGTGCGGTGCAGTAAGGTGCACTGGGTACGCTGGCTGGTGCATATATTGGATGCTCAGAGTTTAAGTGATAGATGGAAAGGTTTTAATGGTTGGTTTGGCTTGCAAGTTGGGGGAGCAAGCGTTGGGTGTGTGGGGGTCCAGGTCACGCAAGGTGTCACGTGGCCTGTTCTGTGGCGGGGGTAGGTCTGGTCCAGAGGCGGTTTAACGGATAATGTTATTTGATTGGAGAGTCACTTGTAGGATATAGTGGCTCCGGTTACAAGGATCTTGCAGGCATGGATCCTGCAAGGTGGGGGGTATTGATCCGTAGGTGATTCATACCTCATCTCCGGCCCGGTGTGTGTTGCGGCCAGGGATCATGTTTTGGTGGTGGAAGGTGGTTTCTGGACCGGGCCTACCCAGGGTTACGTATTGTATTACGTACTGTATTATTATTATTATGGTATTACCTATTGTTAAATGTTGGGGACGCCCGTTGGACGGCGCCCCCTTGTGTTAGTGTGTAAACAATAGGCAATAAAGGGCTGCTGTGGCCATATTTTACCAAGTCGCAAGCAGTGTCCGTGTATTATTGATACCGGGTAAGGGTAATTGGAAATAATATAGGAATCAACGACCGGAAAATCCCTCCTGGAAATGTCAAGAAAGCCATGGAACCCATAGGGTGTAGGGGCGACATGACAGCCCGGAGGGTAGGGAGTTGATGGGGTTAAACAGTGTTGGTTCGTTTAGGAATGAGGAAAAGAAGGTGATTGGTTAGGGGGTGGAGTGTGGTGGAAGGAAAGGAGGGAGCTTCATGGTGTATATAATAGGAGGTGGGAGTCAATTACCTCCTCTTGCACTTCCTGAATGACAGCTTCCCACCCACCCTCCCTTCTATTGTGTATTGTTATTATTGGTGTGTTTATATGCATGTATAATTATTCAATTTTAAGAGCCATTACAACAACAAAAAAAAAAAATGAGAAAAGAAAGGATTGGAGAAAGTGTCGTGTATAAAATAAAACGAAAAAAAAAAAAAAAAAAAAAAAAACGAAAGAAAAGAGATTTCTTTGTGGATTGTGATGTATATTGTCATTTGGGATTCTTGGAAGTGGGTGAATAAGATGGGGATAATCTGGGAATATATGTATATGTATATGTATATGATGTGTATGATGTATATGTGTATGGTCAGCATAAATAATTGGGATTATGTCCTTTGTCACAGCAGCGGGGGTAGGTCTGGTCCAGAGGAGCTCTAATTGTTACTGGTGTTTGGATGGAGAGCCACTGGGGAAGGTACAGTGGCTCCGGTTACTGGTGACCTGCAGGTACAAGGTTGTCTGCAGGGAGGAGGTATTGCTCCGTTGGTGATCAATGCCTTATATATGGGTCAGGGTTGTTGCCAAGGATTATATATTAAGGAGTTGATGGTTGCCAGGGAGTCACAGGTGGCTATAGTGCCCCAGGTGATAGGTAATTGAAAGTACGGGTGTTTTTGGTTTGGGTAAGGGTATTACTCCTTTGGTGACTTTTACCTCATTTAAATATGGGACCATTGTTATGGTCAGTGATCCATTTTGGTGAAATGGTAATCGCAGGAGGAGTCACTGGTTGGGGTCATGGTTCTGGATCCAAGTGCAGTGCAAGCACGTGGTTCTGCAAGGCATAGGGGTTTTGATCCGTAGGTGATTAATACCCCTTATCTCTGGGCTGGTTGCAGCCGGGGATGTTGTTGAATTAAAGTCACTAACGGGCTTTAAGGTTTTTGAGGTCACAGTTACTGTTACGCACATGGGGGATTGATCCGTAGGTGATTGATGCCTCATATCTCTGGGCTGGAGGTTGCAGCCGGGGATAATATTGAGTTGGAGGTAAAGAGGAATGTAAGGTTTTGAGACACGGTTGATACTTGATGCTTCTTGGGGGGGTTTTAATCCGTAGGTGATTAATGCCCCCATCTCTGGGTCGGTGTGTTGCGGCCAGGGATCGTGTTTCTGACGGTTGTGTGATTGAAGGGTCACTTGTAGGATATAGTGGCTTTGGTTACAGGGATCTTGCAGGCATGGGGTCCTGCAAGGTTGGGGTATTGATCCGTAGGTGATTAATGCCTCGTATCTCTGGTTCGGTGTGTTGCGGCCAGGGATCGTGTTTTCTGACGGTTTGTGTGATTGAAGAGTCACTTGCGGAATACAGTGGCTTTGGTTACAGGGATCTTGCAGGCATGGGGTCCTGCAAGGTTGGGGTATTGATCCGTAGGTGATTAATGCCTCGTATCTCTGGGTCGGTGTGTTGCGGCCAGGGATTGTGTTCTGGTGGTGGAGTATGGCTTCTGGACCGGACTTATGGCGGGGGTAGGTCTGGTCCAGAGGCGGTTTAACGGATAATGTTATTTGATTGGAGAGTCACTTGTAGGATATAGTGGCTCCGGTTACAAGGATCTTGCAGGCATGGGTCCTGCAAGGTGGGGGGTATTGATCCGTAGGTGATTCATACCTCATCTCCGGCCCGGTGTGTGTTGCGGCCAGGGATCATGTTTTGGTGGTGGAAGGTGGTTTCTGGACCGGGCCTACCCAGGGTTACGTATTTTACGTACTGTATTATTATTATTATGGTATTACCTATTGTTAAATGTTGGGGACGCCCGTTGGACGGCGCCCCCTTGTGTTAGTGTGTAAACAATAGGCAATAAAGGGCTGCTGTGGCCATATTTTACCAAGTCGCAAGCAGTGTCCGTGTATTATTGATACCGGGTAAGGGTAATTGGAAATAATATAGGAATCAACGACCGGAAAATCCCTCCTGGAAATGTCATGGCTGGTGCTCGTTGGGGAAGCATGCTCATTAAAGGAAGTTTGTCACCACATTTGACCTATCTAAACTATTAATATGGGCCATTTACAACACTCATCAATTGTCAGTGTCTTCTTTAGGTTAGTTTCTGGCTCCTGTATTAGCCAGGAATGGCAGCTAGGTGAATTGCTACTCTATTTCCTGCAATACCTTGGTTGAGGGTCGATGGTACAGCACAGTGGTCCTGGTCAGCATTGACCAGGTGTGTGTTTTATTTTATTTCTGTACTCTATTTGTGTGCTTTAGAAGAAAACCTAAACCCTTAATAAATCCAAGTTCTTCAAAAACATCTGGTCTTG
Organism: Anomaloglossus baeobatrachus; assembly: GCF_048569485.1. NCBI lineage: Eukaryota > Metazoa > Chordata > Amphibia > Anura > Aromobatidae > Anomaloglossus > Anomaloglossus baeobatrachus. The sequence continues at coordinate 350,955,889 of NC_134354.1, forward strand.
TTCTTGTTCCACAGTTCGCTATATACTGATAAGGAACCTCCTGGCCCACTCTTCTTCTAGCTAATATTTACTATATGCAGACCTTGTGTATGGTACCCAATGTAACAGGATAATTGTCTGATTTCCATTCCATAGGGGATAACAGATGGGTGCCTAGTATCCATTTTAGAAGCCTAGAAACATTTGTTTTCCAGTTTGAGAGTGGAAATGTAGTATTCAGTGAGTTGGAAGCTGTCTCTACAAGTGTATTAATAGATAGTTGTTCTACCATTTAGCCAACTAGTACTGCTGACATCACCACAAGTGATATCGTAATTTAAAGTGCACCAAGCACCTATCAGATAGCAAACACTATTAGCTGGGTATTAGATAACAGTTCATTGAAAAATGCTCCACTGTCAACCCTGATTGGAAGGGACACTATTTGCCCCTCAGGCAATAATTGAATGCCTTTGCTAACAGCTCCAAGGATGGAGCTGCTTACTTTGATTTCTCCTAACCAACTCATTTTAGTTTTACAGCAGGGATTATAAAAATAAAGAAATCATCATAAAGTTAAAACTTTCAAGAACTGTGTGTCGAATCGTATCTTAAAATTTTCTCTGCAAAAGTAGAGGAAAATGGTAAGAAAATATGAATCTATCTATCTATCTATCTATACTCCAAAAACCTCAGACAGCACTTTTAAAGAGTGATAAAGGAGCGTGCTCAAGCATCGGGGTATACTAAAGACACTCGATACTCAATCAAGTATTCTGGAACTCAGGGGCCATGCTCGACTTCCCACTCTGCATGTTTTGCACCCACAAATAGCTTAGGAAGAGTTTCTGCTTGGAAAGAGATAGTCTGTTATAACGTCACAGTACCTGCTGGTGCAACTGTGGCGCCCTGGACTAGCCAGGTCGTCACAGGTACTGCAACACACAACCCCACCCCGAGACAGGCACATCAGCCAGACACAAAATCCTTGTTGCCTCCCTCCAGGGGCTTATGTCCACATCAGGTGGGGTGGAGCAAGGCGGTTAGCCCCACCCACTGAGGAGTTCACAGTCCTGGAGGCGGGAGAAGGAAGTCAGTTGAGTGGAGTTGAGGAGAGTTCAGTGAGGGAAGTGCAACAGAGAGGAGTGAAGGAGTAAACTGACCGTGTCCGGGTGTGTGGCCCGGGCACTAAGAGCAAGGTTGGCAGACGGTGGTGGCTGTCTGCAGGAGAGGCGAATCAACACGGAACCATAGGACCGGGGACGGGCGGTGGCTTACCGGTAACGAACCGGGGAGCGAAGTGAAGCCAGCACACACAGGCAGGCCCTGCGGACCACGACCAGGCTTGGAGTCGCCATTAGAGGTCAAATCCGTCAGTGACCGGAACCCCAGGGGTTTCCTAACAGCCAAGACCCGATTGAAGGCAACCGTCCGACCAGTAGAAGGAATTACAGCTACCGCCACAGCTAGAGTTCCAAGGGCCAGAGCCTGCGGGCAAAAGGGCTCCTCCGGCACATATATACGGTGGGGAGCGGGTTACCGGTGGGAATCCATCGGGACCGAACATACACAAAGATGCAGGGAAAGGCAGCCACCACCAACCGTCCGGGAGAAGCAACAGCAGCCGGCTGCGGGACCCGTCCATCCAGCCGTTTGGTTTACCAGAGACTTTGCGTACCTTTGTGGCTGAGTTAGTACAACCGTGCCATCCGGCACCGCACTGCGCAGTCCAGGCGACCCTGCACCTTGCCAACCCTGTCTCCCCGTCACCTCACCGGGCCCCGGGACCACCAACCCCTACCCACGGAGGGGGAAAACAACATCCCAGCTGCTCCTCACCATCGCTCCCGGGATCCCCATCACCAGCAGTGGTGGTGCCCAACCTCACCACAACCCGTGGGTGGCGTCACGGACTAAATCCCCCAAACCAACCACCCCTTTCCCTCACGGGCGAGGAGCGCCGCTCGAGTCCCCGGATCCGGCCCACCGCTCGAGCCACCGAGCAGCCGTCGCAGCAGCGCCGGACCCGAGCGTTAACGAGCGCAGCGGCGTTCTCCCTGCCCGCGACACAACATTAAACCAACAGTACTCTTCAGAGCTATTCAGCTATTCTATTCTATACTAACACCACTCTTTGTCTTCAATTAGTGAAGGTTAGTCTCACTAAGCAACATCGCTAGCAACATCGCTGCTAAGGCACGACTTTTGTGACGCAACAACGATGTTGCTTGCGATGTTGCTGTGTGTGACATCCAGCAACAACCTGGCCCCTGCTGTGAGGTCGCCGGTTGTTGCTAATTGTCCTGGACCATTTTTTAGTTGTTGCTCTCCCGCTGTGAAGCACACATCGCTGTGTGTGACAGCGAGAGAGCAACAACTGAATATGCAGTGAGCAGGGAGCCTGCTTCTGCGGACGCTGGTAACAAAGGTAAATATCGGGTAGCCAAGAAGCCCTTTCCTTGGTTACTTGATATTTACCTTCATTACCAGCGTCCGCCGCTCTCACACTGTCAGTGCCGGCTCCCTGCTCCCTGCACACATAGCCAGACTACACATTGGGTAATTAACCCGATGTGTACTCTGGCTAGGAGTGCAGGGAGCCAGTGCTAAGTGGTGTGCGCTTGTAACCAAGGTAAATATCGGGTTGGTTACCCAATATTTACCTTAGTTACCAAGCGCAGTATCGCTTCCACGCGTCGCTGCTGGCTGGTGGCTGGTCACTGGTTGCTGGTGAGATTGTAAGGGCCAGGTGGACGGGTAGACCCAGGAGGTGGATCCACTGGGCCGAACTCCTCACTGAAGGCAAGGGGTCCGATAGCCGGAGCACTACAGGTAGCAGGATAGTCCGTGCAAAATAGTAGAATGTAGAAGTCCCTGGGACCACGGAGTCACAGATGGTAGTCCGGGTGACGGAGCTCAGGTTCGGAGGCCAAGATGTTGTCAGGCGGAGTCCGGAACCGATGGAGCGAGAGGACGGGTCACCACAGGGATCACAGATGGTACGGACTGACGGGATGGCAGATGGTCAGCGTGCGGGGTTCGGGAATTGGCAGGACCGGATGGCGAGGCAGGAGCGGTTCTAGAAGAGAGAGGGGTGAGTATATCACAGGGACAAGGAGACCTGACTCCTAGCTTAGGAAACACGAAGAACAGGCCCCGCCCACTTGGACACTAAACCCCTTTATACCCTGTACCTGTGTGTCCAATTTCCTGTCAGTGAACGCTGGCCCTTTAAGAAAGGGTCAATGACCGCGCGCGCGCCCTAATGCGCATGCGTGAGGCCCGGGTGCCAGAAGCCAGGGCAGGGAGCGGTGAGCAGGAAGCAGGAGAGCCGGGCTGGGGCTGAGTAGCCGACGGGCGCCGGGAGCGGGGACCGGACCGCCTGGAGACCGCAGGCAATGGAGGCTGGAGACCGGGGAGAGAAGCAGGGAAGCCGGGGAGCGTGGCAGATGAGCCGGGGAGCAGAGCAGGGGACCCGGAGAGCGTGACAGAGATCTGCCTGTTTGACAGCTCACCAGCAACCCGTGTAGCAACGCTCCAGCGATTCCTGCCAGGTCAGGTTGCTGGTGGGATCGCTGGAGCGTCACTTAGTGTGACGGTACGTTTAGTTTCTAGAGAAGGAATAGTGTGACGGCCCTGGACTATCAGGTCGTCACAGGGTATTGCACAATCTGCCCTCCAGTGCAGTATCCACCTCCCTCTTAGTTATGGGTCCCTAACCACATGGTGTTGCCTACATCAGCTAATCAAATCCTAGATACACCCTGCACCACACCCACCAGATAAACCAGTGGACGGCTTGAGTGGAATAAAGTCGCCCACCTGGGGGGGTCAGGAAGGGGAGGTGAGGAGTGTAGTCAGTGTAGTAGTCAGTAGAGTGTTGGAGAGTAGCCCTCGAGCTGTGAGGAGCTCTGAGGAGGTCGGGAGCAGGGACTCCCATAAGGAGACTCTCTAGGTGGCAGACAGTGGTCTGGGCCTAAGGGAGTTGGACCCCCGGTCGCTGGGGGTCGTGGCAAGGGGCTCGGATCTGTTGAGCAGGACAGCCGGCGGCCTTGCACCATCACCGGGCTGGGACCATGGCACAACGGGGTACGTGGACCCTAGGTCGGGGAGTAGCTGCATGCAACCCGATAATTTACCTGTGGAGAACGGAGCCTTCAAGATTCGTTCCCAATCACTCCAAATTGGGGTACTAGTGCAACGAGGGGGATAGGACTTTCCATTCGAAACGGTCCAGAAAATCACAAGCGTGAGCCCTGAGAGCAAGCTCCCACACTTAGCCACAGTGGGGAGCGGGACCCGGCAAGTTTCACACTACCGGGACCACCAGAGAAGTAAACTTAGTGCCAGGAGGCAGGTCACAGATCACCAGGCAGCACCATTGGGGACGGGACCTGAACTAGCTCCCTTCAGCGGCAGCAGTGTCCAGAGATTTGGTTTACTCGGTTGTTGGTGTCTGCTTAATGGAATTAGTGAGTACAAGAGTGATCCCTGCATCTCACGGCCTTATTCCCCACACACCGAGTCCCGAGGCATTCCCCCTACTCGTGGAGGGTTCTACCACCGTGCTGCCCGTTCCATCATCCCCGGGTACTCCCAACTGCAGCGGTGGTACTCCTATTACCGCACACCATGGGTCAAAATGCTGTGGAGAGAAAAGCGCACATAGGGTCTTATCTGGCAAACAATGCAGGCTTAGAAAATGAAAACAGGTGCTCACCTATGGAAGTTGTGACAGGCACAACTCCTATGTATGCAGAAAATGGTCAAGCAGCAGCCCCGATGATGCAACAGGGAATCATGAATGGATAAGAAAGTCGGGTTTAACACTGCGCTAAAACCATGAAGCCAAACGATGTGATGAATTCTTTGCTATATTTTCTTTATTTAGGCCAGGTCTACGCGTTTCAAAGGCATGTCCGCCTTCTTCATCAGGACAAAGGAAAAAATGCTGTTTTTTCCTTTGTCCTGATGAAGAAGGCGGACATGCCTTTGAAACGCGTAGACCTGGCCTAAATAAAGAAAATATAGCAAAGAATTCATCACATCGTTTGGCTTCATGGTTTTAGCGCAGTGTTAAACCCGACTTTCTTATCCATTCATGATTCCCCGCACACCATGGGTGGCGTCATAAACTCTATAATCCCTTGTAAATACCCCCTTCATTTGAGCGGCCGCACGACCCCCTGGGTCCGGAGACCCTCGAGCCACTGAGAATCCGGATCCGAGCAGCTCGGCTGCTGCCACGGGGGCGGCACAATAGTGTATTAGAGGCATGTATACAGGGACTCTATCCTTACATTACTTGCTGCTGCTACATACAACCAACAGTCCTTTACAGGGCTAATTTAAATAGATTCTATTCTCTAATAATATAGTTCTTATCTGCATTTAGTGTAAGGTAAACTGTTGAAGTAGCGATAATGTATTAGGCTATGTGCGCACTTACCGGATTTTGCCGCGGATTTTTTGCGGTTTTGCTGCATGTTTCGCTGCAGAAAATGTTCATAACATCTCTGCAGTGAATCACCAGCAAATCCTATGGAGAAAAAAATCCTGTGCGCACTAGGCGGAATTTGACAGCTGCATGTTTTGCTGCGGGATTCCTGCAGCAAAAACAATTGCATGTCAATTCTTTTCCGCACGTCGCTGCGGGATTTCACTACATTGACTCCAATATTAATCATGAAATCCCGCAGGGAATAACGCAGGCAGCAAATTCTGTGCGGTTCACTGCGTTTTCCTGCGTTATTCCCTGCGGTATTTCGCGGTTTACCTCCGGTAATGTACATCGCCTGTCTGCGGTTTTGCAGGGAAGTGATGTCATTACAGGAAGAGGAAGCCGTGCAGAGAGTAAACACATATATATAAAATGGATCAAAAAAGTCCCGGGAATATTTCAATATGACAAGTAAACAGGTATTCCCAATTATTCAAAATTTATTACAATAAAAATTCAGCACCAACAGTGTAAACAAACATACGACCATATAGGCCATGTACAAAAATACACAGATAGATAAATTTTCAGGAAATAAGCAGTGGTTCACATTCAGAGAAGGGTCAAAGGACTTAACTCATGGGTTAGGATTAGTCATTCATTCAGCACCAGTGATTATGGAGTATAGCAGTCCATACAGTCCATTAAACTTGTTGCTCTGTAGACATCCTTTTAATAGAATTGAACCATCAGCTTTATAATTCCATATGGCAATTTCCACCTCAGTACTCCACCTCGACGCGTTTCCCCACACAGAAAGTGCGGTTCATCAGGAGGCTATGAAGTAAGTATATTGAATCAACATGGAGATATATATATAGAGATCAACATTTAAAAAATTATCACATTGGCATGAAGTAGATGAAAATCCATTAACAGATGGTACTTGCCCAGTAAGATGTATGAGTCAGGTGTGCAGATCCATGGCGTTGGATAACAGAGTCAGCGATGGCACAGATGATGCTGTACAGATGACCACCACAGCCCCAAATGATCGCCATGGATCTGCACAGCCAAGTGGAGCTATATATGCTCCCCATCACTCAGAACACCTGGGCACAAACAGGAGGAATATAATCAAAGTAAATAGTACACCCGCCCAATATGGCGCGCGCCCTATGCACGAGCAATGACAAGGGCCAGCGAGGGTCAAAACGACTAGCAGTCAGCTAATCCAGCAGACCGCGCATGCCCAATACGCCCGTGCACCGTGCACGCGCCGGACGGAACCCCACATAGACCAATCCTATGAACGGAGGATAAGGAGGCACCCGCGCATGCGCGCGCGCCGGACGGAGCCCCACCTGGATCAATCCTATACACAGAGGATCAGGGACAACCGCACATGCGCGCGCGCCGGACAGTGCACAGCATAGGTCAATCCTATAGACAGGGAGTAGGGAGCCACCGCGCATGCGCGCGGTCTCTATGGAAGCGGCGCCCACAGCCCAAACAGTACCGATCATGTGACATAATTGAAAGAATGTGGGCACGCAAGCACAATGCCTCAAAATACAAGCTTAGATATATTCTATGGACTTATTGTTACCAGAGATCCATTAGACGATTTAAGATACAAAACGGTACAGCGTTAGGCTAATGCGCTGCGTCCACGGAGAGCACCCCCCCCTGAGCCCATAGGTAAACATGAAGGGATAAAACATTCAATACAGAATAACATTTTACAGATACATATGAAGCATATAAAACAATACATATGAATAATAAATCAAATATGTATCCTCCACAGCTCATTACAGGCAAGTACAGTTACAGGATAAAGAGTGATCAGGTCTAGCAATCTAGACAAACCCCCTTAAAAAAAAAAAGGGGTTAGTCTTCCAGAGTAGTGCAATTTGGGTTTTACAAGCAGTATAGAACCTAGTATACGCTAAGTGGGGAGGAAGCAATTGAATGAAAGCTGCTCATTAAGCCCTCCTGGTGTAAGAGAGCCCATTTTAAATATCCATGCCGATTCTTTCTGTAAGAGATATCTATCAAAATCTCCGCCCCTAGGGCTAGGTTTAACCAGCTCCAAGGCGGAAAACTGAATATGAGTAGCATCACCACAGTGTACCAAATTTATATGCCGGGAAATTGGCGTATCCCGTTTATTCCTAATATCAGAGAGATGCTCTCCTACCCTCCTCCGGAGTTGTCTCAGGGTCTTGCCTACGTAGTCCATAGGACACGTGCAAGAAGCCCTATAGACAACTCCGGAGGTCTTACAATTACAGAAATCGCGTAGATAGAAAATTTTTCCAGTGGCCGCGCTCTTAATTCTCTTACACTGTTCCATTGACCCGCAAAACTTGCAGTCACCACAACGGAACATCCCGACGATTTTTCTATCTAGCCAAGTCCCTTCTGGTCTAGGTGCCTGGTACATACTATGGGTGAGCTTATCACCCAGTGAACGTCCCCGCCTATATGTGATACAAGGGAATCTTGAAATGTGCTTAGATAGGTCAGGATCGGCCTTCAAAATCCCCCAATGTTTTTTAATTACCGAGGCCACTCTCTCAGATTGGGTATCAAAAGTACCAATTATGCGTGTGATGTTAGGATCATTCTCACGTACCCTCGGAGTCATAAGTGAGTGTCTATTGGTACTTAGAGCATAGGCATAAGACTGATGTAAAATATGCCTCGGATATCCACGTTCTAGGAAGCGATCAAAAAGATCTGTTGCCTGCTTCCTAAAATCATCCTCTCTGGAGCAATTCCTGCGAATACGCAGGAATTGCCCCTTTGGGATACCCCTTCTGAGAGGAAGGGGATGATGGCTATCCCACTTCAGGAGGGAATTGGTTGCCGTAGGTTTGCGATGTGTAAGAGTATGAATCTTCCCCTTCCCGTCTTTCATTATTACCAAATCCAAAAAAGTAATAGAGTTCTGATCACATGTATGAGTGAATCTAAGCCCTAGGGAATTATCATTAAGACCCTTAACAAACTGCTCAAACTCAAAAATAGAACCTGTCCAGAGGATGAGGATGTCATCAATGTATCGGACCCAAAGTCCGATACATTGATGAGATTCCCCATCCTCCCCCCCAAAAACTACCGTTTCCTCCCACCAGCCCAGGAATAAATTAGCATAACTGGGGGCACAAGGGCTCCCCATAGCTGTACCCCTGAGCTGGTGGAAGTACTTGGTATCAAATAAAAAATAATTATGATGTAGTGTGAAGGACAGCAATTCTTCGACAAAATTGCTGTGCCTCACACACTCAATGGCTCTAGTCCTTAGAAAAAAATTAACCGCCTGTAATCCTAAATCATGGGGGATCGAGCTATAGAGTGCCTCAACATCAATGGAGGCCAAGATGGTCTCTGAGCTCACACTTACATCTTCAAGAATTTGCAATAAATGGGGAGTGTCCCGAACATAGGACGGGAGAGAGGTAACAAATGGGCGCAGGACCTTGTCCACATAGATGCCGACATTCTGGGACAGGGAATTAATCCCTGCCACAATAGGCCTGCCCCTAAGTGGCTCCAGGCCCTTGTGCACTTTGGGAAGTGCATAAAACACTGGGATCATTGGACACTGTGGTAATAAGAACTCATACTCGCCATCCGAAATAAGGCCAGCTTTCCTAGCCTGATCCAATATGGGGAGAAGAATATCGACATAAGTATTTGTAGGGTCACTCGAAAGCCTTTCATAAGTCTCCCTATCCTTCAATAGGGAGTAACACATGTTAAGATATTTAGAGTGGTTTAAAACCACAAGATTCCCGCCCTTATCGGACTTTTTTATGATAATACTTTCATTTTTAGATAGCCTATCAAGAGCCAGAGATTCCTCTTCCGAGAGATTAGAGTTAGGACCAGGATGTAATTGAGGAATTTTCATAAGGTCGTCCTGCACAAGTTTTAGAAATATATCAACACTTGTGCAGTTATTAATTGGTGGAGATTTCTTACTCGGCCTCTTTAAACTAGTGAAGGGACCATCTCCCCTCCCCTTAGCATTATCCTTAAGGAGGTCAGAGAGGGACTGGAAGCACTCAAAATCCTCTTCTTGAATGCCCAAGGCCCTACACTGATCCCGTGTATTTTGTTCAAAGAAAAGTTTCCACTTTAACTTCCTGCCAAATAACTCCAGGTCTTTAACCCAGTTAAAACAATCATAACGATTCGAGGGAATAAAACCCAAGCCCTTGGACAGAACTGCATAATCATTATTAGAAAGAGGAAAGTCTGATAGATTTAAAATCCTCCCCTGGCCTGATGTGCTCTTGTACGTGGGTAATAGCTTCCCAGATGTCTCTGCTCCAAAAAAGAACCAGACGGACCAGACGGCCCATGTAATGGCCCATGATAGCCAAAATGGCCATCCCTCCTTTTTTTTGATTTTTTTGGAACTGGCCATATAGGTAGAGGTCGACCAGCTGTCTCAGGAGGATTGGTGCTAGTCCTTGGTCTTTCAGAGTCGGACGTATCGACGTCAGACGATGATACTGACGATGGTTGTCTATTGGGAGGTTGGAACACCCTATCCTCCCTGAACTCTGCTAAATCCCTTATAAACTGGGAATGTTTCCGCTCTTTCAGATTATTCTGAAATCTTTCTATAGAGGTTTGTAATAATCCTTCCCTTCTAGCAAAGTCAGGGTCGTTTTTAAGGCGTAGAATATTATCAATGCCTGTATTAAGAATCGTAGTGGATTCAGCAAAGAGTTTTTTCTCTTCCTCCAAAAGGAGGGTCATTAGTCTTAGGGAGGAAGCTATGGATTCTTTTCGCCACACGATCAAAAAATTTTCAGAGGCAGTCCTTGGGGAAGGATGGATATTAATCCTTAATCCTCTAGGGACAATCTGGTGCTTAAGGTAGTTTTCCAACCCTTTTATTTCCCACCAGGAACGTATATTATTTTTGTAATTAGCTAATAATTCTTTAAAGGAATCTTTAAGGGTTGAACCTGTATTCCCCCCAGAAAATTCACTAGTTGAGAATACTTGGTTAGCTTCCTCAACCCAGGGTGCCGTATTAACAGGCCCTGACAAAAACCCTGCCATACTCTAGAAATTCAAATATATATAAAATGGATCAAAAAAGTCCCGGGAATATTTCAATATGACAAGTAAACAGGTATTCCCAATTATTCAAAATGTATTACAATAAAAATTCAGCACCAACAGTGTAAACAAACATACGACCATATAGGCCATGTACAAAAATACACAGATAGATAAATTTTCAGGAAATAAGCAGTGGTTCACATTCAGAGAAGGGTCAAAGGACTTAACTCATGGGTTAGGATTAGTCATTCATTCAGCACCAGTGATTATGGAGTATAGCAGTCCATACAGTCCATTAAACCTGTTGCTCTGTAGACATCCTTTTAATAGAATTGAACCATCAGCTTTATAATTCCATATGGCAATTTCCACCTCAGTACTCCACCTCGACGCGTTTCCCCACACAGAAAGTGCGGTTCATCAGGAGGCTATGAAGTAAGTATATTGAATCAACATGGAGATATATATATAGAGATCAACATTTAAAAAATTATCACATTGGCATGAAGTAGATGAAAATCCATTAACAGATGGTACTTGCCCAGTAAGATGTATGACTCAGGTGTGCAGATCCATGGCGTTGGATAACAGAGTCAGCGATGGCACAGATGATGCTGTACAGATGACCACCACAGCCCCAAATGATCGCCATGGATCTGCACAGCCAAGTGGAGCTATATATGCTCCCCATCACTCAGAACACCTGGGCACAAACAGGAGGAATATAATCAAAGTAAATAGTACACCCGCCCAATATGGCGCGCGCCCTATGCACGAGCAATGACAAGGGCCAGCGAGGGTCAAAACGACTAGCAGTCAGCTAATCCAGCAGACCGCGCATGCCCAATACGCCCAGGTGGGGCTCCGTCCGGCGCGCGCGCATGCGCGGGTGCCTCCTTATCCTCCGTTCATAGGATTGGTCTATGTGGGGCTCCGTCCGGTGCGTGCACGGTGCACGGGCGTATTGGGCATGCGCGGTCTGCTGGATTAGCTGACTGCTAGTCGTTTTGACCCTCGCTGGCCCTTGTCATTGCTCGTGCATAGGGCACGCGCCATATTGGGCGGGTGTACTATTTACTTTGATTATATTCCTCCTGTTTGTGCCCAGGTGTTCTGAGTGATGGGGAGCATATATAGCTCCACTTGGCTGTGCAGATCCATGGCGATCATTTGGGGCTGTGGTGGTCATCTGTACAGCATCATCTGTGCCATCGCTGACTCTGTTATCCAACGCCATGGATCTGCACACCTGACTCATACATCTTACTGGGCAAGTACCATCTGTTAATGGATTTTCATCTACTTCATGCCAATGTGATAATTTTTTAAATGTTGATCTCTATATATATATCTCCATGTTGATTCAATATACTTACTTCATAGCCTCCTGATGAACCGCACTTTCTGTGTGGGGAAACGCGTCGAGGTGGAGTACTGAGGTGGAAATTGCCATATGGAATTATAAAGCTGATGGTTCAATTCTATTAAAAGGATGTCTACAGAGCAACAAGTTTAATGGACTGTATGGACTGCTATACTCCATAATCACTGGTGCTGAATGAATGACTAATCCTAACCCATGAGTTAAGTCCTTTGACCCTTCTCTGAATGTGAACCACTGCTTATTTCCTGAAAATTTATCTATCTGTGCATTTTTGTACATGGCCTATATGGTCGTATGTTTGTTTACACTGTTGGTGCTGAATTTTTATTGTAATAAATTTTGAATAATTGGGAATACCTGTTTACTTGTCAGAGAGTAAACACACACAGACATCACAGACATAGAACACAGACACATAGAACATACATAGAAAGCAAATGGAAATATAGAAAAAAAAACACGTGGGCTCCGCTGTATATTTACCGTCCAGCCGAGGTAAGCACACAGCGGCGGCCCGGTATTCTCAGGCTGGGGAGGGAGAGGGGCAGGGTTAATGTCCCCTGCCTCACTCCTCCTCCCGCAGCCGAGAATATCAGCCGCAGCTGCCCCGGGACTGTCGCATGCATTATGCGGCAGCACCGGCGTGTCTCCGGCTCTTCCTGCCGCCGTGTAGCAGTGGCGGTCAGGGTAATACAAGGGGTTAATGGTGGTGGATCACCGCCATTAACTACAGGCTTGATCATGGCAGCGTCTATGTGACAGCTGACATGATCCACCCGTAAGTAAAGTGAATAAAACACAGACACCGAAAACTCCTTTATTTTAAATAAAACAATCAAGCCTCGTTCACCATTTTATTAACCCCTCCCGCACCAAAGCTCCGGCGTAATCCACAGCTCCGACGTCCTGCGCTGCTTACATCCAGCTGCGACTGTCACAGACACAGCGCTGAATGAATGCAGCAGACAGCAGAGGTAACTCCAGGGCATTTCCCATGGCCGGTAATGTGAACTCACTGCCGACCGTGGGAAATGTAGCGATCTGTCCTCTATCTATCTATCCCTCTATCTGTCTATCTATCTATCCCTCTATCTATTCTTCTGTCTATCTATCTACTACCTCAGAATTAAATGACTTATTTTTTTTTTTTCAATGTGCTTTATTGCATTGAATGCAATAAAGCACATCCCAACCCGCACGCGGCAAAACCGTGGCAATACCGCAAACAATACCGCGGTGAAACCGCAGCAAACCGCGGCAAACCGCATGCGGTTTTCCGCGGTTTTTTACCACGGCTGCGGTAATCTTTGAGAGCATGCGGAATTTTCTCAAGAAAATTCCATTTCCCAGTGCGCACATAGCCTTAGAGTTCTCTAGGCAGGGAATCTAGCCCTACAGACCTTGCTCCTGCTACGTGAAAATTATATTATATTCTCCAATAATACAGCTCATATCTGCACTTTGTTAGGGCAACTTGCTGGAGACCGAATAGTGTATTAGAGTCATTTAGGCAGGGATTCTAGCCTTATAGACCTTGCTGCTGCAACATAAAACCAAAAGTCCTTTTTAGGATTACTTCTATTCTACTCCCTATTAATACTTCTGTTAGCTTCATTCAGTGTAGGAATAGCTGTTGAGGAAGGAATAGTGTATTAGAGACATGTAGGCAGAGAATCTAACCATACAGACCTTACTGCTGCTACGTAAAAATTCTATTTTATTCTCTACTGATACATCTGATATCTGTATTTAGTGTAGGTCAAGCTGCTGGAGAAGGGATATTGTACTAGAGGTAGTTAGGCAAGGATTCTAGCCTTACAGTCCTTGCTGCTGGCCCTCTAAAAATTATGAGTAAGGGCCTCCTGACAGCCCTCTAAAAATTGCTTCAGCCCCCCCTTATAACCTTCTAAAAAGGGATGCCTATTTGTCCTGTAAAAATTGATTGAGGGTCGCCTGATGGCCACCTAAAAATTTAGTAAGTGCCACCTGATGGCTATAAAAATTATCTGTGAGGGCCACCTGCTGGCCTTCTAAAAATTATGAGTGAGGGCCACCTGATGACCCTCTAAAATATATGAGTGAGTGCCACATGATGATTATGTGGATATGGTGGAGGAGGAGAAAGACAAGAAAAATAATAAATCATGAACCATATACCATTTTTGGGGTGGGAAGGAGTTCATGCAGGGGTGCACATATCATTGGTTCAAACTCTGCGGCCACACAGAGGGCCCATTTCTACCTACAAATCAGATAGAATTGTACATCTTCATAGGTTCTTTGGGCTACAAAGGGCTCATATATTGTCCTTGCACAGGGGCTTTTTTCTGTCTGTATCTGCCAGTGGGTGCATGGGAATACAGCAGAAAAAAAGGGAACATTTGATTTGGCTTTATGTAACTCTGTTGTCATCAGCTAGGGTTAATAAGTCAGGGCCCAGGCCTTATTCATTTTGAGAACAGTCAGCATGTCAGCATTTTCAATTGACAGGCGGATGTGACTATCAGTTATTATGCCACCGGTGGCACTAAAACCCCCCAAAATCAACTTAAGCAAGGAGGGTGCCATGACTGTGGCCTGTAACACTCTAATTTGGCTCAAATCTGTGGCGAGCAAAATTTTGAGTAAGGGCTGCATGATGGCCCTGTAACTATTTTAGAGGGAGTGCCACACAACAGCTCCATTTGATATGGTGTAGAACGAGAAGGATGAGGATAAAGACAAATAATAAATCATGAACCATATAGCCTTTTTTAGGGTGGGAAGGGGTGCATGGGAACATACCAGAAAAAGAAAAGGAGCTGTAAATTCGGCCTGGAAGGCTTTGATTTGTCTCAAATCTGTGGTGAGTAAAGGCCGCTTTACACGCTACGATATCGGTACCGATATCGCTAGCGTGGGTACTCGCCCCCATCTGTTGTGCGACACGGGCAAATCGCTGCCCGTGCCGCACAACATCGCCCAGACCCGTCACACTATTTACCTGCCCAGCGATGTCGCTGTGACCGGCGAACCGCCTCCTTTCTAAGGGGGCGGTTGGTTCATCGTCACAGCGACGTCACAGCTGCGTCACTGAACCGCCGCCCAATAGAAGCGGAGGGGCGGAGATGAGCGGGACGTAACATCCCGCCCACCTCCTTCCTTCCGAATAGCGGCCGGGAGGCAGGTAAGGAGAGGTTCCTCGCTCCTGCGGCGTCACACGGAGCGATGTGTGCTGCCGCAGGAACGAGGAACAACTTCGTTACTGCTGTAGTAACGATTTTTGAGAATGGACCCCCATGTCACCGATGAGCGATTTTGCACGTTTTTGTAACGATGCAAAATCGCTCATAGGTGTCACACGCAACGGCATCGCTAATGCAGCCGGATGTGCGTCACCAATTCCGTGACCCCAACGAGTTCGCATTAGCGATGTTGTAGCGTGTAAAGCCCCCTTTAAGGTTTCATCATAACTCTGTTGCTAGAGAGTGAGAGTAAATGGAGGAGGAGGACAAGAAAAATAATAAACCATGATCAACATACCCTATTAGGGGCAAGAAGGGGAACGTAGGAATACATCAGAAAAAAAGGAACATTTTATTTGGCTTTATGTTCCACTGCTGTCATCCACTGAGGTCGAGAAGTCGGGGCCAATCCATGTCTTGTTCATTTTCAGTACAGTCAGCATGTCTGCATTTCCAGTTTAAGGCCCCGTGTGCACTGGAAAACGAAATTTTCTTAAGAAAATTCCGCAGGGTCTGAAAGATTACCGCACCCGCGGAAAAAAAACGCGGCAAACCGCACCCGAAAACTGCATGCGGTTTGCTGCAGTTTTACCGCGGTATTGCTGCGGTTTTGCGACGTGCGGGTTGGTACATGTGTTTTATTGCATTCAATGCAATAAAGCACATTGAAAAAAAAAACAAAAAAAAAATCATTTCCTTCTGAGATAAATAAATAGACAAATAGAAGAATAGATAGAGAGACAGATAGAGGGATAGACAGACAGATAGAGAACAGATCGGTGCCTTTCTCCCGAGCGGTAATGTAAGTTCACATTACTGGCCGTGTGAAATGCCCTGTGGTTACAGGCTCGCTGCGAGGCTGCATTTAGCGCTGTGTCAGTGTCAGTCGCGGCTGGATGCAAGCATCGCAGGACGTGGATTATGTCGGAGCTGACTGGAGGGGTTAATAAAAGGATGAACGAGGAGGCTTATTTGTGTTTTATTTAAAATAAAGGATTTTTCGGGCTGTGTGTTTTTTCACTTTACTTACGGGTTGATCATGTCAGCTGTCACATAGGTGCTGCCATGATCAAGCCTGGACTTAGTGGCGGCGATCCGCCGCCATTAACTCCTTATTACCCTGTCTGCCACCGCATCACGGCAACAGGAAGAGCTGGGGACACTCCGGTACTGCCGCATAATGGTTGCGACAGTCCCCCGGGGCAGCTGCGGCTGATATTCTCGGCTGCGGGAGGAGGGGGGCATTAACCCTGCTACCGTTCTCCCCAGCCTGAGAATACTAGGCCGCCGCTGTGTGTTTACCTCGGCTGGACGGTAAAAATACAGCGGAGCCCACGTGTTTTTTTTTCTATATGTCCGTTTGCTTTCTTTGTGTATTCTATGTGTATTCTATATGTCTGTGTGTGAGTGTGATATGTGTGTGTTCTATGTCTGTGTCTGTGCTGTGTGTGTTTACTCTCTGCTCCGCTTCCTCTTCCTGTCATAATGACATCACTTCCCTGCAAACCGCAGGCAGCGATGTACATTACCGCAGGTAAACCGCGAAATACCGGAGGGAATAACGCAGGAAAATGCAATGAATCGCACAGATTTTGCTGCCTGCGTTATTCCCTGCAGGATTTCACGATTACATTGCAGTCAATGGAGTGAACTCCCGCAGCGACATGCGGAAAAGAAGTGACATGCAATTGTTTTTGCTGCGGGAATCCCGCAGCAAAACATGCAGCTGTCAAAATCCGCATAGTGCGCACATTTTTTTTCTTTTCCATAGGTTTTGCTGGTGATTCACTGCAGAGATGTTATGAACATTTTCTGCAGCAAAACCGCAGGCAATCCGCGGGAAAACCCAGCAAGTGCGCACAGGGCCTAAAGGTAGATGAGCCTATTAGTTACTATGCCATTGGTGGCCTTACAAATGAACAGAATCATTTTAATGAAAGAGGGAGCAGTGACTGCGGCCTGCGAGCCTCAAATTTGCCTCATCTCCATGTAAAAAAAATACAGATGCAGTCATACAATTGGTGAAAGGCCCAAAAGCACCTCTTGTGTGAAGAAATGGACGAAGGACTTGTGGTGTTGTTTCACTGGGATGGGTTGGGAAGTTTCCCCCACATGGTTCATGAATTTCCATTGGCAAAGGTCTCCATGGAAATAAAAAAAATGTTTGGAAACCCCTGCTTCAATCCATTTGAAGCATTTGGGCTGCCTGATGCTTTCAATCGGCACAGATGGGACTGCCGCATACCTTAGCTGGATCAAAATCGGAGTTGGGTGCTTGAAGATCCTTGTTGTTTTCCACAGATGTCGCACTCCTAAATGTAAATGTTTTCTGAGACCCTACTCTATGTGTGTTAAAGGGTATTGAAGTGCCTCCAAATTTTTTGCAGCCCTTGCACATAGTGCATATGCTTTAACAGTCTCAGAGTCCCTCTCCCTCCAAATCTGTAAAAAATATTTTCTGAGGTCATGCTCTGAATGCATTTCAGGGTATATTGCAATCCCTACTTTCAGCTTTTTTGCAATGTTTTGCAGCATTTTTTCACTAATAAAAGCAATAAGAGTCCAAATATGGAGCAAAACTGTTACGGGTAAACATAGCCTAAGGGATGGAGGAGGCACTTCTTTCTTCTCTTTTTTATTTTGCCTTATATGAAAATCATTATAGAGGAAAAAAAATGTTTCCTAATATTTGTTCCTGTAAAATCCATGTTATGTTCAGATTGGTATGTTTTATTTTCAGTCCATTAAAGTGGCGTGATAATTATGAGCAAACCCGTGGATATTCGGGTTTGCCAAATCAGCACGAACTTAAAGGGAACCTGTCACCAGTTTTTCAGCCTATAAGCTGCGGCCATACCACCGGGCTCTTATATACAGCATTCTAACATGCTGTATATTGTGACACCCTGGATAAGCCAGGGGCCACAGGTAACTACACCAACACACCCCATACTCCCGGTCAGGCACACCTAAGTTAGACAGAAACCCTTGTTGCCTTCCTCCAGGGGCTGATGTCCACACCAGGGGGTGGGCCAGGCGGTTGGTCCCGCCCACCGAGGAGTTCACAGTCCTGGAGGCGGGAAAACCAGGCAGATCAGTGGAGGAGTGAGAAGAGGAGAGTGGTAAAAGAGTAGCCTGAAGTGGTCCGGGTGTGTGGCCCGGACGGATCAGCAAGGTTGGCAGACGGTGGTGACCGTCTGCAGGAGTGGCCTATTGGAGCTAACCGTAAGGACCGAGGACGGGCTTACGGACCCCGGCAAGGCTAGGAGTCGCCGTGAATTTGCCAAATCCGTTAGCGAAGGGAACCTCCTGGGTTTCCCAGCTGCCAAGTCCCGACAGAAGGCAACAGTCCAACCGAGAGAGGGAAACACAGTCACCGCCAAGGCTAAAGTTTCCAGGGCCAGAGCCTGCGGGCAAAAGGGGCTCCTTCAGCCCATATCCAAGCTGGGGAGCGGGTTACTGGTGGGAACCCATTGGAACCGTTTACACTACACAGGTGCCGGGAAAGGCAGTCACCATCAACCTGCCGGGAGGAGAAACACCGCAGCCGTCTGTGGGACCCGTCCATCCAGCCGTTTGTTTTACCGGAGACTCTGTGTACATCATTGGCTGAGTGAGTACCACCATGCCGTGCGGCACAGCGCTGCCCCCGCGACCCTGCACCTCGCCAGGCCTCGTAACCCGCCTGCAATCCATCCCTACCCCATCACCGGGCCCCGGGACAACCAACCCCCTACCCACGGAGGGGAGAAGTAACATCCAGGCTGCTCCCTGTCATCGCTCCCGGGATCCCCGTCCAGAGCAGCGGTGGTGTCACCAATCTCACCACAACCGTGGGTGGCGTCATGGACAATAACAAATCCCCACAATCAATCCCCCCTTTTCACTCATGGGCGAGGAACGCCGCTCGAGTCCCCGGGATCCGGCCCACCGCTCGAGCCACCACCGAGCAGCAGCCGGAGCCGAGCAGTGGGAGAGCGCAGCGTCCCCTCCTCCGCCCGCGACAACTTGGCGTCACGAACAGGATCTTACCGCTCTGCCGTCTGGTAGAGGTGCGCCTTGTTACCACCGGAGGTGTCCGGCCGAAAATTTGCAGAAGCCGCCATCTTGGGCGTGAAAAGTTCCCTCTCAAGCGTCACCTCGAGCAGTGGAGGTGCGAAGGCCCAAACCCCGCCCCTGTAGAGGAGGAGCAGGAAAGAGACTAAGGGGGACTGATGGCGTCTGGTCTCATGTAGCGCGCGGCTATAAAGGCAGGGACGCCAGGACCATGCGGCCGTCTTGTTGCTGGTTCCTGGAAGAGGCCGCCAGAGCCATGTTCATGCCGTCCCGCAGCACCGTAGCCCTCGTGCCTGGAACCGCAGCGTGGGTGGAGATCCGGACCGCGCAGCTCCAACAACGGCTGCAGGTCAAGATGCAGCTCCTCTTGGAGGAGTGGGAGGCCGACATGGCAGAGGTTGTAGCGACCATGCGGAGACGCGAGGAAAAGGGAGCTTCGGAAGGGAGGGTGAGTGACCCACGCCCCTGTGCCCCTAGTGGGTCGGTCATCGCGGCCGAGGGACCCGGTCCACACCTGCTCGCCCAGCTACCTCCCCCGCTACCCGTATTGACCGCCGGGCCCCCGCCACTAGGCCCGCTACCCCCGCAACCGGTAGCGGTACCCCGCATGTCCGCCCAGGCGAATCGGCCTGTAGCCAGAGCCCGCGACCGACCAGAATTGCTACCCTGAAAGGTGCCGAAGCCCAAACCGAAGGCATCTGCGGAGACTTCCCCCAAGCCGGAGCTGACAGACTGCTCCGTGCAGGAGGCCCGGCGGAAGAGGACCCCTGTACCCATCCCCCACACCTCAGCTGAGGTTGCGCCGGGTTGCCGCTGCAAGGCATCACCCCAGGCCAAGTGACCGCGGGACCTTCCACCCAGATCGCCAGTGGTGGGCAGTGTCCGGAAGGTCTCGCGGGGCCCAACCCGTGCGCCGGAGCTCACAGCAGCCCCGTATTGGGACAGGGAGCCGACACCGCTGTACCCGGAGATCGCGGAAAGAGAGAGGAAGAAGGCAGAGTTGGTGGCCAGCACGATCCGGGAAAAAGAGAGCCTCCGGCAGGCGACCTTCCGTGTCCGGGGCCCCCTGTATGAAGGGCAGGTGAGGCGGTTTGATGTCCGCCGGGGCTATGGTTTCATCTACGAGCCGGGCCTGGAGGCCGAAGTCTTTGTAGCCCGGCGGGATGTCAACGCCCACCTGCCGGAGGAGCACCCTGGCCCTAACTTGATGCCGGGAGACCTAGTTCAGTATACCCAGCACTGCGGGGAGAGGGGGTGGTTCGCGTTGGACGCAAAGCTGAGGGGCAGCCAGGAGGCCCGAGTGTCCACCGCGTCCCCTCCCCCAACCGTCACCGAAGAGTCGGAGTGAGGGCAGCGATCTCCCGTTGCAAGTAGTCCCCATTGGGACCACCACCAAAGTACCGTTTAAAAGTTTGAAAGAATGATAAGTAAATGATTACCGAGACATTACCTGATTGACAAAACCGTGATTGAAACCGGTCGTTGCCGGCACCGTTGTCCCCGTGGGGACTGTTTTATAAGTTTTGCGTAGAGACTACTACGGACAAGCCCGAGAACGGGCAGGGCAACCACGAACTTGTGGTCTGTAAATAAAAATGTTGTTTTAAGGCTTAACCGTTACCACCTCCGGAGAGGCTGATTTGGAGGATGGGCCTGGAGGAAAGAGATGGCCCAGGCCCGCCACTACCGCAACTGGTGGCGATCCTCTGGGTGTTTCAGGGGCTCCCCATGGACGTGGGTCCCCTGAAAAGTACAGAACCGGCTCGGGCAACCTGTGCAGGACTGGGGTCAAGGGGTGCTGCCTATTTGCTTAGGGGCAGCATCAGGGCCAGGTTGCTTGGGTGGGAGAGAGCGGAAGCCGTAACCGTTACGCAACGTTTAAAGTAAGAGTACCTCCCGATGTGGGAAGAAGTTATTATAATTGTATTGTGTTTTACCGTTTTTTATATTTTCCAGTTGGTGAAAATAAAACCGGTGATAGATGGGCAGCCCGCGGACGGTCTGCATTTAACTAAGGGGGAATGTGGCACCCTGGACAAGCCAGGGGCCACAGAGAACAACACCCACACACCCCACACTCCCAGCAGGTGCACCGAAGTCAGACACAAAAACCTTGGTTGCCTTCCTCCAGGGGCTGATGATCACACCAGGGGGTGGGCCAGGTGGTTGGTCCCGCCCACCGAGGAGTTCACAGTCCTGGAGGCAGGAGAAGCAAACAGATTAGTTTTGGATGTGAAAGTGAGAGGAAGGAAAGTGGTAGTGGAGCAACTAACTGACAGCGTCCGGGTGTGTGGCCCGGGCGGTACAGCAAGGTTGGCAGACGGTGGCCTATCGGAGTCTACCGTAAGGACCGTGGACGGGTGGTGGCCCAACGGTACCGGACCAGTACGCAAAGAGAAGCCAGCACCATCTGGCAGGGGCTTACGGACCCCGGCAAGGCTAGGAGTCGCCGTGAATTTGCCGAATTCGTTAGTGAAGGGAACCTCCTGGGTTTCCCAACGACCATGTCCCGACAGAAGGCAACAGTCCAACCAAGTGAGGGAGACACCGCAACCCCCAAGGCAACCGTTTCCCAGGGCCAGAGCCTGCGGGCAAAAGGGGCTCCTCTGGCCCACATCCAAGCCGGGGAGCGGGTTACTGGTGGGAACCCATTGGAACCGTTTACCGTACATAGGTGCAGGGAAAGGCAGTCATCACCAACCTGCCGGGAGAAACAACACCGCAGCCGTCTGTGGGACCCGTCCATCCAGCCTTGTGTTTTACTGAGAACTGTGTCCTCATCATTGGCTGAGTGAGTACCACCGTGCCGTGCGGCACAGCGCTGCCCCCGCGACCCTGCACCTCACCAGGCCCCGTAACCCGCCTGCTATCCATCCCTACCCTATCACCGGGCCCCGGGACAACCAACCCCCTACCCATGGAGGGGAGAACCAACAACAAAGCTGCTCCCTGTCACCGCTCCCGGGATCCCCGTACAGAGCAGCGGTGATGTCACCAATATCACCACAACCGTGGGTGGTGTCATGGACAATAACCAAATCCCCCACAATCAATTTCACTTTTCACTCACGGGCGAGGAACGCCGCTCGAGTCCCCGGGATCCGGCCCACCGCTCGAGCCACCACCGAGCAGCAGCCGGACCCGAGCAGTGGGAGAGCGCAGCGTCCCCTCCTCCGCCCGCGACACCTACGCGGGACCGGCGAGTGTGTATGACGTAGGATACGTCATGCTAGAGGGAAAAAAAAAAAAGGAGAGGAATGCACAGCAAATGTACTGCAATATTGCACTGGGGGTGCTAATTGCCTATAAATCAATAAGTAAGAGGGGAGAAGAAAGCATAGGCAAAAAAGAAGCACTCAGCCCACCAATATACAAATATAAAAAATTATATTTTATTGTTATATCAAGTTTAAAAACGTATGAAAAACACACACAACCATGTCTGCAATAATCATATAAATATACCCATTGTGAGGCATCAACCGGCAGCATTGTAAATGGCCGGTATGTTTTGTAGAAGCATTGGTGCTCTGCAATGTGAAGTTGGCTGGGACCTGTGGTTCCACAGGATTGCATTACATGCAGAGTCATGGAAGGGTGTGTGAGGCTGATTAAACACTCCTTAACACCTGTGGGTGTGGCTCCAGGGGTTAAAACAATCCTGTGGTTCTGAATCTGGAGCAGAGTGTCTAGGGCAGTCCAGAGGAGACTGGCTCTAGACTGTGAGTGTGTGTTCTGCAGAGTGTTTGCTCTGCTAAGGAGACCTTCTGGAGAAGGTATGGGCTTTAAAGTCCATGTGTAAGGCCTGGCTGAAGCCAGGGGAACCTGGTAAGGACACTAGCCACCTTCAGAGGAAGGTAACCAGGATTGAAACCAGTGTCTGAATACTGACAAGGGTCAGGGACACCTGTGTGGAAATTCCACAGTGTTTGGACTTTGAGAAACCAAGGGAAAAATTGTGAAAACATACCCTGCTGTAACTAAATAAAAGCATAGTGCATATAAACATAGGGTACTTAGTAAACACTGTTTTTGATCAAAAAAAAGCATAAAGCTATCCCACCAACGCCAAGGTGTACCCAGTTGGGATAGTACCTACACTCTCTAATATTAAAACCTTACCATGGGTCTAAAATAGGCCTCAATGTGGCTAAGGGCTGAGAGCGACCGGGTCCCAACAGGGCACACACAGTCAGGGGGATTCACAGAATGAAATGTCCAGCTCACCAAGAGGGAGGGCCACACCCCATTTGTACTGAATACAAAAAAACTACATAAAAACAAAAAAATGAGCCGGAGTATGAGATGGTATACATGGAGCTTGTGAGCTCATGTTCACACTGGCCATTAGACAAAGAGAAACCAAGGGAAAAATTGTGAAAACATACCCTGCTGTAACTAAATAAAAGCATAGTGCATATAAACATAGGGTACTTAGTAAACACTGTTTTTGATCAAAAAAAGCATAAAGCTATCCCACCAACGCCAAGGTGTACCCAGTTGGGATAGCTCAATGTGGCTAAGGGCTGAGAACGACCTAATGTCTAATGGCCAGTGTGAACATGAGCTCAAAAGCTCCATGTATACCATCTCATACTCCGCCTCATTTTTTTGTTTTTATGTAGTTTTTTTGTATTCAGTACAAATGGGGTGTGGCCCTCCCTCTTGGTGAGCTGGACATTTCATTCTGTGAATCCCCCTGACTGTGTGTGCCCTGTTGGGACCCGGTCGCTCTCAGCCCTTAGCCACATTGAGGCCTATTTTAGACCCATGGTAAGGTTTTAATATTAGAGAGTGTAGGTACTATCCCAACTGGGTACACCTTGACGTTTGGTGGGATAGCTTTATGCTTTTTTTGATCAAATACAGTGTTTACTAAGTACCCTATGTTTATATGCACTATGCTTTTATTTAGTTACAGCAGGGTATGTTTTCACAATTTTTCCCTTGGTTTCTCTTTGTCTAATGGCCAGTGTGAACATGAGCTCACAAGCTCCATGTATACCATCTCATACTCCGGCTCATTTTTTTGTTTTTATGTAGTGTTTGGACTTTATATTATGTGTTGGTCTTTGAGGAGAAAGCCAAAGAGCGGCATCTTTATTATATGTGACCTAGTATGGTTTATGGAGCTGTTAATAAACCATATGGGCTGTTAAAGTGATAAATTGCTCCGGCGTGCGTTAATCCCGCTACCTGACGCGTGGTCCCTCATACACTCGGGGCCCACATCGTCACACCATGCAATTGGTATATAACATCATGAAGTGAAGCAAAACCACAAAAATGGTACATAAGGAAAACATGTACGATCATAAAAATGTATCCATATAATGGCATATAATCATGTGCAGCGATATCACACAAAATGTGGCACAAAAAGGTGATTACAAACCAACCATAGATAACAATTGATAGAATGTCAGCAAAAGCTTACCATATAATACTCAATAATACATTAAATAATTGCTCTCAACCACAATCTCAAGGAGCAAAGCCCCTAAGGGTGCGCAAAGCTGTGCTAAGAATCACAGGCCGGCAGATAGAATATAAATGTACAAGATGACAAATACATATAGGGCACAAGTAAAAGAAATGAATAACAGACTGGGTCAAAAACATGAACAAGGCATCCTGCACATAGAAAGCATGATGTGGAGTTTTGACAATTGTTACATGGATGGATGGTAAAAACCAGCACTGGATAAGCACAATGATAAAAGTGTATACTCTGAGATAACAGATATATTCAATATATAAAATAGGATCCAAGTATCACTAATCACTAATAAACAGTTCTTAATACAGATGCTGGTGAAACAGCATCCTCTGCAGTGACAGAGTCAAATAGTTAAACAGAGTCAAAAGCTTATGAACAAATAAACAAGTTTAGCCACCATGAGGTGCTAAATGGATGCCAATGAACAGTCAGATTAAGTACAAAGACATGAATACATGAATAGAATCCCAGCCGGTTAAGTAAACATACCCATAAGTGCACAAAGCAGGCCTGATAAGCAGCAGAGCAGACCCCCCGGAGAGAGCCCCCATGTATACCTTTCACAATCTCAGCTAAAAGATTATTTCATCAGGGGGAGGTGGAACGCTGTGAAGCAGCCATGTGTTTTTATACATGGCGCTCCCACGCTCCAGCTGCTCCACCCCCACTCTGTCAGCGCGACCGGACCAATCGCGGCCAGTACCCAGCACTGTCAGCGGTCAACGCCCCTTGAAGGTAGCGCGCATGCGCGGAAAGCGGGGACGCGTCACCCGCGAACCGCGCATGCGCGCAGGCGATAATGACGCCGACAGAGCCGGGCCAGCAGGCCACTGTTGCAGCCGCGCCGATGGGGGGAGGAGGAGCGGGAGCGAGCATAAAAAGACAAGGATAAGTAAGTATGCAATGTAACAGTAGTAGGAGAACATCAACTGTAACATAAAGTCTTAAATGTGATTTCAAATGTCCTAGCCGTGACCCAAGAGGAAGATACATGATAAATGTCAAAAATATACATAGGTAATTATAGACAATGTGCCACTGATAAAAAGACATATATTATAACACCAAACCCTCAATATTAATTCAGATGTCCTAGCCGTGGTACAAAGAGAAAGGTAATCAATGCATAATACATGAGCTCCATATCAAAATTACAAATAAATAGATATGAACAGTATAACACATAAGGAGATCATATACTATAGCACAGAGTATTCAATATCACAAAAAAAATCCCAAGTTGTGGCACAGGAGGGAAATGACCAACATATAATATACATTAACTTCATGTCACAAGATATTCAATGTTAATTGAGATCTCCCAGTCGTGGCACAAGAGGGAAATAATCATTATTAGTGATGAGCGAGCATGCTTGTAACTACTCGGTACTCGCACGAGTATCGCTGTACTCGGGCTGCTCGGGGGGGACCGAGTAATCTCGCGATACTCGTGCTGTACTCGTGGTCTTCATTTCTGCATGTTGGCGCTCTTTTGAGAGCCAGCCCTCATGCAGGGATTGGCTGGCAGACCACTGCAATGCCACAGCCCTGTTAGTTGTGGAATTGCAGTGATTGGCCGGCCTGCACAGCGTGACCGAGCCTTTATACCGGCCGGCGCGCTGTGCTCTGCTCACAGCTATCCAGACAGTCAGTGCAGGGAGAGTGTCGCTGATTCAGGGAAAGCTTTGCGGCCCTTTATAGCTTTTTCAGTTGCAGGGATGCAAACAGTGTGACCAAAAGTCCTTCTCAGGACTATTCTAGTTGTATACAGGCAGGCAGGGTATAGCCAGGTCGGAGTACAGTAGCAGAGTCCTTCTCAGGACTATTGTTGCTATATACAGGCAGGGTATAGCCAGGTCTGAATACAGGCTAGTGACCAGAAGAGTCCTTGTCAGGACTATTGTACCAGTATACAGGCAGGCAGGCAGGCAGGGTAGTGGTGACCGTATACCAGCCTTCATCATATCTGGGGCTGGTGTACACAGTGTAAAACAGTCCAGATAGTGTCTGACTTGTCTGTAATTGTCGCTCCCCAAAAAAACCTGTTAGGTTCTTATTGCGTCCGTGCTTGGTTTTTAAAACCGCACGTGTGTGCCTGTTGGTGGCAGCGTACAGGTGCACTTGTGTGCAATTTCCAGAAACTTTGATATAACGCACAAGTAGTGAATATACACGTCAGCAGTGCACAGCATTGCAAAATGCGCAAGGGCATTGGCAAGGAACAAGGAAGTGGACGTGATGGTGGTGCAGGCAGAGGCCGAGGTCGTGGGCAAGCTCTAATTTCGCCACAACAAAGGGCCACATCTAGTCGCTCGCACGTCCTGTCCCAAATTCTTGGGGACCGCAGCAGTACACCGCTCTTGAACCAAGACCAGTGTCAACAGGTTGTTAGTTGGATAGCAGATAATGCTTCCAGTCAGATTGGCACCACCACAAACACTCTGTCTTCCACACGGTCAAGTGTCAGTAGCCGTGATACTGCACCGCACATTTCTGAACCTGATCCTCCTTCCTACCACCAGGCTGAGTACACGTCCTCCTCGGACATTAATGATCCCACACTTGGACACTCGGAAGAGCTGTTCACGTTTCCATTCACACATTCTGGCCTCTCGCCAGAAGTGGGTCATGAGGAGATCGTCTGTACAGATGGCCAAATATTTGAGCAGCCACGTTCTCACGAAGTTGGCAACGTGTCTCAACAAGTGGTGGACGATGATGAGACACAATTGTCAGGAAGTCAGGAGGAGGAGCAGGGTGCGGAAGAGGAAGACGACGTGGTGGATGATCCAGTAACTGACCCAACCTGGCAGGAGGATATGCAGAGCGAGGACAGCAGTGCACAGGGGGAGGGAGGCGTAGCATCCCAACAGGCAGTAAGAAGCAGGGTGGTGGCCCCAGGCAGAAGTCAGGCAACCGTTCCCCGGAACAACACGACGACACAAGGTGCCTGTACAAATGTTAGGTCTTCCCGAGTCTGGCAGTTTTTTAAGTTGGATCCAGATGATTCAAAAAAGGCCATTTGCAACACCTGTCGTGCCAGCATCAGCAGGGGTACCAAAACTAGCAGCCTGACCACCACCAGCATGATCAGGCACATGTCAGCCAAGCACCCGACTTTGTGGGAAGTACAACAGAGTCGAGGAGCAGTGCTTGCTGATGTCACTGCTACGTCTTCGCTGGTTGTGCATGCGAGCCAATCCCCTGTCCATGCTGCCTGCGAACAAGCCTCCTCCACTCCTGCACCTGCAGTTGCCTACGCAGAAAGAACACCATCATCAAGCACGTCCTTGTCCCAGCGCAGCGTTCAGTTATCCATTCAGCAAACCTTTGAACGCAGGCGCAAATACACTACCAACACCCCACATGCCACAGTTCTAAATGCTAACATTTCGCGACTGCTTGCGCTGGAAATGTTGCCTTTTAGGCTGGTGGAGACAGAAGCATTCCGTGACCTGATGGCGGCAGCTGTCCCACGTTACTCGGTCCCCAGCCGCCACTATTTCTCCCGGTGTGCCGTCCCCGCGTTGCATAACCACGTGTCACAAAACATCACACGTGCCCTGAACAACGCTGTTTCACCCAAGGTCCACCTAACCACAGACACGTGGACAAGTGCTTGTGGGCAAGGCCGCTACATCTCGTTGACGGCACACTGGGTTAATATTGTGGAAGCTGGGACCCAGTCAGAGCGAGGGACGGAACACGTCCTTCCCACACCAAGGTTTGCAGGCCCTACCTCAGTCAGTGTTTCACCCACACTCTACAGCTCCGGAATGTCATGCTCTTCAGCCTCCTCCTCCTCCTGCGCATCCTCATCCACTGTACCCTCCACACCAGTCACAAGCTGGAAGCACTGCAGCACTGCCTCGGCGAAGCGGCAACAGGCTGTGCTGAAGCTAATCTGCATAGGTGACAAACCCCACAATGCAGAAGAGCTGTGGACAGCTCTGAAACAGCAGGCAGATCACTGGCTCACACCTCTGAACCTAAAGCCAGGAAAGGTCATGTGTGACAATGGCCGGAACCTGGTGGCGGCTTTGAGGCGAGGCCAGCTGACACATGTTCCATGCGTGGCCCATGTGCTCAACCTCGTGGTTCAGCGGTTTCTAAAGTCATACCCAGAGCTGTCTGATCTGCTGGTAAAAGTTCGCCGCCTGTCTGCACATTTTCGAAAGTCACCTACTGCTTCAGCCGGCCTTGCCGGCTTTCAGCGCAGTTTGCATCTTCCGGCTCACAGACTGGTGTGTGATGTCCCCACGCGTTGGAATTCAACTCTGCACATGTTGGTCAGGATATGTGAGCAGAAGAGGGCAGTTGTTGAGTACCTGCATCACCTAAGCCGTCGGGAAATGGGTCAAACTCCACACATAACACCTGAGGAGTGGAGATGGATGTCAGACCTATGTACCATCCTCCAAAACTTTGAGGACTCCACCAAGATGGTGAGTGGTGATGACGCCATTATTAGCGTCACCATACCGCTACTCTGCCTTCTAAAACGGTCTCTGCTGAAAAACAAACATGATGCATTGCAGGCGGAGCGCGATGAGTTGCAGCAAGAAACAGTAGTGGGTGTGGGTGATAACACACAGCCCAGCCTCGTCTCATCACAACGTGCAGTGGAGGACTATGACGAGGAGGAGGATGAAGACATGGAGCAACTCTCCGGCCAAATTGAGGATATGACATGCACACCAGTCATATCCTCGGTTCAGCGTGGCTGGCCAGAGGACAGGGTAGATGAGGAGGAGGAGGAGGAGGAGGAGGAGGACAGCATGTTCAGTCATCTTGTTGGTCAGGCTACTGAAGTCCTGGCTGTTAAGAGTCTGGCGCACATGGCTGACTTTATGGTAAGCTGCCTGTCTCGTGACCCTCGCGTTAAGAACATCTTGGCCGACAATCATTACTGGTTGGTAACACTGTTAGACCCACGCTACAAGGAGAACTTTTTGTCTCTTATTCCCATGGAGGAGAGGTCAACCAAAATGCAGCAGTTCCGGAAGGCCATAGTCACGGAAGTAGGCAAAGCATTCCCCTCACAAAACGCTAGCGGCATAGGTCAGAAATCAGTGGACAACCGAGGCGTACAGCCGAGAGAGGCACAAGTCCAATCCGCCAGAGGTAGGGGAACAGTCTTTAAGATGTGGGACAGTTTTCTCAGCCCCTCACGTACCACAGCCCCTGAGGTGCGGGGTAGTGCCACAAGAAATCCTAAGTTTGCCCAGATGCTGAAGGAGTACCTTGCAGATCGAACAACTGTACTCAGACATTCCTCTGTGCCTTACAATTATTGGGTATCCAAGCTGGACACGTGGCATGAATTGGCTCTCTACGCCTTGGAAGTCCTGGCCTGCCCTGCTGCTAGCGTTTTGTCAGAGCGTGTTTTTAGTGCCGCAGGTGGAATCATTACAGATAAACGCACCCGCCTGTCAACTGAAAATGCTGACAGGCTGACTCTGATCAAGATGAACAAGGGTTGGATTGGGCCAGACTTCACCACACCACCAGCAAATGAGAGCGGAATTTAAAGTTTGCCATGTACCTCCACTCACCCATGGGTACACACTTCTGGACTTTGGATAATCGCTGGACTGCTCCTCCTTCTCCTCATGCGCCACCATGATGATGACCGTTACAAATTGCAATACTTAGGCCTTTGTTTCAGGTATACCCCCAGTGGTAAATTTTTTCGCCCATTCTTTGCAGAATGGACATTACAACGACAGGAGACCCGCTCCTTTGCAATGGGAACAATGTTTTGAGGCCCTCATGCACGTCTCTACCCAGGGACAACGTGGAGCCTCCCAATTTTTGGCTGCCCTGCCTAAGGGCTATACTATAATACACCCACTGCCTGACAATGGACACTTAATGTTTTGAGGCCCTCATGCACGTCTCTACCCAGGGACAACGTGGAGCCTCCCAATTTTTGGCTGCCCTGCCTAAGGGCTATACTACAATAGACCCACTTCCTTACAATGGGCACTTCAGGTTTACAGGCCATCATGCACGTCTCTATCCAGGGACAACGTGGAGCCTCCCAATTTTTGGCTGCCCTGGCAAAGGGCTATACTAAAATAGACCCACTTCCTTACAATGGGCACTTCAGGTTTACAGGCCATCATGCACGTCTCTATCCAGGGACAATGTGGAGCCTCCCAATTTTTGGCTGCCCTGCCTAAGGGCTATACTACAATAGACCCACTTCCTTACAATGGGCACTTCAGGTTTACAGGCCATCATGCACGTCTCTATCCAGGGACAATGTGGAGCCTCCCAATTTTTGGCTGCCCTGCCTAAGGGCTATACTATAATACACCCACTTCCTGACAATGGGCACTTCAGGTTTACAGGCCATCATGCACGTCTCTATCCAGGGACAATGTGGAGCCTCCCAATTTTTGGCTGCCCTGCCTAAGGGCTATACTACAATAGACCCACTTCCTTACAATGGGCACTTCAGGTTTACAGGCCATCATGCACGTCTCTATCCAGGGACAACGTGGAGCCTCCCAATTTTTGGCTGCCCTGGCAAAGGGCTATACTAAAATAGACCCACTTCCTTACAATGGGCACTTCAGGTTTACAGGCCATCATGCACGTCTCTATCCAGGGACAATGTGGAGCCTCCCAATTTTTGGCTGCCCTGCCTAAGGGCTATACTACAATAGACCCACTTCCTTACAATGGGCACTTCAGGTTTACAGGCCATCATGCACGTCTCTACCCAGGGACAACGTGGAGCCTCCCAATTTTTGGCTGCCCTGCCTAAGGGCTATACTACAATAGACCCACTTCCTTACAATGGGCACTTCAGGTTTACAGGCCCTCATGCACGTCTGTATGCAGGGGCATTGGTGAACCTCACAATTTTGGACTGCCCTGGCAAAGGAAAATACTACAATGACTCACTTCCTCAAAATGGGCACATTAGACTCAAGAGGCCTTCATGTACGTCTCTTCTCAGGGACATCGGAGTGCCACACAATGTTTTCACGTAAAATCTTTCATGTATTAATCTCAAAAAGTAACATACACCAGCTCTATCTCACTATTGGGTATGTGCCCTTAACATTTCCGCCATGAAAAATCATTTTGGGGTCATTTTGGAAGGTTTTCTGGTGAGTCCGTAAAAATGGCGTAAAACGCGGACAAAATTGTTGCTGTGACTTTTCAGTGATAAATGCTTCAAGGGGTCTTCCCCATGCTGTTGCCATGTCATTTGAGCACTCTTCTGAGACTTTTGTGACATTTTTAGGGTTTCTCCATGCTGCCGGGGGGTCATTTCACAAAAATACTCGGGTCTCCCATAGGATAACATTGGGCTCGTTGCTCGGCCCGAGTACACGAGTATCTTGGGAGGCTCGGCCCGAGCTTCGAGCACCCGAGCTTTTTAGTACTCGCTCATCACTAATCATTATATAATAACTCCATGATAAAAATGGAAATATGAATATAGACAAAGTAACATTAAGTATAACACAGAGAATACAATATTGCTTCAGATGTCCCAGTCGTGGCACAAGAAGGAAGGTAATCAATATATGAAAAAAATCCATGTCGATGTTCGATGTCAGAAATGTGGTTCCAGAAGAGTGCCAGCAGAAAAAAATCAGTGAATCTAAAATAAAAATATACAAAAATTGTATAACATTAAAAACAAGGCACAAAAACCAGGAAGGTCAGAGAAGAGAGCAGTCATCGTAAGAAAGGCGCAAAACTCAGATGCTCATTAAGCCCCCTCGGGGACAGTGTACCTAAGGTATAAATCCAGCATGTTTCACGCTGGGCGAGTATTTTGCGTACATTCCCACCCCTCGCCCCCCCATGTATGACATCAATGCCCCTGACTCTCAGGGATGTTGGATCACAGTCATGAAAAGCATGAAAGTGGCGAGGGAGGGTTTTAAGAGTGGAAATGTCAACCACTGTCCGGGCGGCAGCAATGTCCCTCACATGCTCCCTCACCCTCTTGAGCAGCTCCCTACTAGTAAGGCCCACATATATCATGTGGCACCCGCACGTGGCATAATATACCATGTTGCTGGTACCACACGATACATAGTGGCGTATATCGAAGCTGCGCAGACCATCAGCAGAGGTGAAGGAAGAGATCCGAAGAACATTGCTGCAGGCCAGACAATGGCCGCAAGGGAAACAGCCCCTAAGGGGGGTACCAAGGTCAAGAAAGGTGGTAGGTCGATTAGGAACATAGTGACTCCGTACAAGCATGTCACGTAAATTACGGGACCTGCGGGGCGTCATCGAGGGGCTTTTGGGTAAAAGGTCACATAGAACAGAATCAGAAAGGAGAACATTCCAGTGCCTGCTCAAAATAGATCGCATATTGGACCACTCGTGATTGTAGGTGGAAATAAAACGGATTTGGCTAAGATTTGAGGAACCGCCGGATTTCACCCCACTACTATATAATAGAGTGGATCGAGGGGTGTGCTTCGCTCGTAGATAAGCCCGCTTAATACTCCTATTGCTGTAGCCCCGCTCTTGAAACCGAATTTGTAAATCTGTCGCCTGTTCCTCAAACAGAGAGTTAGACGAGCAGATACGTTTCATACGTAAAAATTGACCAATGGGGATGGCCCGAATAGTGCACTGATCATGGGATGATGAGGCATGAAGGAGGGAGTTAACCGACGTCGTCTTACGGTAGACATTAGTCTGGATCTTCCTACCTTCACCAATTTGGATATCAATATCAAGGAAATCCAGACACCTACTGTCATATTTATGGGTTAGTTTAATCCCAAAAGAATTCATGCCAAGGCGTTCCATGAACTCGTCGAGTTGCTCCGTCTTGCCCGTCCACAAAATAAACAAATCATCAATGTACCGCAGCCAGCACTGCACATGGGCATCGGCCGGCCCGCCCCCGTCGCAGAGCAAACCCCTCTCCCAGTAACCTAGGAAGAGGTTTACATACGAAGGCGTGCAGGCCGCGCCCATGGCAGTGCCGCGCTGCTGCAAATAGTGTACATCTTTAAATAAAAAGAAATTATGGGTGAGGACAAAACGGAGCAACTCAAGGATTAGGTCACACAAAGGGCCAGCCCGACCGGAAGTTGACAAAAAATATTCAGCAGCCTTCAGGCCATCCTCGTGGCGAATACAGGTGTAGAGGGACTCAACGTCTGCCGTAACAAGTAAGGTGTTATTGTCCACAAAGATGCCATCTATCCTCCTAAGAACGTCCGTCGTGTCACGGACATATGAGGGGAGTGTCTCAACCAAGGGTTTCAAATAATAGTCAATAAATTGACATATAGGTTGACACAGCCCCTCAATGCCGGACACGATGGGATGACCAGGAGGACAAAGGGCATCTTTGTGGATTTTAGGCAGCAAATAAAAAGTAGGTGTTTTAGGAAAACGTACCATGAGTCCCTCCACTACCTGTTTACTAATGATACCTTGATCACAAGCCTTACCGAGAATGACCTGAAGTTGAGCAGAAAAGGTGAAAGTGGGGCTACAGGGGAGCCTAGCATAAGTGGACTTAACACGTAATTGGCGAAGCGCCTCTTTCTCATACATGACGGCTGGCCAGATCACAATGTTACCCCCTTTGTCTGCAGGCTTTATTACGATGTCATCAAGTTTGTCCAGGGACTCGATTGCCAATCTCTCGGCATGAGTTAAATTGTCATACCGACGTCTCCTGGACAGATGTTCAAAATCAGATATCACAAGCTTGGTGAATATCTCAACGGCCGGGCAAACAGACAAAGGGGGAAACCTTGTTGATCTGGGCATAGCACAAGATGGAAACTCACCTAAGGTGCTTGGTGCGGCTTCATCCAGCAGCTCCTCAAGATCCTGTATAGCCTGTTGTTCCCTCAAATACTCACCCAGCGTGAAACACGCTGGATTTATACCTTAGGTACACTGTCCCCGAGGGGGCTTAATGAGCATCTGAGTTTTGCGCCTTTCTTACGATGACTGCTCTCTTCTCTGACCTTCCTGGATTTTGTGCCTTGTTTTTAATGTTATACAATTTTTGTATATTTTTATTTTAGATTCACTGATTTTTTCTGCTGGCACTCTTCTGGAACCACATTTCTGACATCGAACATCGACATGGATTTTTTTCATATATTGATTACCTTCCTTCTTGTGCCACAACTGGGACATCTGAAGCAATATTGTATTCTCTGTGTTATACTTATGTTTTTTCACCAATGTTACTTTGTCTATATTCATATTTCCATTTTTATCATGGAGTTATTATATAATGATTATTTCCCTCTTGTGCCACGATTGGGAGATCTCAATTAACATTGAATATCTTGTGACATGAAGTTAATGTATATTATATATTGGTCATTCCCCTCCTGTGCCACGACTTGGGATGTTTTTTGTGATATTGAATACTCTGTGCTATAGTATATGATCTCCTTATGTGTTATACTGTTCATATCTATTTATTTGTAATTTTGATATGGAGCTCATGTATTATGCATTGATTAGCTTCCTCTTTGTACCACGACTAGGACATCTGAATTAATATTGAGGGTTTGATGTTATAATATATGTCTTTTTATCAGTGGCACATTGTCTATAATTACCTATGTATATTTTTGACATTTATCATGTATCTTCCTCTTGGGTCACGGCTAGGACATTTGAAGTCACATTTAAGACTTTATGTTACAGTTGATGTTCTCCTACTACTGTTACATTGCATAGTTACTTATTCTTGTCTTTTTATGCTCGCTCCCGCTCCTCCTCCCCCGTCGGCGCGGCTGCA
The DNA here is from genome assembly GCF_048569485.1 of Anomaloglossus baeobatrachus. Classification (NCBI taxonomy): domain Eukaryota; kingdom Metazoa; phylum Chordata; class Amphibia; order Anura; family Aromobatidae; genus Anomaloglossus; species Anomaloglossus baeobatrachus. The sequence continues at coordinate 350,991,331 of NC_134354.1, forward strand.
ACAGTGGCCTGCTGGCCCGGCTCTGTCGGCGTCATTATCGCCTGCGCGCATGCGCGGTTCGCGAGTGACGCGTCCCCGCTTTCCGCGCATGCGCGCTACCTTCAAGGGGCATTGACCGCTGACAGTGCTGGGTACCGGCCGCGATTGGTCCGGTCGCGCTGACAGAGTGGGGGTGGAGCAGCTGGAGCGTGGGAGCGCCATGTATAAAAACACATGGCTGCTTCACAGCGTTCCACCCCCTCCCTGATGAAATAATCTTTTAGCTGAGATTGTGAAAGGTATACATGGGGGCTCTCTCCGGGGGGTCTGCTCTGCTGCTTATCAGGCCTGCTTTGTGCACTTATGGGTATGTTTACTTAACCGGCTGGGATTCTATTCATGTATTCATGTCTTTGTACTTAATCTGACTGTTCATTGGCATCCATTTAGCACCTCATGGTGGCTAAACTTGTTTATTTGTTCATAAGCTTTTGACTCTGTTTAACTATTTGACTCTGTCACTGCAGAGGTTGCTGTTTCACCAGCATCTGTATTAAGAACTGTTTATTAGTGATTAGTGATACTTGGATCCTATTTTATATATTGAATATATCTCTGTTATCTCAGAGTATACACTTTTATCATTGTGCTTATCCAGTGCTGGTTTTTACCATCCATCCATGTAACAATTGTCAAAACTCCACATCATGCTTTTTATGTGCAGGATGCCTTGTTCATGTTATCTGCCGGCCTGTTCTGCCGCTGATTCCTTTGTGGCAGTTGCCATTTATTAAACATATTTGCACTTTACTCCTTGTCCTCCAGTCCTTGTTTGATGCTCAGAGTGTGCCTAGACAGGTGCCATGTATTGGCTTTTCTGTTTCCTTTTCAATGTTTGGTCATTTTGTATATTAATGATTGTGCATTCAGTAGAGTTGAGCGATGTTTGAGGTTCGCCAATTTCATGTTTGAGTGATTTTATGGGGTGTTCGAGCTCGAAGTCGAGCTTTTTGCTAAAAGCTTGACAGTTCGACTTAGGTTCGAGAACGGTTCGATCAACAAAAACGTGGCTTTTCACAGTAAGGCTATGTGCACACGTTGCTATCTGCATGCATCCTGCGTCCCCAGCACAATCCCTCTCTCTTTCCTACTCACCAATCACGGGCGTCTTGCTGCACGGCTGTCACAAATCTGCGGCATCTTTTCCTCTTTAGAAAATGGCTGCCGCTTCATTATTCAATCAGGTATTCCGTGCTTTCCCCGCACACCGGCGCCCATGATTGCTTGCAGTCAGTTACGCCCCCACGATGAGTACTCGACAGCTGTCTCACTGCAACCAATCACAGCCACCGGCGGGCGGGTCTATATGATTGCTTGCAGTCAGTTACACCCCCATGATGAGTACTCGACAGCTGTCTCACTGCAACCAATCACAGCCACCGGCGGGTGGGTCTATATCGTGCAGTAAAATAAATAAATTAAAAAAAAAATGCGGTTCCCCCATATTTGATACAGCCAGGATAAAGCCACACGGCTGGAGGCTGGTATTGTCAGGATGGAGAGCACCACGGTATGGGGAGCCCTCGAGCCTAACAATATCACCCAGCAGCCACCCAGAATTGCTGAATCCATTAGATGCAACAGTCCCGGTACTCCACTCAGCTCATCCCGAATTGCCCTGGTGCGGTAGAAATCTGGGTAATAATGAGTTTAGTCATGCCAGGCATCTCCCTGAGACACCTTCCATGATTAAACTGTAAGTGAAAGTAAAGAAACACACACAGCGAAAAATCCTTTATTTGGAAATAAAAGACAAAAAAACACCCTCTTTTACCAGTTTATTAATCTTCAAATACACATCCAGTTGAAAACCGTAACCAGTAACATAAAATGCATATTTACATTTTCACCAAATGCTATATAGCATATATAATAAACTCGATTGTTAATTAGGACTATATCAAATAGGGCATAAATCGTACAAATTGCTTTAAAAAGGGGGAAGAGAAAAAACGATCAAAGCCCAATAAAGATAAAAATCAGAGTTGTTCAAAACCAATTGCAAAAAGATGAGGATGTCCAGCTCTTCAGGCAAAAAAATCACGTCTTTATTTTATCATGCAGACACAAAGAATGACATGACCAGCACAACGCGTTTCAGGTGAAAGCACTCACCCTTAATCATGATACTGGATAGATGGTGCTGCAAAGCTTATATGCAAATGCTAATCAATGTAACAGATGTTTAAATTACTTCAGCACCTTACATGCACGAAATAGGTTTTACCATGAAAAACATTACATACATATACAATTAAAAAACAATGATACAATACAATACAATACAATAAAGTACACATTTTTCAATGGTTTTCTGGATTTGAAGATATATACGTTTATAACCAAACCAGTTACAGTGCGCCATTCAGTGTGTGCAGATATAACACCTTCAAGTTTAATGCACATATATATGTGCCAATACATCACATTTAAATACATAAATCTGCACTCAACAAATGGCGCACACGGGAATTTTTTTTTTCTTTTTTTTACAAACATATTTACTCATGTATATCCCCATGTATATGCACACATATTGCCCTTCTATATATGTGCTCAGTTGTCATACTATGTAAAAGCTTTTAAGTTCCGACATGGAAGTTTAATATCTATATTATGTGGATTTTCCTGCACTTCGGAGTACCTCAATGCTTATATATGAACTCAAATAGATTTATATACTTTGAAGGAAGCCTCATTTTTTATTGTCAAAAGTTTGTTTTAATTACAAAAAAAAAAAAAAAAACTTTTCAAAAACTATTTTTATTTTTTTGATTAAATCATTATTTAAACTATGCTTCAATGCAAAAAAACACATGGTTGTTCTATATTATGGTAGAACACAAAGCGCCATGTTGAATGTAACGCAATATAACCGCACAAGTCGCAGATGGTCTAAATTTGGTGTGAATTAAAAACGAAAGTAGGAGTTTTGGCTATGTATGCATGCACACTGCTTCTATATTTGTGCTCGATTTATATTGTGTAGGGGCTGTTAAGTTTGAACTAGAAGATTTAATATCTGTGTTATATAAGTTTCATCCTACTCAGGAAAAAATTCCTTTTTTTTTTTTTCTTCCTTTCCTTCTTTTTTCTCCTTTGTTATCAATTGATGTCTATGAAACATGCTTTAATAAATTTATATGCTTGAAAAGAAAAATACCACAGCCAAATATATAATGAGCTGACCTTCAGCTTTAACATTAGGGTTAAACTGCAACAATTGTTCCAAGGGGCTAAAACACACCCTATAGTTAGCATTTGTGAAAAAAAGAAAAACTTCTTTTCTTTTTTTTTTTTTTTTTCCTTTTGGAAAAACTTTTCCAAAAGCACCATATTGAGTGCAACACAATATAACCGCTCAAGTCGCAGATGGTATAAATTTGGTGTGAATTAAAAGCACAAGTAAGAGTTTTGGCTATGTATATATGCACACTGCCCTTCTATATTAGTGCTCGATTTATATTGTGTGGGGGCTGTTAGGTTTGAACTAGAAGGTTTGATATCTGTTATATAAGTTTCATCCTACTCAGGAAAAATTTATGAATTGAGGTATGTGAAACATACTTTAGTAAATTTGTATGCTTGCAAAGAAATACCACAACCAAAAATGTAATGAGCTGACTTTCAGCTTTAACATTAGGGGTTAAACTACAACAATTATTCCAGAGAGGCTAAAACACACCCTGCAGTTAGCATTTGTTGCAACCACACAGAGGGAGCCAAGTATCTCAAACAATGAGGGAAAAAAAAAAAAATTAATATCCTTCCCCCACAACAACTAAATAAGTGTGACGCCTATAGCCACATAAATCACAAGTGGTGTAAATTAAAAACGCACATTACAACTTTGGCTGAGGGTTCTTGAATTATAACATAATCATTGATGTATATTTGTTTCCCCCTTTATTTTTTTAAGCCAATATACCAATGTCATAACAATATGGCAATGGATTTATTGGGCACAATATTGTTTTTCCCACCCACCAAAAGCAGTGCAAAACAAGGCTTTAGTTTCTATCACCTAATAGAAAATCATGAGATCCCTGCGGAGATTCAAACCACAGGGAAAGGTGGTTTTTAATTTGAATATCCACCAGGCCTCTCTCTTACGCAAAAGTTTTTCCATGTTACCCCCTCTATGCGACTTTTGTATTTTTTCTATTCCATACACCCGCAAAGTATCCAATGTGCCTTGATGTTTGTTGATAAAATGTTTTGATAACTGAGATGTGCCCCCAGAGGTTTTTTTGTGTATTACATCATATATATGTTCTTTTATGCGTGTGTGCAGTTCTCGTTTTGTACTTCCAATATATTTTAGTTTGCAAGTTATGCATTCTGCCAAATACACTATATATGAACTTCTACAATTTATAAAAGTTTTTATCGCATAGCTACTGCTAGCATCACTGTTTTCAATAGATGTGATCTTTTTAGGAGTCAATGGGCACATTTTACACTGTTTTCTCGCACAATGGTAAAAACCCTTTAAAGACAGCCAGTTGGTGCCTAGAAGATTTGATTGTTTATTTTTATTTTTGATGTCACTTGGAGATAACTTATCCCCCAGTGACATTGCTATTTTGGCAACTACTCTACAATTATTATTGAGAATTTTTTTCAAGGTTTTGTCTGTTTTTAATATAGTTAGATTGCGGAAAAAAATCTTTCGTATGTCCAAAAACTGATTACTATATCGTAAGGCTAAAGTGATGGCTGAATTAGCAATTGGTTGTTTTTTAGTCGTGGTCTGAGTGGTGGTTTTTGTAGAATTAATTTTTGATTTTACAACCTTTTGTGCTCTATTTAACATCCATTCTTTGTAACCTCTTTTTTTGAGTCTTATACTAATGGTATCTACTTCAGTTTGGAGGTTTTTCTGAGAGTTGCAATTTCTATGCGCTCGTTGCATTTCTCCTACTGGTATGGCCTTGATGGTATGTGAGGGATGGTGACTTGCTGCATGCAAAATTGTATTTCCTGATACCTGTTTTCTATGGGTGCATGTTTCTATTAACCCAGTGTTAAGACCCGTCATTCGTAAGTCCAAAAAATTCACAGTGTGTTGTTGAAAATCCACCTTAAATTTTAGATTGAAAGGATTATTATTTATGTACATAGTGAGGTCAGATACGAGAGACCCACCGCCCGCCCATACCATGATGACATCATCGATGAATCTCCCGTACCAGACCACACATTCCACAAATGGATTACTGTCACAATAGATATATACCTCTTCCCACCAGCTCATAACTAAATTAGCGACTGACGGGGAATACTTAGCACCCATAGAAACTCCAGTTTTTTGAATAAAAAATTGGGAATCAAACAAAAAGTAATTGTTCGCCATAAGAAACCTGATAGCTTCTACTATGAAGGAAATTTTTTCGTTATCAAAATTTGAATATTTTGCCAAATGATGTTGGACTGCCATTATTGCTATTTGTTGGGGTATTGAAGTATAAAGAGAAATGACATCTGCTGTTATCCAGCCATAGGTATTTTGCCACTTTATATCATTAACTTAATTTAAAACACTAATAGTGTCCCTGAGGTAACCTGGAACACGGCGGGCCAGGGGCTGCAAAACAGAGTCAATCCACTGCCCCAGCCTCTCGCCCGCCGAGCCAATGCCCGATACTATGGGCCGCATGGGGGGTGGATTCTCCCCTTTATGTGTTTTAGGTAACCCATAGAGGATGGGTGTTCTGGGATTATTAATTTTAAGCCGCTCAGCGTATTTTTTGTCATAACAACCAAGGGAAGCCCCCTCATTGATTAGCTTGTGAATTTTCTTATTGATGGTGATGGTGGGGTCAGTGGCGACAGGGACATAAGTGTTGGTATCAGACACCAAAAGGCGCATCCAATCAATATAATCAGCTTTGTCCATTATTACCACCGATCCCCCTTTGTCAGATTTTTTGATTATAATATCTGAATTTTTCTCAAGTTGACAAAGTGCCTCTCTCTGTTGGACATTTAAGTTACTGAGATTGTTGTTTTTGCCAGATTTATGTAGCAGTCTCAGATCCCTCTCCATATTTTTTTGGAAGTTTACTATGGCTTCACATCTTTCATTTAACGGATAAAAATCCGGATTGGAAATACTAGGGGCAGAATCTCTACCATTGGGGGACTCTAGTTTGTATTGATCTCCCAACTCTTCCAATGTTAGCAATGCCATTTGTTCTTTAAATTTAAAATTTGTATACATATTTTCATGTTCAACTATATTGGCATCGGATTGCACAGTATCATCCCCAACAAAATGTTTTTTTACCACAACATTACGAACAAATTTGTTAATATCACACAATGTACCAAACAAATCAAAATTATTAGTTGGTGCAAAATTTAAACCCAGAGCAAGAAGTGCTCTTTGTGTTGCAGTAATGTCACAGGAAGATAAATTAATGACATCAAAATTTACATTAGAGTCTATGTCTTTTTGGGACGCAGGGTATAGCCTTTTGGATTTGTGTTTCCAACCTCTTCTTCTGCATTTCCTCTGAAATGATTTTGTTTTCTGTAGTAGTTTTTTGAAGGTTGAAGTGTTGATTCAGCAGATGATTCATCTGTGGTGTAACCCACGGAAGTATCTAGATCAGAGGAGCCAAATGAAACTTTGGATTTTAGCGTGGAAACACATCTATGCGAGTAAAATCGGTCCAACTGGGCTGAAAAATACTCGGCTGATTTTAGTTCACGTTAGGTGCGAGTGCAACGCAAGTGCGATGCTTTTTGCTCGCGTGTGTGTTGCGATTGCGATGCTAGTTTCATGCAACATCTTAATTAGATAAAAGCTATTACACATGTGTCATTTAATTAACCTATGGGAATGTGCTGTCACATTCATCTAATGTGCGAAGTTACTGCCACACTCGCAAATGTGAACGGTGGTGCGCGTGTGTGATGCTACTTTTAATCCCCTTCCATAGGAAATCATTGGGACAAATGGTGCGAGAAACTCGCAAAAAAGCAGCATGCTGCGATTTTTTTCTTGGTCCGATTTGGACTGAGAAAAAAATCGCAGATGAAAGCTGAATCATTGACTAACATGTGTCCGATTTCAATGCGAGTTTTTCTCGCATTGCTCTACTGCGAGAAACTCGCAAGTGAGAAGCAGCCCTTACTCTGGGAGTCTTTAGTATGGAACGCAGACTTTTCCATCTGTTGGTGTTTTCCCATCTGCCCCATTCATACACCTGGTTAGCTGAATAGTCATGTAAGTCTCTGTTTAACTTGCATTTTTTCATATCCATGATGCTTATTTCAATTTTATCAACTGCTGCTTGTATGCGATTAATCGTGTCCATGTAGTCTGCTTCAGAAGTGAATGTTTTTAGTGTGGATTTTGCTTCATCCAAGCCTGTCTGAGTCTCCTTGAGTGTGATTTCCTCATGTTCAATAATCAAGCCCATGAGTTTCAAGGAGCACGAGGATAGCGTGTCATTCCATTTAGAAACAAAGTTCTCAGAGTAAATTGTATTAGGAATTTTCTTCAGGCGTAAGCCCCTTGGAATAATAGATTTTTCAACATAATTTTTTAAGGTGGTTATATTCCACCAAATTCTATTTTCTTTCTCTGCTAATCTTTGCAGTGTTTTAACAGATTCATTGCTTATTGCAAAACCAGCAGGTGCATTGGTATCTGTGGCTCCAAACAGCAGTTTTGCTTTGTTCAGACGTTGACTGCAGTCATTCATGTTAAAGGCTGAATGAGCAAGAAGGGTAAAGTCCAGAAAACCAACTAGTTGTCTGCTAATTAAATATAGAGAGCAAAACACGGGAGTCCCGATAAGCAGAAAGTAAAAGTTCAATAGTATGAATCAGCTCACCGTGGAAAAAGCTCAGTCTTGATTTCGTCCTGGAGCACGGACAGGCACTGCCACAGCCCAAAATAATGCAAAAAGATGAGGATGTCCAGCTCTTCAGGCAAAAAAATTGATAAAAAAGGAGAAAAAAGAAGGAAAGGAAGGGAAAAAAAAAAAAAAAAAAAAAAAAAAAAAAAAAAAAAAAGGAATTTTTTCCTGAGTAGGATGAAACTTATATAACACAGATATTAAATCTTCTAGTTCAAACTTAACAGCCCCTACACAATATAAATCGAGCACAAATATAGAAGCAGTGTGCATGCATACATAGCCAAAACTCCTACTTTCGTTTTTAATTCACACCAAATTTAGACCATCTGCGACTTGTGCGGTTATATTGCGTTACATTCAACATGGCGCTTTGTGTTCTACCATAATATAGAACAACCATGTGTTTTTTTTGCATTGAAGCATAGTTTAAATAATGATTTAATCAAAAAAATAAAAATAGTTTTTGAAAAGTTTTTTTTTTTTTTTTTTTTTGTAATTAAAACAAACTTTTGACAATAAAAAAATGAGGCTTCCTTCAAAGTATATAAATCTATTTGAGTTCATATATAAGCATTGAGGTACTCCGAAGTGCAGGAAAATCCACATAATATAGATATTAAACTTCCATGTCGGAACTTAAAAGCTTTTACATAGTATGACAACTGAGCACATATATAGAAGGGCAATATGTGTGCATATACATGGGGATATACATGAGTAAATATGTTTGTAAAAAAAAGAAAAAAAAAAAAAATTCTGGTGTGCGCCATTTGTTGAGTGCAGATTTATGTATTTAAATGTGATATATTGGCACATATGTATGTGCATTAAACTTGAAGGTGTTATATCTGCACACACTGAATGGCGCACTGTAACTGGTTTGGTTATAAACGTATATATATCTTCAAATCCAGAAAACCATTGAAAAATGTGTACTTTATTGTATTGTATTGTATCATTGTTTTTTAATTGTATATGTATGTAATGTTTTTCATGGTAAAACCTATTTCGTGCATGTAAGGTGCTGAAGTAATTTAAACATCTGTTACATTGATTAGCATTTGCATATAAGCTTTGCAGCACCATCTATCCAGTATCATGATTAAGGGTGAGTGCTTTCACCTGAAACGCGTTGTGCTGGTCATGTCATTCTTTGTGTCTGCATGATAAAATAAAGACGTGATTTTTTTGCCTGAAGAGCTGGACATCCTCATCTTTTTGCATTATTTTGGGCTGTGGCAGTGCCTGTCCGTGCTCCAGGACGAAATCAAGACTGAGCTTTTTCCACGGTGAGCTGATTCATACTATTGAACAAAACCAATTACTTTTTTTTTGTCAAAAAATTATCACAAGTGAATGTGTGGACACAAAATATGTATCATATATATACAGCGTATTTTTTCAATTATAAATACTACTTACATAGCTTTTGAGGCTGCAGCCTCTATCCATACACATAGTCTCCAAAAAATCAAAATTGGCCATATATACATGCCCATAACAGCACACTATATATGCTACTCATTGTATGGCCCATGATTAAAATGAGACTATATACAGTCAGGGCCAGAAATATTTGGACAGTGACACAAGTTTTGTTATTTTAGCTGTTTACAAAAACATGTTCAGAAATACAATTATATAGATAATATGGGCTGAAAGTGCACACTCCCAGCTGCAATATGAGAGTTTTCACATCCAAATCGGAGAAAGGGTTTAGGAATCATAGCTCTGTAATGCATAGCCTCCTCTTTTTCAAGGGACCAAAAGTAATTGGACAAGGGACTCTAAGGGCTGCAATTAACTCTGAAGGCGTCTCCCTCGTTAACCTGTAATCAATGAAGTAGTTAAAATGTCTGGGGTTGATTACAGGTGTGTGGTTTTGCATTTGGAAGCTGTTGCTGTGACCAGACAACATGCGGTCTAAGGAACTCTCAATTGAGGTGAAGCAGAACATCCCGAGGCTGAAAAAAAAGAAAAAATCCATCAGAGAGATAGCAGACATGCTTGGAGTTGCAAAATCAACAGTCGGGTACATTCTGAGAAAAAAGGAATTGACTGGTGAGCTTGGGAACTCAAAAAGGCCTGGGCGTCCATGGATGACAACAGTGGTGGATGATCGCCGCATACTTTCTTTGGTGAAGAAGAACCCGTTCACAACATCAACTGAAGTCCAGAACACTCTCAGTGAAGTAGGTGTATCTGTCTCTAAGTCAACAGTAAAGAGAAGACTCCATGAAAGTAAATACAAAGGGTTCACATCTAGATGCAAACCATTCATCAATTCCAAAAATAGACAGGCCAGAGTTAAATTTGCTGAAAAACACCTCATGAAGCCAGCTCAGTATTCTATGGACAGATGAGACAAAGATCAATCTGTTCCAGAATGATGGGAAGAAAAAAGTTTGGAGAAGAAAGGGAACGGCACATGATCCAAGGCACACCACATCCTCTGTAAAACATGGTGGAGGCAACGTGATGGCATGGGCATGCATGGCTTTCAATGGCACTGGGTCACTTGTGTTTATTGATGACATAACAGCAGACAAGAGTAGCCGGATGAATTCTGAAGTGTACCAGGATATACTTTCAGCCCAGATTCAGCCAAATGCCGCAAAGTTGATCGGACGGCGCTTCATAGTACAGATGGACAATGACCCCAAGCATACAGCCAAAGCTACCCAGGAGTTCATGAGTGCAAAAAAGTGGAACATTCTGCAATGGCCAAGTCAATCACCAGATCTTAACCCAATTGAGCATGCATTTCACTTGCTCAAATCCAGACTTAAGACAGAAAGACCCACAAACAAGCAAGACCTGAAGGCTGCGGCTGTAAAGGCCGGGCAAAGCATTAAGAAGGAGGAAACCCAGCGTTTGGTGATGTCCATGGGTTCCAGACTTAAGGCAGTGATTGCCTCCAAAGGATTCGCAACAAAATATTGAAAATAAAAATATTTTGTTTGGGTTTGGTTTATTTGTCCAATTACTTTTGACCTCCTAAAATGTGGAGTGTTTGTAAAGAAATGTGTACAATTCCTACAATTTCTATCAGATATTTTTGTTCAAACCTTCAAATTAAACGTTACAATCTGCACTTGAATTCTGTTGTAGAGGTTTCATTTCAAATCCAATGTGGTGGCATGCAGAGCCCAACTCGCGAAAATTGTGTCACTGTCCAAATATTTCTGGATATAACTGTATATACTAAATGTCTATGTCGGCATTGTAGGGGATAGATTTATCAATAATGTCCAGCACATCAATCTACAAGGGAATAGCTAGCAACCATGTACATCAGCTCATTATATATGGTTAAATGTCCTATGTTCCATAGCATAGAGGGGAGCAGATCATATACATACTGGCTGTCATTGGCGTCCGGCGCTGATCCAGCTCACTGCGTCTATACTGGTTCTCCGTGCTCGGGCCGCAATGTCCTGGGTTGGATGACTGGTGACGCGGTGGCTGGATTAGCGTCAGCAAGACGCCATGACGACACGCGCGTCACTCAAGGTGGTTGAAGGTGATTGGAGGCAGGCACTATTTAAAGCCTGCACTCCAGGTGATTAGACACGCCCCCTGATGAAGGTTAAGAAGCCGAAACACGTGTCGGGAGTCCTATACTACAGCGGTAAATATATCCTACATTGCTTTGTAAATCTTTGTGGTTTGTTGCCTTTGGTATGCCGCAATATGTGGTAGCTACAATCTGCTTATGCCGCAATATGCGGTAGTGGTGATCGGCTTTCCCATGTCTATATTTATATGTGGTTAGCACATTATAGCAGAGTTTTTTTTATATATAGGCTCTGGGAAGATCCATGATATAGTGACACCTGCTGGCCACTTGTAGGAATCACACCCATGCAATAGGATCTACTTGTGCATTGATCCCAGTATGTATATGATCTGCCCCCCTCTATGCTATGGGACATAGGACATTTAACCATATATAATGAGCTGATGTAAATGGTTGCTAGCTATTCCCTTGTAGATTGATGTGCTGGACATTATTGATAAATCTATCCCCTACAATGCCGGCACAGACATTTAGTATATATATATAGTCTCATTTGAATCATGGGCCATACAATGAGTAGCATATATAGTGTGCTGTTATGGGCATGTATATATGGCCAATTTTGATTTTTTTTTTGGAGACTATGTGTATGGATAGAGGCTGCAGCCTCAAAAGCTATGTAAGTAGTATTTATAATTGAAAAAATCCGCTGTATATATATGATACATATTTTGTGTCCACACATTCACTTGTGATAATTTTTTGAAAATAAAAAATTCATTGGTTTTGTACAACTCTGATTATCATCTTTATTGGGCTTTGATCGTTTTTTCTCTTCCCCCTTTTTAAATACACATCCAGGTCCGACGTAATCCACATGACCCTGTCAGCTCTGCTACATGAAGATGCAGCAGCACTGTAGAACACGATCGCGCTGTGTCCTCTCCACGTAGCAATGAAGTGAATCGCGCTGTCACCAGAAACTTCACTTTGCAATGCAGACGTCAAGATTACCAAATCTGCCTATCTTTATCATTACAGGTAATAGCTCAGTGGAGAGAGTGCTCGCTTAAGAAGCATAATCTTACAAGTTCTAGTCCTGGTAAAGAATTTAATTTTTTTTTTTATTTTTAATTTTAAATTATAATTATAAATTTATAATTATTTAATTATGCACTGAGGGGAGGAGCCGGACATCAGCTGTGAGCCTCGGGACACACCTCTAATATCGGAACAGTTCACGGAATGAGGCTGCATTGCTCTCTTCTCTCTCTTCTCTCTCTCTTCTCCTCCCTCCTCCCTCCTCCTCTCCGACCTGGCGATGATCAGCTGATGCGGTCACCTGACAGAATCAGCAGACATTATAAGTCGAGTGGTGAGGCAGGCTTTTTACCGCCCGGCCGGCTAAACTATCAGCTGATGCTGTCAGACAGGAGTCTGCACTGAAGTGTGTAGTTTGTGGGGGGGGGGGTTTGCACTGATGCATCATCTGATTGTGTAAAAGCCACTGTGTCATGTGATTCAGGCCCTTGAACTGACACATCATCTGATTGCTTTGCCTTCAAGCAAACCGATCATATGATATTGGATCCAGATTGGATGGCGCGGGACCCTTGACCCAGGATTACTGCAGAGGGGGGTTCTTTATTTCAATAAACATATAGTCACTAATTGTGTTGTGTTTTATTTCTAATAAAAATATTTTTCTGTGTGTTGTTTTTTTTTTTATCTGTACTAGAAATTCATGGTGGACATGTCTAATATTGGTGTGACACCATGAATTTCGGGCTTAGGGCCAGGTGCGAATATACAGCTAGCCCTAACCCAATTATTACCCAGCGAGCCACCCATCACCAGGGCAGCTGAAAGAGTTGGATACAGCACCAGAAGATGGCGCTTCTATGAAAGCGCCATTTTCTGGGGCAGCTGCGGACTGCAATTCACAGCATGAGTGCCCAGAAAGCTTGGGCACCCTGAGCTGCGGATTCCAATCCCCAGCTGCTTAGTTGTACCTGGCTGGACACAAGAATTGGGCGAAGCCCACGTGATTTTTTTTTAATTATTTCATGAAATTCATTAAATAATTAAAAAAAAAGGGCTTCCCTATATTTTTGGTTCCCAGCCGGGTACAAATAGGCAACTGGGGGTTGGGGGCAGCCCGAAGCTGCCTACTGTACCTGGCTAGCATACAAAAATATGGCGAAGCCCACATAATTTTTTTGGGGGGGCAAAAAACTCCTGCATACAGTCCTGGATGGAGTATGCTGAGCCTTGCAGTTCTGCAGCTGCTGTTTGTCTGTATGGAGAAAAGCAGACAGCAGCTGCAGAACGACAAGGCTCAGCATACTCCATCCAGGACTGTATGCAGGAGTTTTTGCCCACCAAAAAAATGACGTGGGCTTCGCCATGTTTTTGTATGCTAGCCAGGTACAGCAGGTAGGTACGGCTGCCCCCAACCCCCAGCTGCCTATTTGTATCCGTCTGGGAACAAAAAAATAGGGAAGCCCTTTTTTTAACTATTTAATGAATTTCTAAAAAATCGATATGAGCTTCGCCCCATTTTTATGTCCAGCCAGGTACAACTGGGCAGCTGGGGATTGGAATCCGCAGCACAGATTATCCCGAGCCATTAAGAATCTCCAATTAAGGGTTAAAAAAAAAAGACACCACACAGAGAAAAAATACTTTAATAGAAATAAATGCACAGACACACTTAGAGACTCCATGTTCATTACCCCCTCACATCCCTCCACGATCCATGGTCTTCTGTCTTCTATCTCCTGCAACCCATGCAGCTCTGCTACATCAGACAGCGCTGCATGGGAGGAAGACGCTGCTGCTTCCCGTGCAGTCTATATCACTCAGTGAGTAGCAGAGGCTGCAGGCTGTAAGTGGTGACGTCACCGCTGACAGGCATGTTGCTATAGCAGCAGTGATCTCCGTTATTGACCGGCTGTGGCAGCCGGTGAATAATGGAATGGGGAAGCAGAACGGGGAGTCGACTGTGGAGACACGGGGCTCAGTGGGTGCTCTCGTCCTCTGGCCCAGCCGCCTTTAGAAAGACAGCGTGGCTCAGGGCTCATCCCAACTGAACGCCGGCCTCCTTAATCGTGGGCGTAACACTAGTCAGACAACACAGGGTGAAGGAACCATAATAATTAGACTTTATTGGATCCCCAAACAATTAACGGCACATAACACATAACCAGCAAATCACAAGTGTAACAGGCAACAGAGTCTCACCCTTCCACTGGCTCACCAGGAATTTAGAATGTCCATTCCTCAGAGGTTCCAGGGCTATTTACTCCAATCCAGCAGCACCCCACTTTTGGCGGGCACCCACCGAGAAAGGAATAATGCCAGATTTAGGAAGCTGTCTGAGGTCTGCAAAGTCTGTACCAGGTGACTGAACTGTCCCAACCTGAGTGTCCTCCTTAGGTAGTCCTGGTATGATGTTACAATCCTGGCAGCCGGAGTCGAAATCCCTAGGCTGTGGATATGGTCTCCAACAGGAACCGGAGTCCCTAGATTGAAGCCATAAGATATCCTGATCCTCTAGTCAGCTCCTAAGAGCTTAGATCCATCAGCATCCATCAACAACCCTGGTGGCTTAAAGAAATCCTCTCTTATAGCCACAGCCCTCCCTCTGGGCATACTGTGTCCTCATCGATTGGTTGGACAAGATTGCCTCTCCCATTGGATGAATCTCAAGCTGCATGGACAATGTTCATCCAAATGATGTCCACAGAAAGATTGAGGGTATACATGTAGTCTGGAATGCACAGACTAGATAATGGCTACAAAGGTAATCACTAGAGTTGAGCGCGGTTCGCGGTTCGAGGTTCTCCAGTTCTAGGCTCGAGTGATTTTGGGGCCTGTTCTAGATCGAACTAGAACTCGAGCTTTTTGCAAAAGCTTGATAGTTCTAGAAACGTTCGAGAACGGTTCTAGCAGCAAAAAAAACAGCTAATTCCTAGCTGGCTTTCCGCTGTAATAGTGTAAGTCACTCTGTGACTCACACTATTATGAAATTTCAGTGTATAGTGTGCGGGAACAGCGCCTTCAGATCACTGCTGTTTGTATAATGGCGATCGCCATTTTTTTTTTTTCCCTTGTCTTCCTTCCCTAAGCGCGCGCGTCTAGTGGGGAGGGCCATTATGGCAGCCAATCCCAGACACACACAGCTAAGTGGACTTTTAGCAAGAGAAGCAACGGCATGTGTGATAGGATGTCCATGTCACATGTCCCTGCATTATAAAAACGAGTATCTGCCCGTCCGGACGCCATTATCTCTTCTGCGTCCTTGGTGTCAGACATCACTGGCGCAGCTCCGTCCTTTGTCCTATCGCCGATACTGCTGTATGCGCTCCATACACAGCGCTGGACAGCTTAGGGATAGCACTTTCTATCAGTCCTTTTAAGGGCTCGTACCGGCAGGGTCAGAGCCATAGGTGACAGGTCCTGAAAACAGAGACAGCGTCTGTGTAGCTAAGGTCAGGGATTTCCTCGCTGCATTTCCCCATTAGGAGGGAATAGAAAGGCAGGCTTCCATTCCTCTACCCAGAGCCCCACAATCCTGGCACTGTACCCTCCTGTCCTCTGCACACTCCAACTCATTATAACTAAGCCATTATACTAGCAAACACTGAGTGTACCTAGTGGCATCCTAAACGTGGCTATTGGACTTTTGTATAGTCCCACTAGTGCAAAGATATTTGCAGCACGTCTGCCTGCATTGCACACTCAAACTCATTATAACTAAGCCATTATACTAGCAAACACTCAGTGTACCTAGTGGCATCCTAAACGTGGCTATTGGACTTCTGTATAGTCCCACTAGTCTCAATAAACAAGAGAACATATTAATTGTTCCAGTGTACATTAACATGAAAACCTACAGAGAAAACACTGAAACACATATTATATAAACAAAATGTTTATTATTGGATCAATTGAATAGAAGAGGTTAAAAAATACAAAAGTTAAGAGAAAGGAGATGAGGGGGGATACAAAACAGTGATAATACAAATGACCCCCAGTGGTCACCCTAAGCTTGTAATAGGGATGTAGGTACATGAAAAGTACAATCAATGCAAACAATGTTGAGTATACCTATGGAATAATGAAAACCGAATTAGTCCATATAGTCAAAAGATCATATAGAGCCGTAAATGTATGAAAAGTAAGGAGCATGAATAGTTAATCCTAAAAGGTCATAATTACCATTAATGGATATCTAGAAAATCCAATAGATACTCCTGACTGTGACAAAGGGGCTATTTTAAGAGGAAAATTCAGTTTGCATAAGACCATATGTATACAATGACAGATTTACACAATAGATGCTGAAAAAACTAGGACTGTAGAGAAAGTTCTTTATATACCTATGTACAGGCTCGGCTAGTGGGTAAGATCATATCAAAAAAATCCGTTTTAATGATGTATAGAGCACAGTATGCACCCCCTGTCAGATGGAGCAAAGATGGGGCGTATCGCACATGGATAGTCTAGTGCCTAGAAAGATGGTACTTAAGTATATGAGTACTAAATCATACCAACATATATATGAGCAATATAGGGAAATACATGTGTTCATAAACACCTCATATGTGCTCCATCAGGCTGGAGGACTCACATCAACCAGCAGTGATATAATCATTTAGCATAGTTACTGACCTGTTAATAGATTGTTATATACAGTTAGGTCCAGAAATATTTGGACAGTGACACAAATTTTGTTATTTTAGCTGTTTACAAAAACATGTTCAGAAATACAATTATATATATAATATGGGCTGAAAGTGCACACTCCCAGCTGCAATATGAGAGTTTTCACATCCAAATCGGAGAAAGGGTTTAGGAATCATAGCTCTGTAATGCATAGCCTCCTCTTTTTCAAGGGACCAAAAGTAATTGGACAAGGGACTCTAAGGGCTGCAATTAACTCTGAAGGCATCTCCCTCATTAACCTGTAATCAATGAAGTAGTTAAAAGGTCTGGGGTTGATTACAGGTGTGTGGTTTTGCATTTGGAAGTTGTTGCTGTGACCAGACAACATGCGGTCTAAGGAACTCTCAATTGAGGTGAAGCAGAACATCCTGAGGCTGAAAAAAATGAAAAAATCCATCAGAGAGATAGCAGACATGCTTGGAGTAGCAAAATCAACAGTCGGGTACATTCTGAGAAAAAAGGAATTGACTGGTGAGCTTGGGAACTCAAAAAGGCCTGGGCGTCCACGGATGACAACAGTGGTGGTGGATGATCGCCACATACTTTCTTTGGTGAAGAAGAACCCGTTCACAACATCAACTGAACTCCAGAACACTCTCAGTGAGGTAGGTGTATCTGTCTCTAAGTCAACAGTAAAGAGAAGACTCCATGAAAGTAAATACAAAGGGTTCACATCTAGATGCAAACCATTCATCAATTCCAAAAATAGACTGGCCAGAGTTAAATTTGCTGAAAAACATCTCATGAAGCCAGCTCAGTTCTGGAAAAGTATTCTATGGACAGATGAGACAAAGATCAACCTGTACCAGAATGATGGGAAGAAGAAAGTTTGGAGAAGAAAGGGAACGGCACATGATCCAAGGCACACCACATCCTCTGTAAAACATGGTGGAGGCAACATGATGGCATGGGCATGCATGGCTTTCAATGGCACTGGGTCACTTGTGTTTATTGATGACATAACAGCAGACAAGAGTAGCCGGATGAATTTTGAAGTGTACCGGGATATACTTTCAGCCCAGATTCAGCCAAATGCCGCAAAGTTGATCGGTCGGCGCTTCATAGTACAGATGGACAATGACCCCAAGCATACAGCCAAAGCTACCCAGGAGTTCATGAGTGCAAAAAAGTGGAACATTCTGCAATGGCCAAGTCAATCACCAGATCTTAACCCAATTGAGCATGCATTTCACTTGCTCAAATCCAGACTTAAGACGGAAAGACCCACAAACAAGCAATTCCTGAAGGCTTCGGCTGTAAAGGCCTGGCAAAGCATTAAGAAGGAGGAAACCCAGCGTTTGGTGATGTCCATGGGTTCCAGACTTAAGGCAGTGATTACCTCCAAAGGATTCGCAACAAAATATGTTAAATATATTTTGTTTGGGTTTGGTTTATTTGTCCAATTACTTTTGACCTCCTAAAATGTGGAGTGTTTGTAAAGAAATGTGTACAATTCCTACAATTTCTATCAGATATTTTTGTTCAAACCTTCAAATTAAACGTTACAATCTGCACTTGAATTCTGTTGTAGAGGTTTCATTTCAAATCCAATGTGGTGGCATGCAGAGCCCAACTCGCGAAAATTGTGTCACTGTCCAAATATTTCTGGACCTAACTGTATATAAGGATTCTATTTATTATCCATCAGTCCATGGAATATAGCATCGTTCAGTAATGACAAAAAAGGAGTATGTTCGGCATGTCTATTTGACCAGGAAAGGGGATATATATCATACAGGAATATATATTACCAAGTTGGTATACATGGAGATAAAAATGGAATAGTATACCCAGTGCACTAAATACTGCAATAGGGGGCTATAACTCCAGTTTGTAGCTATGTCCCTGAAGTCACAACAAGGCAGCTGAGCTGCTGAAAATATCAAGCCTGGAGAATACCGAAGCATACACATTAGAATGCATAGAATGAAAATCAATGAATTACTTACAAGCAAAACATTTTTTTTATAGAATATGTGTTTCAGTGTTTTCTCTGTAGGTTTTCATAGTCCCACTAGTGCACAGATATTTGCAGCACCTCTGCCTGCATTGCACACTCAAACTCATTATAACTAAGCCATTATACTAGCAAACACTGATTGTACCTAGTGTCATCCTAAACGTGGCTATTGGACTTCTGTATAGTCCCACTAGTGCACAGATATTTGCAGCACGTCTGCCTGCATTGCACACTCCAACTGATAGTTACTAAGTAGTGATGAGCGAGCATGCTTGTTACTACTCGGTACTCGCACGAGTATCACTGTACTCGGGCTATTCGGCGGGGACCGAGTAATCTCGCGATACTCGTGCTGTACTCGTGGTCTTCATCCCTGCATGTTGGTGCTCTTTTGAGAGCCAGCCCTCATGCAGGGATTGGCTGGCAGACCACTGCAATGCCACAGCCCTGTTAGTTGTGGAATTGCAGTGATTGGCCGGCCCGCACAGCGTGACCGAGCCTTTATACCGGCCGGCGCGCTGTGCTCTGCTCACAGCCATCCAGACAGTCAGTGCAGGGAGAGTGTCGCTGCTTCAGGGAAAGGTTTGCGGCCCTTTATAGCTATTTCCGTAGCAGGGCTGCAAACAGTGTGACCAAAAGTCCTTCTCAGGACTATTGTAGTTGTATACAGGCAGGCAGGGTATAGCCAGGTCGGAGTACAGTAGCAGAGTCCTTCTCAGGACTATTGTTGCTGTATACAGGCAGGGTATAGCCAGGTCGGAATACAGGCTGGTGACCAGAAGAGTCCTTGTCAGGACTATTGTAGCAGTATACAGGCAGGCAGGCAGGCAGGGTATATAGCCATTCCTAGTGGTGACCGTATACCAGCCTTCATCATATCTGGGGCTGGTGTACACAGTCTAAAACAGTCCAGATAGTGTCAGACTTCTCAGTAATTGTCGCTCTTAAAAACCTGTTAGGTTCTTAGTGCGTCCGTGCTTGCATTTAAAAACCGCACGTGTGTGCCTGTCGGTGGCAGCGTACAGGTGCACTTGTGTGCGTTTTTACCAAACTATTATATAACGCACAAGTGTAGTGTATAATACACGTCAGTCAGCAGTGGCTGATAGTGTCAGACTTCTCAGTAATTTTTGCTCCTAAAACCTGTTAGGTTCTTAGTGCGTCCGTGCTTGCATTTAAAAACCGCACGTGTGTGCCTGTCGGTGGCAGCGTACAGGTGCACTTGTGTGCATTTTTACCAAACTATTATATAACGCACAAGTGTAGTGTATAATACACGTCAGTCAGCAGTGGCTGATAGTGTCAGAGTTCTCATTAATTTTTGCTCCTAAAACCTGTTAGGTTCTTAGTGCGTCCGTGCTTGCATTTAAAAACCGCACGTGTGTGCCTGTCGGTGGCAGCGTACAGGTGCACTTGTGTGCGTTTTTACCAAACTATTATATAACGCACAAGTGTAGTGTATAATACACGTCAGTCAGCAGTGGCTGATAGTGTCAGAGTTCTCATTAATTTTTGCTCCTAAAACCTGTTAGGTTCTTAGTGCGTCCGTGCTTGCATTTAAAAACCGCACGTGTGTGCCTGTCGGTGGCAGCGTACAGGTGCACTTGTGTGCGATTTTACCAAACTATTATATAACGCACAAGTGTAGTGTATAATACACGTCAGTCAGCAGTGGCTGATAGTGTCAGAGTTCTCATTAATTTTTGCTCCTAAAACCTGTTAGGTTCTTAGTGCGTCCGTGCTTGCATTTAAAAACCGCACGTGTGTGCCTGTCGGTGGCAGCGTACAGGTGCACTTGTGTGCGTTTTTACCAAACTATTATATAACGCACAAGTGTAGTGTATAATACACGTCAGTCAGCAGTGGCTGATAGTGTCAGAGTTCTCATTAATTTTTGCTCCTAAAACCTGTTAGGTTCTTAGTGCGTCCGTGCTTGCATTTAAAAACCGCACGTGTGTGCCTGTCGGTGGCAGCGTACAGGTGCACTTGTGTGCGTTTTTACCAAACTATTATATAACGCACAAGTGTAGTGTATAATACACGTCAGTCAGCAGTGGCTGATAGTGTCAGAGTTCTCATTAATTTTTGCTCCTAAAACCTGTTAGGTTCTTAGTGCGTCCGTGCTTGCATTTAAAAACCGCACGTGTGTGCCTGTCGGTGGCAGCGTACAGGTGCACTTGTGTGCGTTTTTACCAAACTATTATATAACGCACAAGTGTAGTGTATAATACACGTCAGTCAGCAGTGGCTGATAGTGTCAGAGTTCTCATTAGTTTTTGCTCCTAAAACCTGTTAGGTTCTTAGTGCGTCCGTGCTTGCATTTAAAAACCGCACGTGTGTGCCTGTCGGTGGCAGTGTCAGGATCCATATTGTCCCTGGATAGAGATGTGCATGAGGGCCTCAAAACATTGTTCCCATTGCAAAGGAGCGGGTATCCTGTCGTAATGCCCATTCTGAAAGAATGGGCGAAAAAATTTACCACTGGGGTATACCTGAAACAACGGCCTAACTATTGTAACGGTCACCATGATGGCGCATGAGGAGAAGGAAGAGCAGTCCAGCGATTAGCCAAAGTCGAGAAGTGTGTTACCATGGGTGAGTGGAGGTACATGGCAAAATCCCGTTACAAACTTTAAATTCCGCTGTCATTTGCTGGTGGTGTGGTGAAGTCTGGCCCAATCCAACCCTTGTTCATCTTGATCAGAGTCAGCCTGTCAGCATTTACAGTTGACAGGCGGGTGCGTTTATCTGTAATGATTCCACCTGCGGCACTAAAAACACGCTCTGACAAAACGCTAGCGGCAGGGCAGGCCAGGACTTCCAAAACGTAGAGAGCCAATTCATGCCACGTGTCCAGCTTGGATACCCATTAATTGTAAGGCACAGAGGAATGTCGGAGTACAGTTGTTTGATCTGCAAGGTACTCCTTGAGCATCTGGGCAAACTTAGGATTTCTTGTGGCACTACCCCGCACCCCAGGGGCTGTGGTATGTGAGGGGCTGAGAAAACTGTCCCACATCTTAAAGACTGTTCCCCTACCTCTGGCGGATTGGACTTGTGCCCCTCTCGGCTGTACGCCTTGGTTGTCCACTGATTCCTGACCTATGCCGCTAGCGTTTTGTGAGGGGAATGCTTTGCCTACTTCCGTGACTATGGCCTTCTGGAACTGCTGCATTTTTCCTGACCTCTCCGCCTCGGGAATAAGAGACATAAAGTTCTCCTTTTAGCGTGGGTCTAACAGTGTTACCAACCAGTAATGACTGTCGGCCAAGATGTTCTTAACGCGAGGGTCACGAGACAGGCAGCTTACCATAAAGTCAGCCATGTGTGCCAGACTCTTAACAGCCATCACTTCAGTATCCTGACCAACACGATGACTGAACATGCTGTCCTCCTTCTCCTCCTCATCATCTACCCTGTCCTCTGGCCAGCCACGCTGAACCGAGGATATGACTGCATGTCATATCCTCAATTTGGCCAGAGAGTTGCTCCATGTCTTCATCCTCCTCCTCGTCATAGTCCTCCA
Organism: Anomaloglossus baeobatrachus; assembly: GCF_048569485.1. Taxonomy (NCBI): domain Eukaryota; kingdom Metazoa; phylum Chordata; class Amphibia; order Anura; family Aromobatidae; genus Anomaloglossus; species Anomaloglossus baeobatrachus. The sequence goes on from NC_134354.1 coordinate 351,013,980, forward strand.
CTGCACGTTGTGATGAGACGAGGCTGGGCTGTGTGTTATCACCCACACCCACTACTGTTTCTTGCTCAAACTCATCGCGCTCCGCCTGCAATGCATCATGGTTGTTTTTTGAGCAGAGACCATTTTAGAAGGCAGAGAAGCGGTATGGTGACGCTAATAATGTCGTCATCGCCGCTCACCATCTTGGTGGAGTCCTCAAAGTTTTGGCGGATGGTACATAGGTCGGACATCCATCTCCACTCCTCAGGTGTTATGTGTGGAGTTTGACCCATTTCCTGACGGCTTAGGTGATGCAGGTACTCAACAACTGCCCTCTTCTGCTCACATATCCTGACCAACATGTGCAGAGTTGAATTCCAACGCGTGGGGACATCACACACCAGTCTGTGAGCCGGAAGATGCAAATGGCGCTGAAAGCCGGCAAGGCCGGATGAAGCAGTAGGTGACTTTCGAAAATGTGCAGACAGGCGGCGAACGTTTACCAGCAGATCAGACAGCTCTGGGTATGACTTTAGAAACCGCTGAACCACGAGGTTGAGCACATGGGCCACGCATGGAACATGTGTCAGCTGGCCTCGCCTCAAAGCCGCCACCAGGTTCCGGCCATTGTCACACACGACCTTTCCTGGCTTTAGGTTCAGAGGTGTGAGCCAGTGATCTGCCTGCTGTTTCAGAGCTGTCCACACCTCTTCTGCATTGTAGGGTTTGTCACCTATGCAGATTAGCTTCAGCACAGCCTGTTGCCACTTCGCCGAGGCAGTGCTGCAGTGCTTCTGTGTCGCCCTGGACAAGCAAGGGGCCACAGAGCACAACACTTACACACCCCACACTCCCTGCAGGCATATCATAGTCAAAACACAAAATCCTTGTTGCCTTCCCCAGGGGCTGTTGTCCACACCAGGGGGTGGAGCCAGGCGGTTGGTCTCCACCCACCAAGGAGGAGGGAAAACACAGGCAGTGAGAGTTAAGCTAAGGAAGTGGAAGGAGGAAAGTAGTAGAGAGGAGAAAAGTGACAGCAAAGAGCCTGAAGTTGGTCCGGGTGTGTGGCCCGGACAGGACAGCAAGGTTGGCAGGATGTGGTGACCGTCTGCAGTGGAGGCCGATTGGAGTCTGCCGTAAGGACCGTGGACGGGTGGTGACCCGGCCGTACCGGACCGGTATACAAAGAGAAGCCAGCACCATTGGCAGGGGCCTTTCGGATCCCGGCAAGGCTTGGTGTCGCCGTGAATTTGCCAAATCCGTTAGTGAAGGGGACCTCAGGGTTTCCAAACAGCCAAGTCACGATAGAAGGCAACCGTCCAACCGTGAAGGGGAGACACCGCCACCGCCAAGGGCAACCGTCTCCCAGGGCCAGCGCCTGTGGGCAAAAGGGGCTCCTCCGGCCCATATCCAGGTCGGGGAGCGGGTTACCGGTGGGAAACCATCACTACCAACACTGAACTTAGGTGCAGGGAGAGACAGTCATCACTAACCTGCAGGGAGGAACAACCGCAGCCGTCCGAGGGACCCGTCCATCCAGCCACTTGTTTTACCGTGAACTGTGTCATCATCATTGGGCTGAGTGAGTACCTCCGTGCCATGCGGCACAGCGCTGCCCCTACGACCCTGCACCTCATCAGGCCCCGCAACCCACCTGTCATCCATCTCTACCCCATCACCGGGCCCTGGGACAACCAACCCCCATACCCACGGAGGGGAGAAATAACAACAAAGCTGCTTCCTGTCACAGGCTCCCGGGATCCCCGTCCAGAGCAGCGGTGGTGTCCACACAATCACCACAACCGTGGGTGGCGTCACGGACAATATCCCCAAAACCCAAACGACCCCTTTTCACTCACGGGCGATGAGCGCCGCTCGAGTCCCTGGGATCCGGCCATCGCTCGAGCCACTGAGCAGCAGCAGCCGTAGAGCAGCAGCAGCCGGACCCGAGCAGTGGGAGAGCGCAGCGTCCCCTCCTCCGCCCGCGACACTTCCAGCTTGGGACTGGTGTGTAGGGTAAAGTGGATGAGGATGCGCAGGAGGAGGAGGAGGCTGAGGAGCATGACATTCTGGAGCTGTAGAGTGTGGGTGAAACCCTGACTGAGGTAGGGCCTGCAAAACTTGGTGTGTGAAGGACGTGTTCCGTCCCTCGCTCAGACTGGGTCCCAGCTTCCACAATATTAACCCAGTGTGACGTCAACGAGATGTAGCGGCCTTGCCCACATGCACTTGTCCACGTGTCTGTGGTTAGGTGGACTTTGGCTGAAACAGCGTTGTTCAGGGCACGTGTGATGTTTTGTGACACGTGGTTATGCAATGCGGGGACGGCACACCGGGAGAAATAGTGGCGGCTGGGGACCGAGTAATGTGGGACAGCTGCCACCATCAGGTCGCGGAATGCTTCTGTCTCAACCAGCCTAAAAGGCAACATTTCCAGCGCAAGCAGTCGCGAAATGTTAGCATTTAGAAGTGTGGCATGTGGGGCGTTGGCAGTGTATTTGCGCCTGCGTTCAAAGGTTTGCTGATTGGATAACTGAACGCTGCGCTGGGACAAGGACGTGCTTGATGATGGTGTTATTTCTGCGTGGGCAACTGCAGGTGCAGGGCCGGAGGAGGCTTTTTCGCGGGCAGCATGGACAGGGGATTGGCTCGCATGCACAACAAGCGAAGACGTAGCAGTGACATCAGCAAGCACTGCTCCTCGACTCTGTTGTACATCCCACAAAGTCGGGTGCTTGGCTGACATGTGCCTGATCATGCTGGTGGTGGTCAGGCTGCTAGTTTTGGTACCCCTGCTGATGCTGGCACGGCAGGTGTTGCAAATGGCCTTTTTAGAATCATCTGGAGCCAACTTAAAAAACTGCCAGACTCGGGAAGACCTAACATTTGTACAGGCACCTTGTGTCGTGTTGTTCCGGGGAACAGTTGCCTGACGTCTGCCTGGGGCCACCACCCTGCTTCTTACTGCCTGTTGGGATGCTACGCCTCCCTCCCCCTGTGCACTGCTGTCCTCGCTCTGCATATCCTCTCGCCAGGTTGGGTCAGTTACTGGATCATCCACCACGTCGTCTTCCTCTTCCGCACCCTGCTCCTCCTCCTGACTTCCTGACAATTGTGTCTCATCATCGTCCACCCCTTGTTGAGACACGTTGCCAACTTCGTGAGAATGTGGCTGCTCAAATATTTGGGCATCTGTACATACGATCTCCTCATGACCCACTTCAACATGAGCTGGCGAGAGGCCAGAATGTGCGAATTGAAACGTGAACAGCTCTTCCGAGTGTCCAAGTGTGGGATCATTAATGTCCGAGGACGTGTACTCAGCCTTGTGGTAGGAAGGAGGATCAGGTTCTGAAATGTGCGGTGCAGTATCACGGCTACTGACACTTGACCGTGTGGAAGACAGAGTGTTTGTGGTGGTGCCAATCTGACTGGAAGCATTATCCGCTATCCAACTAACAACCTGTTGACACTGGTCTTGGTTCAAGAGCGGTGTACTGCTGCGGTCCCCAAGAATTTGGGACAGGACGTGCGAGCGACTAGATGTGGCCCTTTGTTGTGGCGAAATTAGAGCTTGCCCACGACCTCGGCCTCTGCCTGCACCACCATCACGTCCACTTCCTTGTTCCTTGCCAACGCCCTTGTGCATTTTGCAATGCTGTGGTGACGTGTATTCACTAGACTTGTGCGTTATATAATTGTGCTTCTTACTGCCTGTTGGGATGCTACGCCTCCCTCCCCCTGTGCACTGCTGTCCTCGCTCTGCATATCCTCCTGCCAGGTTGGGTCAGTTACTGGATCATCCACCACGTCGTCTTCCTCTTCCGCACCCTGCTCCTCCTCCTGACTTCCTGACAATTGTGTCTCATCATCGTCCACCCCTTGTTGAGACACGTTGCCAACTTCGTGAGAACGTGGCTGCTCAAATATTCGGGCATCTGTACATACAATCTCGTCATGGCCCACTTCAACAGGAGCTGGCGAGAGGCCAGAATGTGTGAATGGAAACGTGAACGAACAGCTCTTCCGAGTGTCCAAGTGTGGGATCAGTAATGTCCGTGGACGTGTACTCGGCCTGGTGGTAGGAAGGAGGATCAGGTTCTGAAATGTGCGGTGCAGTATCACGGCTACTGACACTTGACTGTGTGGAAGACAGAGTGTTTGTGGTGGTGCCAATCTGACTGGAAGCATTATCCGCTATCCAACTAACAACCTGTTGACACTGGTCTTGGTTCAAGAGCGGTGTACTGCTGCGGTCCCCAAGAATTTGGGACAGGACGTGCGAGCGAGTAGATGTGGCCCTTTGTTGTGGCGAAATTAGAGCTTGCACACGACCTCGGTCTCTGCCTGCACCACCATCACGTCCACTTCCTTGTTCGTTGACAACGCCCTTGCGCATTTTGCAATGCTGTGCTGATGTGTATTCACTAGACTTGTGCGTTATATCCAAGTTTTTGCAAAACGCACACAAGTGCAGCGGAAAGCTGCCACCAACAGGCACACACGTGCGGTTTTTAAATGCAAGCACGGAGGCACTAAGAACCTAACAGGTCTCTATCCAGGGACAATGTGGAGCCTCCCAATTTTTGGCTGCCCTGCCAAAGGGCTATACTACAATAGACCCACTTCCTTACAATAGGCACTTCAGGTTTACAGGCCCTCATGCACGTCTCTATCCAGGGACAACGTGGAGCCTCCCAATTTTTGGCTGCCCTGCCAAAGGGCTATACTAAAATAGACCCACTTCCTTACAATGGGCACTTCAGGTTTACAGGCCCTCATGCACGTCTCTATCCAGGGACAACATGGAGCCTCCCAATTTTTGGCTGCCCTGCCTAAGGGCTATACTATAATACACCCACTTCCTGACAATGGGCACTTCAGGTTTACAGGCCATCATGCACGTCTCTATCCAGGGACAACGTGGAGCCGCCCAATTTTTGGCTGCCCTGCCTAAGGGCTATACTATAATACACCCACTTCCTGACAATGGACACTTAATGTTTTGAGGCCCTCATGCACGTCTGTATGCAGGGGCATTGGTGAACCTCCCAATTTTGGACTGCCCTGGCAAAGGAAAATACTACAAAGACTCACTTCCTCAAAATGGGCACATTAGACTCAGAGGCCTTTATGTACGTCTCTTCTCAGGGACATCGGAGTGCCACACAATGTTTTACGTAAAATCTTTCATGTATTAATCTCAAAAAGTAACATACATTAGCTCTATCTCACTATTGGGTATGTGCCCTTAACATTTCCGCCATGAAAATTCATTTTGATGTCATTTTGGAAGGTTTTCTGGTGAGTCCGTAAAAATGGTGTAAAACGCGGACAAAATTGTTCACAGCTGTGACTTTTGAGTGATAAATGCTTCAAGGGGTCTTCCCCATGCTGTTGCCATGTCATTTGAGCACTCTTCTGAGACTTTTGTGCCATTTTTAGGGTTTCTACATGCTGCCAGTGGTCATTTCACAAAAATACTCGGGTCTCCCATAGGATAACATTGGGCTCGGTGCTCGGGCCGAGTACACGAGTATCTTGGGATGCTCGGCCCGAGCCTCGAGCATCCGAGCTTTTTAGTACTCGCTCATCACTATTACTAAGCCATTATACTAGCAAACACTCAGTGTACCTAGTGGCATCCTAAACGTGGCTATTGGACTTTTGTATAGTCCCACTAGTGCAAAGATATTTGCAGCACGTCTGCCTGCATTGCACACTCAAACTCATTATAACTAAGCCATTATACTAGCAAACACTGAGTGTACCTAGTGGCATCCTAAACGTGGCTATTGGACTTCTGTATAGTCCCACTAGTGCAAAGATATTTGCAGCACCTCTGCCTGCATTTGTCACGCTCCCCAGCTCCCGTGCCACGGTCCCCGGCTCCCCTGCCTTGCTTACCGGCTCCCCTGCCACGCTTCCTCGCTCTCAGGCCGCGCTCCGCCGCTCCCGTGCCAGGCCTCCCGGTCCCCCGCTCCACAGCCTTCCTGCTTCATCGCCTGTGGTCCCCAGGCAGCCCGGTCCCCGCTCCCGGCGCCCGTCGGCTACTCAGCCCCAGCCCGGCTCTCCTGCTTCCTGCTCACCGCTCTCTGCCCTGGCTTCTGGCACCCGGGCCTCGCGCATGCGCATTAGGGCGTGCGCGCGGTCATTGACCCTCTCTTAAAGGGCCAGTGTCCTCCAACAGGATATTGGTGAATCAGGTACAGTGTATATAGGGGAATCCTTTCCAAGTGGGCGGGGCCTGTTCTTCGTGTTTTGCTAAGCTAGGAGTCAGGTCTCCTTGTGTCTTGCGATATACTCACCTTTCTCTCTCCTAGAGCCGCTCCTGCCTCGCCATCCGGTCCTGACAATTCCCGAACTCCGAACGGTGACTGTCCGCCATCCCGTCAGTCCATACCATCTCTGATCCCTGTGGTGACCCGTCTTCTCGCTCCGTTGGTTCCGGACTCTGCCTGACAACATCTCGGCCTCCGAACCTGAGCTCCGTCACCCGGACTACCTTCGGTGACTCCATGGTCCCAGGGACTTCTACACTCCACTTCCTTGAACGGACTCTCCTGCTACCTGTAGTGCTCCGGCTACCGGACCCCTTGCCTTCAGTGAGGTGTTCGGCCCAGTGGATCCACCTCCTGGGTCTGCCCGTCCACCCAGCCCTAACAGTAAGAACAGGCCATGGATCCCGCCGAAGCACTAGCGGCCTTGCAGCAGGAACTCACATGCCAGCGCGAGACCCAGACCCGCATGCTGAACTTCATGTCTTCTGTGGATACCCGCCTGAACACGCTACAAGCGACGGCCACATCCTTGGCATCTCAGGTTTCCACTGTACAATCCACGGCCACAGCTCCCGTGGCCGCCTCCTCGGATGCTTCCAGACTTCGTTTGGCCTCACCACCCCGGTATGCCGGAGATCTCAAGACCTGCAGGGGATTCATCAATCAATGCTCTCTCCATTTCAAGCTGCTGTCGCACCTTTTTGCCTCTGACCAAGCCAAGGTCGCGTTCATGATGTCCCATCTAGAGGGAGAGGCACTGGCCTGGATGAACCCCTAGTGGTAAAAGGAGGACCCTGTAACCACAAACATCCAGGACTTCCTGCAGGCATTTAGAACCACCTTCGACGAACCCGGCCGTGCCGCCGCATCCGCCTCATCACTCCTCAGGCTACGTCAGGGGACCATGACGGTGGGGCAGTATGCCATCCGCTTCCGCACTTTGGCCTCAGAATTGGGCTGGAACAATGAAGCCCTCACCGCCGCCTTCTGGGAAGGACTCTCCAGTCGTATTAAGGACGAGCTGGCAGGCCGCGACGTTCCTTCTACTCTGGATGCCCTGATCGCACTAGCCACCCGCGTGGACCTCAGATTCCAGGAATGATCCAAAGAGGTGTCCCGTGAGAGACGTCCGATACGGCATTCCTCTCCTCCGCAGAAGCCCGCCGTACTTCAGTCAACGTCGTCTGGTGTCTCGGTCCACGAGCCCATGCAGATTGACCGTTTGCGGCAGTCCGAACAACGCCGAGCAGAACGGCTCGCCAAGGGCCTCTGCTTCTACTGCGGAGAGGGCACACATCTTCTACGCTCCTGTCCAGAGAGGCCGGGAAACGCCAAAGCCTAGGGCTGGTAGGAGAGGCCACCCTAGCTGCTGGGACTCTCTCAGACCCGGTTACGTGGACTGTTCAAGTGACAACAGGAGAGACGCGGTTCACGGCCGAGGCGTACCTCGATTCCGGGGCAGCAGGCAATTTCATCCAGCAGGCCACGGTGGACAAGTATCAGGTGCCTGTTACTCCACTCGACAAACCCCTCGTGATTGCCTCTGTAGACACCATCTCGTGGATCACCAAGCCGGTGGAACTACGTATTGGTGCCCTGCACACCGAGAACATCGCTCTCTACGTCCTCCCACACATGTCCCATCAAATCCTGCTGGGACTCCCCTGGTTACGGACACACGAACCCTCAGTCAGCTGGGGTACGGGTGAAATCACCCGATGGGGCTCCTCTTGCCACGAGAACTGTCTGAAGACTATACAGCCCATCCGACGCCCTCCGGTTCCGGAGTCCCTACCGGGACTGCCCTCGGCCTATTGGTCCTTCGCGGACGTCTTTGATAAAAAGGAGTCCGAAGTACTGCCGCCACATCGTCCTTACGACTGTGCCATCGACCTACTCCCGGGAACTACACCACCTCGAGGACGGATATATCCGCTGTCTCCTGCTGAAACAAGGGCCATGTCTACTTACATCACAGAGAACCTGGCAAGAGGATTCATTCGGAGATCCTCCTCTCCTGCTGGAGCAGGCTTCTTCTTCGTTAAGAAGTAAGAGGGCGACCTACGCCCATGCATTGACTACCGGGGATTAAACCAAATCACCGTGAAAAATAAATACCCCCTGCCGCTCATCCCCGAATTGTTTGATCGGCTTAGAGGAGCTCGTGTGTTTACCAAGTTGGATCTTCGGGGTGCCTACAACCTGGTCCGCATCCGCTCTGGGGACGAATGGAAGACCGCATTCAATACTCGCGATGGGCACTATGAATACTGTGTGATGCCCTTCGGCCTGTGTAACGCACCAGCAGTCTTTCAGGAATTGGTGAACGACGTGTTCCGGGACCTTCTCTACGTCTGTGTGGTGGTGTATCTGGATGACATCCTGGTCTTCTCTCCGGACCTCCAGACCCACAGAGAGAACGTGCAGCTGGTACTACAAAGACTGAGGGAGAATCGTCTGTACGCCAAGTACGAGAAGTGTGTCTTCGAGCAGTCTTCTCTTCCCTTCCTGGGTTACGTAATCTCCGACACCGGCATGCAGATGGACCCGGAGAAGGTCTCTTCCATTCTCAACTGGCCTCCTCCTTCCGGACTGAAGGCAATCCAACGCTTTCTGGGATTCGCAAACTATTATCGTCAGTTCATCCCTCACTTCTCTGCTCTGACGGCACCTCTCTCCGCCTTGACCAAGAAGGGGGCTAATCCAAAGGACTGGTCACCTGCGGCCGACGCCGCGTTTGGCTCCCTGAAACAGGCATTTGCTTCCTCTACTGTGCTCCACCGTCCTGAGTTAAACCGACAGTTCACCTTGGAGGTGGATGCCTCCTCCTCAGGAGCCGGAGCAGTGCTCATGCAGAAGTCCTCCTCCGGGAAGATGGTTACTTGCGGTTTCTACTCCAAGAGCTTCTCAGCGCCTGAACGCAACTACACCATCGGTGACCGAGAGCTATTGGCCGTCAAACTGGCTCTGGAGGAATGGCGCTACCTTCTGGAGGGAGCAGTGTACCCTGTGATCATATACACGGACCACAAGAACCTGGAATACCTGCGGTCCGCTCAGCGACTGAACCCACGGCAAGCCAGGTGGTCCTTGTTCTTTGCCAGGTTCGATTATCAGCTCCATTTTCGACCCGCGGACAAGAATGTACGAGCAGATGCCTTGTCCAGGTCATTCATGCCCATGGAGCAGGAGGAGGAGACATCCCAGCCCATCATCTGCCCTAGTAAAATCATTCCGGTGGCCCCTGTCACCCTGGCCCAGATACCACCCGGGAAGACCTATGTCTCTGAGACTGACAGGCAAAAAGTGTTGCACTGGGGCCATGCCTCGAAAATAGCCGGCCATGCTGGTCAGAAGAAAACATGGAGTACAATTGTACGTCACTACTGGTGGCCATCCCTTCGCACGGACGTCGCTTCTTTTGTCTCAGCCTGCTCCTCTTGTGCCAGGAACAAGACGCCCAAACACCTGCCATATGGCCGTCTTCTGCCTCTGCCTATACCCTCCGTTCCGTGGCAACACGTTGCAATGGACTTTATTACGGACTTGCCCCTGTCCTCCGGACACACTGTCATATGGGTCGTGGTGGATCGGTTCTCCAAAATGGCTCATTTCGTCCCTATGGCTGGACTGCCTTCTGCCCAGGAACTCGCTGACGCCTATGTACAACACATCTTCCGGTTGCATGGCTTTCCATCACACATTGTGTCCGACAGAGGAACTCAGTTCACCTCCCGCTTCTGGAGGGCTCTCTGCAAACATCTGGGAGTGACTCTGGACTTTTCTTCAGCCTACCATCCTCAGTCGAATGGCCAAGTGGAACGAGTCAATCAGATCTTGACCTCCTTCTAACGTCACTACGTCAACGCCCATCACGACGACTGGTCCACGCTTCTTCCTTGGGCTGAATTCTCCCATAACCATCACATCAGTGAGTCCTCCTCCAGCTCTCCCTTCCATGTCGTTTACGGACTTCAGCCTTCCGTCCCTTTACCTGTATCCTCTTCCTCGGATGTTCCTGCTGCTGATGCTGCAGTCCGTGACTTTGCAACAATTTGGGACTCTGTCAAGGTGTCCCTTGGACGTGCTTCCCTGCGGATGAAGAGACACGCAGACAAGAGGCGTCTGGATCCTCCGTGTTTCTCTCCAGGAGATCTGGTCTGGCTTGCTTCCAAGTACGTCCGATTGAAGCTACCATCATACAAGCTGGGTCCTCGCTACATCGGGCCGTTTAAAGTCATCAGCAAAATAAACGAGGTCTCCTACAAGCTGCAGCTCCCGGCCACGATGAGAATACCCAACTCCTTCCACGTCTCCCTGCTCAAGCCGGTTGTCCTTGGTCCCTTCTCCGCTGCTGCCAGTTCTGCTCCTCCTCCTATTGCTGATGATGACATCTATGCGGTAAGGGATATCGTGGCCATGAAAACCGTGCGGGGCCGACAGTTCTTCCTGGTGGACTGGGCAGTGTATGGTCCTGAGGATAGGTCCTGGGAACCCCGGGAGAATGTGGGTACTCCCCTGATACGTGCCTTCCTGTCCCGGTTGCGGGGAGGGGGGCGTGGGGGAGGGGGTACTGTCACGCTCCCCAGCTCCCGTGCCACGGTCCCCGGCTCCCCTGCCTTGCTTACTGGCTCCCCTGCCACGCTTCCTCGCTCTCAGGCCACGGTCCGCCGCTCCCGTGCCAGGCCTCCCGGTCCCCCGCTCCACAGCCTTCCTGCTTCATCGCCTGTGGTCCCCAGGCAGCCCGGTCCCGCTCCCGGCGCCCGTCGGCTACTCAGCCCCAGCCCGGCTCTCCTGCTTCATGCTCACCGCTCCCTGCCCTGGCTTCTGGCACCCGGGCCTCGCGCATGCGCATTAGGGCGCGCGCGGTCATTGACCCTCTCTTAAAGGGCCAGTGTCCTCCAACAGGATATTGGTGAATCAGGTACAGGGTATATAGGGGAATCCTTTCCAAGTGGGCGGGGCCTGTTCTTCGTGTTTTGCTAAGCTAGGAGTCAGGTCTCCTTGTGTCTTGCGATATACTCACCTTTCTCACTCCTAGAGCCGCTCCTGCCTCGCCATCCGGTCCTGACGATTCCCGAACTCCGAACGGTGACTGTCCGCCATCCCGTCAGTCCATACCATCTCTGATCCCTGTGGTGACCCGTCTTCTCACTCCGTTGGTTCCGGACTCTGCCTGACAACATCTCGGCCTCCGAACCTGAGCTCCGTCACCCGGACTACCTTCGGTGACTCCGTGGTCCCAGGGACTTCTACACTCCACTTCCTTGAACGGACTCTCCTGCTACCTGTAGTGCTCCGGCTACCGGACCCCTTGCCTTCAGTGAGGTGTTCGGCCCAGTGGATCCACCTCCTGGGTCTGCCCGTCCACCCGGCCCTAACAGCATTGCACACTCAAACTCCTTATAACTAAGCCATTATACTAGCAACCACTGAGTGTACCTAGTGGCATCCTAAACGTGGCTGTTGGACTTCTGTATAGTCCCACTAGTGCAAAGATATTTGCAGCACGTCTGCCTGCATTGCACACTCAAACTCCTTATAACTAAGCCATTATACTAGCAAACACTGATTGTACCTAGTGGCATCCTAAACGTGGCTATTGGACTTCTGTATAGTCCCACTAGTGCAAAGATATTTGCAGCACGTCTGCCTGCATTGCACACTCAAACTCATTATAACTAAGCCATTATACTAGCAAACACTGAGTGTACCTAGTGGCATCCTAAACGTGGCTATTGGACTTTTGTATAGTCCCACTAGTGCAAAGATATTTGCAGCACGTCTGCCTGCATTGCACACTCAAACTCATTATAACTAAGCCATTATACTAGCAAACACTGAGTGTACCTAGTGGCATCCTATACGTGGCTATTGGACTTTGCTATAGTCCCACTAGTGCAAAGATATTTGCAGCACGTCTGCCTGCATTGCACACTCAAACTCATTATAACTAAGCCATTATACTAGCAAACACTGAGTGTACCTAGTGGCATCCTAAACGTGGCTATTGGACTTCTGTATAGTCCCACTAGTGCAAAGATATTTGCAGCACGTCTGCCTGCATTGCACACTCAAACTGATATTTACTAATCCATTATACTAGCAATTTATGCTGCCAGTTTAAGGGCCGTAGTTGCATTGTCAGGGATATTTATTCTTTATTATTCTGCTGTTAATAAAGCTAGACCACCGCTGCAATCTACACCACCTCTCAATTTTTACTACCACATTTTCAGTGCACAATCTTGTCGCAATCAACATGAGTGGCAAAATGACAGATGCTGGTGGAAAGGGGAAGAGGCGTGGTGGAAAAGGAAAAAAAGAGTTTGTCCGTGGGGAAGGTGGCAAAGCTCCATTATCATCTGCTGAAGATAGACCATCTACCAGCAAAAGTAAGATGTCTACTACTTACCGTGGACAATCCGATGTGCTCCCTTTTTTACTGACACGAACAACAGGAACAAAGGTAGATGATGGCCAAAAAAGGAAAATGCTTGAATGGATCTCAAGTGGTCCAACAAGTGCCCTCTCAGCCACTTCAAGTACCGCATCCAAAAAACACCAGTCCTCTGAGTTGTCATCCCAATCAAACTTGCTGTCTCCCAGCTCTGAAGTCTCCATCAGCCCTGCACAGTATGGTGGAACTGAGATGGCTGAGTCTGCAGAGCTGTTCAGTCACACTATAGCCTGGGAATCAGAGGTCTGCTCCCAAGCTACAGTGAGTACAGAACAGGAAATGGTCTGCAGTGATGCCCAGAACCTTTGTGACTCTGATTCAGGCCGTGAGGACCAAGTTTCTGAGCATAATGTTGACCCTTTGTCACAAACTGTAACACCTGTGGTTATAGACAATGAGGAACATACTGATGAAGATGAGACGCAGATACCCGATTGGGATGACAACTTAAATATTCGGTCAGGGCAAGAAGAAGCTCGGTCTGAGGGGGAGGGGAGTGCAAACACAACAATTGATGATGAAGTTGTAGATCCCACCTACTATCAACCCACAGTCAGGCACTCGAGGAGGTCAACAGAGGTGGTGGAGTAGAATGCAACTGATGACGAAGTTACCTTGCGCCTTCCTGGACAGAGTCGGAGTACTGGTAGCACGTCTACAACTGCATCCTCAGCCACCACTCTGCCTCTGAGCACTAGTCGGGGTGGATCAACAGGTCGCATGCCCTCTAAGCCTTGCCTAGCCTGGTCCTTTTTTGACATAGCAAAAGATCGCCCAAATTATGTGATCTGTAAAATTTGTCATGGTTCTATTAGTAGAGGTCAAAACCTCAGCAGTTTGACAACTTCTTCCATGAATCGTCACATGAATAAATATCATATGTCCCGGTGGGAAGCTCACCGTGCTGCAATGCGGCCTAGCGGAGCGAACCATCCACCGCCCGCCCTTTCCAGTGCATCCGCGCGCTCTTCATCTTCTAGGACTGTGGGGACAGCTGTCACACCTGTTTTTCCACGCACAACTTCCACCACTGTAACCGCAACAGGCAGTTTGCTTGGTAGGTCGTCAGTTGGTTTGGAAGGGGAAACAAGTGAGTGTGTACAGCTCTCTCAGACATCGATAGCACCAACATTGGATGAAGGCAACATCATGTCTACGCCTGCACTTTCCTCACAAGCCTGCATTTTTCCAGGGACACCCTACTCAACACCGTCTACAGAAAGCAGCCAGATCTCTGTCCCTCAGATGTGGTCAAATAAAAGGCCATTTCCTGCGACCCATGACAAAGCTAAGAGGTTGACTCTATCCCTCTGTAAGCTCTTGGCTACCGAAATGCTGCCTTTCCGCCTAGTGGACACACAGGATTTTAGAGACCTTATGTCTGTCGCTGTGCCCCAGTACCAGATGCCTAGTCGCCACTACTTCTCTAAGAAAGGTGTGCCCGCGCTACACCAGCATGTCGCACACAACATCACCGCTTCCTTGAGAAACTCTGTGTGAACGGGTGCATTTCACCACCGATACTTGGACCAGTAAGCATGGACATGGACGTTACATGTCGCTGACTGGGCACTGGGTAACTATGGTGATAGATGGTGAAGGGTCTGCTGCACAAGTCTTGCCGTCCCCACGACTTGTGTGTCAATCCTCTGTCTGTCCAAGTTCCGCCACTGCTTCTGCCTCCTCCACCTCATCTGGGTCCTCCACCTCCGCCCCAAGCCTGCCTGGTCAGGCCACCAGCGTTCTCACTGCGCAGAAGGAATCACGCACCCCTCATTACTATGCTGGCAGCATAGCGCAACGGCATTAGGCAGTCTTTAGCTTGACATGTCTTGGGAATAAGAGTCACACAGCTGAGGAGTTGTGGTCAGCTCTGCGGTCCAAGTTTAATAAATGGTTGTCTCCACTCAACCTGCAGCCTGGTAAGGCCGTGTGCGACAATGCTGCAAACCTGGGTGCGGCCCTTCGCCTGGGCAAGGTGACACACGTACCTTGTATGGCTCACGTGTTGAACCTTGTCGTCCAGCAATTTTTAACACTCTATCCCGGCCTAGATGGCCTTCTGAACAGGGCACGAAAACTGTCTGCTCACTTCCGCCGTTCAAGCGCCGCAGCTGAGCGACTTGCATCGCTCCAGAAGTCTTTAGGCCTACCGGTTCATCGCCTGAAATGCGATGTGGCGACACGCTGGAATTCAACTCTCCACATGTTACAGCGACTGTGGCAGCACCGCCAAGCCCTGGTGCAATACGTCATGACGTATAGCCTGGGCCAACGAGATGCAGAGGTGGGGCAGATCACCCTGATGGAGTGGTCTCAGATCAAGGACCTATGCACCCTTCTGCACAGTTTCGACATGGCGACGAACATGTTTAGCGCTGACAATGCCATTATTAGCATGACAATTCCAGTCATTTACATGCTGGAGCACACGCTAAACACTATTCGGAGTCAGGGGGTGGGACAACAGGAAGGGGAGGAAGTACAGGAGGATTCATATGCGCAAGCCACAACAACATCACCAAGGTCCAGACGTTCATCATCACCAATGCGGCAGGCATGGGACCATGGGGGTCAGGGATCAACAAGGGCGCATGGTAGCAGGCGAAATGTTGAGGAAGTTGCAGGAGAACATGAAGAAATGGAGGACAAACTGTCCATGGACATGGAAGACTCAGCGGATGAGGGAGACCTTGGTCAAATTTCTGTTGAAAGAGGTTGGGGGGAGATGTCAGAGGAAGAAAGAACGGTTAGCACCTCTATGCCACAAACACAGCGTGGACTTGGTCCGCATGGCTGCGCAAGACACATGAGTGCCTTCTTGTTGCACTACCTCCAACATGACCCTCGTATTGTCAAAATTAGAAGTGATGATGACTACTGGATTGCCACACTATTAGATCCCCTGTACAAGTCCAAATTTTGTGACATAATTCCAGCCATAGAAAGGGACGCACGTATGCAGGAGTATCAGCAGAAGCTGTTACTCGATCTTAGCTCGGCTTTTCCACCAAACAACCGTGCAGGTGCAGGGAGTGATTCTCCCAGTTGTAACTTGACAAACATGGGACGGTCTCGTCATCTTCAACAGTCTACCCGTACCAGTAGGACCGTATCTGGTGCTGGTAACAGCAATTTTATGGAATCTTTTCATAATTTTTTTAGACCCTCCTTTGTAAGGCCACCAGAGACAACAAGTCTGACACATAGTCAACGGCTGGAGAGGATGATACAGGAGTATCTCCAAATGAACATCGATGCCATGACTTTGCAAATGGAGCCTTGCTCCTTTTGGGCTTCAAATCTAGAAAAATGGCCAGCGCTCTCCAGTTATGCCTTGGAGATTTTGTCGTGTCCAGCTGCCAGCGTTGTCTCTGAACGTGTCTTCAGTGCTGCTGGGTGTGTGCTGACAGATAAGCGCACGAGTCTGTCCAGTGACAATGTGGACAGACTGACGTTCTTCAAAATGAACAAGTCATGGATCCAGAAGGAATTTACTACCCCTGTATCATCCTGGGGAGAGTAAATGCTTGTGGATTTGGAATGTGCTTGATGCAAATCAAAACATCCTGTTTGCAACTAGGGCACAAGTGCTGCCACTGATGGGGTGTCTGTGTGGGGCCCAATTTTTGGAGAAAAGGGAGACTCCGCTTGGAGTAACCCTTGCTTGCTGTGTTTTTTATAAATGATCCAAGATGAACAGAGCTGGGATCAGGAAAGACTTTGCTACCTACCCCGGTCTCATCCTGGGGACGGTTAATTATGGCGTATTCTTGAATGTGCTTGATGCAAATCTAGCTGTGAAGTGTATAACTGGGGCACAAGTGCTGCCACTGAATGGGTGGGTGTGTGTGGGGCCCAATTTTTGGAAAAAAGGGAGACTCTGCTTGGAGTAACCCTTGCTTACATTGTTTTTAAAAGAAGCCAAGATGAACAGAGCTGGAATCAGGAAAGACTTTGCTACCTACCCCGGTCTCATCCTGGGTACGGTTAATTATGGCGTATTTTTGAATGTGCTTGATGCAAATCTAGCTGTGAAGTGTACAACTGGGGCACAACTGCTGCCACTGAAGGGGTGGGTGTGTGTGGGGCCCAATTTTTGGAAAAAAGGGAGACTCCGCTTGGAGTAACCCTTGCTTGCTGTGTTTTTTAAAAGAAGCCAAGATGAACAAGTCATGGTTCAGCAAAGACTTTGCTACCTACCCCGGTGTCATCCTGGGCATGGTTAAGAATAGCATATTTTTGAATGTGCTTGATACAAATGTAGCTGTGAATTGTACAACTGGGGCACAACTGCTGCCACTGTATGGGTGGGTGTGTGTGGGGCCCAATTTTTGGAAAAAAGGGAGACTCCGCTTGGAGTAACCCTTGCTTACATTGTTTTTAAAAGAAGCCAAGATGAACAGAGCTGGGATCAGGAAAGACTTTGCTACCTACCCCGGTCTCATCCTGGGTACGGTTAATTATGGCGTATTTTTGAATGTGCTTGATGCAAATCTAGCTGTGAAGTGTACAACTGGGGCACAACTGCTGCCACTGAAGGGGTGGGTGTGTGTGGGGCCCAATTTTTGGAAAAAAGGGAGACTCCGCTTGGAGTAACCCTTGATTGCTGTGTTTTTTATAAATGATCCAAGATGCACAGAGCTGGGATCAGGAAAGACTTTGCTACCTACCCCGGTGTCATCCTGGGGACGGTTAAGAATAGCGTATTTTTGAATGTGCTTGATGCAAATCTAGCTGTGAAGTGTATAACTGGGGCACAAGTGCTGCCACTGAATGGGTGGGTGTGTGTGGGGCCCAATTTTTGGAAAAAAGGGAGACTCCGCTTGGAGTAACTTTTGCTTGCTGTGTTTTTTAAAAGAAGCCAAGATGAACAAGTCATGGTTCAGCAAAGACTTTGCTACCTACCCCAGTGTCATCCTGGGGACGGTTAAGAATAGCGTATTTTTGAATGTGCTTGATGCAAATCTAGCTGTGAAGTGTATAACTAGGGCACAAGTGCTGCCACTGAATGGATGGGTGTGTGTGGGCCCCAATTTTTGGAAAAGAGGGATACTCCGCTTGGAGTCATCTTGCGGTGTTTTACATGATTTTAGAAGGGCGTGCCATGCCTATATCTGTGTGTCCTCCACTTTTTCCTTGTCCTGCTCTTTTGTTTTCGCATGAGTATATGTCCTTGTCACTTTCCCATGTGTTTGTGTTGTGTTGTGAGTTGTTTGTCACCTTTTGGACACCTTTGAGGGTGTTTTTTAGGTGTTTTTATGTGTTTGTGAATGCCTGCCATTGTTTCCTATGCAGTTCGAGTTCGGTTCGCCGAACGTTCGACGAACCGAACTCGAACGGGACCTCCGTTCGGCGAACCGACCTCGAGCCGAACCGGGACCGGTTCTCTCATCTCTAGTAATCACATTAGCAATACACAACTACAATACAATGATTACTGGAAGAGTCTGGAGAAACAATAGCTAAGCAAACATGAGAGAGCACACAGAAGAACAATGACGTCTGGCTGAATTTTAAGAAACTTTAACCCATGAGAGGCATTGGGTGTCCATGGCATCACACCGACCATGTGCCAGAGCATCTCGCCGGTACACGGGGATGCACAAACGAGCACCGTGTACTGGAGAGATGCACTGACAGGACCTAGCAATGACGTCTAGCCATGTGACCAGTCTGTAGCCAATGAGATAATTAACACATGACTGGTCACTTGCTTTTTTTGACGTCACGGAAGGTCGTATCATCAGTGCTGGTTACTGGGAGGACGCAGCGATTATCGGAAGGAAAAGCGGCAGGAGACAGAGTGCAGGACGCATCGCGGGGACCTGTAAATGTTATGGCAATGTTTATTAACTATATGTGTACATTTATAATGTGTTTTTATGTGTTTGTGTTTGCCTCCCATTGTTTTCAATGGGGTTCGAGAGGTTCGTCAAACGGTTCGCCGAACCGAACTCGAACGGGGCCTCCGTTCGAACCGAACCGAACCGAACTCGAGCCTTTAGAGGATGGATCATCTCTAGCACTCAGTTATGTAGCAGAGCTGGAATCGTCGTGGGACCTAAAGTGGATTGTGCTAGACTGGGGTGTTTCTAGGGTTAATAAAGTGGTGAAAGAGGGTGTTTTTTTGTATTTTGTTTCAAATGAAGGATTTTTTTGGTGTTTGTGTTTATTTACTTTCATTTACAGATTAGTAATGCGGGATCTCATAGACACCTCCCATTACTAATCTAGGGCTTAGTGGCAGCTGTAAGCTGAAATTAACCCCTTATTACCCCGATTGCCACCGCACCAGGGCAAACGGGCAAAAGTTGGGTAAAGTGCCGGTACTGTCACATCTAATAAATGCGGCAATTCTGGGCGGCTGCAGGCTGCTATTTTTACGCTGAGGAAGGCCAATAAGCATGGGTCTCCTGACTCTGATAATACCAGCCACCATCTGTAAGATTTTATATTGGCTGGGTATCACAAATGAGAAGGCTGCACGCTGGATTTTTAAAATTATTTATTTATTTAAATAATTTTAAAACAGCAGCATACGGTCCCTCTTATTTTGATACTCAGCAAAGATAAGAACATGGGTGGGGGCTGCAGCCTGTATCCGTGGCTTTATCTGGACTGTTATCAATACAGGGGGATTACTGTGCAATTGTTTTATTTATTTATTGCCATTATAAGGACACAGACATAGTTTCCAACCAATCACAGACACTGTCTCACACGGTGGGGGCATGGTCCAACAGCAGCCAGACAGAGATGCCGGTGGAAGGGGAAAGCAGGAAATATGTATCAGTCAGACCTAGAAGTAGCGCTGCATTTCTATTTTCCTTATTTTAACACATCACTTTTCCCTCCCATTAAATTTAATTGGTTTGACTAGGATTGATGATTGTATTGGCTAGGATTGACAATCCGATCGGCGATCTTAAGTGAGCTCAGCGATCCTGAACTGATCCAATCCTTGGCAGGATTACCCATCTCTAGTCATAAGCGGGCTTTATATGCTACGATATCGTTAATGAGTTGTCATCAGGGTCACATTGTTTGTGACGCACATCCGGCGTCATTAATGATATTGCAGTGTGTGACACTTATGTGCGACCTAAAACTATCGCAAAAGCGGCCAAAATCGTTTGCTGCGGAGAGGTCGTTCTAAAAAATAAAATCGTTCTATTCTAATTAGCGATGTTGTTCCTCGTTCCTGCGGCAGCACACATCACTGTGTGTGACACCGCAGGAGCGAGGAACATCTCCTTACCTGCCTCCACCGCCAATGCGGAAGGAAGGAAGTAGGTGGGCGGTATGTTTACGTCCCGCTCATCTCACCCCTCTGCTAATATTGGACGACTGCCGTGTGACGTTACTGTGACGCCGCACGACCCGCCACCTTAGAAAGGAGGCGGATCGCCGGCCAGGGCGACGTCGCAGGACAGGTAAGTCCATGTGACAGGATAAGCGAGGTTATGCGCGACGGGCAGTAATTTGGCCGTATTGCACAACCAACGGGGGTGGGTACGAACGCTTGCGATCTCGCTAGCGAGATCGCAGCTTGTAAAGCCCGCTATAGACTTTTCCACCACAACCGCATACTGTGAAGACTAGGCGATGGTGTAATTTTCAGTGTGCTGCATTGACCTCGTATTATTGCAGTCTGTGACACCTTTGTTATGGCTTCTGTGGCTGCTGTTTCTACTGTTGCTAATGTTACTAACAAGTGCTTTGGTGGCACAACAATTAAATGGTATGTGCACTGCTGTTACTTTTACAATTTTTGGCTTTTTTATATATGAAGCACCTAATATGCCTCCTATTCCTCCTCCTTTTGCTTTCTGCTGAGTGACGACAAGTCAATTTTTTTGTAATGGGAGACCCTTATTCAGGTCTCCTTGCTGTGTGTTGCCTGTAGTAGCAGGGGTGTCACAGTACCAGGCCTACACCAGTCACTCACCCACCTCTTAATTTTAACTTAATTTGACATCTGTAAATGCTAGCCTAGACCTTGTCTCCTGCATGGCCCATGTCTAACTGCAGCACCAGGACACAATGGGTACTCTGGGGCAATTGAACCTACTGTCCTGGTGGCCAGCCTTAATTTTGGGAAATGGTTATGCGGTCTCCTAGTTGGGTGTCCTCATTGTGTGTTGCCTGTAGCAGTAGTGCTCCCAGACTTAAGGTCGCTTCACATGCAATGACATCGCTAATGAGATATCGTTGGGGTCACAGAATTCGTGACGCACATCCGGCCTCGTTAGGGATGGAGAGGGGAAACTCCAAAATAGATATACGTCACAGACTTTTTGCATATTTTTTTAATATAGCCAATGGCATACTTAGGAATTTTACAAAGATTAACCCTATAATTGCTCTATAAAATGCTGGTAAAAGTAAAGCATGTCACTCTTCTGCACCTTCACTGATAAGGAATTCGTACCATCTTATCTGTGTGGTCTGGATTTCTTCACCAAAACTCAGTGACTATTAATCAGAGATTTTAGCAGACATTCACTGTTAAGAAGGTGATTTCCGAAACTATGGAATTTCTCCTTGATATTAAAACTGGTTGTGTCGAATGACATAAACTTTACTTTATGCAAGAGTTGCCAATACTGCCGAACCTCGAATAGCCTTAGCTTGTGCTGCCCTTGTGCTGTAAGAAAAGGAAAATAGCCAGACTTCAGCTTACCATAGGCAACTGCGCTCCAGGACATGTGGGTGCTTGTAGTCCTCCAAGCCGGCCAGGCTGGTATATGCTGAGAAGGAGTTAAGAGTGGACCCAGCACTACAATCCAGTATATTAAAATATTTTAATATACTGGATGGTGGTGCTGGTTCCACTCTTCACTCCTTCTTGTGCTGTAAGGTATCACTGGGAACAACAACAACTTCTCAGTTCCTCCTCCTAACACTAGTATTGCCAGTCACTCAGCTGTTTTATTGCGGGTCTGGCTTGCAAACCATTTCCCATCCCAGTGTACAAACAGTGAACCATTGATTTTGAAGGAAGCTTTGATAGCATTTGCTGCAATCTCTCAATGCCAGCCACAAGCCTGTCTGATAGATTTGCTTTTCAATGTGAGATTGTCTTGATTATGGCTAAGAGACTGAGAAGCAGCAGCAAGAAGGTAGGTCGCTTTTTTACCACTGATATTAGTTCTGTCTAGAGCAGCAGCAACCTTTCTGAGTCACAATGTTGAAAGGTCTTACCGACATACATTTCCTGGGACTAAAATGCCCTTTACCCAAATAATTATCGTTGTCATAAGTGCCTTTGTTGCTGCAACTGCTATTACTACTGCACAGTTCAGCCAATGCTGTTGACCGCTGAAGTCGCTCAGTTTCCATTTTTTTTAAATTTCTATGCCTGAAATATTCTTATAATCTTCTTTCCTCGATCTTGGCTAGCTTTCTGTCTAATGGTCTCATGCTTCCACAGCGACCTTTTTCTCATTGAGAAAGCAAGAAGTCATGGTCTTACTGAAGTTTTATAAATTTCATGGCATCAGCATGAGCGACATGAAGCAAATCATTGAGTATACTAAAAATTTCTTCTCATTGGATTCTTGTGTTTTGGTTTGCCATTTAGCATTCTTCTTGAGACTCTTCCATTGACCAAACAGACTTCATCTAACAGATGACATGATAATGTTGACTTGTCAAGATTCTCACTTTTTTCAGAACTGAAGTACTTCATTGTCTGCGATGGTAGCATTGGATCATGTTGGTTGCGGTTCTGTACAGTGCATAAAATAAAACCTGGCCCAGACCAGCAATTCAATGGTAGTACAACCAGTAATATGGCCTGCTGTCCCTTCAAATAACCACATTCCTCTAAGGGGTACTTTGCATGCTGCGATGCCGAGCGCGATAGTCCACGCCCCCATTGCCACTGCGATATCCTTGTGATAGCTGCCGTAGCGAACATTATCGCTACGCCAGCTTCACATGGACTCACCACTCACCTGCCCTGCGACCGTCGCTCTGGCCGGCGACCCGCCTCCTTGTTAAGGGGGCGGGTCGTGCGGCGTCACTGCGACGTCACACTGCAGGCGGCCAATCGGAGTGGAGGGGCGGAGATGAGTGGGATGTTAACATCCCGCCCACCTCCTTCCTTCCACATATCCTACGGAAGCCGCAGTGACGCCGGTAGGAGATGTTCCTCGCTCCTGCGGCTTCACACACAGAGATGTGTGCTGCCACAGGAGCGAGGAACAACATCGGACCGTCGCGTCAGCGTAATTATGGATTACGCCGACGCTGCACCGATGATACGATTACGACGCTTTTGCGCTCGTTAATCGTATCATCGAGCCTTTACACACTACGATGTTGCATGCGATGCCGGAAGTACGTCATTTTCAATTTGACCCCACCGACATCGCACCTGCGATGTCGTAGTGTGCAAAGCCTGCCTAACACTGCAATTTGAAGATGCCATTTGTTCTAATAACAGTTACTACAAGTTGTGCGAGGCCTCAATTAAAATTAAAGTTTGATACATTGCTGCTATGGATGAGCGAATCCCTGTTTATCCGACTTTGCAGGATCTTCACCATTAGCAATCTATATTAATGACTGAGGGAGGGGCTACAGCTGCAAAGTTTGTTGATTAGCTGCCCTACAAACTTTATTGTTCCGGAAGAACAGTGAATGGAGCACAAGTGTGTGTACTGCGCATGATTGTTCTCTGCTCCGTTCACTTCCGGTGAGGGCTGAACAGCTGCTGAATGCGGCTGAAGCCAAATACACAGGGATTTGCTCATCCCTAGTTGCTGCAAATCACCCTAATATCGCTCATTAATACTTACAAATTACGATTGTAAATTAAAGTAAATGAGTTTCAGGCAAAATATTAAATAGACAGTAAAAGACTCACAGTGGGAGTGGAGTTGGCTGCTGCATGAATATTTAGTGATCACCCATAATTAAAAGTAAAAAAAACCAAAAAAAACCCCAAAACTATAATAACATTTTTTTAGATGTTTTGCATATCAAATTGGCCATTTTCATACCTGCCCAGTAGCCATGTCAAGGCAATCTCATTATACTGGGTCCTGCTCTATTTTACTACTTTTCTCTGTGTTTTAAAACCCAACAAGACATAGTAAGGCAGTGTTTGGATGCCAAAACCAGGAGTGGAACTTACAGAGAAGAGCTATACAGTGGAACCTTGCTTAACGAGAACAATCTGTTCTGGGACTGTGCTTGTTAACCAAGTTACTCGTTCAGCAAAGCAAGATTTCCCATAGGAAATCATTGCAATGCAGACGATTCGTTACACAACTTGTTAAATGTCCCATCCTGGTCCCCTATTCTGTCATTCCACACATGCACAAACACACACAAACACATACAAACACATACAAGCACATACAAACACATACAAACTCACACAAACTCACACAAACTCACACAAGCACGCATGCACACGCACATATTATATGCTCACCTTACCTTCCGTTCCATTCCTGGTCTCCTGGCACTTGCTGTTCTCCGGTACGGGCTGTGTATCGGGTTACCATAACGACGAGGGAGGAACTTCTGCTCCCAGCGTGCTGATGTCAAAGGCAGAGCCGCTTGCCTCTGATTGGCCAGCACGCTGTCTTTGAGTAGCAGTGACAGGAAGTTCCTGCTTCGTCGCTATGGATGCCGATGCACAGCCTGGAGTGGAGCAGAGCGGCAAACTATAGGACCCAGGAGGCCAGCGATGAAACAGAAGGTACATATAGTATTGTGGCGCCCTGGACAAGCCAGGACGTCACAGATACAGCAACAACACACCCCACACCCCGGTTAGGAACATCAGAGTCACACACAAATCCTTGTTGCCTCCCTCCAGGGGCTGATGTCCATACCAGGTGGGGTGGAGCCAGGCGGTTGGCCCCACCCACCGAGGAGTTCACAGTCCTGGAGGCGGGAAAAAGAAGGCAGTAGTTGGGAGAGTTGAGTTTGAGAGTTGAGGGAAGTGGTAGTGGAGCAGACTGACCGTGTCCGCGTACGTGGCCCGGGCACAAACAGCAAGGTTGGCAGACAGTGGTGACCGTCTGCAGGCGAGGCCGATTGACGCACAACCGTAAGGACTGGGGATGGGCGGTGGCCCGCCGTTACCGGACCTGGGAGCGAAGAGAAGCCAGAACCATTCGGCAGGGGCTACGGACCACGACCAGGCTTGGAGTCGCCGTTAAACCGGTCAAATCCGTCAGCGACGGGAACCTCCGGGGTTTCCCAGCAGCAAAGACCCGACTGAAGGCAACCGCTCAACCGTGAGGAGAAATACAGCTACCGTCACAGCTAGAGTTCCCAGGGCCAGCGCCTGCGGGCAAAAGGGGCTCCTCTGGCAAATACACAGCTGGGGAGCGGGTCACCGGTGGGAAGCCATCGGGGCCGAAAACACATCAAAGGTGCAGGGAGAGACAGTCACCGCCAACCTACCGGGAGTGACGACCGCAGCCGTCTGTGGGACCCGTCCATCCAGCTGTTTGTTTTACCAGAGACTCCGTGTATGTTACTGGCTGAGTGAGTACCACTGTGCCGTCTGGCACTGCGCTGCCCCCGTGACCCTGCACCTCCCCAACTCCTGCCATCCACCCTCCAGTCGCTATCACTGGGCCCCGGGACCACCAAACCCCCCTACCCACGGAGGGGAGAGAAACATCTCAGCTGCTCCCTGTCATCGCTCCCAGGATCCCCGTCAAGAGCAGCGGTGGTGTCCCATTATCACCACAAACCGTGGGTGGCGTCACGGACTACATCCCCAAACCAAACACCCCTTTTCACTCACGGACGAGAAGCGCCGCTCGAGTCCCCGGATCCGGCCCACCGCTCGAGCCACCGAGCAACAGCAGCAGCAGCGCCGGACCCGAGCGTGGTGAGCGCAGCGCCCTCCCCGCCCGCGACAGTATATGCTCACCTTACTTTCTGTTCCACCGCCGGCCTCATGGTACTTGTAGTTCGCCGTGAGGACGTCGCAATGTACCCGAGAACTACAAGAACCATGAGACCGGCGGTGGAACGGAAGGTAAGGTGAGCATAATACTGTATGTGTGTGCGTGCGTGTTTGTTTGTGTGTGTTGTGCGTACATGTGTGTGTTTGTGTGGACTGCAAGTGCGGGTCAGAGCGCGGTGGATGTACAGAACCGGAAGTGTGTGCGGTGAGAATTTTGCTCGTACAGCAAAGCTTTCTCGTAAATTTACAGAAAGCTTTGCTTGTTAAGTGAAATTCTCGTTAAGTGGGTTTCTCGTTAAGCGAGGTACCACTGTAATTGAAACACTGACACCTGTTCTGTGCTTTAGAGACACTCCTGGTTTTGGCATCCAAATACTGATGAAACACTGATGCAAAATACTGACGTGTGAAAGAGGCCTAAAATAAAGCCGGACCCACCACAATAAGATAAACTTATCCTCCGCAGCAGAGGTGACTCTGGGTCTTCCTTTCCTGGGGCGGTCCTCATGTGAGCCAGTTTCTTTGTAGCATTTGATGGTTTTTGCCACTGCACTTGGGGACACTTTCAAAGTTTTCCCAATTTTTCAGACTGACTGACTGACCCTCATTTCTTAAAGTAATGATGGCCACTCGTTTTTCTTTACTTAGCTGTTTTTTTTCTTGCCATAATACCAATTCTAACAGCCTATTCAGTAGGACTATCAGCTGTGTATCCACCAGACTTCTGCACAACACAACTGATGGTCCCAACCCCATTTATAAGACAAGAAATCCCACTTAGGGTACTTTCACACTTGCGTTCAGCGCAGTCCATCACTATGGAGAATAGCGCAGTCCGTTAACACACTGCGCTATTCTCCATAGACTTGTATGGACGACGCACTGTAACGCAAGTGTCAGCATTGCATCCGCTGGACGACGCAGCGTCGTGCAGAAGGAATGCAACATGTAACGTTTTTTTGAGCAGCGGAATCCGTAGGATTTTTTTTTTTTTGTGGCATGTGAAAGCGCTCGGCTGAGCTCCCGGCCACCAGCATGTGAGAGCGCTCAGCTGAGCGGCCGGCAGCCGGCATGTGAGAGTGCTCATCTGAGCACCTGGCCGCCGCTATGTGAGAGCTCTCAGCTGAGCGCCCGGCCGCCGGCATGTGAGAGCACTCAGCTGAGCGCCCGGCCGCCGGCATGTGAGAGCGATCAGCTGAGCGCTCGGCCACCGGCATGTGAGACCGCTCAGCTGAGCGCCCGGCCGCCAGCTATTGAGAGCGCTCAGCTGAGCACCCGGCCGCCGGCATGTGAGAGCGCTCAGCTGAGCGCCCGGCCGCCGGCATGTGAGAGCGCTCAGCTAAGCGCCCTGCCGCCGGCATGTGAGAGCCCTCAGCTGAGCGCCCGGCAGCCGGCTTTGAGAGCAATCAGCTGAGCGACCGGCCACCAGCTGATCAGCTGGTCGTTCACAATAGTCTGCTGGCGGTAAAACTGTAAAGAAGAAAAAATTAATAAAAAAAATCAGCAGCACAACGCAATGCAACGGATGCCGTCCAACGCAAGTGTGAAACTAGCCTTATTAAATCTGACAGTGCACACCTGTGAAGTGAAAACCATTTCTGGTGACTACCTCTTGGAGCTCATCAAGAGAATGCCAAGAGTGTGCAAAGCAGTAATCAAAGCAAAAGATGGCTACTTTGAAGAACCTAGAATATAAGACATATTTTCAGCTGTTTCACACTTTTTTGTTAAGTATTTTATTCCACATGTGGTAATTCATAGTTTTGATGCCTTCAATGTGAATCTACAATTTTCAGAGTCATGAAAAGAAAGAAAACTCTTTGAATGAGAAGGTGTGTCCAAACCTTTGGTCTGTACTGTATGTATATATATGTGTATGTGTATATATATATATATATATAAAATGTATATATGTGTATGTATATATTGTACAATTAAAAAGGATACTCCATAACACCATACAGCAACAAATGTGGGTGTAGGTTGGTAGCCATATACCCCACATTGCACAACTCAGGAACAATAGTTGAAGGAGAAACAGAACAAGTTTTTAAAGTGCAAAAATCAAATACATTTATTGGGAAACAAGTGATGAGAATCCATAAAATCATCAATAATTAAAAAGTTACAAATTTACTGGACGGCAGGTGACATGGTATAGGGTTAATGCTGGCACTCTGCAAGGATCATCATTAACCCTATACCATGTCACCTGCCGTCCAGTGAATTTGTAACTTCTTTTTATTATTGATGGCTTTATGGATTGTTTCCCAATAAATGTATTTGATTTTTGCACCTTAAAAACTCGTTCTGTTTCTCCTTCAACAGTATATATAGAGTATACACACATACTGTGTATATTGAATATATACACATACTGTGTGTGTGTGTATGTCTATATATATATGTATGTGTGTGTATGTATATGTATGTATGTATATGTATGTATGTATATATATATATATATATATATATATATCTATATCGCTATATATTTAGAGCATATATGCGCAAATATATATATAGCGATATATATATATATATATATATATATATATATATATATCTCTGTCTTTCTATTTCTATCGTCATTCTATCTGGTAACCTAAAACATTGGTTATTTTTTTCACTCAATATCTAAGAATTGCTAAATTGTAGGCATTAAATACATAGTAGGATTTTCTTCCACGTGCGTCTGTCTGAAAATATCTGAAAATTGCTGTTTTTCCGGATAATTTAAACATTTATGCACAAAATACAATTGCCTCTTTTTGAGGAAAAGCTAGGAATCTGTGTACAGTGTGAGCAAGGCTACCTATCTCCGTTATCAGCACGGACATGCTGCAAGTGTCAGTTGCTCAGAGTCAGTCAGAAAGATAAGGATGGGATGGAAACACTGCGAAGCTGATATGCCCAGCCAGATTTATATGTGGAAATTTCCTAATCCCCTCTGGGCAATAGCTATCTCTACTTAAATAACACAGTTACAAAGACACTTACTGAAATTCAGAAATATATATTCTATCTTTCTGCTAAATACTAAACTTTTATATTTCTGTACATCCCAATCGCAATTTTATATTCAGTTTAAAAACCAAGAAATATGTGAGTTTAGTGTGAAATGATGACCTGGATGATTGTCCTCACTGAATTAATTATGATGCTTTAATTTCCATATTAAGAAAAGACTATTATTTTTTTGGGGGGGACGGGCAGCCAAAATGTTTCCTGTCTGGCACATACTACTAGAAATGAGCGAACCTCCCAAGGTTTGATTTGGTTCGTGTTCGCTGGTTTCACCTGTGTTCACCAAATGTTTCGACAAACATAACTGAACCCCATTGAATTCAATGGGATGCGAAAGCAAAGGCATAGATGTGACGCCCTGGCGCCGCCAGGTGGCCACACAATACAAGCCCCCGCACAACACCTTCCCTCACAGGGTTAAACCTTGCCAACCAAATCCTAGTCACCCCCCCCAAGAAAGGAAAGGCACACCAGTGGGCGGGACCAGGCGGATGCAGAACGCCCACCTAGGGGTCTAGAGAAACCGGGGCGAGAAAAACAGTAGAGCAGTTCAGTTGAGTCAGTTCAGTGAGTGGAGTGGAGCGCAGCAGGAGGAGAGAGTGCAGCCTAAGAGCAGAGGCGCCGGGGTTGGAGCCCCGGTGCATTGGCTAGGTGGCAGACGGTGGTCCGTGTCTAGCAGGAGACGGGAAGACAGCAGCCGGAGACCCGAGGTGGCCAGGGGCAGGGTTGGAGCCCGCCAGTACCGACACCGGAGACCCGATTCGGAAACTGTACACAGAGGGGGTACTTGGACTCTGAAGCCAGGACTGGAACCAACGGCCTAGCTAATTAACCAATTGAGAGCAGGATTACAGGTTCTGTCCCAACCAAAGTCCCAAAAGCAGACCACCACCCACGGAGAGGGATAGGGCATCCGCCAGGGCTCGGTAGATCCCACGGGTCAGCGTCAGCGGGCACGGCTCCCAACAGAAGTACCAGGAGAGGACTCCCGTGTTCCACACTGGGAAGTCCACCATTTCACAACACAGTGCAAAGGAAAGTGACACAGACCATAACCCCGGGTGAGGGACCAGAGTACACCCGGCCGCGGCGGCCGGCCACGAGCACCTTGGTTAACCATTGGACTTGTCTGATTTATTTAATCGTGAGTAAACTGAGACTCCCTGGTCTGACCAGGTACGCCGGCCCCTGCCATCACAGTCTCCTGCACTGAGTCACCGGCCCCGGGGCAACTATCCCTACCCACGGAGGGGTTAACAACCAGCTGCCATTCCATCGCCCCCAGGTGCCCCACAACAGCAGCGGTGGTGCCACAGTTCACCACACACCATGGGTGGCGTCACAGACTGACCATGGCAAATCCCGTACAAATACATCCCCTTTCAATTGGAGTGTCCGCGTGACCCCCGGGTCCGGAGAATCCCTCGAGCCACACTGTGGATCCGAATCCGAGCAGCCCGGCTGCTACTGACGTGGGGGAGGCACACCCTAAAACCTGGCGTCACAAACAGGATCATTACCCATCCACCTACATGGTGGAAGTGCGCCTTGTATTGGACTATCAGCGGTACTCCGCTGCAAAAATTCTGAAAACACGCCATTTTGCCACCATTTTTAGGCGCGAAAAACAACAACCCAGCGTCTTCTTCCCTGAGAAAGGGCGCAAAGCTGAAGCCCCGCCCCCTGGGAACAGGGCCGGAAAGAAGTGACTCCTGAGGCCGAAAAACGAAACTAAAAGCCACGAAAAGAGACTGCTCGCAAAAGACCAAGGCGGGCGGGTTGAGAAGCTGTGGCATGTCACCCGAGGAGATAAGAGGCAGGGACACCAGGACTCTGCCATCTTTTGTTCCTGGACACTATCGTGGAAGGATGTCTGACGTGTCCGGCAACCCGACTATGGAGGAACCTGCTCCCGGGACGGCTGACTGGGTGGAATCCCAGACTGCAAGGATGTGCCACAAGATTCAAGCCCAGTTAGACGGCCGAGATGAGGATCTGGCTGCAGCCGTTTGGACACGTGAAGAGGAGATGGCCTCGGAGGAGCAGGTAAGCGGCCCATGCCCCTATGTTCCGCCGGAACTGGCCTATCTGGCTGAGGAGCTCGGTCTGCCCCCGTCCGCCACGTCGCCTGCCTCGCCGCCCGCACCTGCAGATAGTGACCCAATTAGTCCGCTGCCTCAAGTCACGGCAGCTGAACCTGTTACATCTGCCCGCGAGGACCCAGCAAGGGGGTCCTCGGGCCAAGAGAATACCACCGCTCCGGCACCCATACCGACCATGAGCAAGCCCAAAGCCCGAAAGACATCTTCTCGGCCCCGAGCCCGGCCATGCCAAAGATGACTTCACCCCCGACCACGAGGATGGCCGCGCGCACGACTAGACCGGCCCCGGCAGTCCGCCCGGCCGCATCGGAGGCAGAGCCAACCTGGAAGTCAGTCACGGTCGTGATTCCCAGCATCAACCCGTACCCAGTCCCGGTTGTAGAGCAGCCGGGGTGTACCTGCCGGGGAGTGGAGCAGGCTATGCAGCGGAGCCCTCAGCCAAGTATGGAGCCGGTTGTGGCCGGCAGTGAGAGCATCCGCATGAGCCGAGCTCCCGGGCAGGGGGAGGAGCCTGAAGGCTGTCCTTCGTACTGGGAGCGGCAGCAGAAACAACTCAGAAAGGAGATTGCTGCCCGAGAGAATAGAAAAGCGGAGGTGCTGTTCCGGACATACCTAGAGAAATATCACCTCCAGCAATCCACCTTCCGGGGTCCGACCTATCATGCGCAGGTCCGCCACTTTAACCCCGAGCGGGGGTTCATCTACGAACCGGGCATGGATGCCAAGATTTTTGTGTCCCGGAGGGATGTAGCCCCTCACCTGCCCACAGGACACCCGGATCATGACCTAGAGCCCGGAGAGCTGGTCTCCTACAGCCGACACTGCGGAGAGAGGGGGTGGTTCACCCTAAACATAAAGAAATGGGTGAATATTGAAGGGCAGCTGTGCCTCTACCCCCCCCCCCCCCCCCCTTCACCATCTCCAGCAGCAGAGAAAGAATAGGTAGCTGATTTCCAGCTACCTCAGTTATGTGTAGTGTTGAGCCACCCCCCTAGTGTTTGAGTTCGGTTCGGTTCGTCAAACGGCAGCTCAGTTAGGTGAACGTTCGACGAACAACTTCGAACTCCATTGAAAACAATGGCAGGCAAACAAAAAGACATACAAACACCTAGAAAACACCTTCTAAGGTGTCCAAAAGGTGACAAACAACTCACAAGACACCACAAACACATGGAAAAGTGACAAGGACATATACTTATGCGAAAACAAAAGAGCTGGATGAGTAAAAGGAGGAGGAGACACAGATATAGGAGTATCTGCAAGTGGACATCGATGCCATTACTATGCAACTTAAGCCTTGCTCATTTTGGGCTTCCAATCTGATAAATTGCCTGAGCTCGCTGCTTACGCCTTGGGGATCATGTAGTGTCCCGCAGCCAGTGTTCTTTCGGAGCGTGTCTTCAGTGCTGCTGGGGGTGTGCTGACAAATAAGCGCATGCGTCTGTCCAGTGACAATGTGGACAGACTAACGTTCATCAAGATGAACAAATCATGGATCCGCAAGGACTTTTCTACCCCTGTGTCATCCTGGGGAGAGTAAAGGCTTGTGTATTTTTGATAGTGCTTCATGCAAATCAACTTTTTAAGTTTGCAACTGTGGGACAACTGATGCCAGAGAAGTGGTGTGTGTGCCCCAATTTTTGGAAAAGAGGGAGACTGTGGTTGGAGTCCCCTTGCTGTGTTTTACATGATTTTAGAAGGGCATGACATGCCTAAGAGGTTGACTTTCAGCATCTGCAAGCTGTTGGCTACAGAAATGCTGCCTTTCCACCCAGTGGACACAGAGGATTTTCGAGACCTTATGCCCATCGCAGTGCCCCAAGAGCAGATGCCCAGTCGCCACTCCTTCTCCAAGAAAGGCGTGCCTGCGCTACACCAGCATGTCGCACACAACATCACCACTTCCTTGAGAAACTCTGTGTGTGACAGGGTGCATTTCACCACAGATACTTGGACCAGTAATCATGGACAGGGGCGTTACATGTCGCTGACTGGCACTGGGTAACTATGGTGAGAGATGGAGAAAGGTCTGCTGTACAAGTCTTTCTGTCCCCACGAGTTGTATGTCAATCCTTTCTCTGTATGTAAAAGTTCCTCCACTGCTTCTGCCTCCTCAACCTCATCTAGAACCTCAACCTCCGCTCAAAACCTGTCTGGTAAGACCACCCGCGTTGTAACTGTGCACAAGGAATCCCGCACACCTCCTTACTATGCTGGCAGCAGAGCTCAACGCCATCAGGCGGTCAAATCTATACTTTGAAATGTATGGGAAATGTGAGTCACACAGCTGAGGAGTTGTGGACGGTTAGCTCTGGAGACCGAGTTTCATCACTGGTTGTCTCCACTCAACCAGCAGCCAGGGAAGGTTGTGTGCGACAATGATGCAAACCTGGGTGCTGCCCTTCGCCGTGACAATGTTACACATGTGCCTTCTATGGCTCACGTGTTGAACCTGGTTGTCCAGCAATTTTTAAACCACTATCCCGGCCTAGATGGCCTTCTGCAGAGGGCACGGTGTAACGCCTGCCTGGATCCACACACTAAGACTAGCTGTAAAGGATAGGCTAGAGGGAAGCCACTCACCAAACTCAACCCCTAGAACCCTGAAACACTTTACCCCTATACAGGGATTTGAAATTACACAAGTCCCAAGGTGATCAATACCTGTGGAAGGCTGCAGTCCGAGAGAGTAGTAGTCACGCAGGGTCAAACCATGAAATGAGGAACAGGAACAGAATCAGATGGCCAGGACTTAATCAGAAAACAAGCAGAGGTCAAATGCGGATCGGGCAATAAAGTACATAAACAGCAGGCAGGAGACATAGTCAGTAAACAAGCAGTAGTCAGCACACAAAATCACAAAACAGAACTGGGCGGAACAGGAACCAGAAGTTCAGAACTATGTCTGGCAGTGGTCAGCAGACAGGAGGGGCCTAAAAAAGGGTGTGGTGTCTTCCTATTGGTTGTATCTGAATGATGGTACTTCAGCTGTGAGACAACCACCACCTACAGTCAGCTAGTGGTACTGCAGATCTCAAGGTAACCCAGCCCAGTGTATAAGAGGAACCTGTGGCCACCGGCGCCGCTGGCATCGACTCCTCTCCCATTACCAGCACTATCTAAGAAAGGAACACGGTGTCACCTGGCGATCGGAGTACAAGTTGCTGGAGCGGACTCCGGGGTGGTGACGTAACAGCCGTGTGCGACAATGATGCAAACCTGGGTGCGGCCCTTCGCCAGAGCAATGTGACATACGTGCATTGTATGGCTCACGTGTTGAACCTGGTTGTCCAGCAATTTTTAAACCACTATCCCGGCCTACATGGCCTTCTGCAGAGGGCATGCTTGCTATGTGCTCACTTCCACCGTTCACACCCCGCAGCTGATCGACTTGCATCGCTCCAGAAGTCTTTCAGTCTGCCGGTTCACCGCATGAAATGCAATGTGCCGACACGCAGGAATTTGAATCTGCACATGTTGCAGCGTCTGTGGCAGCACCAGCGAGCCCTGCTGCAATACGTTATGACGTATAGCCTGGGCTAACGAGATCCAGAGGTGGGGCAGATAACGCTGCTGGGGTGTTCTCAGATCAAGGACCTATGCACCCTTCTTCACAGTTTACAAATGTCAACGAAGATGTTTAGCGCTGTCGATACCATTATCAGCATGACAATTCCAGTCATCTACATACTGGAGCAAACTGTAATCAGTATTCCGAGTCAGGTGGTGGGACAAGAGGAAGGGAAGGACGTACAGGATGAGTCATATGCGAAAGGGATAACAAGATCTACAAGGTCCAGATGGTCAGCAGCACGAAGGCGGCAGGCATGGGATGGTGGGGAAAGAGATTAACAAGGGCGCATAGTAGCAGCCAAACTGTTGAGGAAGATGCAGGAGCCAAGGAAGAAATGGAGGACAAACTGGCGATGGGCATGGAAGACTCAGTAGATGAGGGAGAGCTTGATCACATTTCTGTTGTACGAGGTTGGGGGGAGAGGGCAGAGGAAGGAAGCATGATTCTCACCTCGCCGCCACCAACACAGCAAACACTTGGTCCTCCTGGATGCGCAAGACACATGAGCGCCTTCTTGCTGCATTACTTACATGACCCTCGGATTGTCACAATTCGAAGTAATGCTAACTACTGGGTTGCCACACTGTTAGATCCCTGGTACAAGACAAAATTTGTCGAAATAAGTCCTGCCATAGAAAGGGACGCACGTATGCAGGAGTATCAGCAGAAGCTGGTACGCAATCTTAGATCTGCTTTTCCACTTAACACCAGTGCTGCACAGAGTGAATCTCAACGCTTTGTCATGGCTTGGAGGAAATGGTCTTTTACTTGTCCGCATCTGAGGGACCGAGGGCTGGCTGCTGTGCTGAGACAGTGTTGAGCAGGGTGTCCCTGCAGAGTTGCAGATTTGGTCATATACAAAATGAGTGGAAAAAGGACAGATGCTGGTGGAAAGGGGAACAGGTGTGTTGGAAAGGGGAAAAAAGTTTGTGTCCGTGGGTTTGGTGGTTAAGCAACAGTAACATCTGTTATGGGAGGACTGGCAGATTTGGATAAAGTGGTATATATCCCAATCGCCAGTTGGGGTCCACCGTGCTCCCAGATGGAAAAGATGATGCTAGCAACTCGAAGGTTAGGCAAAGGATACAGAGCTTGGAGGCTCTGAAACTAATAGTAGCATGAGCCGAGTTAGACGACACTCGGATCTGGAGACTATGAATCCTGTTAGTGTCACAGGGTCCACACACCCAGACCAGGAACTCCCTGTTACCAACACAGGGTCCATTGGGTACGCTGTGTGCGTAGGGGGCACACCTGTGGACAGCAGTCGCAGCAGCAGCAGCAGCCCAGTTAATGCCACTGTGCTGCACTAGCAGGACTGGTAGGACAGGAGCTGGTCGTAACCGTTCTGCGTTACCAAGTGTGGTGGCATCCTGCGCCGACGCCCTATCCTTGCTTTCCTCTGGCCTAAAGCCGCAATGGGTTGAACACATGGAGGTGTGCTCTGTCTGAGGCTAATAGAAGACTGCGCACCTGCTTGTTGTCCACAGCCCCTTTTATAACCTGGGTTCGCCCCAACCCAGGGTGGACCACAATGCACTTCCAGGAGCCAACAGCAGAGTGCCACGTCATCAGTGACATAACCAGCGGCCTATCCGGAACCGCCACTTCAATGATGACCTCATGGCAGCCACGCCCCAAACACCTCACCAGTCATCGTCTGACGAACAATGATGAGGTGCCAAATCATAGGGGTGGGCCTCTGCGAGCAAGTCCGGAGTGGCCACATCATCAGGACAACTGATGCCCTCTGGACTATTATGGACTGCCACCTCACGGACATGGCCAGTTAGTTCCTTAACGGACATAGCCTCTGATGCACTAAGTGCCTGAGCATGCTCAGTAGCCTGAACAACTGTCTCAGAAAACAGACTATCAGCTTCTGCCTGCTCTGTAGGCACAACACAGGACTTAGACACGACACGGAGTCCAAGTACCTGTGCAAAGAGGCTTTTCTCACTAAGTGTGGGAGCATGCTCAGTAGCACGAACTGAGGACTTAGCCTCAGGAATGGCACAGTCATGCTGAACATGCTCACTAAGCGAAACACTGGACTTAGGCTGTGTCTGGGGTAAATCGGCATACGCATGTGCGACGCCTTGGCCAGGCCAGGTAGTCACAAATAGGCCCCTACACAACACCTTCCCTCACAGGTAACAGCAGCCGACCTTCAAAACCCTAGTCACCCCCCTAAGGGCTAGATGGACACACCAGGGGGCTGAACCAGGCGGTTGGAAGACGCCCACCGAGGAGTTTAGACAGTCCAGGGTGGGAAAACAGACGCACTAGTGTTAGAGTTCCAGTTGGAGAGGAGTGTGGGCTGGAGCTGTGTCCAGCTCCAGCAGAGTTTCGAATATCCAAATTGAACGGTGCCAGGGTAGGAGCCCTGGTGCCACTGGCTAGGAGGCAGACGGCGGTCTTTGTCTGCAGGAGCTGGGAAGACGGCTTGGCGGAACCGAGGTCGACCGGGAAAGGGTTGTAGCCCGCCGGTACTGACCTGGGGAACCGACTCGGAAACTGGGGCACGCAGGGGGGTACTCGGACCCTTAAGCCGGGACCAGAAGCGACGGGAATCAGCTAATTAACCAATTGAGGCCAGGACTAGAGGTCCTGTCAAACCTAAAGTCCCTATTAGAAGGCAACAGCCCACCAAGGGGGATAAAAGGCCACCGCCAAGGCTCAGAGATCCCACGGGCCAGCGGCTGCGGGCAAGGGCTCCTTAGGCTACAACCGGACGAGAGCGGACTCCTGAAGTTTCAAGCACAGGCATTCCATCGTTCTAAAAAGTGCAGGAGAAAGACAGAGACCACCTACTGGTTGGGCGACCAGAACGCAGCCGGCTGCGGGCACCGACCACCATCACCTTGGTTTACCAGAGACTCGTATGTTTTCTTTCATAGTGAGTACACCAGCACCCTGCGGTCACCCATCCCCCTGCACCAACAAACACCCCCAACGGATCCCGGGGCCACCATCCCTGCCCACGGAGGGGTTAACAACTTGCTGCACAACATCTCCCCCGGTTGCCCCATTACTGCAGCGGTATTGTCAAAACTCACCACATACCGTGGGTGGCGTCACGAACCTAGTATGGCCGAGCCCGTACATATACGTCCTACATCCACCCCCCCAACCCTCTTCATTCGGAGTGTCTGCAGGATCCCCCGGGTCCGGAGACCCTCGAGCCACCCACCGGGAGGCCCGGACCCGAACAGCGGCAGGCTGCTGGTAGGGGGGCGGCACACATACGCACTAGCCATCTCTCCACACTTAGATGTGGAGGAGGAAACAGCCAGCTGGACGACCCAAGGCACGGCCAAAAATGGCAGCTGACGCCTGGGCGCAACTGGAACCGCAGCAGGCTGCTTGCGTCTACGGCGGCACCGATTCATAACACCAACTACCAGCCAAAATAAGAGGTGTACTTCTTCCCGTGGATAGTCTGATATGATCCCTTTTTTTTACAGACACGACCATCGCTACCAAATGTAGATGAGGCACCAAAAGAGCAGATGCTTCAATGGATCTCAAGTGCTCCATCAAGTGGCCTCTCCTCCACCTCAACTTCAATATCCAAAATACTCCATTCCTCTGTGGTGTCAACTAGAGATGAGCGATGTTCGAGGTTCGTCAATTTCATGTTCGAGTGATTTTTGGGGGTGCTCGAGATCGAACTCTAACTCGAGCTTTTTGCTAAAAGCTCGACATCTCGAGTTACGTTCGAGAATGGTTCGATCACCAACAACGTGGCTTTTCACAGTAAGGCTATGTGCACATGTTGCTATCTGCATGCGTCCTGCGTCCCCAGCACAATCCCTCTTCCTTTCCTATTCACCGATCATGGGCGCCTCGCTCCACGTCTGTCACAAATCTGCGGCGTCTTTTCCTCTTAAGAAAATGGCTGCCGCTTCATTAGTCAATTAGTTATACCGTGCTTTCCCCGCCCATCGGCGCTTATGATTGGTTGCAGTCAGACACGTCCCCAAGCTGAGTGACAGCTGTCTCACTGCAACCAATCACAGCCGCCGGCGGGCGGGTCTCTATCGTGCAGTAAAATAAATAAATAAATAAATTAAAAAAAATGCGGTTTCCCCCATATTTGATACCAGCCAGGATAAAGCCACACGGCTGGAGGCTGGTATTGTCAGGATGGAGAGTGCCACGTTATCGGGAGCCCACTACCCTAACAATATCACCCAGCAGCTGCCCGGAATAGCCGCATCCATTAGGTGCGACAGTCCTGTGGGTCTCCACCCAGCTCATCCCGAATTGCCCTGGTGCGGTGGCAATCGGGGTAATAATGAGTTAAATCATGCCAGGCGTCTCCCCGATATACCTTTCATGATTAAACTGAAAGTTAAAGTAAAGAAACACACACCGAGAAAAATCCTTTATTTGGAATAAAAGACAAAAAACACCTTGGTTCACCCCTTTATTAATCCCAAAAATACTTCCCCAGGTCCGATGTAATCCATCGACACTGTCAACCCTGCTCCCTGAAGATGTAGTGGCACCATAGCAATGAAGTGACTCAAGCGGTTAGCAGAGACTTCAGTCAGCACTGCAGACTTCAAGATTAACAAATCTGCCTATCTCTATCATTCCAGGCACTAGACTAGTGGATAAAGTGCCTGCCTAAGAAGCATAACATTGGGAGATCTGGTCATGGTAAAGAATTTAATTTTTTTTTTAATTTTAAATTATAATTATTATCTATTTATAAAGTGAAAGTAAATAAACACACACCGCGAAAAATCCATATTTGAAATAAAAGACAAAAAAACACAGTTTCACCATTTTATTAAAATCCTGCAATACCCCTCCAGGTCCGACGTAATCCACACGACACTGTCATCTCTGCTACAGAACATGAGTGCTCTGTAAGAGCTCCACGTAGCAATCAAGTGAATCACGTAGTCAGCTGAGACTTCAGCAATCCAGACTTCAAGATTACCAAATCTGCCTAGCTTTCTCATTAGAGGCAATAGCTGAGTGGGTAGAGCGCTCACCTAAGAAGCATAAGGTCGCGAGTTCTAGACCCGGTTAAGAATTTTTTTTATATATTTAGAATTATAATTTCATTATGCACTGAGGGGAGGAGCCGGACATCAGCTGTGAGTTCTTGCTCTCTATCTCTCTCCTTTCTCTCTCTCCTCTCTTTCTCTCTCCTTTCTCTCTCTCTCCTTTCTTTCCCTCTCTCTTTCTCTCTCTCCTTTCACTCTCTCCTTTCTCTCCTCTCTCTCCTTTCTCTCCTCTCTCTCCTTTCTCTCTCTCCTTTCTCTCTCTCCTTTCTCTCTCTCCTTTCTCTCTCTCCTTTCTTTCTCTCCTTTCTCTCTCTCCTTTCTTTCTCTCTTTCTCTCCTTTCTCTCTCTCCTTTCTTTCTCTCCTTTCTCTCTCCTTTCTTTCTCTCCTTTCTCTCTCCTTTCTTTCTCTCCTTTCTCTCTCCTTTCTTTCTCTCCTTTCTCTCTCTCCTTTCTTTCTCTCCTTTCTCCCTCTCTCTCCTTTTGCTCTCTCCTTTCTTTCTCTCTCTTTCTCTCTCTTTCTCTCCTTTCTCGCTCTCCTTTCTTTCTCTCCTTTCTCTCTCTCCTTTTCTTTCTCTCCTTTCTCCTGCTCTCTCCTTTGTTCTCTCCTTTCTTAATCTCTCTTTCTCTCTCTCTTTCTCTCCTTTCTCTGTCTCTCCTTTCTTTCTCTCCTTTCTCTCTCTCTCTCCTTTTTCTCAATCCTTTCTTTCTCTCCTTTCTCTCGCTCTCTCCTTTCTCTCTCTCTCCTTTCTTTCTCTCCTTTCTTTCTCTTCTTTCTCTCTTTCTCTCTCTTCTTTCTCTCTCTCTCCTTTCTCTCTCTCCTTTCTTTCTCTCTCTTTCTCTCTCCCTTTCTCTCTCCTTTATCTCTTTCCTTTCTTTCTCTCCTTTCTCTCTCTCCTTTCTCTCTCTTCTTTCTCTCTCTCTCCTCTCCTTTCTCTCTCTCCTTTCTCTCTCTCCTTTCTCTCTCTCCTTTCTCTCTCTCCTTTCTTTCTCTTTTTTTCTCTACTTTCTCTTCTTTCTCTTCTTTCTCTTCTTTCTTTCTCTCTCTTCCTTCTCTCTTTCTCTTCTTTCCCCTCTTTCGCTTCTTTCTCTTTCTCTTTCTCTTTCTCTTTCTCTCTCTCTCTTTCTCTTTCTCTTTCTCTCTTTCTCTCTCTCTTTCTCTCTCTCTCTTTCTCTCTCTCTTTCTCTCTCTCTCTTTCTCTCTCTCTCTCTTTCTCTCTCTTTCTCTCTCTCTTCTTTCTCTCTCTCTCTTTCTCTCTCTTTCTCTCTCTCTTCTTTCTCTCTCTCGCTTTCTCTCTCTCTCTTTCTCTCTCTCTCTTTCTCTCTCTCTTTCTCTCTCTCTTTCTCTCTCTCTCATTCTCTCTCTCTCGTTCTCTCTCTCTCTTTCTCTCTCTCTTCTTTCTCTCTTCTTTCTCTCTTTCTCTCTCTCTTCTTTCTCTCTTTCTCTCTCTCTTCTTTCTCTCTTTCTCTCTCTCTTCTTCCTCTCTTTCTTTCTCTCTTCTTTCTCTCTTTCTCTCTCTTCTTTCTCTCTTTCTCTCTCTCTTCTTTTTCTCTCTCTCTCTCTTTCTCAGACCTGGCGATGATCAGCTGATGTGGTCACCTGACGGAATCAGCTGACACTATAAGTCGAGCGGTGAGGGCGGTTTTTTACCGCCAGGCCGGCTAAACTATCAGCTGATGCTGTCGGACAGGAGTCTGCACTGAAGTGTGTAGTTTTTTTTTGCACTGATGCATCAGCTGATTGTATAAAAGCCGTTTATACAATCAGCTGCTGTGTCATGTGATTCAAGCCCTTGGCCCTTGGTTGGGGGCAGCCCGTAGCTGCCTGCTGTACCTGGCTAGCACACAAAAATATGGCGAAGCCCACATCATTTTTTTGGGGGGCAAAAAACTCCTGCATACAGTCCTGGATGGAGTATGCTGAGCCTTGTAGTTCTGCAGCTGATGTCTGTCTGTATGGAGGAGAGCAGACAGCAACTGCAGAACGACAAGGCTCAGCATACTCCATTCACTAGTAGAAAGAGGTTTTTTGCCCAGCTCACCTGTGTGATGGAAGCCAGTAATCCTGGGCTGTGCACGGAGAAGAGGTTTGGAGAGCCAGTCCATGTGCATTGAAATTGGTTAAAGGATTTCACCAGCACAAAACTCCAGGCATTTTGTTCTTTAAAATAAAACTTCCTTTATTTTCTTATCATTAAAAAGTCCATGCTATGGTGGTCAAGCCCATGTCAGAGAGGACGCGTTTCGAACATCCAGTTCTTATTCAGTCTCTAAACCATCTAGTCACAGAACTGTTTAAAAAGGGCTGAACCCAAACATGTGATCAAATGCAAGGAGAGAGCAAGACAATTACAAAAACATTAACCCCTTGAGTTATATCACTCCATATAATGCTTATAACACTTATATATATATACAAAGAATTTTTTAGCCAGATTAATATGCAAACATCAATTCATTTCTTTTATTTAAACCTTTCGGAAATCTTGTGCCCATTAAAAACATCCATTTTATTTCTCTCTGAAAGAGGATATCTTTCAAATTTCCACCCCTTCTAGGTAGTTGAATTTTTTCAATGGCATTGACTTTCATGCCTGTTAAATTACCTGCATGTGCGTCGCGAAAATGTTGAGACGCTCCTGATAATTTTCTGGTGGTGGCATTATTAACATCATAAATGTGTTCAGATATCCTCTTTCTGAGAGAACGACAAGTGCTGCCTATATATTGTAACTGGCAAATAGTACACGATATTAAATAAACCACATGGTCTGAACTGCAGTTTATGAGTGACATTATTTTATACGTTTTTTTATCTGTAAATGAAGAAAATTCCTTCACATTTGACATATAACCACATAGTCCACACGATCTGTGGCCACATTTGAAAGAGCCTGTGCTGGGTAACCAATTGCCAGTGTTTTTTTCTTTTTTAGTGGAACCGCACCTATTCATATGATCACTAGGTGATAACATGGATCCCAATGTAATGTTCCTTTTTGAAACTTAACTTCAAGTTAACTTGAAATTTAACTCCATTTTTTAAGATTTTGTGTAATGTGTCATCTGTAGATAAAATGGGTAAATATTTCTTAATAATTTTGATTACATCATAATAATTTTTACTGTATGTTGTTTACCGCCAGGCCAGCTAAACTATCAGCTGATGCTGTCGGACAGGAGTCTGCACTGAAGTGTGTAGTTTTTTTTTTTTTTGCACTGATGCATCAGCTGATTGTATAAAAGCCGTTTATACAATCAGCTGCTGTGTCATGTGATTCAAGCCCTTGGCCCTTGGTTGGGGGCAGCCCGTAGCTGCCTGCTGTACCTGGCTAGCACACAAAAATATGGCGAAGCCCACATCATTTTTTTGGGGGGCAAAAAACTCCTGCATACAGTCCTGGATGGAGTATGCTGAGCCTTGTAGTTCTGCAGCTGATGTCTGTCTGTATGGAGGAGAGCAGACAGCAACTGCAGAACGACAAGGCTCAGCATACTCCATTCACTAGTGTATGCAGGAGAGCAGACAGCAGCTGCAGAACTACAAGGCTCAGCATACTCCATCCAGGACTGTATGCAGGATATTTTTGGCCACCAAAAAAATGA
The DNA here is from genome assembly GCF_048569485.1 of Anomaloglossus baeobatrachus. Lineage (NCBI taxonomy): Eukaryota > Metazoa > Chordata > Amphibia > Anura > Aromobatidae > Anomaloglossus > Anomaloglossus baeobatrachus. The sequence continues at coordinate 351,056,976 of NC_134354.1, forward strand.
CGTGGGCTTCGCCATATTTGTGCATGCTAGTCAGGTACAGCAGGCACCTACGGGCTGTCCCCAACCCCCAGCTGGCTATTTGTACCCGGCTGGGAACCAAAAATATAGGGAAGCCTGTTTTTTATTAATTATTTCATGAATTTCATGAAATAATTCAAAAACAAATGACGTGGGCTTTGCCATATTTTTGTGTCCAGCCAGGTACAACTAGGCAGCTGGGGATTGGAATCCACAGCACAGGTTAGCCCGAGGTTTCTGGGCACCTCTGCTGCGAATTGCAATCCGCAGCTGCCCCAGAAAATGGCGCTTTCATAGAAGCGCCATCATCTGGTGCTGTATCCAACTCTTCCAACAGCCCTGGAGCCGGGTGGCTTGCTGAGTAATCATGAGTTAATACTAGCTTTGTTTTACTAGCTAGTATTAAGCCAGAGATTCTTAATGTCAGGCAAGTTTGACCCGGCCATTAAGAATCTCCAATAAAGGGTTAAAACAAGACACCACATAGAGAAAAAATACTTTAAAAGAAATAAATACACAGACACATTAGAGACTCCATGTTTATTACTCCCTCTTATCCCTCCACGATCCTGCCCTTCTGTCTTCTTTCTCCTTCAACACTTGCAGCTCTGCTACATCAGCAGCGCTGCATTGGAAGAAGACGCTGCTGCTTCCCCGTGCACTGCAGTCTTTTCACTCCGTGAGTGAGCTGAGGCTGCGTGCTGTTAGCGGTGACGTCACCACTGACAGGCGCGTTGCTATAGCAAGGGTGATACTTTTTATTGACCGGCTGTGGCAGCTGGTGAATAACGGAACGGGGAAGTAGACTGGGAACCCGACCTTGTGCCAGGGCATGTTGCCGATACACGGAAATACACAAACGATCACCGCGTACTGGAGAGATGCACTGACAGGTCCTAGCATAACGTCAAAGCCATGTAACCAGTCTGTAGCCAATGAGATAACAGACACGTGACTGGTCACATGCTATTTTGACGTCATGATAGGTCCTATCATCAGTGCTGGTTACCGGGAGATCGCAGCGATCGTCGGAAGGAGGCAGGAGACAGAGTGCAGGACGCATCCTGGGGACCGGTAAGTGTTATGGCAATGTTTATGAACTGCATGTGTACATTTATAATGTGTTTTTATGTGTTTGTGATTGCCTCCCATTGTTTTCAATGGGGTTCAAGAGGTTCGTCGAACAGCTTACCGAACCGAACTCGAACGTGAAGTCCGTTCGACGAACCGAACTCGAGCCTCTAGAGGCTTGCTCATCTTTAGTGTCAACCCAATCGCACTTGCTTCCTAACAGCTCTCAAGTTTCCACCAGCCCTGCTGAGTATGGGGTAACAGAGATGGCTGAGTCTGCAGAGCTGTTCAGTCACACTATAGTCTGAAAATCAGAGGTCTGCTCCAAAGCTGCAGTGAGTCCAGACAAGGAAACCATGTGCACTGATGCCCAGAAGCTTTGTGAGTTGGATGCAGGCCCCGATGAAGAAGGTTCTGAGCATAATGTACACCTTCATTCCCAAACTATAAATCCTCCTGGTGGAAACAATGGGGAACATGCTGATGAGACTCAGATACCTGATTGGAATGACAACTTTACTATTCGGTCAGGGCAGGAAGAGGTTGGCTCGGTGGAGTCAGGACAAGGGGAGTGAAAACACACAGGGTGATGATGAGGTTGGAGACCCCACTTACTGTCAAACCACAGTCAGCCAGTCGATGAGGTCAGCAGAAGAAGTGGAGGAGGATGCTACTGACGACGAGGTTAGATTGCGTCTTCCTGGACTTAGACAAAGTAATGGAAGAACGTCAACAACTGAATCCTCAGCCAAAACTCTGCTTCTGAGCAGAAGTCGTGGTGGCTCTGCAGGTCGCATGGGCTGTAAGCCTTACCTAGCCTGGGGCTTTTTTTACATCGCAAAAGATCACCCAAGTCATGTCATCTGTAAGATTTGTCACCAATCTCTAAGTAGAGGCCAAAAACTCACTACTTTGAGTACTTCGTCCATGAACTGTCACATGGATATGAAGTGTTAGCGTAAGGGTGTATTGATGAGCTTTATCCACTGTGAATTCAACATGCTTATTTGCCGTTCATTGTATACATTGTTGCAGACTACCCACAAGGGGCTGCTGTTTTTTTGCATCTGCCTTTGACTGTTTGGTTACTATAGCAATAGCAAAACGGTCTTCAGCTGAGAACTTGGAGACCGAAGGAGGTGCTGTCTGTGAACTGAAGGAAAAGCTAAAGGTGTGCTTTACAGCAAGGAGCCACCGCAGAAACACTTTGGTGGATTGGAGGAGACTCATGTTGGAGTTTGGTGAGGAGGACCGTAACGCCTGTGAGCAGCAACCTTTGTCGGAGACCGACAATCTTCCGATCCTGTCTATACTGTTTACAGTGAGAGGATTGTAAACTCTGTATTTATGGCAACTGAACACCACAGTACCCGGGTACAGTAGGCTGGGCCCAGACACACATATCTGTTCTGCTTAGGCCGACTATATAGACAATAAGACTTGCTGCCTCTGCTCTGTCAGTTTGTCAGTTACAATTAAAATCCTAAAGGGACAGCGACACATGTTTGCATTGACTGTTGCTTTACAAGATTACCAGTACTGTGTTGCTGAGCTGTGTGGTTTGCCTTACCACTTTTATCATCTGCCTTAACTGTGAGGCTTCAGCTAACAAGGGTATTCAGGGGGGGTAATGGGTTTTGTCTATGTTTAGGTAGATAAGTTGTAAGCTCTTGTGATGCGCCACTGGTAAGTCGTGTTCGCACACACACACACACACACACACACACACACACACAATTACTACTGCTATGCAGAGGGATTACCAGGTAGTAGGCAACTGTTTAGACAGTCCCTTGGTTAGGCAAAGGTTGGTGAGAAGGGGGATATAAATCGCCATTATGAGTGTCGCAGCATAGGGGTGTAGGCTTTAGGACTTGTGAATAGATTGTTCTATTCTTTCAGATTTATGCATGGTTGTTATTGTTTGTTTTGGTAAAGTTAAACAATCATTTATCAACTCAACTGCCTAGAGTCCTTTTCCTAGTGCGTGGTTTTGCTGCATACTGGGGAGCCCACCCTGTACACAACTTTAAATGAAGCATAAGTTGCAATGGGAAATTCACTGTGCTACAATGCAGCCTAGCGGGGCTGTGCAACCACCGTCTGCCCCATCAATGGCATCTGTGTGCTCTTCATCCTCTGTAACTGTGGGACAGCAGTCACACATGCTTTTTGACTCTGACCTTCCACCCCTTTACCCGCAACTGACAGTGTGATTTGGCAGGTTGTCAGTTGTTTTTGAAGTGGAAACAGCTGCTGGTGTTGAGCTCTCTCAGACATCGAGAGAACCACCTTTGGATGAAGGCAACATTATATCCATGCCTGCACCTTCGTCACAGATTGGCTGGACTACCTGCAGTTAAAAATTGCGTAGCAGAAATGGAGAGGTGGTGTACAATGCAGAGTTGATCTAGCTTTATTGACAGCTGAAGAACCAACACTGAATATCACAGACAACGAAACTATGCCCCTAAAAGTGTCAGCACTTTTCGCAATTAAAATTGCGTAGCAAATATGGACAGGTGTGTAAAATACACATTTGCTTGACAGCAGAGGAACCCTAAGTTAGTATCCCAGACAATTTTAGTATGCCCCTAAAAGTGTCAGCACTTTTGTAAATTAAAATTGCGTAGCAAAAATGGACAGGTGTGTAGAATGCAAACTTGGTATACCTTGCTTGACAGGAGAGGAACCCTAAGTTAGTATCCTAGACAATTTTAGCATGCCCCTAAAAGTGTCAGCACTTTTGTAAATTAAAATTGCGTAGCAAAAATGGACAGGTGTGTAGAATGCAAACTTGGTATACCTTGCTTGACAGGAGAGGAACCCTAAGTTAGTATCCCAGACAATTTTAGTATGCCTCTAAAAGTGACAGCACTTTTTGCAATTAAAATTGCAAAGCAAAAATGGACAGGTGTGTAGAATGCACAGGTGCTGTAGCTAGCTTGTCAGCAGTGGAAGCCTCACTTTCTATTCCTGCCAATGAAACAATGCCCCAAGGAATTTCCTGAGCTGATATATCCAGACGCTGTGATATAAACCCTTGCACAGCGCTGGCACAGATCTGCCTAGCAACAATGGCTATGAACGGCTGTAATGTAGCCCTGAAAAGGCCTGAAATTACAAGTAGTCCCTAATCCCTAAAGTGATGTGTAGATTGCACTGTATGTCTATAGCGCACACAGCAGTAGTAGCAGCAGGAGCGGTGACTGTCACCCACCCGCAGCAGAGAGATAATGGTGGCGATGGGGAAAATGGCCGGGTCTTATAGGGCAAAGACATGTGACATGCACAGCCAATGACACATGCCCTTGCTTGTTTGAGAAAAATCCACTTTGCTGTGTGTGTGTCTGTGATTGGCTGACAGCCTGGCCCGCCCCACTGTACGCGCGGTTAGGAAAAAAAAAAAATGGCGATCGCTATTCTTTCAGCACTGTGCAGCAGCACTGATCTAAACCCCATCCTTCCCGCACACTATACGCTGAATTTTGATATCATGATTCACAGTGACTCACAGTATTACAGTGAAAAGCCAGCTAGTAACTAGCTACGCTTTTTGGTGATCGAACTGTTATCGAACGTAACTCGAACAGCCGAACTTGAAGCAAATCGTTCTAGTTCGTTGAACGACTGGAACGTCGCCCAAAATCACTCGAATTTGAAATTGGCGAACCGTTCAACTCAAACATCACTCAACTCTAGTTATGTGTCTCCGTTGGGACAGTTCTACAGTTCTTCAGTTTTAAACATGGACCAAGGCCGAGAACTGGTAGTCCAACCCAAGAACTATTAGGCTTTGTAAATAGACCCAAAAACCACCCTCCTGTTAGCACCGACCCGGTCTCCGGAGAGGCTGATTGGAGGAAGGGCCTGCGGTGGAGTAGGCCGAGGCCCAGTCATTATTGCAACCAGTGACTACCTTCCAGACCAAGGGTCCCCGGACCGTGAAACCCGTAACTAGGACTGCCGGATAAGGAACTTTTCACCCGGCCCATGTGGGCGTCACCTGGACCTGTTCCTGGACTTGGGCAAAGGGGTGCGCGCCTGTTTTAGTGGTGGTACCAGGGAATAGGTTATTTTGGGTGGCGGGGGAGATAAAAAGGTGTCCTGGTCTGTTCCGTTATCGTAACGTTCAAGATTTGTGCCTCCCATCAAGGGAATTGTTGAAATACATCTTTTTCCCATCCAAAACAGATGCAGTTTAATAAATGTTGGTGGTCGGACAGCCCGCGGATGGTCTGTATTAAACCAAGCGGGAATGTGATGCCCTGGCGCCGCCAGGTGGTCACCCTGTACAGGCCCTCACACAACACCTTCCCTCACAGGGTTAAACCTTGCCAACCAAATCCTAGTCACCCCCCCAGGGTAGGAAAGGCACACTAGTGGGCGGGACCAGGCGGATGGAGAACACCCACCTAGGGGTCCAGGGAACCCGGGGCGGGAAAAAGCAGTAGAGCAGTTCAGTTGAGTCAGTTCAGTGAGTGGAGTGGAATGGAGCAGGAGGAGAGAGTGCAGCCTAAGAGCCTCGGGCCGGGTATTGGCTAGGTGGCTGACGGTGTTCCATGTCTGACAGGAGACGGGAAAATGGCAGCCGAAGACCCGAGGTGGACCGGGGCAGGGTTGGAGCCCGCCAGTACCGACACCAGAGACCCGATCCAGAAACTGTGCACAGAGGGGGTACTTAGACCCTGAAGCCAGGACCGGAACCAACGGCCTAGCTAATTAACCGATTGAGGGCAGGATTACAGGTCCTGTCACAACCAAAGTCCCAAAAGCAGACAACCACCCATGGAGAGGGATAGGGCATCCGCCAGGGCCCGGTAGATCACACGAGTCAGCGTCAGCGAGCACGGCTCCCAACAGAAGTACCGGGAATGGACTCCCGTGTTCCACACCGGGAAGTCCACCATTTCACAACACAGTGCAGAGGAAAGTGACACAGACTATCACCCCGGGTGAGGGACCAGAGTACACCCGGCCGCAGCGGCCGGCCACCAGCACCTTGGTTAACCATTGGACTTGTCTGATTTATTTAATCGTGAGTAAACTGAGACTCCCTGGTCTGGCCAGGCTCGCCAGCCCCTGCCAACACTGTCCCCTGCACCGAGTCACTGGCCCTGGGGCAACCATCCCTACCCACAGAGGGGTTAGCAACCAGCTGCCTTCCCATCGCCCCCGGGTGCCTCACAACAGCAGCGGTGGTGCCACACTTCACCACACACCGTGAGTGGCATCACAGACTGACTACGGCAAACCCGTACAAATACGTTCCCTTTCATTAGGAGTGTCCGCGTGACCCCCAGGTCCGGAGAATCCCTCGAGCCACACTGCGGATCCAGATCCGGGCAGCCCGGCTGCTACTGACGTGGGGGCGGCACATAGACAACACCTTTTAGGGTGCCCAAAAGCTGCCAAAACAGCTCAAATCATTTTACAGTGCAGCACTACTGTTTTGGCATAGACATCTGCTTCTTAGACTATTCACATAAGAAATATTGAGGGGGATGAATGACAGGTGAAGACCTGGTGCTCTGAGACACCTGCCACTACAGACAACACACAAATTAGAGACCTAACTTAAAGTTTCCACATTTCCAAAAAATTAGGGGCAGACACCAGGAAAAGTGGTATCAATTCCCCAGAGTACAAATGGCGCAGCATGGATGCATGGGACAGGGCCTGGAACAAGGCCTGGCATAGCATTTCTGGCTTAAACATTGATCAGTAACAGGTGGGTGAGTGACAGGTATAGGTCTGGTGCTCTGAGACCCGTGCCACCCGAAACAACACGGAACTTGGAGATCCAACTTGGAGTCTTAACATTTCAAAAAATTAGGGGCAGACACCAGGAAAAGTTGCATCAATTGCCCCAGAGTATCCATAGTACCTTTGTGCAGCAGTCAGGCATAGGCCATGCATGAGACAAGGTTTGGCTCAGAATTTACAGCTTTCAAATTAAGATAAAATTAAGAGGTAGGTGGGTGAGTGACTAGTGTAGACCTGCTGTGCTGGGAGTCCTCATACCTCATGAAACAGGTAAAATTGCTTTTCTGCTCAGTCACACTCAGGTGGCACCAAGATTAGCTTCATAGACTGTTATAGCTAGACTCATGTAAGGATAGTAAAAGAGGTAGATGTGTGAAAGGCAGCTTCATGCCTGCCTTCCAGTCTGGGAGCCCTACTTCTACAGGCAACACAAAACAAGGAGACCCAATCAGAATTATTCTGGGAATCTTACTGAATAAAAATGAAGGATACATCAAACATGAGTTGGAAATACCAAGGTCGTGGTAGAAGGGGGGAATAGTCATGGTGTTGTGATGTTGTATTGACGTTGCAGACATACCTGTGGATTAAACAGATGGGTTGTCAGATCAGCACTAGTGGTGACATTCGATGATGGTTATCATGGAATTACATTTATAGTATATTTCTGCTGAACACTTAAGGAGCCACACTTCCGTATACAAGCATAGACCTTAGGAAATCAAACATAAGTGGGAAATACCGAGGGAGTGGTGAAAGGGGAAATAGGCGTGGTCATTTAGTCGTAAATGGGGTAGGTGCTAATGTTACTGAAAGCTCTACTGAACAAACACCAGCTTTTCCTAACTATAGACAACTGTCAACTTCTGTTATAGGACGGGCTACTCGACTCTCTTTCATTGGAACCCGGCAGAGGGTTATGACTTGTAGATGAGAGCCAGAGAGAGCATGTGCTACAGGGCATTACAAGAGTTATATCAAGTGGCCTCTCCTCCCTTTCCTCCACCTCAACATCACACACAGTATAGTCCTCACAGGTGGCACCAGAATTACCCTTGTTTCCCCCACATCACAACTCAACTAACTGTGCAGAACCAAACATGAGTGAGTCTGCAGAGCTGTTCACATATTCTGTTCCATGGACATCAGAGGTCAGCTCCAAAGATAAACAGATTCAAGAGGAGAAATGCATCTGCACCCATGGCCAAAATCCTTGTCAGTTGGATCCAAACCTGGATGAAGTATGGTCCGAGCAGAATCTAGACCCTCATTACCAGACATTAACTCTTGCGAGTAGAGGTGATTATGATGAGCCTCAGATAGCGTGCAGGGCTATAAGGGTAAGAAGAGGAGAGTGACTCTTAGGGGCCCTTTGCACACTACAACATCGCAAGCCGATGCTGCGATGCCGTGCGCGATAGTCCCTGCCCCCGTCACAGCTGCGATATCATGGTGATAGCTGGCGTAGCAAACATTATCTCTACGCCAGCTTCACATGCACTCACCTTCCCTGCGACGTCGCTCTGGCCGGTGACCTGCCTCCTTATTAAGGGGACGGGTCATGCGACGCCATAGCGATGTCACACAGCAGGCGGCCAATAGAAGGGGAGGGGCGGAGATGAGCTGGACGTAAACATCCCGCCCACCTCCTTCCTTCCGCAGAGCCGGCTTGAGACGTGGTGACGCAGGTAGGAGATGTTCCTCGCTCCTGCGGCTTCTCACACAGTGATGTGTGCTGCCGCAGGAACAAGGAACAACATTGTACCTGTCTCTGCTGCCAAATAATGGAAATGCCGGACACTACACCGGTGATACGATAACGACGCTTTTGCGTTCGTTAATCGAATCAAAAAGGATTTACACACTACGATATCGACTGCAACGCCGGATGTGCGTCACTTTCGATTTGACCCCACCGACATCGCAGCTGCGATGTCGTAGTGTGCAAAGTGCCCCTTAGGGCGAGGAGTGGGACAACAGAAAGGATGATGATGAGGTTCTAGAACAAACACCCCTGACTACAGCCTTCATTCGCCAATTTTTTTTTTATTTTAAGTCTGCCTTAATTCATAGCAATGTCTCATGAGGTTCCCCAAAGGTGAATCTGAAAGACATAAAAAGAGAAAATTATTAACAAAATAAAGAGAAAAGACACTCTCAAGTCTTCAAATCCCCAAGGTTTGCAGGACAAACCTTTCCATCTACCACTTCTTCCCCTGCTTCTGCCTCCTCCACCTCCTCTAGGGCCTCTACTTGCACCCTCAACCTTTCCCTTAATGTAAAACATGTTCCAACAGTGCAGAGAGAATCCCCAACTTCCATACTGCGCAGCTAAGGCTCACTGCCATCAGGCAGTGTTACAATTAGAATGCATTGGGGAACGCAGTCACACAGGTGTAGAGTTGTGGACAGCTATCCAGGTCCACTTTAGGCTGCTTTACACGCTGTGACATCGCTAGCATTTGCTGGCGATGTCAAGCGCGATAGCACCCGCCCCTGTCGTACGGCCGATATGTGGTGATCGCTGCCGCAGCGAACATTATCACTACGGCGGCATCATGCGCACATACCTGCTCTGCGACGTCACTGTGACCGGCAAACCGCCTCCTTTCTAAGGGGGAGGTTCGTTCAGCGTTACAGCGACGTAACAGCAGCGTCACTGAACCTCCGCCCAATAGAAAAGGAGGGATGGAGATGAGCGGGACGTAACATCCCGCCCACCTCCTTCCTTCCTCATTGCAGGCGGCCACAGGTAAGGTGAGGTTCCTCGTTCCTGCGGTGTCACACATAGCGATGTGTGCTGCCGCAGGAACGACGAACAACATCGTACATGCAGCAGCAACGATAATTGAGAATAGGGGGCATGTCACCGATTAGCGATTTTGAACATTTTCAAAATCGCTCCTAGGTGTCATACGCAATGACATCGCCAACGCGGCTGGATGTGCGCCACAAATTCCGTGACCCCAACGACATCGCTTTAGCAATGTCGTAGCGTGTAAAGCGGCCTTTAGAGTAATGGCTGTCACCACTGAACCTGGAGTCAATGAAGGCCGGGTGCAATAACGGTGTGAACCTAATGGTGGCTCTATGGCCTACCAGTTAAACAGATGATATGCGATGTGCCAACACAGTGGAATTCCACTCTTCACATGTTGTTGCGACTGTTTCAGCAGTGATGAGCCCTGGTGAAGTATGTCATGACGCATAGCCTTGGCTTACGGAGTTCAGTTATGGGGTAAAACACGGTTGTGAAGTGTGTAAAGATGAAGGACCTCTAGACCCTTTTGCACAGTTTTAACATGGCTGCTAGGATGGTAAGCGCTGACGATGCTATATTTAGCATCCCTATTCTAGTCAACTACATGCTGGAGCACACTTTGAATAGTCTGCAGGAGGAGTTGGTGGTCCCAGAGGAAGAGGAGGAAGAAGAGGAGTATGTGGGAAGGATACCAATTTCTCTTTAGGTGCCGGACTTTCATTGCATAGGCAGGTGTCATGGGAGGGTGGAGTAGAGTGATCAAGGGGGCTCATGGTACCAGACAAACTGTTATTGAAGGTTCAGGAGCCAAGGAACTAATGGAGGAGGAGAAGGAGGAAGAGGTGATGTGCACATTAAAGTAAGGAGATGAAGAAGATATTAATCCCCTCTCTGTTGTCCGTGGTTGATGTGGGAGATAGAGGAAGCAAGCTTGAGTGTTACCTTGCCACAAACCCACCATGGACTTGGACCTCATGGAAGAGTCCGACACATGAGTACCTTCTTGCTGCACTATCAGCAACATGATGCTTGTATTTTTATGATTAGAAATACTGCACTGCTTGTGAAGACACAGCTCTGTCAAATGTCTGTCAGGGGTTAGTATTCTTAATTGGCCAAACCTGGATCCCTGTGGTGTGTTAACTCCTGTTTGTTGAGTTATTGTGTTCCCCAGGACTATCGGAGCCTTTCATTCTCTGAGAATGAGGATTTCTAAGTTAATGTAACTTCCCCCAGCCTCTCTGTCTACCTAACTCAGATGAGAATCCTACAAACTTAACTATGTGGATTTTGAATGCCAAACAATAAGTGCACAGCCTTATTCCATCAATCCTGTAAGACCACATACTCTGGAATGAGTGCCGTGGGAGATATAAAAAGGGACTGATTGAGTCACCAGGGGTTGTTGTTTGGCTACATGCTTTCAATCTAGGGGTTTTAATCTTAATTGGAAGTCCATTACCCAGCCTAGGCACTTCTGCGCAGAATCTGAAACTGGATTACATTGTGGAGGAGCACTGCCAAAGATTCTAAGATTCGGCTGGAAAAAATCCTAGTTGGGGATGATTCAGTTATCTGGCTATGGATTTTGCTGTGCTCTTGAAGCTTCCTACACTTGTCACTATCCTATTCTCGGTTGGTGCCTGTCAAAATCAGGGTTCTGCTGGTTGGTGGTAGTTGGCCATGGAAGCTCCAAAGGCACGAATAGTCTACTCCGTGATGAGCCAGCGGAAGGGTGACACTCTGTTGCCTGTTACATTATGTAATTTGCATGGTTTTGTGTTATATGCCTTTGACTGTTGGGGATCCAATAAAGTTTAATTATTGTGGTTCGGGCACCCTGTGTTGTCTGAGTAGTGTTCTGCCCATGGGTAAGGAGTTCAGGCTTTCAGTTGGAATGAGCCCTGGTCCATGCGGTCTTTCTAAAGGCTTGACACTAGTTAGATCAACGGAACGAGAGTAAATTTTGCCAGATGCTTCACCCCTGAAAAGGGATGCGTGCATATTGAAACAAGCTTGTACACAATCTTAAGAGTGTTTTTTGCCCAAAGCAGCAATGAGGCACACAGTGGGCATGGCAGTTCTAGACTTCAAACCCGGGAAGGTAGAGTTGTCATTGCAGAAACAGCAGCAGCAGCAGTTTAAGTGGCAGAAGCAATTTCTGTGAGTTGAGGCACATTTTTAAGACCATCCCGTGCACCAGCAGAGCAGAGTACAAGTCTGATACAAAATGAACAACTGGAGAGGATGGTGTTTGAGTATCTAGAGCTCAATATAGACCTTTTAACATTTTGGTCTTCAAAAATGTAAGAGTTTCCGGAGCTCGCTAGTCACATCTTGGAGGTTCTCTCAGAACACATCTTCAGCGCTGGTGGTGGTGTCCTAATGGATAAGCGCATCTGGATGTGCCCTGAAAGTGTAGACCGCCTAACTCTTTTATAAGAATAAACAGGTCATGGATCACCAATGACTTTTACACCCCAGTCGAAGACTGTGCAGCCTAGGCTATTGAGTAGTTTTCACTGTGCTGCATTGATTTTGCATAATTGCAGCCTGTGACACCTTTGCCGTGGCCTCTGTGGCTGGTGTTGTTACTGCTGATGATGTTACTAACAAGTGCCTTGATTGCTCAATAATAAAATGGTATGTCCATCCCTGTTACTTTTACATTTTATATATATATATATATATATATATATATATATATATATATATATATATATACAGTCAGGGCCAGAAATATTTGGACAGTGACACAAGTTTTGTTATTTTAGCTGTTTACAAAAACATGTTGAGAAATATATAGTATGGGCTGAAAGTGCACACTCCCAGCTGCAATATGAGAGTTTTCACATCCAAATCGGAGAAAGGGTTTAGGAATCATAGCTCTGTAATGCATAGCCTCCTCTTTTTCAAGGGACTAAAAGTAATTGGACAAGGGACTCTAAGGGCTGAAATGAACTCTGAAGGCGTCTCCCTCGTTAATCTGTAATCAATGAAGTAGTTAAAAGGTCTGGGGTTGATTACAGGTTTGTGGTTTTGCATTTGGAAGCTGTTGCTGTGACCAGACAACATGCGGTCTAAGGAACTCTCAATTGAGGTGAAGCAGAACATCCTGAGGCTGAAAAAAAAGAAAAAATCCATCAGAGAGATAGCAGACATGCTTGGAGTAGCAAAATCAACAGTCGGGTACATTCTGAGAAAACAGGAATTGACTGGTGAGCTTGGGAACTCAAAAAGGCCTGGGCATCCACGGATGACAACAGTGGTGGATGATCGCCGCATACTTTCTTTGGTGAAGAAGAACCCGTTCACAACATCAACTGAAGTCCAGAACACTCTCAGTGAAGTAGGTGTATCTGTCTCTAAGTCAACAGTAAAGAGAAGACTCCATGAAAGTAAATACAAAGGGTTCACATCTAGATGCAAACCATTCATCAATTCCAAAAATAGACAGGCCAGAGTTAAATTTGCTGAAAAACACCTCATGAAGCCAGCTCAGTTCTGGAAAAGTATTCTATAGACAGATGAGACAAAGATCAACCTGTACCAGAATGATGGGAAGAAAAAAGTTTGGAGAAGAAATTGAACGGCACATGATCCAAGGCACACCACATCCTCTGTAAAACATGGTGGAGGCAACGTGATGGCATGGGCATGCATGGCTTTCAATGGCACTGGGTCACTTGTGTTTATTGATGACATAACAGCAGACAAGAGTAGCCGGATGAATTCTGAAGTGCACAGGGATATACTTTCAGCCCAGATTCAGCCAAATGCCGCAAAGTTGATCGGACGGCGCTTCATAGTACAGATCGACAATGACCCCAAGCATACAGCCAAAGCTACCCAGGAGTTCATGAGTGCAAAAAAGTGGAACATTCTGAAATGGCCAAGTCAATCACCAGATCTTAACCCAATTGAGCATGCATTTCACTTGCTCAAATTCAGACTTAAGACGGAAAGACCCACAAACAAGCAAGACCTGAAGGCTGCGGCTGTAAAGGCCTGGCAAAGCATTAAGAAGGAGGAAACCCAGTGTTTGGTGATGTCCATGGGTTCCATACTTAAGGCAGTGATTGCCTCCAAAGGATTCGCAACAAAATATTGAAAATAAAAATATTTTGTTTGGGTTTGGTTTATTTGTCCAATTACTTTTGACCTCCTAAAATGTGGAGTGTTTGTAAAGAAATGTGTACAATTCCTACAATTTCTATCAGATATTTTTGTTCAAACCTTCAAATTAAATGTTACAATCTGCACTTGAATTCTGTTGTAGAGGTTTCATTTCAAATCCAATGTGGTGGCATGCAGAGCCCAACTCGCGAAAATTGTGTCACTGTCCAAATATTTCTGGACCTAACTGTATATATATATATATATATATATATATATATATATATATATATATATATATATATATACATATATATATATATATATATATATACATATATATATATATATATATATACGAAGCACCTAATATTCCTCCTATTCCTTTCTTTTGCTTCCTCCTGAGTCACAACAGGCCCAATTTTCGGTAAATGTAGAGTGAAAAGAGGTGTTAAAACATGGTCAATGCCAAATCACAGGCCAAATGTACACTCAAAAGTGACTCCCTCTGCCTCATTACAGTGAATTTTTCATTGAGAATTTTGTTTGAATCACGTTTGTTAGACATTTATTATTATTATTTGTAATCTCGGTTGTAAGCGCTCAGCGTAAAGCATGAGCTGCGCCAAGAAAAATCCAAATATAGTGTGTGGTGTCACAGCCAGAGACATGATGAAAACAGTATATACAACATATATATAACATAATATATATAACAGAATAACTGTAACTGTCTCCCCATAACCAGATTTATGCATTCATAGCATTCTGGGAAAAGGGGTGTGGGTTAAACTAGTGGTGACTGGCCCTGGTAGATAATCCAGATAAATTAATGCAAAACAAAATGTCTGTGGACATTCAAAGAATGATCTGTTGTTGATATAAATATTAAAACTGTATACAGTGGGTTTTCAGCATTACAACAAGTCTAATAGACAGCGTATCCTGAAGGACAAAAAGGAAAAGAATTTTCAAACTTTTTTTCTTTATTACAAAAATATATTGCTTGGAATGTTACAGTTTTTAAGGGAGGAGGTGTCCACCTGTCGGGATTTCTTTTTTATTAAATGCATGCATTCCAGCCTAAAAATCATTTTTTGTTACAGTTTTATCAAATATTTTGCATGGATTTTTTAAAGCCTTTGTGTTGATGGCAGCAGAATAAGTTATTTGAGAATCTTTCAGTGAGCTTGTTCTGACAGACCCATGAAAGTTTGAGAAATTATTTTTCTGAGCTCCCCTCTCAAAGTTGGAAGGTATAGGGAAACAAAAGGCCTGTGAAAGCGAAACAGCAAAATATTTAATGAAACTCATTTGCAATAATTTTTAGCCCCAAATGCAACCCCCCCCCCCAAAAATGAAATAGTTGGATATCATTTTGGTTATGATCAGACCTGTATTAATAAATGGTCATGCAGCAGACATTGCATCAGCACATCTGCCAGGTCTCAGGACGATCAACAGGTAAAATTCGTATCGCCTGCCAGTCATCCAATCCAACTGGATTGTGCATGATCTGCATCTGCTGACAACTCCTTTAAAAGGGAAGGGGCCTTAAACAACAACAAAAAAACAATTAAAAATTGCACAGGTGTTTTAATTTAAAAATAAATGAAACACTATTTTGATTATGAAATGGCAATTTTTTACTGGACCACAGATTTTGCAATCTCTATTTAAATGATGAAATGTGAATTTTTGTCTGGACCACAGATTTTGCAGTCTCTATTTTGATGATGAAATGGCAGTTTGGTGCTCAGCTACATAATTTACAATCAATGATTCAAAGTTGATTTGTCGCACGCAACTTTCCCAACACTACACCCCCTTGCACTTCTCTATTCTACACTATCGCACTCCTATCAATCTGAACCAGGTAAATTTAAACCACCCAGTTAACTATTTGTCTAGCAACAGTGTTGTGGATGTTTTCTGTGCCCTGATTGGCTGCCAGAAAATACACACATAAAGTTAAGGAGAAAAAAAAAATATTCTGCCGCTCCTCTGACCCCTCCCCTCCACCTCCAATCATCAAACATGTCCCCCTGCTCATCATACAGCATCACTATCCTAGCAATAGTTATAATAAGATAGAAAAAAAGCATTAGTGTAGCCACAAACAATTACCAAAGAAATAGATCTTTGCCGATTTTGGAGAAAAATGTTTGGAAATCTGATCCCGACCAGAACAATCGAAGGCTCGTGCCAACTTTGAGATTGTTCAACCTTTTTCAAACAACCTTGCTCATCTTTACATATGTTGCTGAAGAATAAGGCTAAGGAATAATGTAGGTACCTTAATGGGCTGCAGCACAATACTAGCATTAGGCATTCATTCTGATATCTGAAATCGAACTGCATCCATGCATAAATGTATTTCCAAATGAACATGTCTTAAATTCAATGTTTATTTGACTTTTCTTTTCCTACTTATTTTAAAGTAGTTTTCTATTTCTGAATTTTAAAAAAATGCTATGCAATGAAAAAGAAAAGAAATAAACCACTTCTTATCATTCACTTGTCGCTTTTTACTAGTGCTGCTCAGGTTATTTTGTTGTTCTCTGCACTTACTTTCTCAGTTGGATGGTAATTTGACCACTTCAGCCAATTCATTATCCCAGTGGTGCCCAGCCCATGACCTCTGTGTCATCCGGTTCCAAAGGACATTGCTCACAATAAAGCAGTTAATAGTGTTGGATGTGGTCAAAGATATCCAATTCTATGCCTTTATGTGACTCTTCCAGTCTCTCTGTACCTCTGTTGCAACCTGCTGATGACAATCTTAGCTCATTGGTCACTTTCATCTGATAGCATCCTGCTTGAAGCCTCACAACGGTGAGTTACTGTTTATCATCTGTTATGTGTTGTCTTGGACTCACAATGTCAAAATATGAACAGCATGATGACTGTTTGAATACCATTTCTAATTGAACCCTGAAATTTATTGTTTGATTCATGGATCAAACACCTGTTATGAATTTTGCCATAAAGCTTCTTGTTAGAGAACAGCAAGTAGTGCAAAAAGTACTGAAATATTGAACAGTTAGACATGTGTATGTATAAGATCATTGAACGCTACATTAAGTTCACCTGAACAAGTTGGAAGGCATTTTATGACAATCCTGACATTTCACCAGAAAGCCAATATCCCTAACTTTTTGTGAGTAGTGCATATATACTGTATAGATAAACACACATACACTATATATATATATATATATATATATATATATACACATATATGTCTGAACACACAGCCATTAATGGTTAAACAAATCCATTAGGTTTATATCTTTAATTGAAAAGAAGGCAATGGGGAACAGTTAGAACCACCTGATCATGAGCACACACATAGAAAACAAGGAGAATTGTGGAGTTAAGGGGCTAAAAAATTGTAATTGTATTGATATACAAAGTTAAAAAATATCACAAAGAATAGAGAACAAATAACTGAAGCAGTACAATACAATTCTAGCCATATACAGAGAGCATGAACAGTTATTGCAGGTACAAGAATAAAGGGCATATAATCAATATCCACATACATATCAATACAATAGACACAATGGTCAAGCATTCAGTCAGATGGTGCGGAAAAAATCTATGGACACAATTTGCCATTCAGAGATTCATCACATCATTTAGAAAGGTGCAAAGTTAAAGGCAAGAACTGGAGAGAACCTAAGAGAGAACCCTGATGTGCATTTTGC
Source organism: Anomaloglossus baeobatrachus (assembly GCF_048569485.1). Taxonomy (NCBI): domain Eukaryota; kingdom Metazoa; phylum Chordata; class Amphibia; order Anura; family Aromobatidae; genus Anomaloglossus; species Anomaloglossus baeobatrachus. The sequence continues at coordinate 351,074,418 of NC_134354.1, forward strand.
GAATTCACACAAACTCTGGAGGGAAATCAATTTGAAACAGTGACCTTTTGCTTAGGAATCAATCTAATAACACACTGATCTATTAGGGGATGTGAGAACAGGTTGTAATTTGTAATATACAGCAAGAGAAAGATTTTTCCCCCACCAGGAGCAAAACAGTAACAATGCAGTGGTATGACAAGAATCTGCATAACTAATCACATGCTAAGTAGTTGCAAGTCAAATTTATACATGAGACATCCAAGATGATTGTCTATATAATGAACGTAGTCTCATGCTGAAAGCTGTAGCAGAGGGTGAGATATGGTATCTGAAAGTTAAAAATTCAAAACATTGCTACCATAGGGTTGTCAGTATATATACACAGCTTGGGAAATAATGAAAGAAATATTGAGTACGTCACTAATTTTGTAAGTAAATATATTTCTAAAAGTGCTATTGACTAGAGATGAGCGAACCGGTCCCGGTTCGGCTCGAGGTCGGTTCGCCGAACGGACCTCCCGTTCGAGTTCGGCTCGTCGAACGTTCGACGAACCGAACTCGAGCCAATAGGAAACAATGGCAGGCAATCACAAACACAGAAAAACACCTAGAAAACACCCTCAAAGGTGTCCAAAAGGTCACAAACAACTCACAACACATGGGAAAGTGACAAGGACATATACTCATGTGAAAACAAAACAGCTGGACAAGGAAAAAGAGGAGGACACACAGATATATGAGTATATGCAAGGAAACATCGATTCCATTATTGTGCAACTTGAGCCCTGCTCATTTTAGGCTTCCAATCTTGATAAATTGCCTGAGCTCGCCACGTACGTCTTGGGGATCTTGTCGTGTCCTGCAGCCAGCGTTCTCTCGGAACCTGTCTTCAGTGCTGCTGGGGGTCTGCTGGCAGATAAGCACACGTGTCTGTCCACTGACAATGTGGACATGGCTCTCAGAGGACTTTTCTTCCCCTGGGTCATCAACTGATGTCAGTCAAGAGGGGTGTGTGTGGCCCATTTAGTGGAAACGAGGGAGACTGTGGTTGGAGTCCCCTCGCTGTGTTTCTAAAAGACCCAAAATGAACAAATCATGGCTCTCAGAGGACTTTTCTTCCCCTGGGTCAGCCAGGGGACGGGAAAGGCACGCGTATTTTTGAGAGTGCTTCATGCAAAGCATCTTTTTCTTTTTCAAAAGGGGGCTCAACCCATGCCAGTCAAGTGGGGTGTGTGTGGCCCAGTTAGTGGAAACGAGGGAGACTGTGGTTGGAGTCCCCTCGCTGTGTTTCTAAAAGAGCCAAAATGAACAAATCATGGCTCTCAGAGGACTTTTCTTCCCCTGGGTCAGCCAGGGGACGGGAAAGGCACGTGTATTTTTGAGAGTGCTTCATGCAAAGCATCTTTTTCTTTTTCAAAAGGGGGGGTCAACCGATGCCAGTCAAGTGGGGTGTGTGTGGCCCAGTTAGTGGCAACGAGGGAGACTGTGGTTGGAGTCCCCTCGCTGTGTCTCTAAAAGAACCAAGATGAACAAGTCATGGCTCTCAGAGGACTTTTCTTCCCCTGGGTCAGCCAGGGGACGGGAAAGGCACGTGTATTTTTGAGAGTGCTTCATGCAAAGCATCTTTTTCTTTTTCAAAAGGGGGCTCAACCCATGCCAGTCAAGTGGGGTGTGTGTCGCCCAGTTAGTGGAAACGAGGGAGACTGTGGTTGGAGTCCCCTCGCTGTGTTTCTAAAAGACCCAAAATGAACAAATCATGGCTCTCAGAGGACTTTTCTTCCCCTGGGTCAGCCAGGGGACGGGAAAGGCACGTGTATTTTTGAGAGTGCTTCATGCAAAGCATCTTTTTCTTTTTCAAAAGGGGGCTCAACCCATGCCAGTCAAGTGGGGTGTGTGTGGCCCAGTTAGTGGAAACGAGGGAGACTGTGGTTGGAGTCCCCTCGCTGTGTTTCTAAAAGACCCAAAATGAACAAATCATGGCTCTCAGAGGACTTTTCTTCCCCTGGGTCAGCCAGGGGACGGGAAAGGCACGTGTATTTTTGAGAGTGCTTCATGCAAAGCATCTTTTTCTTTTTCAAAAGGGGCTCAACCCATGCCAGTCAAGTGGGGTGTGTGTGACCCAGTTAGTGGAAACGAGGGAGACTGTGGTTGGAGTCCCCTCGCTGTGTTTCTAAAAGACCCAAAATGAACAAATCATGGCTCTCAGAGGACTTTTCTTCCCCTGGGTCAGCCAGGGGACGTGAAAGGCACGTGTATTTTTGAGAGTGCTTCATGCAAAGCATCTTTTTCTTTTTCAAAAGGGGGGGTCAACCGATGCCAGTCAAGTGGAGTGTGTGTGGCCCAGTTAGTGGCAACGAGGGAGACTGTGGTTGGAGTCCCCTCGCTGTGTCTCTAAAAGAACCAAGATGAACAAGTCATGGCTCTCAGAGGACTTTTCTTCCCCTGGGTCAGCCAGGGGACGGGAAAGGCACGTGTATTTTTGAGAGTGCTTCATGCAAAGCATCTTTTTCTTTTTCAAAAGGGGGCTCAACCCATGCCAGTCAAGTGGGGTGTGTGTGGCCCAGTTAGTGGAAACGAGGGAGACTGTGGTTGGAGTCCCCTCGCTGTGTTTCTAAAAGACCCAAAATGAACAAATCATGGCTCTCAGAGGACTTTTCTTCCCCTGGGTCAGCCAGGGGACGGGAAAGGCACGTGTATTTTTGAGAGTGCTTCATGCAAAGCACCTTTTTCTTTTTCAAAAGGGGGCTCAACCCATGCCAGTCAAGTGGGGTGTGTGTGGCCCAGTTAGTGGAAACGAGGGAGACTGTGGTTGGAGTCCCCTCGCTGTGTTTCTAAAAGACCCAAAATGAACAAATCATGGCTCTCAGAGGACTTTTCTTCCCCTGGGTCAGCCAGGGGACGGGAAAGGCACGTGTATTTTTGAGAGTGCTTCATGCAAAGCATCTTTTTCTTTTTCAAAAGGGGGGGTCAACCGATGCCAGTCAAGTGGGGTGTGTGTGGCCCAGTTAGTGGCAACGAGGGAGACTGTGGTTGGAGTCCCCTCGCTGTGTCTCTAAAAGAACCAAGATGAACAAGTCATGGCTCTCAGAGGACTTTTCTTCCCCTGGGTCAGCCAGGGGACGGGAAAGGCACGTGTATTTTTGAGAGTGCTTCATGCAAAGCATCTTTTTCTTTTTCAAAAGGGGGCTCAACCCATGCCAGTCAAGTGGGGTGTGTGTGGCCCAGTTAGTGGAAACGAGGGAGACTGTGGTTGGAGTCCCCTCGCTGTGTTTCTAAAAGACCCAAAATGAACAAATCATGGCTCTCAGAGGACTTTTCTTCCCCTGGGTCAGCCAGGGGACGGGAAAGGCACGTGTATTTTTGAGAGTGCTTCATTCAAAGCATCTTTTTCTTTTTCAAAAGGGGGCTCAACCCATGCCAGTCAAGTGGGGTGTGTGTGGCCCAGTTAGTGGAAACGAGGGAGACTGTGGTTGGAGTCCCCTCGCTGTGTTTCTAAAAGACCCAAAATGAACAAATCATGGCTCTCAGAGGACTTTTCTTCCCCTGGGTCAGCCAGGGGACGGGAAAGGCACGTGTATTTTTGAGAGTGCTTCATGCAAAGCATCTTTTTCTTTTTCAAAATGGGGCTCAACCCATGCCAGTCAAGTGGGGTGTGTGTGGCCCAGTTAGTGGAAACGAGGGAGACTGTGGTTGGAGTCCCCTCGCTGTGTTTCTAAAAGACCCAAAATGAACAAATCATGGCTCTCAGAGGACTTTTCTTCCCCTAGGTCAGCCAGGGGACGGGAAAGGCACGTGTATTTTTGAGAGTGCTTCATGCAAAGCATCTTTTTCTTTTTCAAAAGGGGGGGTCAACCGATGCCAGTCAAGTGGGGTGTGTGTGGCCCAGTTAGTGGAAACGAGGGAGACTGTGGTTGGAGTCCCCTCGCTGTGTCTCTAAAAGAACCAAGATGAACAAGTCATGGCTCTCAGAGGACTTTTCTTCCCCTGGGTCAGCCAGGGGACGGGAAAGGCACGTGTATTTTTGAGAGTGCTTCATGCAAAGCATCTTTTTCTTTTTCAAAAGGGGGCTCAACCCATGCCAGTCAAGTGGGGTGTGTGTGGCCCAGTTAGTGGAAACGAGGGAGACTGTGGTTGGAGTCCCCTCGCTGTGTTTCTAAAAGACCCAAAATGAACAAATCATGGCTCTCAGAGGACTTTTCTTCCCCTGGGTCAGCCAGGGGACGGGAAAGGCACGTGTATTTTTGAGAGTGCTTCATGCAAAGCATCTTTTTCTTTTTCAAAAGGGGGCTCAACCCATGCCAGTCAAGTGGGGTGTGTGTGACCCAGTTAGTGGAAACGAGGGAGACTGTGGTTGGAGTCCCCTCGCTGTGTTTCTAAAAGACCCAAAATGAACAAATCATGGCTCTCAGAGGACTTTTCTTCCCCTGGGTCAGCCAGGGGACAGGAAAGGCACGTGTATTTTTGAGAGTGCTTCATGCAAAGCATCTTTTTCTTTTTCAAAAGGGGGGGTCAACCGATGCCAGTCAAGTGGAGTGTGTGTGGCCCAGTTAGTGGCAACGAGGGAGACTGTGGTTGGAGTCCCCTCGCTGTGTCTCTAAAAGAACCAAGATGAACAAGTCATGGCTCTCAGAGGACTTTTCTTCCCCTGGGTCAGCCAGGGGACGGGAAAGGCACGTGTATTTTTGAGAGTGCTTCATGCAAAGCATCTTTTTCTTTTTCAAAAGGGGGCTCAACCCATGCCAGTCAAGTGGGGTGTGTGTGGCCCAGTTAGTGGAAACGAGGGAGACTGTGGTTGGAGTCCCCTCGCTGTGTTTCTAAAAGACCCAAAATGAACAAATCATGGCTCTCAGAGGACTTTTCTTCCCCTGGGTCAGCCAGGGGACGGGAAAGGCACGTGTATTTTTGAGAGTGCTTCATTCAAAGCATCTTTTTCTTTTTCAAAAGGGGGCTCAACCCATGCCAGTCAAGTGGGGTGTGTGTGGCCCAGTTAGTGGAAACGAGGGAGACTGTGGTTGGAGTCCCCTCGCTGTGTTTCTAAAAGACCCAAAATGAACAAATCATGGCTCTCAGAGGACTTTTCTTCCCCTGGGTCAGCCAGGGGACGGGAAAGGCACGTGTATTTTTGAGAGTGCTTCATGCAAAGCATCTTTTTCTTTTTCAAAAGGGGGCTCAACCCATGCCAGTCAAGTGGGGTGTGTGTGGCCCAGTTAGTGGAAACGAGGGAGACTGTGGTTGGAGTCCCCTCGCTGTGTTTCTAAAAGACCCAAAATGAACAAATCATGGCTCTCAGAGGACTTTTCTTCCCCTGGGTCAGCCAGGGGACGGGAAAGGCACGTGTATTTTTGAGAGTGCTTCATGCAAAGCATCTTTTTCTTTTTCAAAAGGGGGGGTCAACCGATGCCAGTCAAGTGGGGTGTGTGTGGCCCAGTTAGTGGAAACGAGGGAGACTGTGGTTGGAGTCCCCTCGCTGTGTCTCTAAAAGAACCAAGATGAACAAGTCATGGCTCTCAGAGGACTTTTCTTCCCCTGGGTCAGCCAGGGGACGGGAAAGGCACGTGTATTTTTGAGAGTGCTTCATGCAAAGCATCTTTTTCTTTTTCAAAAGGGGGCTCAACCCATGCCAGTCAAGTGGGGTGTGTGTGGCCCAGTTAGTGGAAACGAGGGAGACTGTGGTTGGAGTCCCCTCGCTGTGTTTCTAAAAGACCCAAAATGAACAAATCATGGCTCTCAGAGGACTTTTCTTCCCCTGGGTCAGCCAGGGGACGTGAAAGGCACGTGTATTTTTGAGAGTGCTTCATGCAAAGCATCTTTTTCTTTTTCAAAAGGGGGCTCAACCCATGCCAGTCAAGTAAGGTGTGTGTGGCCCAGTTAGTGGAAACGAGTAAGACTGTGGTTGGAGTCCCCTCGCTGTGTTTCTAAAAGACCCAAAATGAACAAATCATGGCTCTCAGAGGACTTTTCTTCCCCTGGGTCAGCCAGGGGACGGGAAAGGCACGTGTATTTTTGAGAGTGCTTCATGCAAAGCATCTCTTTCTTTTTCAAAAGGGGGCTCAACCCATGCCAGTCAAGTGGGGTGTGTGTGGCCCAGTTAGTGGAAACGAGGGAGACTGTGGTTGGAGTCCCCTCGCTGTGTCTCTAAAAGAACCAAGATGAACAAGTCATGGCTCTCAGAGGACTTTTCTTCCCCTGGGTCAGCCAGGAGACGGGAAAGGCACGCATATTTTTGAGAGTGCTTCATGCAAAGCATCTTTTTCATTTTGAAAAGGGGCATCAACTGATGTCATTCAAGAGGGGTGTGTGTGGCCCATTTAGTGGCAACGAGGGAGACTGTGGTTGGAGTCCCCTCGCTGTGTCTCTAAAAGAACCAAGATGAACAAGTCATGGCTCTCAGAGGACTTTTCTTCCCCTGGGTCAGCCAGGGGACGGGAAAGGCACGTGTATTTTTGAGAGTGCTTCATGCAAAGCATCTTTTTCTTTTTCAAAAGGGGGCTCAACCCATGCCAGTCAAGTGGGGTGTGTGTGGCCCAGTTAGTGGAAACGAGGGAGACTGTGGTTGGAGTCCCCTCGCTGTGTCTCTAAAAGAACCAAGATGAACAAGTCATGGCTCTCAGAGGACTTTTCTTCCCCTGGGTCAGCCAGGGGACGGGAAAGGCACGCGTATTTTTGAGAGTGCTTCATGCAAAGCATCTTTTTCATTTTGAAAAGGGGCATCAACTGATGTCATTCAAGAGGGGTGTGTGTGGCCCATTTAGTGGCAACGAGGGAGACTGTGGTTGGAGTCCCCTCGCTGTGTCTCTAAAAGAACCAAGATGAACAAGTCATGGCTCTCAGAGGACTTTTCTTCCCCTGGGTCAGCCAGGGGACGGGAAAGGCACGTGTATTTTTGAGAGTGCTTCATGCAAAGCATCTTTTTCTTTTTCAAAAGGGGGCTCAACCCATGCCAGTCAAGTGGGGTGTGTGTGGCCCAGTTAGTGGAAACGAGGGAGACTGTGGTTGGAGTCCCCTCGCTGTGTCTCTAAAAGAACCAAGATGAACAAGTCATGGCTCTCAGAGGACTTTTCTTCCCCTGGGTCAGCCAGGGGACGGGAAAGGCACGCGTATTTTTGAGAGTGCTTCATGCAAAGCATCTTTTTCATTTTGAAAAGGGGCATCAACTGATGTCATTCAAGAGGGGTGTGTGTGGCCCATTTAGTGGCAACGAGGGAGACTGTGGTTGGAGTCCCCTCGCTGTGTTTTACATGCTTTTAGAAGGGCATGACATGGCTTGGAGGTTGACTTTCATCATCTGCAAACTGTTGGCTACCAAAATGCTGCCTTTCCAACAACTGTGGTTATAGACAATGAGGAACATACTGATGAAGATGAGACGCAGATACCCGATTGGGATGACAACTTAAATATTCGGTCAGGGCAAGAAGAGGCTCGGTCTGAGGGGGAGGGGAGTGCAAACACAACAATTGATGATGAAGTCCTAGATCACACCTACTGTCAACCCACAGTCAGACACTCAAGGAGGTCAACAGAGGCGGTGGAGGAGGATGCAACCGACGTCGAAGTAACCTTGCGCCTTCCTGGACACAGTCGGAGCACTGGTAGCACGTCTACAACTGCATCCTCAGCCACCACTCTGCCTCTGAGCATTATTCGGGGTGGATCAACAGGTCGCATGGCCTCTAAGCCTTGCCTAGCCTGGTCCTTTTTTGACATAAAAAAAGATCGCCCTAATTATGTGATCTGTAACATTTGGCATGGTTATCTTAGTAGAGGTCAAAACCTCAGCAGTTTGACAACTTCTTCCATGAATCGTCACATGAATAAATATCATATGGCCTGGTGGGAAGCTCACCGTGCTGCAATGCGGCCTAGCGGAGCCAACCATCCACCGCCTGCCCCTTCCAGTGCATCCGCGCGCTCGTCATCTTCTAGGACTGTGGGGACAGCTGTCACACCTGTTTTTCCACCCACAACTTCCACCACTGTAACCGCAACAGGCAGTTTACTTGTTAGGTCGTCAGTTGGTTTGGAAGGGGAAACAAGTGATTGTGTACAGCTCTCTCAAACATCGATAGCACCAACGTTGGATGAAGGCAACATCATGTCTCCGCCTGCACTTTCCTCACAAACCTGCATTTTTCCAGGGACACCCTACTGAACACCGTCTACACACAGCAGCCAGATCTCTGTCCCTCAGATGTGGTCAAATAAAAGGCCACTTACTGCGACCCATGACAAAGCTAAGAGGTTGACTCTATCCCTCTGTAAGCTGTTGGCTACCGAAATGCTGCCTTTCCGCCTAGTGGACACACAGGATTTTAGAGACCTTATGTCTGTCGCTGTGCCCCAGTACCAGATGCCTAGTCGCCACTACTTCTCTAAGAAAGGTGTGCCCGCGCTACACCAGCATGTCACACACAACATCACCGCTTCCTTGAGAAACTCTGTGTGTGAACGGGTGCATTTCACCACCGATACTTTGACCAGTAAGCATGGACAGGGACGTTACATGTCGCTGACTGGCCACTGGGTAACTATGGTGATAGATGGTGAAGGGTCTGCTGCACAAGTCTTGCCGTCCCCACGACTTGTGTGTCAATCCTCTGTCTGTCCAAGTTCCGCCACTGCTTCTGCATCCTCCACCTCATCTGGATCCTCCACCTCCGCCCCAAGCCTGCCTGGTCAGGCCACCAGCGTTCTCACTGCACAGAAGGAATCACGCAACCCTCATTACTATGCTGGCAGCAGAGCGCAACGGCATCAGGCGGTCTTTAGCTTGACATGTCTTGGGAATAAGAGTCACACAGCTGAGGAGTTGTGGTCAGCTCTGCGGTCCGAGTTTAATAAATGGTTGTCTCCACTCAACCTGCAGCCTGGTAAGGCCGTGTGCGACAATGCTGCAAACCTGGGTGCGGCCCTTCGCCTGGGCAAGGTGACACACGTACCTTGTATGGCTCACGTGTTGAACCTTGTCGTCCAGCAATTTTTAACACACTATCCCGGCCTAGATGGCCTTCTGAACAGGGCACGAAAACTGTCTGCTCACTTCCGCCGTTCAAGCGCCGCAGCTGAGGGACTTGCATCGCTCCAGAAGTCTTTCGGCCTGCCGGTTCATCGCCTGAAATGCGATGTGGCGACACGCTGGAATTCAACTCTCCACATGTTACAGCGACTGTGGCAGCACCGCAGAGCCATGGTGCAATACGTCATGACGTATAGCCTGGGCCAACGAGATGCAGAGGTGGGGCAGATCACCCTGATGGAGTGGTCTCAGATCAAGGACCTATGCACCCTTCTGCACAGTTTCGACATGGCGACGAATATGTTTAGCGCTGACAATGCCATTATCATCATGACGATTCCAATCATTTACATGCTGGAGCACACGCTAAACACTATTCGGAGTCAGGGGGTGGGACAACAGGAAGGGGAGGAACTACAGGAGGATTCATATGCGCAAGACACAACAACATCACCAAGGTCCAGACGTTCATCATCACCAACGCGGCAGGCATGGGACCATGGGGGACAGGGATCAACAAGGGCGCATGGTAGCAGGCGAGATGTTGAGGAAGGTGCAGGAGGACATGAAGATATGGAGGACGAACTGTCCATGGACATGGAAGACTCAGCAGATGAGGGGGAGCTTGGTCAAATTTCAGTTGAAAGAGGTTGGGGGGAGATGTCAGAGGAAGAAAGAACGGTTAGCACCTCTATGCCACAAACACAGCGTGGACTTGGTCCGCATGGCTGCGCAAGACACATGAGTGCCTTCTTGTTGCACTACCTCCAACATGACCCTCGTATTGTCAAAATTAGAAGTGATGATGACTACTAGCTTGCCACACTATTAGATCCCCGGTACAAGTCCAAATTTTGTGACATAATTCCACCCATAGAAAGGGACGCACGTATGCATGAGTATCAGCAGAAGCTGTTACTCGATCTTAGCTCGGCTTTTCCACCAAACAACCGTGCAGGTGAAGGGAGTGATTCTTCCAGTTGTAACTTGACAAACATGGGACGGCCTCGTCATCTTCAACAGTCTACCCGTACCAGTAGGACCGGATCTGGTGCTGGTAACAGCAATTTTATGGAATCTTTTAATAATTTTTTTAGACCCTCCTTTGCATGGCCACCAGAGACAACAAGTCTGACACATAGTCAACGGATGGAGAGGATGATACAGGAGTATCTCCAAATGAACATCGATGCAATGACTTTTCAAATGGAGCCTTGCTCCTTTTGGGCTTCAAATCTAGAAAAATGTCCAGAGCTCTCCAGTTACACCTTGAAGATTTTGTCGTGTCCAGCTGCCAGCGTTGTCTCTGAACGTGTCTTCAGTGCTGCTGGGTGTGTGCTGACAGATAAGCGCACGCGTCTGTCCAGTGACAATGTGGACAGACTGACGTTCATCAAAATGAACAAGTCATGGATCCACAAGGAATTTACTACCCCTGTGTCATCCTGGGGAGAGTAAATGCTTGTGGATTTGGAATGTGCTTGATGCAAATCAAAACATCCTGTTTGCAACTAGGTCACAAGTGCTGCCACTGAATGGGTGGGTGTGTGTGGGGCACAATTTTTGGAAAAAAGGGAGGCTCCGCTTGGAGTAACCCTTGCTTGCTGTGTTTTTTAAAAATGATACAAGATGAACAGATCTGAAGGCAAGATGAAGGCAACATCATGTCTCCACCTGCACTTTCCTCACAAACCTGCATTTTTCCAGGGACACCCTACTCAACACCGTCTACAGACAGCAGCCAGATCTCTGTCCCTCAGATGTGGACAAATAAAAGGCCATTTCCTGCTACCCATGACAAAGCTAAGAGGTTGACTTTATCCCTCTGTAAGCTCTTGGCTACGGAAATGCTGCCTTTCCGCATGTTGGACACACAGGATTTTAGAGACCTTATGTCTGTCACTGTGCCCCAGTACCAGATGCCCAGTCGCCACTACTTCTCTAAGAAAGGTGTGCCTGCGCTACACCAGCATGTCGCACACAACATCACCGCTTCCTTGAGAAACTCTGTGTGTGAACAGGTGCATTTCACCACTGATACTTGGACCAGTAAGCATGGATAGGGACGTTACATGTCGCTGACTGGGCACTGGCAAACTATGGTGAGAGATGGAGAAGGGTCTGCTGTACAAGTCTTGCCGTCCCCACGAGTTGTTTCAATCCTTGTTCTGTATGTAGAAGTTAATACACTGCTTCTGCCTCTTCAACCTCGTGTGGGTCCTCCACCTTGGCGCAAACCCTGTGTGGTCAGGCCACCCTTCCAAGCAACTGCGCACAAGGACTACCACACACCTCCTTACTATGCTGGCAGCAGAGCTCAATGCCATCAGGCGGTCAAAGTTTTACTTTGAAATGTATGGGAAATGTGAGTCACACCGCTATTCCAGAGAATAGGAGTCAGGCAGGGTCAAAACATTAATTGAGGAACAGGAACAGAATGGGACGGCCAGGACTTAATCAGAAAACAAGCAGAGGTGAAATGCGGATCGGCCAACAAGGTACATAAACAGCAAGCAGTAAAAGTAGTCAGGTAACAAGCACACAAAATCATAAAACTGAACTGGGGGTAAAATTAACCAGAGGTTCATAGCTATGTCTGGCAGTGGTCTGCAGACAGGATGGGCATAAAAAAGGGTGTGGTGTCTTCCCATTGGTTGTAGCTGAATGATGGTATTTCATCTGTGAGATACCCACCAGCTACATTCAGCCAGAGATTCTGCATCTGTCAAGGTAATGCAGCCCAGTGGGTGAGCATAACCTGCGTCCACCTGCGCCGCTGGCATGGACTCCTCTCCCATCATCAGCACTATTCATGAAAGGAACACGTTGTAACCTGGCGACCGTAGTACAAATTGACGGAGCGGACTCCGTTGGTGACTTAACAGCCGTGTGCGGCAATGATGCAAACCTGGCTGCGGGCCATCGTCAGGGCAATGTGACACACGTGCCTTGTATGGCTCACGTGTTGAACCTAATTCTCCAGCAATTTTTAAAACACCATCACGGCCTACATGGCCTTGTGCAGCGTGCACGCTCGCTATGTGCTCACTTCCATCGTGCGTACACAGCAGCTCAACAACTTTCGTCACTACAGAAGTCTTTAGGTCTGGTGGTTAAACGCCTGAAATGCGATGTGCCCACACGCAGGAATTTGAATCTGCACATGTTGCAGCGTGTGTGGCAGCACCGCAGAGCCCTGCTGAAATACGGTATGACATATAGCCTGGGATAACTTGATCAAGAGGTGGTGCAGATCACGCTGCTGGAGTGGTGTCAGATCAAGGACCTATGCACCCTGCTACACAGTTCACAAATGTCGACGAAGATGTTTAGCACTGGCAATGTCATTCTCAGCGTGACAATTCTGGTCATCTACATGATGGAGCACACTGTAATTATTATTCGGAGTCAGGTGTTGGGACAAGAAGAAGGGGAGGAAGTACAGGAGGAGTCATATGCGGAAGGGATAACAAGATCTACGAGGTCCAGATGGTCAGCGGCACCTATGCGGCAGTCATGGTGAGGGAGAGGGATTAACAAGGGCGCATAGTATCAGCAAAAAGTGTGGCTGAAAGTGCAGGAGCCCATGAAGAAATGGAGGACGAACTGGCGATGGGCATGGAAGACTCAGCAGATGAGTGAGAGCTTGCTCACATTTCGGTTGTGCGAGGTTGTGGGGAGAGGGCAGAGGAAGGATGCACGATTCTCACCTCTCTGCCACCAACACACCAAGGACTTGGTCCTCCTGGATGCACAAGACACATGAGCGCCTTCTTGCTGCACTACCTACATAACCCTCGGATTGTATGAATTTGAAGTAATCCTGAATACTGGGTTGCCACACTGTTAGATCCCCGGTACAAGACAAAATTTGGCGAACTAATTCCTGCCATAGAAATAGACGCACGTATACAGGAGTATCTGCAGAATGTGGTACGCAATCTTAGATCTACTTTTCCACTAAACACCAGTGCTGCACAGAGTGAATCTCAACGCTTTGTCATGGATAGGAGGACATGGTCTTTTACTTGTCCACATCGGAGGGACCGAGGGATGGCTGCTGTGCTGAGATGGCGTTGAGTACGGTGTCCCTGCACAGTTGCACTTTTGGTCATATCCCAAAATGAGTTGAAAAAGGACAGATGCTGTTGGAAAGGGGAACAGGTGTGTTGGAAAGGGGAAAAAAGTTTTGGTCCGTGGATTTGGTGGTTAAGCAACTGTAACATTTGCTGAAGAAACAACATCTGTTACAGTGGGACTGGCAGATTTGGATAAAGTGGTATATAATCTGTGACCGCTATATAACGAAAATTAATAAGAAAAGAAAGAGAAAGGTATATATCCCCATCAGCAGTCAGTGTCCACCGTGCTCCCAGTTGGAAAAGGAGAGGTTGGCAACTTGAAGTTTTGGTGGAGGATACAGAGCTGTGTGGCTATGAAACTAATAGTAGCCTGAACCGAGTTAGACGCCATTCGGATCTGGAGACTGTGAGCCCTGTTAGCGTCACAGGGTCCACATGCCCACCCAGCCCAGGAACTCCCTGTTAACAACACAGGGGCCATTGAGTACGCTGACCGTGTGCGTAGGGGCCACACCTGTGGACAGCAGGCGCATCAGCAGCAGCAGGCCTGTTAATGCCACTGGGCTGCACAAGCAGGACTGTTAGGACAGGAGCTGGTCTTAACCGTTCTGCGTTACCAACTGTGGTGGTGGCCTGCATCCACCACCCTATCCCTGCCTACCTCTGGCCTAAAGCCGCAATGGGTTCAACACATGGAGGTGTGCTCTGTCGGAGCATAATAGAAGACTGCGCACCTCCTTGTTGGCTCCAGCCCCTTTTATAACCTGGGTCCGCCCCAAACCAGGGTGAACCACAATGCACCTCCTGGAGACAAAAGTAGAGTGACACGTCATGAGTGGCATAACTAGCGTCCTATTTGGAAACGCAACTTCAATGATGACCTCATGGCTGCCATGACCCAAACACCTCACCAGTCATCGTCTGACCATCAATAATGCGAAACAATAGGATAAAGAGTTGCACACCAGTCACAATGTATAGGGGAATAATGAAAAGCATAACTGCTATATGAATACTAGACTGAAAAATACAATGGACTATCTGAAATAAGTGAAAAACATGAAAATGGTATCTGCATAACTGCTATGAAAAATAGAAATGAGAGATATTTAGCCATTGTATTGATCAATGCAAAGGAGCCCCAAAACCAAACGCCAAGGTAATCTCTATTTTTGGGGTCCCTAACCTATGTGTAACCTCACCTGCAGTTAAAAAACTTGCTCTGTATGGGAAGCAAGGGACCAAGCTATATATGTGTGAAATAAGAGACATGGCTATGGGTGGGGCAGGGTTCTCAGACAAAAAGTGCATACTAACTAAAGAATGTATGTCTGGAACACCAATGGTGTGAACAGGGTGCAAGACTCAAAAATATACAACTAAACAATAGGATAAAGAGTTGCACACCAGTCACAATGTATAGGGGAATAATGAAAAGCATAACTGCTATATGAATACTAGACTGAAAAATACAATGGACTATCTGAAATAAGTGAAAAACATGAAAATGGTATCTGCATAACTGCTATGAAAAATAGAAATGAGAGATATTTAGCCATTGTATTGATCAATGCAAAGGAGCCCCAAAACCAAACGCCAAGGTAATCTCTATTTTTGGGGTCCCTAACCTATGTGTAACCTCACCTGCAGTTAAAAAACTTGCTCTGTATGGGAAGCAAGGGACCAAGCTATATATGTGTGAAATAAGAGACATGGCTATGGGTGGGGCAGGGTTCTCAGACAAAAAGTGCATACTAACTAAAGAATGTATGTCTGGAACACCAATGGTGTGAACAGGGTGCAAGACTCAAAAATATACAACTAAACAATAGGATAAAGAGTTGCACACCAGTCACAATGTATAGGGGAATAATGAAAAGCATAACTGCTATATGAATACTAGACTGAAAAATACAATGGACTATCTGAAATAAGTGAAAAACATGAAAATGGTATCTGCATAACTGCTATGAAACTTATTTCAGATAGTCCATTGTATTTTTCAGTCTAGTATTCATATAGCAGTTATGCTTTTCATTATTCCCCTATACATTGTGACTGGTGTGCAACTCTTTATCCTATTGTTTAGTTGTATATTTTTGAGTCTTGCACCCTGTTCACACCATTGGTGTTCCAGACATACATTCTTTAGTTAGTATGCACTTTTTGTCTGAGAACCCTGCCCCACCCATAGCCATGTCTCTTATTTCACACATATATAGCTTGGTCCCTTGCTTCCCATACAGAGCAAGTTTTTTAACTGCAGGTGAGGTTACACATAGGTTAGGGACCCCAAAAATAGAGATTACCTTGGCGTTTGGTTTTGGGGCTCCTTTGCATTGATCAATACAATGGCTAAATATCTCTCATTTCTATTTTTCATAGCAGTTATGCAGATACCATTTTCATGTTTTTCACTTATTTCAGATAGTCCATTGTATTTTTCAGTCTAGTATTCATATAGCAGTTATGCTTTTCATTATTCCCCTATACATTGTGACTGGTGTGCAACTCTTTATCCTATTGTTTAGTTGTATATTTTTGAGTCTTGCACCCTGTTCACACCATTGGTGTTCCAGACATACATTCTTTAGTTAGTATGCACTTTTTGTCTGAGAACCCTGCCCCACCCATAGCCATGTCTCTTATTTCACACATATATAGCTTGGTCCCTTGCTTCCCATACAGAGCAAGTTTTTTAACTGCAGGTGAGGTTACACATAGGTTAGGGACCCCAAAAATAGAGATTACCTTGGCGTTTGGTTTTGGGGCTCCTTTGCATTGATCAATACAATGGCTAAATATCTCTCATTTCTATTTTTCATAGCAGTTATGCAGATACCATTTTCATGTTTTTCACTTATTTCAGATAGTCCATTGTATTTTTCAGTCTAGTATTCATATAGCAGTTATGCTTTTCATTATTCCCCTATACATTGTGACTGGTGTGCAACTCTTTATCCTATTGTTTAGTTGTATATTTTTGAGTCTTGCACCCTGTTCACACCATTGGTGTTCCAGACATACATTCTTTAGTTAGTATGCACTTTTTGTCTGAGAACCCTGCCCCACCCATAGCCATGTCTCTTATTTCACACATATATAGCTTGGTCCCTTGCTTCCCATACAGAGCAAGTTTTTTAACTGCAGGTGAGGTTACACATAGGTTAGGGACCCCAAAAATAGAGATTACCTTGGCGTTTGGTTTTGGGGCTCCTTTGCATTGATCAATACAATGGCTAAATATCTCTCATTTCTATTTTTCATAGCAGTTATGCAGATACCATTTTCATGTTTTTCACTTATTTCAGATAGTCCATTGTATTTTTCAGTCTAGTATTCATATAGCAGTTATGCTTTTCATTATTCCCCTATACATTGTGACTGGTGTGCAACTCTTTATCCTATTGTTTAGTTGTATATTTTTGAGTCTTGCACCCTGTTCACACCATTGGTGTTCCAGACATACATTCTTTAGTTACATCAATAATGCGGTGACAAGTCATAGGTGTGGGCCTCTGCAAGCCATTTGGGAGGACACCTGATGCCCTGTGGTCTATATGGGACCCCCACATCAGTGCCAGGGCCAAAGAGTTCATTACCGGACCTAGTCTCTGATGCAGGAAGTGCCTGAGCATGCTCAGTAGCATGAAATACAGTCTCTGAA
The DNA here is from genome assembly GCF_048569485.1 of Anomaloglossus baeobatrachus. Lineage (NCBI taxonomy): Eukaryota > Metazoa > Chordata > Amphibia > Anura > Aromobatidae > Anomaloglossus > Anomaloglossus baeobatrachus. The sequence goes on from NC_134354.1 coordinate 351,091,165, forward strand.
AAAAGACTATCAGCTTTAGCATGGTGTCTAGGCACAAAACAGGACTTAGACCCGGCACGTAATGCAAGCACCTGTGCAAAGAGGCTTTTCACACTTAGTGTGGGAGCATGCGCTGTATCCCGAAAAGAAGACTTAGCGTCAGGAATAACACAGTCAGGCTGAGCATACTCACTACGCGAAACACTGTAATTAGGCTGCAGCTGGGGTACATCGGCACACGCATGCGCACTAGCTGCCTCTCCACACTTAGACGTGGAGGGGAAATTTGTCTTGGAGATGCTGTCTATGAACAGAAGGAAAAGCTAAAGGAAGCCTGACTTTCTATCCCTCCGAATTATGAAATGCAGCAATGAATTCCATGAGTTTGCTATAACATTAGCGTAGCAAAATGTGCATGAGGGTGTGATGTAGAGGTGCTAGAAATAGCTTGTCACCAGTGGGGCACTAATGGAATACAACAGCCAGTTCTATGATGCCACAAAATGGCAGTATTTTGTGCTATCATTATAGCTTATTAAAAACAGAGCAGGAGGTTGTCATGCAGAGGTGCTGCACATAGATTTGCAGTAGTGTGAATAGACAAAAGTACAATAGCCACGTTTAGGATACAACTAGGTACACTGAGTGTTTGCTAGTATAATGGCTGAGTTTAAAAAAGTTTGAGTGTGCAATGCAGGCAGATGTGCTGCAAATAACGTTCCAATACTGTGAATTGACAAAAGTACAATAGCCACGTTTAGGATACAACTAGGTACACTGAGTGTTTGCTAGTATAATGGCTGAGTTTAAAAAAGTTAGAGTGTGCAATGCAGGCAGATGTGCTGCAAATAACGTTCCAATACTGTGAATTGACAAAAGTACAATAGCCACGTTTAGGATACAACTAGGTACAGTGAGTGTTTGCTAGTATAATGGCTGAGTTTAAACAAGTTTGAGTGTGCAATGCAGGCAGATGTGCTGCAAATAACGTTCCAATACTGTGAATTGACAAAAGTACAATAGCCACGTTTAGGATACAACTAGGTACAGTGAGTGTTTGCTAGTATAATGGCTGAGTTTAAAAAAGTTTGAGTGTGCAATGCAGGCAGACGTGCTGCAAATATCGTTCCAATACTGTGAATAGACAAAAGTACAATAGCCACGTTTAGGATACAACTAGGTACACTGAGTGTTTGCTAGTATAATGGCTGAGTTTAAAAAAGTTTGAGTGTGCAATGCAGGCAGACGTGCTGCAAATAACGTTCCAATACTGTGAATAGACAAAAGTACAATAGCCACGTTTAGGATACAACTAGGTACAGTGAGTGTTTGCTAGTATAATGGCTGAGTTTAAAAAAGTTAGAGTGTGCAATGCAGGCAGACGTGCTGCAAATATCGTTCCAATACTGTGAATAGACAAAAGTACAATAGCCACGTTTAGGATACAACTAGGTACAGTGAGTGTTTGCTAGTATAATGGCTGAGTTTAAAAAAGTTTGAGTGTGCAATGCAGGCAGACGTGCTGCAAATAACGTTCCAATACTGTGAATAGACAAAAGTACAATAGCCACGTTTAGGATACAACTAGGTACAGTGAGTGTTTGCTAGTATAATGGCTGAGTTTAAAAAAGTTTGAGTGTGCAATGCAGGCAGATGTGCTGCAAATAACGTTCCAATACTGTGAATTGACAAAAGTACAATAGCCACGTTTAGGATGCCACTAGGTACACTGAGTGTTTGCTAGTATAATGGCTGAGTTTAAAAAAGTTAGAGTGTGCAATGCAGGCAGACGTGCTGCAAATATCGTTCCAATACTGTGAATAGACAAAAGTACAATAGCCACGTTTAGGATACAACTAGGTACACTGAGTGTTTGCTAGTATAATGGCTGAGTTTAAAAAAGTTTGAGTGTGCAATGCAGGCAGACGTGCTGCAAATAACGTTCCAATACTGTGAATAGACAAAAGTACAATAGCCACGTTTAGGATACAACTAGGTACAGTGAGTGTTTGCTAGTATAATGGCTGAGTTTAAAAAAGTTAGAGTGTGCAATGCAGGCAGACGTGCTGCAAATATCGTTCCAATACTGTGAATAGACAAAAGTACAATAGCCACGTTTAGGATACAACTAGGTACAGTGAGTGTTTGCTAGTATAATGGCTGAGTTTAAAAAAGTTTGAGTGTGCAATGCAGGCAGACGTGCTGCAAATAACGTTCCAATACTGTGAATAGACAAAAGTACAATAGCCACGTTTAGGATACAACTAGGTACACTGAGTGTTTGCTAGTATAATGGCTGAGTTTAAAAAAGTTTGAGTGTGCAATGCAGGCAGACGTGCTGCAAATAACGTTCCAATACTGTGAATTGACAAAAGTACAATAGCCACGTTTAGGATACAACTAGGTACAGTGAGTGTTTGCTAGTATAATGGCTGAGTTTAAAAAAGTTTGAGTGTGCAATGCAGGCAGACGTGCTGCAAATATCGTTCCAATACTGTGAATAGACAAAAGTACAATAGCCACGTTTAGGATGCCACTAGGTACACTGAGTGTTTGCTAGTATAATGGCTTAGTTTAAAAAAGTTTGAGTGTGCAATGCAGGCAGACGTGCTCTGCAAATGTCTTTGCACTAGTGGGACTATAGCAAAGTCCAATAGCCACGTTTAGGATGCCACTAGGTACACTGAGTGTTTGCTAGTATAATGGCTTAGTTTAAAAAAGTTTGAGTGTGCAATGCAGGCAGACGTGCTCTGCAAATGTCTTTGCACTAGTGGGACTATAGCAAAGTCCAATAGCCACGTTTAGGATGCCACTAGGTACACTGAGTGTTTGCTAGTAAAATTGCTTAGTTTAAAAAAGTTTGAGTGTGCAATGCAGGCAGACGTGCTCTGCAAATGTCTTTGCACTAGTGGGACTATAGCAAAGTCCAATAGCCACGTTTAGGATGCCACTAGGTACACTGAGTGTTTGCTAGTAAAATTGCTTAGTTTAAAAAAGTTTGAGTGTGCAATGCAGGCAGACGTGCTCTGCAAATGTCTTTGCACTAGTGGGACTATAGCAAAGTCCAATAGCCACGTTTAGGATGCCACTAGGTACACTGAGTGTTTGCTAGTAAAATTGCTTAGTTTAAAAAAGTTTGAGTGTGCAATGCAGGCAGACGTGCTCTGCAAATGTCTTTGCACTAGTGGGACTATAGCAAAGTCCAATAGCCACGTTTAGGATGCCACTAGGTACACTGAGTGTTTGCTAGTATAATGGCTTAGTTTAAAAAAGTTTGAGTGTGCAATGCAGGCAGACGTGCTCTGCAAATGTCTTTGCACTAGTGGGACTATAGCAAAGTCCAATAGCCACGTTTAGGATGCCACTAGGTACACTGAGTGTTTGCTAGTAAAATTGCTTAGTTTAAAAAAGTTTGAGTGTGCAATGCAGGCAGATGTGCTCTGCAAATGTCTTTGCACTAGTGGGACTATAGCAAAGTCCAATAGCCACGTTTAGGATGCCACTAGGTACACTGAGTGTTTGCTAGTATAATGGCTTAGTTTAAAAAAGTTTGAGTGTGCAATGCAGGCAGACACGCTCTGCAAATGTCTTTGCACTAGTGGGACTATAGCAAAGTCCAATAGCCACAGATAGGATGCCACTAGGTACACTGAGTGTTTGCTAGTATAATGGCTTAGTTATAATGAGTTGGAGTGTGCAATGCAGGCAGACGCGCTCTGCAAATGTCTTTGCACTAGTGGGACTATAGCCAAGTCCAATAGCCACGTTTAGGATGCCACTAGGTACACTGAGTGTTTGCTAGTATATTGGCTTAGTTATAATGAGTTGGAGTGTGCAGAGGACAAGAGGGTACAGTGGCAGGATTGTGGTGCTCTGGGTAGAGGAATGGAAGCCTGCCTTTCTATTCCCTCCTAATGGTGAAATGCAGGGAGGAAATCCCTGACCTTGGCTACACAGACGCTGTTGCTGTTTGCAGGACCTGTCACCTATGGCTCTCTGACCCTGCCGGTTTGAGCCCTTAAAAGGACTGCTATAAAGTGCTCTCCCTATGCTGTCTAACGCTGTGTATGCAGCGCATACAGCTGTATCGGCTATAGGACTCAGGAGGACGGAGCTGCGACAGTGATGTCTGACATCAAAGACGCAGAAGGCAGATAATGGCGTCCTGGAGGAAAATGTCCGGTTTTATAATGCAGGGACATGTGACATGGACATCCTATCACACATGCCGTTGCTTCTCTGGCTCAAAGTCCACTTAGCTGTGTGTGTGTCTGGGATTGGCTGACATGCTGGCCCGCCCCACAAGACGCGCGCGCTTAGGGAAGGAAGACAAGAAAAAAAAAAAAAAATGGCGATCGCCATTATACAAACAGCAGTGATCTGAAGGCGCTGTTCACGCACACTATACACTGAAATGTCATAATAGTGTGATTCACAGAGTGACTTACACTATTACAGCAGAAACCAAGCTAGGATTTTGCTGTTTTTTTGCTGCTAGAACCGTTCTCGAACGTTTCTAGAACTATCGAGCTTTTGCAAAAAGCTCGAGTTCTAGTTCGATCTAGAACAGGCCCCAAAATCACTCGAGCCTAGAACTGGAGAACCACGAACCACGAACCGCGCTCAACTCTACTATTGACATGAAATGCTTACCAGATGTCAGTAACAACCCATCCAATTCACACAGGTAAGGTAATTAAGCCATAGATATCCACGTATATGTATCCAGAAATATACACATTTAGTATATGACAAATTATCTGATTTTTGCAATATGGAAGACACGGAAACCCAAAGAAAAAATTGCATACATTGGGTCAACATGTAAACTTCACAGATGTAGCCTTCAAATTTATAATGCTACTAACATGTACAATTGTAAAAGATCCTTGTAACCTGCCTCACCATTGAATTCTTATTGCTAATAAGCACTTTAGTATCAACATGCTCCTGACATATTTACAGTATTGACATATTTTTTTCCAAATATTAGTACTTGACTTATCTACATTCCAATGGCTATTCATTCATTCATTCATTCATTCATCACAGACTTGGTTCTCTTCATACCTAACAGGCCGAACTTTCAGCATCTCCCACTCTCACACCACTTCCTCATCTTGCCCCCTATCTTTTGGTGTCCCCTAAGGTTCAATTTTTGGACCCATCCTCTTTTCCATCTACACCACAGCTCATAGCGTTGCACGGCTTTCAGCATCACTTCTACGCTGATGATACCCAGATCTACCTCTCTGGACCTGAAATCTCCTTCCTACTAGCCAGAATTCCACAATATCTGCCGGCTATATCATCCTTCTTCTCTGCTCGATTCTAAAACTTAATATTAGTGTTAAGCCGCACCCCCTAGTGTTCGAGTTTGGTTCGTCGAATGGCGGCTTAGTTCGGCGAACGTTCGATGAACACCTTCAAACCCAATTGAAAACAATGGCAGGCAAACACAAACACATAGAAAACACCTTCTAAGGTGTTCAAAAGATGACAAACAACTCACAAGACACCACAAACACATGGAAAGTGACAAGTACATATACTCATGCGAAAACAAAAGAGCTGGACGAGTAAAAGGAGGAGGAGACACATATATAGGAGTATCTGCAAGTGAATATCGATGCCATTACTGTGCAACTGGAGCCTTGCTCATTTTGGGTTTCCAATCTGGAAAAATGGCCTGAGCTCGCCACTTACGCCTTCAGGATCTTGTCGTGTCCTGCAGCCAACGTTGTCTCGGAATGTGTCTTCGGTGCTGCTGGGCGTGTGCTGACAGATAAGCGCACGCGTCTGTCCATTGACAATGTGGACAGAATAACGTTCATCAAGAAGAACAAATCCTGGATCCGCAAGGACTTTTCTACCCCTGTGTCATCCTGGGGAGAGTAAAGGCTTGTGGATTTTTGAATGTGCTTCATGCAAATAACCTTTTTAAGTTTGCAACTGGGGGACAATTTATGTCACTTCAGTGGTGTCTGATGCCACATTTTTTGAAAAAATTGGGAGTCTTGTTGGAGTCCCTTTGCTGTGTTTTACATGATTTTAGAAGGCCATGACATGCCTAAGAGGTTGACTTTCAGCATCTGCAAGCTGTTGGCTACAGAAATGCTGCCTTTCCGCCCAGTGGACACAGAGGATTTTTGAGACCTTATGTCCATCGCAGTGCCCCAAGAGCAGATACCCAGTCGCCACTACTTCTCCAAGAAAGGTGTGCCTGTGCTACACCAGCATGTCGCACACAACATCACCGCTTACTTGAGAAACTCTGTGTGTGACAGGGTGCATTTCACCGCAGATACTTGGACGAGTAAGCATGGACAGGGGCATTACATGTCGCTAACTGGACACTGGGTAACTATGGTGAGAGATAGAGAAGGGTCTGCTGTACAAGTCTTGCCATCCCCACGAGTTGTGCATCAATCCTCTGTATGTAGAAGTTCCTCCACTGGTTCTGCCTCCTCAACCTCGTCTGGGTCCTCCACCTCCACCCAAATCCTGTCTGGTAAGGCCACTCGCGTTGTAACTGTGCACAAGGAATCATGCACACCTCCTTACTATGCTGGCAGCAGAGATCAACTGCATCATCAGGCGGTCTTTACGTTGAAATGTCTGGGAAATGTGAGTCACACAGCTGCCCAGTTGTGGTCAGCTCTGGAGACCGAGTTTCAGCTATGGTTGGCTCCACTCAACCGGCAGCCAGGGAAGGTCGTGTGCGATAATGATGCAAACCTGGGTGCAGCCCTTTGCCAGGGCAATGTGACACACGTGCCTTGTATGGCTCACGTGTTGAACCTGGTTATCCAGCAATTTTTAAACCACTATCCCGGCCTACATGGCCTTCTGCAGAGGGCATGCTTGCTAAGTGCTCACTTCCACCGTTCACACCCCGCAGCTGAACGACTTGCATCGCTCCAGAAGTCTTTTGGCCCGCCAGTTCACCACCTGAAATGCGATGTGCCGACACGCAGGAATTTGAATCTGCACATGTTGCAGTGTCTGTGGCAGCACTGCCGAGCACTGCTGCAATACGTTATGACATATAGCCTGGGCTAAAGAGATCCAGAGGTGGGGCAGATCATGCTGCTGGAGTGGTCTCAGTTCAAGGACCTATGCACCCTTCTTCGATGTTTAAAACTGGCGACGAAGATGTTTAGCGCTGACGTTGCCATCATCGGTATGACAATTCCGGTCATCTACATGCTGGAGCACACTCTAAACAGCACTCATAGTCAGATGGTGGGACAAGAGGAAGGGGAGGAAATACAGGAGGAGTCATATGCGCAAGGGATAACAACATCTACAAGGTCCAGATGGTCAGTATCACCAAGGCGGCAGGCATGGGACGGTGGGGAAGATGGATTAACAAGGGCGCATAGTATCAGCCTAACTGTTGAGGAAGGTGCAGGAGCCCAGTAAGAAATAGAGGACGAACTGTCGATGGGCATGGAAGACTGAGCAGATGAGGGAGAGCTTGCTCACATTTCGGTTGTGCAAGGTTGGGGGGAGAGGGCAGAGGAAAGAGGCTTGATTCTCTCCTCTCCGCCACCAACACAGCAGGGAATTGTTCCTCTTTGATGCGCAAGACACATGAGCGCCTTCTTGCTGCACTACCTACATTATGACCCTCTGATTGTCCTAATTCGAAGTAATGCTGACTAGTGGGTTGCCACACTGTTAGATCTCTGGTACAAAAAAAATTTGACAAAATAAATCCTGCCATACAAAGGGACGCACGTATGCAGGAGTATCAGCAGAAGCAGGTACGCAATCTTAGCTCGGCTTTTCCACTAAACATCAGTGCTGCACAGAGTGAATCACAACGCTTTGTCATGGCTAGTAAGAAATGGTCTTTTACTTGTCCACATCTGAGAGACCGAGGGCTGGCTGCTGTGCTGAGACGGCGTTGACTATGGTGTCCCTGCAGAGTTGCAAATTAGTAAATATATAAAATGAGTGGAAAAAGGCCATATGCTGGTGAAAAGGGGAACAGGTGTGTTGGAAAGTAGAAAAAGGTTTGTGTCCGTGGGTTTGGTGGTTAAGCAACAGTTACATCTGCTGAAGAAACACCATCAGTTACGGGGGAACTGGCAGATTTGGATAAGGTGGTATATATCCCAATCGCCAGTCGGGGTCCACTGTGCTCACAGATGAAAAGGAGATGCTGGCAACACGAAGGTTTGGCGGAGGATACAGAGCTAGGTGACTCTGAAACTAATAGTAGCCTGAACTGAGTTAGACGACACTCGGATCTGGAGACTGGGAACCCTCTTAGCGTCACAGGGTCCACACACCCACCCAGCCCAGGAACTCCCTGTTAACAACACAGTGGCCATTGGGTACGCTGTCCGTGTGCATAGGGGCCACACCTGTGGACACCAGGCGCATCAGCAGCAGCCCAGTTAATATCACTGGACTGCACTAGCAGGGCAGGTAGGACAGCAGCTGGTCTTCGTTACCAACTGTGGTGGCGGTTTGCACCGACGCCCCATCCCTGCCTACCTCTGGCCTAAAGCCGCAATGGGTTCAACACATGGAGGTGTGCTCTTTCTGAGTATAATATAAGACTGCACACCTCCTTGTTGGCTCCAGCCCCTTTTATAACCTGGAACCGCCCCAACCCAGGGTGGACCACAATGCACCTCCTTTAGACAAAAGCAGAATGACACGTCATCACTAGCATAACCAGCGGCCTATTCGGAACCCCCACTTCAATGATGACCTCATGGCAGCCACGACCCAAACACCTCACCAGTCATTGTCTGACCAACAATAGTGAGGTGACAAGTCATAGGGGTGGGCCTCTGCAAGCCAGTCCGAAATGGCCTGGCCACATCATCAGGACACCTGATACCCTGTGGTCTATCTGGACCTGTCACGTTACGGACAGGGCCAAAGAGTTCATTACCGGACCTAGCCTCTGATGCACTAAGTGCCTGAGCATGCTGAGTAGCCTGAACAACAGTCTCAGAAAAAATACTATCAGCTTCAGCATGCTCTCTAGGCACAACACAGGACTTAGACACCTCACGGAGTCCAAGTACCTGTGCAAAGATGCTTTTTGCACTAAGTGTGGAAGCATGCACTGTAGCCCGAACTGAGGACTTAGCCTCAGGAATGGCACAGTCAGGCTGAGCATACTCACTAGGCGAAACACTGCACTTAGGCCGCGGCTGGGGTAAATCGGCACACGCATGAGCACTAGCCACCTCTCCACACTTTGATGTGGAGGAGAAAGCAGCCAGCTGGATGAACAGAATCACAGCCAAAAATGGCAGCTGACGCCTGGGCGCAACTGGAACCGCAGCAGTCTGCTTGCATCTACGGCGGCATCGATTCGTAACACCAACTAGCAGCCAAAATAACAGGTGTACTTCTTCCCGTGGATAATCTGATATGATCCTTTTTTTACAGACAAGTCCATCGCTACCAAATGTAGATGAGGCACCAAAACAGCAGCTGCTTCAATGGATCTCAAGTGCTCCATAAAGTGGACTCTCCTCCACCTCAAGTTCAATATCCGAAATACTCCATTCCTCTGTGGTGTCAACCCAATCGCACTTGCTTCCTAACAGCTCTCAAGTTTCCACCAGCCCTGCTGAGTATGGGGTAACATAGATGGTTGAGTCTGCAGAGCTGTTCATTTACACTATAGCCTGGGAATCAGAGCTCTGCTCCAAAGCTACAGTGAGTCCAGACAAGTAAATGATCTGCACTGATGCCCAAAAGCTTTGTGAGTTGGATCCAGGCCCCAATGAAGAAGATGCTTAGCATAATGTACACCCTCATTCCCAAACTGTAAATCCTCCTGGTGGAGAAAATGGGGAACATGCTGAGGAGACTCACATACCTGATTGGAACGACAACTTTACTATTCGGTCAGGGCAGGAAGAGGTTGTCTCGGAGGACTCAGGACGAGGGGAATGAAAACACACCGGGTAATAATGAGGTTGGAGACCCCACTTACTGTCAAACCAAAGTCACCCAGTCGATGAGGTCAGCAGAGGAGGTGTAGGAGGATGCGACTGACGACGAGGTTACGTTGCGCCTTCCTGGACAGAGACAAAGTACTGGAAGCACGTCAATAACTGAATCCTCAGCCACAACTCTGCCTCTGAGCAGAAGTCGTGGTTGCTCTGCAGGTCGCATGGGCTGTAAGCCGTGCCTAGCCTGGGGCTTTTTTTACATCGCAAAAGATCACCCAAGTCATGTCATCTGTAAGATTTGTTACCAATCTCGTAATAGAGTCCAAAAACTCACTACTTTGAGTACTTCATCCATGAACTGTCACATGGATATGAAGTGATAGCATGAGGGTGTAATGATGAGCTTTATCCAATGTCAATGCAACATGCTTATTTGCCGTTCATTGCATGCATTGTTGCAGACTGCACACAAGGGGCTGCTGTTTTTTTGCATCTGCCTTTGTCTGTTTGGTCACTATAGCAATAGCAAAATGGTCTTCGGCTGTGGACTTGGAGAGCGGAGGAGATTCTGTCTATGAACATAAGGAAAAGCAAAAGGTGCAGTTACAGCAAGGAGCCACCGCGGAAACACTTCGGTCAATTGTGAGTGGAGTCGTGTTGGAGTTGTGTGAGGAGGACCGTAACACCATGTGAGCAGCATCCTGTGCCAGAGACCAACATTTTTCTATACTTTTTACCGTGAGAGGAGTGTAAAGTCTGTATTTATGGCAACTGGACACCACAGTATCCGGGTACAGTAGGGTGGGCCATTACAGTAATGCGTGAACGCAACACTTTGTTTTATTAGCAAAATACATATCTGATCTGGTTAGGCCGACTATATACACAATAAGACTTGCTGCCTCTGCACTGTCAAATTGTCACTTACAGTTAAAATCATAGAGTGACAGCGACACATGTTTGCATTGACTGTTGCTTTACAAGATTTCCAGGACTGTGTTGCTGAGCTGTGTGGTTTGCATTCACACTGTTATCATCTGACTTATCTGTGAGGCTTCAGCTAACAAGGGTATTCAGGGGGGGTAATGGGTTTTGTCTATGTTTAGGTAGATAAGTTGTAAGCTCTTGTGATGCGCCACTGGGAAGTCACAGTTCTTTGGTTAGTCCAAATTTGGGGAGCAGGGTGTATAAATCGCCATTACGAGTGTTGCAGCATAGGGGTGTCGGCTTTTGGAATTGTGAATAGATTGTTCTATTGTTTATGCCCCTAACAGTGGCAGCACTTTTGTAAATTAAAATTGCGTAGCAGTAATGGAGAGGAGTGTGGAATGCACATGTGGTGTACCTTGCTTGGCAGCAAAGGAACACTAAGGTAGTATCCCGGACACTTTTAGCATGGCACAAAAAGTGTCAGCTCTTTGGGCAAATAAAATAGCGTGGCAAAAATGGGCAGGTGGGTATAATGCATGGGTGCTGTGGGTCTGTTGACAACAAAGGAAGTCAAACACCCCCCAAAATCACTCGAACATGAAATTGGCTAACCTCGAGCCTCAAACATCGCTCAACTCTAGCTGGCACAGACCTGCCTAGCAACAATGGCTATGAAATGCTGTAATGTAGCCCTGAAAAGAGCTGAAATTACAAGTAGTCCCTAATCCCTAAACTGATGTGTAGATTGCACAGTATAAGTCTATAGCACACACATCAGCAGCAGCAGCAGCACGAGCGGTGACTGTCACACACCCACAGCAGAGAGATTATGACGGCGTTGGGGAAAATGGCCGGGTTTTATAGGGCAAGGACATGTGACATGCACAGCCAATGACACATGCCCTTGCTTGTCTGGCAAAAATCCACTTTGCTGTGTGTGTCTCTGTGATTGGCTGACAGCCTGGCCCGCCCCACTGTACGTGCGGTTAGGAAAAAAAAAATGGCGATCGCCATTCTTTCAGCACTCAGCAGCACTTATCTAAACCCCGTCCCCCCCGCACACTATACACTGATTTTTGATAATATCATTATTAACAGTGTCTGACAGTATTACAGTGAAAAGCCAGCTAGTAACTAGCTACGCTTTTGGTAATCGAACCGTTATCGAATGGTAACTCAAACGGCCGAACTTGAAGCAAATTATTCGAGTTCGTCGAATGACTTGAACACAGCCCAAAATCACTTGAATTTGAAATTGGCGAACGGTTCGAATCGAACATCGCTCATCTCTACTTAATATGGACGAAACTGAATTCATTATCTTTCCTCCTCCTCCCTCAATCACTCCAACTGACCTATCCATCAAACTTGATGGCTGCTCATTCTACCCTGTCTCGCAAGCTTGTTGCTTCGGAGTAACCCTCGACTCTGCTCTATCCTTCAAGCCACATATCCAAGCCCTCTTCACCTCCTGCCAACTATAACTCAAAAATATCTCCTGGATTCATGCATTTCTTTTTCAAGAATCAGCAAAAACACTAGTACATGCCTTCATTATCTCCCGTCTCGACTACTACAACCTCCTCCTCTCTGGCCTCCCTTCTAACACTCTTGTGCCCCTCCAATCTATCCTAAACTTTGTGGCCTGATTAATCTACCTCTCCCCCCCATTCCCCAGCCTCTCCTCTCTGTCAATCCTTTCACTGGCTTCCCATTGCCCAATGGTCCAGTTTAAAACACTAACCATGACATACAAAGCCATCCACAACCTGTCTCCTCCATGCATCTGTGACCTAGTCTCCCAGTTCATACCCACATGCAACCTCAAATCCTCACAAGATCTCTGTCACCACTCCTCTCTTGTCTCCTCTTCCCACAATTGTATACAAGATTTTTCCCACACCTCCCCCATACTCTGGAACACTCTACTCCAGCATATCGTAGTAGACTCTCAGCTACCGTGGAAAGCTTCAAAAGAAACCTGAAGACCCACCTCTTCCGACAAGCCTACAACCTGCCGTAACCTTCGGACCAGTACACCAGTCTGCATCAAGCTCTGTCCTTACCTACTGTACCCTTGCCCATCCCCTGTAGACTGTGAGCCCTCTCTGGCAGGATCCTCTCTCCTCCTATACCAGTCTGGTTTTGTAATGTTCATGATTGTTGTACTTTATGTATATGTATACCCTTTTCACTTGTAAAGCGCCATGGAATAAATAGTGCTATAATAATAATATTCAGTCTCTTGACGATACTGATGATATTTTTGTGTTATAGCAATGTTAAGTATTTCAATATTCATACACTCAGGCTTTGAAAATAAGAATTGTAATGATTTCTACATTTTTTTTTTAACATCAACAAAAGCCTTTTTCTATTTATGTGTGTTCATAAACTCCAATGCAATCTATTGTTATGCAAGATTTTGAGACGCCAATAAAAAAGAAATTAAGAATTCACCAACTTGAAGTGGTATGGTTGAAATATTCATCTTATTTATAAATTTATTTTAATTCATTTGCATGATATAACATATGACATTATTATAGGACATCCTTATGATATGGTATAATGTCTGAAAGATGTCTGTTCATCGCCATAAACAACAAGCAGTGGTTAAAATTTCTAATGGCATTGATTTGTGCCCTTTCATAGCATTTTCAATGGTGTCAGTGGTGTCGGGTTCAATCTAAATAAACTTCTCTTAATGTGCCTTGTTTCTTGCTTCTGCTCGAAAAAGCTGAGGCAGACTGACTAGACTGCACTAAGGGTACTACCATCTCAGTGGCTGGAAATGCATTGGCTAAATATGACAGAAAATATGATAAAAAAGGTCATCATAAGTTAAAAAAAATCTTCTAATGCAATGTTTCATGAATTTTTCCAGACATGTCTAATAGAGTAACCTCTTCTGTCTAATGTCCTGCAAATAATAATTTGTTCTGGTCAGATAACCATAAACACAGCCTTGCCTGGCTAGAACAAGGTCATTGATATTGTTCATTACTACATTCCCTTATGAAGGAAATCCAATCCCACTATGAAACTTTTTTGAAGGAAAATCTCTCAGCTTGGAGGTCACATCAGAGTATAAAATAATATAATATATATAATAATATTTTGGATGTTTCTATTGAGAAAGATTCTCAGAGTCTACTACAATCTGACATTTATAGAAAGCCAATATCCACCAATTGCCTGCTACATGCTACTTCATGCCATCCCAAATCTACCATCAGAGCTATCCCCATAGGACAATACTTGAGGAAGAAACGCATCTGCTCTACTGACATGAGGTTTGAGGTTCAGACACAAGACCTCCAGCGGAGATTTAGGTCCAGAGGCTATAGTGGTCGATCTTTTAAAGTAGGGTATCAAAGGGCTAAAAAGGCCAAACGTAGTGATTGCTGCAAATAAAAAAACGGCCAGAAGAAGACGACATCATCAGGTTCATCCCTACCTTTAATGGTAGGTGGGATGAAATAAAAGGGGTCCTAAATAGACATTGGTCCATCATTAAATCGGATCTAATTCTGGGGAAATTTCTCCCCGACCGCCCTGCAATGACACAAAGACGCAGCAAATATCTGCGAGATATACTCGTAGATAGTCACTACATTCCACAAAATCAATCCCCCTTTGGTGATCGAACCCCGATAAAAGGATGCTATTGTAAGACCTGTTAACATTTACATATATAGGTTAGAAGACTGTGGACTTTTCCTTGTTATGCTGCCACCTGCTGTCAAAACAAAGAACAGCGGGCACAAACCCCCTGCTGCTTGATTTACTTGGTACAGTCCTGAACAGGATGTGAGGAGGAGCTGTTTTTGTTTGGTAGCTGTTTGTGCTGAGGTGTGTGTGTTCGGACGTGTTGAAGAAGGCAAGGCTGCATTCTGCCCTGCTGAACAAGGTCCAAGTACCTGAGTGTTCCGTGACATCTCTCCAAGACACAGATCCAAGAAAGGCTGGATGTGGAGCGAGGTGCCAGAAAGCACGGGCAAATTACAGATCCGGGACAAAGACTGAACTTTAGAGGTGTCTGCGGCGGAATACGGGCCCCAACGGTGACGAGGTACCCCACGCTGAAACCTGCAGTTAAGTGTGCATACTACTTTTAGTTAGGGACAGATAGGAAAAGACTCTGCACTGTGTTATACAAGTAAGATAACAAGGACTCTGCGTTTTTTTTGTTTAATAAGGATTTTTGTGTTTTACTTTTGGGAGTACAATCTGAGGCTTCCCACCCTTGACAAGCTATTCAAAGTGATTGTATGTATATTACATTATATCTACTGCTGTGCACCTTCCCGCTTTTCTCTCCCTCCGTTCCCGCACTATTCCTCCACCTGTGTTGTGCAATATGTTATTAAATTTGCATTGATTAACCCCCGTGGTTCCGTGCAGTCCTTGCGTATCCCGTTACCTGCAGGTTATTACATTTGGCGTAGTCGGCAGGATACGCAGGCTGGTACGGAACAATGGACGGACAGGGGGGTGTCGCTGATGGGGGTGTCGCTGATGGAGGTGTTCTAATACAACCTGATGGGGGAATACCAGCAAGGCAGCTGTCCCTGGGGGCTATGCTGACCCATATACCAAAATTTACTGGCAACAATGTACCTCTCCATGACTGGGCGCAGAGAGTGAGGGGCATGTTGAGAGTAGCAGGAGTGACTGCAGAAAATCAAGGGGAGATATTGTTGATTGCCCTTGAAGGCCATGCTCAAGAGACTATTTTATTGCGCCCTGAGAGTGAACGAAAGACGTTAGAGCAGGTGGTGAAGATTCTTGAGAGAGTGTATGGCGGGAAACCAGAAGCAGGAGATTTACAGGCGCAATTGTTCTACAGGCTGCAGGGTGAAGAAGAAGGTCTGCCACAGTATACAAATGCACTCCAGAGAATAATGAGACAAATGCTTACAGCAGACCCAGAGCTAGCACAAACCCCCGGTTATGCTGACCGTACCCTACGAGATCAATTCCTCCGTGGGTTACATAACCCCAAGATCAAAGGTGCCCTCCGTGAACGGCTCAGGGTAGAAAAAAATCTAACTTTCTAGGAGATATTGGAAGAAGCAGTCTCCCGCGCACAAACTGAAAATTGCGACCCGCAGAACACCTGGGGAGAAGTTTGTATGCATAAGATAGTCCCGGGTGAGAAAAACCGAGAACCGAGCCAACTTGAGGCTAAAGTGGATCAGTTACAAGAGACGGTTACTGCTCTACAAGAGTTGCTGAAGAATATGCAAGCCCCGGCGTCAGAAGTAAGAATGACAGCACCGCGATCAAATACCCGCACGCATACCTATCAAGAAGAGAGGGGACAGATCGAGCAGAGACGATCGAGAACCGCTGGAGACTACCAGTGTTGGAACTGTGGAAATCAGAACCATTTATTCCGACACTGTCCGGAGAGGAAGACGTCTCAAGAAAGACAGCCGTTAAACTAGTGCCTCCCACCATGGATGGGCACATGGCGGGGAGACCAACTGAGCTTAGAAAAAAACAACGCCCTGAAGATATAGCAGCCAGCACGCCGACGATCATGGCCGAATTTGAAGGGAAAGAAGTAAGATGCTTGATGGATACTGGGTCCCAAGTGACCACCATGCCAGAACAGTTCTTCTACCAATATTTTGGACAAACTGTATCCATTGACAAAGGGGCACATATCAAACTGAGGGCTGCAAACAATCTTCCCATTCCGGTTGTAGGAGTCGTGTGGATGAACATACGTGCATGTGGCCAGAACTTAGGCAAAAAAGGGATTGTGTTAACGGAGGGCCGGTACGACAGAGAGGTGCCGGCTATCGTGGGTATGAACGTCCTGAAAGAATTAGACCAGTTGCTCTTCAACAAGGGGGGCTGTGATTACTGGAAAACGACAGTTGCTAACAGGCCCACCCAAAAGGTCTTCCAACACCTTATCCGTGCCCGAGGACTGTGGAGGAATGGTGGGAGCCGCTACCCGGTGGGGAGGGTTCGAGTCCCAAGACAGACAACAAGTACTCTACCTCCAAATCGTGAGACAGTCCTCACCTTGCCAGTCGGAGCCCACCGTACACTGGAGGGGATGGAGGTGTTGGTGGAGCCTTACCGTGGTGAAGAGAACGGAGATGAACCGTTGGTGGCTCGCACCTTAGCAACAGTAAGAAATGGAAGAGTCCCTTTCCGTTGCGTGAACACCGGTGAACAGGCCTACACCTTGACCTCGGGAGTTGTTCTGGCTCATGTCTACCTGGCGCCTGAAGAGGTGGCGACCGCAGAATCGATTGAATTGCAGCCCATGGTAGGGGAAGCCTGGACTTGGGCTGTTTCTATGGAAAGAAAAGAGAAACCCACTGATCAGTGGAACAGTCGTGTCATCTTAGGGCAGATTTGAGTGGACCTGTGCCCCTTCGCTTCGGAGCAAGCCCAAGCCATAGAAGACTTTATTTGGGAGAATCAAGCCACGTTCTCCCGTCACGCAGAAGATTTTGGCTGTACTGACAAGATTCAGCATGAAATACCCACGGGAGATGCCCCACCGATCAGGGAAAGGTACAGACAAATACCCCCAAAGTACTACCAAGAGGTGAAAGAGCTCTTGGCGCAGATGTTGAAGAGCGGGGTGGTAAGAGAAAGTCAGAGTCCATGGGCTGCCCCAATCGTGCTGGTCAAGAAAAAGGATGGGTCTACCCGCTTCTGTGTTGACTACCGCAATCTTAATGGATGCACGGTTCGTGATTCCTACCCTCTGCCCCGGATAGAGGAGTCCCTGTCGGCGCTGGGAAAGGCACGTTACTTCTCCTCCCTTGATCTGGCCAGCGGAATTTTGGCAGGTCCCTGTGGCAGAGAAAGACAAGGCCAAGACCGCATTTATTGTACCCATGGGACTCTTCGAGTTCAATCGCATGCCGTTTGGAATAAATAATGCCCCAGGAACTTTTCAGCGCCTCATGGAAAGTTGCCTTGGAGACATAAACTTCGAGGCCACGTTGATTTACCTGGATGACATAGTAGTGTATTCTGCAACCTTCGAAAAACATCTAGAAAACCTGGGTCAAGTGTTTCAGCGGTTACGGGCCCATGGGCTTAAACTGAAACCAAAAAAATGCCGGATCTTTCAGGAAGAGATTGAATATCTCGGACACAAGGTGTCGGAAGCCGGCATACAGCCCTCTGATGGGAAAGTGAGAGCAGTGCTACAATGGCCCACACCCAGCACAGTGTGGGAGGTTCGAGCTTTCCTGGGGCTAGCCGGATATTACCGTCGCTTTATCAAAGATTTCGCGAAGGAGGCAGAACCTTTGCACGAATTGCTCCGAGGGACTGCGAAAGGACCAAAAGCACAGAAAATTTGCTGGGGACCAAGACAAGCAGAAGCCTTACACCGATTGAAAGAGGCCTTGGTTAGCGCCCCTGTGCTTGCCTACGCAGACTATAACCTCCCTTTTCGGTTGTATACAGACGCAAGCCTCTACGGCCTGGGTGCAGTACTGGCCCAGGTACAGAATGGTACTGAACGGGTGATTGCATATGGACGTCGGACGTTACGGGAAGCCGAGCGCAACCCCGAGAATTACAGTTCCTTTCGGCTGGAGTTACTGGCACTAGTATGGGCAATAACCGAAAGGTTCTCTGAATATCTCACGGGAGCCCAGATTGAAGTCTATACGGATAATAATCCCCTGGCTCACATCTTCACCGCCAAACTGGGAGCAATGGAACAGAGGTGGCTGGCACGACTCTCCAGATACAATTATCATGTGCAGTACCGCTCCAAGCATGAAAATCAGAATGCGGATGCCCTTTCTCGTGTTACCACCGAAGCCCCAGTGGGGGAGAGAGATGAACAGTTGGAGGAAGACGAAATCCCGGACTTCAGTAAATTCACCGCTCAATTGGTAGAGGCTCGTATGCTGGAAATTACGTCGGGCACGACATCACGCCTGCTTGGCCAAACCAGAGAGGAATGGGTGAAAATCCAGTCATCTGACCCAGAACTGCTTCAAGTGAAAGAGTGGGTGATCCAGCAGCGCAAGCCTAGAAAGGAAATACGGGCCACGCTGTCGCACGTGGCCCTCCAGATTCTCAGCCAGTGGGATAAGCTGTCGGTGCAAGAAGGGATGCTGTATCGGAAGGTGCACCTAGCTACAGAGTTGGAAGTGCGGTGGCAAGTAGTGATACCCCAGAAGATGGCAGTACCATTGGCCCGAGAGGCGCATGAGAAGGGAGCCCATTTTGGACCGGACAAGACTTACCAGTGGTTGCAAAGAATAGTATACTGTCCTCAGATGCTTCGGGCAGTAGAGAAGGCCTGTAAACTGTGCCGTTCCTGTGAGTTAAGTAAAGCTCCCCCATAGCGAGCACCAGTACAGACTATTGCAACCAAAGAGCCATTGGAAGTACTCATGATTGATTATCTGAAGATTGGTCACTCCCACCGGGGCTATCAGTTCTGCCTTGTGATGACAGATCACTTCTCCAAATTTGCGGTGGTGACGCCCACCAGAGATCAGATGGCTGAATCAGCTGCTCGAGCCATCAGTGATGACTTTATCCGGGTGTACGGCTGCCCCAAAAGAATACATTCCGACCAAGGGGCTTGCTTTCAGGGCGGTGTCATGAGAGAGCTGCAAAGGATTTACGGAATGCAGAAGTCAAGGACTACGCCTTATCATCCACAGGGCAACGGAGCCTGCGAGAGATTTAACCGGACCCTCCTATAAATGCTACGCACGTTAGAGGATGATCGTAAGAATCACTGGCCCGGCTATTTCGCAGAACTCGTGTGGGCGTACAATAATCGTGTCCACTCCACCACTGGGTACACCCCGTACGTGCTACTGTTTGGAAGAGCCAGAAGAGGCATAGAAGAGCTCAACCTGGCTCCCCCCCAGGATCAGTGAAGGTCAGAGTGTGGGTTCCTGGGTTGACTGTCACCGTCGACGGCTGGAGACTATCCATCGAATTGTCACCAAGCGACTGCAAGAAAAGACACATCCACAGCAGAAACCTGTGTGTGAAACCTCGTTCTTGCCACGGGACCGAGTACTAGTTGCAGAGAAGCACCTGAGAAACAAGTTGAGCGAGCGCTGGAAAACAGAGCCGTACATTGTGATCAGAAGAATCTCGCTCCACGGATCAGTATACGAAGTGAGAGGTGAGCGAAGAGGCGACATCCTGCATCGTAATATGCTGAGGCCCTGCTATTCAGAAGACAGGACCAGACAAAGTACCTCGGAGACGGTGCCCGTGCCCGTTCCTGTTACCCTTGAAGAGGGCTCTGACGATGAAGAATGGTGGCGGGCCCCGGCCAACCCAGCAGACTGGGAGAGATCCACGCCCCCATCCGTTCAAGACACAGGTGCCACCCCTGCAGAGCAGGAGTCACCAATCGCCAGAGATGGGGACGAGAATACTGTACTCCCTGATACGGCGCCGACGTCTGGTGACTTAGCCGTAGTACCACGCCGGACTGAGCGGGCTAATGCTGGTATTCCCCCTGATCGGTACTTGGCAGATGAATTTGTGTGTTCTGTCACTGGATCCTGTTTTAAGACATTGGCTCCCAAGCAACAGGTTGTGAAGCAGGGCAGGAGTTGCCACCGTGTGCCCCTGTGCAGAGCGTTTCAGGAGAGTATCGACCGGGACGGCCGAGGTTAAAGAGGGGGGGAAATGTAAGACCTGTTAACATTTACATATATAGGTTAGAAGACTGTGGACTTTTCCTTGTTATGCTGCCACCTGCTGTCAAAACAAAGAACAGCGGGCACAAACCCCCTGCTGCTTGATTTACTTGGTACAGTCCTGAACAGGATGTGAGGAGGAGCTGTTTTTGTTTGGTAGCTGTTTGTGCTGAGGTGTGTGTGTTCGGACGTGCTGAAGAAGGCAAGGCTGCATTCTGCCCTGCTGAACAAGGTCCAAGTACCTGAGTGTTGCGTGACATCTCCCCAAGACACAGATCCAAGAAAGGCTGGATGTGGAGCGAGGTGCCAGACAGCACGGGCAAATTACAGATCCGGGACAAAGACTGAACTTTAGAGGTGTCTGCGGCGGAATACGGGCCCCAACGGTGACGAAGTACCCCACGCTGAAACCTGCAGTTAAGTGTGCACACTACTTTTAGTTAGGGACAGATAGGAAAAGACTCTGCACTGTGTTATACAAGTAAGATAAGGCTGCTTTCACACCTCCGGTTTTTGCTATGCGGCACAATCCGGCACTTTGCAGGAAAATCGCAACCGTTTTTTTTTTGCTGCCGGTTGCGATTTTCCTGCATAGACTTTAATTAGTGCCGCATTGTGCCGCATGGCCTTGCGTTCCGTCCGGTTTTTGCCGTATGCGGCAGATTTAGCCGATGCGGCGGCCGGATGGAACGTTGCCTGGCACGTTTTTTCGTGCGGCAAAAAAAACCGCATCGCGCCGCATTCGGCTGATGCGGCGCATTTTTCAATGCATGCCTATGGCGGCCGGATGCGGCGCGATGCGGCAATAACCGCATCCGGCCGCCGCATGCGGTTTTTGCCACTGCGCATGCTGAGTAGCATGCCGCAAGCGGCAAAAACCGGACTGGCCGCAAAGGAAAAACTTATGCAAAGGATGCAGTGTTTTCACCGCATCCGTTGCATAGCTTGCACAGCCGGATTGAGCCGCAGAGCTCAAGCCGGATGTGTGAAAGTAGCCTAACAAGGACTCTGCGTTTTTTTTGTTTAATAAGGATTTTTGTGTTTTGCTTTTGGGAGTACAATCTGAGGCTTCCCACCCTTGACAAGCTATTCAAAGTGATTGTATGTATATTACATTATATCTACTGCTGTGCACCTTCCCGCTTTTCTCTCCCTCCGTTCCCGCATTATTCCTCCACCTGTGTTGTGCAATATGTTATTAAATTTGCATTGATTAACCCCCGTGGTTCCGTGCAGTCCTTGCATATCCCGTTACCTGCAGGTTATTACACTATCCCTGTAGAACATGTGTTGCCTGCAAGAACATCTGCAGAGCAACTAAGTTTAACAATGTGAATAGAGACAAAGAATTTGTGATTGACAGCTACCTGCAATACTAGTAATGTTATAGATTTTGCTACTTGTACATGCCCCAAGGTATATATAGGGTTGACCTCATGTGCTCTCAAAGTGAGAACTAGAGTGCACGTGAGGGATATCCTGGCAGCCAATGAAGTTCAGAATATAGAGGAATTAAAAACATTACCCAGGCATTATAAAGAATTCCATGGCTGTAATCCAATGGGGATTCAAGTAAAGGGTATATAATCCATCCATTTGGGAATTAGAAGGGGGATATAAAGAAAAAATTGGCACAGCGTGAGTGCTAGTGGATCACGGTATTAGGGCCCTTAACCCCCGCAGGATTGAATGAAACAAATTTCTTTTCAAGTTCCTGTAAATGTAGCATATATTCTCTCTTGCATCAGGGGGAAAAATGGCCACTCTAAACTGAATGTGCCTGCCTCTGTCAGATTGCAGCTGCTGTGAAGTTTGAGGCTGGGCAAATACTGGCATGGGAGACTGGCTGGGAATCTCTGGTTTTCTATATACTTGATACTTGAGGTGATTGGTATCATTTTAGTTTCATCTGTGCGTGTCTAATTCATATTAATAATAATAATAATAATAATAATAATAATAATAATAATTATGGATATGGATGTCTTTTTTTGACCTCTGCTCATCATCTGTACATATTTTTAATATTTTTTATTTTTAATTCTATTTTTATATTTTCTTCTACAGTTATGATAGTGGATAAAGCCATCGCTTCGGACATCCTGACCACTTGACTATTTCTCAAGATGTATATTTTAAGAATTTTTCTGAAAATGATGTATTTTAATTAAATCTATTATTGTATATCTGATCCCACCCTGTCAGCGGATGTTGGTGCGCGTTCTCACTGTGTCCCTGTGTTTGCTCTGAGATCCCTGCCGCTCACAGTAGAGAGCCGCCTCATTACTTGCAATCAGCCTGGCCAGCTGGCAACTATGGACGCAGTTTCTCTCAGCGGCCGGGTCTTCTTGACGACGCCGGACGCAGTATGCACATGCCATAGGGCTACCGCTGATTGGTTGGAATCACATCAGGTGATGCCTTGCAGCTGCTTTAAGAGCACTCATGGGACCTCCGGAAGCCACGCCTCCTGAAGAAGCGGACCTCTGTCTGTGAAACGGTCGTAGAGGCTGGAGCCTAACCGCATCTGACCTATTTCACCCCACATGGGTAATGGCGTTGGATTTTGCAACTTAGCTTGTGCTTGCTCTTTATATGTATAGGCGACTGTGAGAGCGTTTGTCATGTATTATTATTTGTAACTATTGGTAATGTATGGAGTGACACATGAATGCTATTCACTTTCCACTGGATATATGTATACTCCATGTTGGAATATCTATAGTAAAATCCAGTAACCAGTGTTTGATTCAGCCATTCATTCCTTTTCATGAATGAAACACTTTGGCCTGTAATTTGCCTGGAAAAATCACTATACTTTGTACCAATATAGTCGGTGATGAAAAGTGTATCTACATGTGCGCTGTATAATTGATTGCTTACTGACGTTTTGCACTGATTTATGAATGGAATATTGCAATTGTGGTATTGAATTTTGGTTGGACATGATAACTATACGGAGTGATACAGCATTATACATAGATTGTATCATGGTAGACAACTATTTGGCTTAATGTACCGCCATATGGGTCACTTGCTTAAAAGGCCCCATTTTTCCTGTATTCGTGTATTTTACCACTGAATGACTAATTGTAAAAAATCCTTCTGTTTTTAATGTACTTGAAACTTTAACCCCTTTAGCCCCCAGTCTGTTTTCACCTTTAAGACCAGGCCATATTTTGCAATTCTGACCAGTGTCACTTTATGAGGTTATAACTCTGGAACACTTCAACGGATCCTGGCGATTCTAACATTGTTTTTCATGACATATTGTACTTCATGTCAGTGGTGAATTTAGGCCGATATGTTTTGCGTTTATTTGTGAAAATGTTTGAAATTTGGCGAAAATGTTGAAAATTTAGCAATTTTCAAAATTTTAAATTTTATGCCCATAAATCTTAGAGATATGTCACACAAAATAGTTACTAAATAACATTTCCCACATGTTTACTTTACACCAGCGCATTTTTCGAAACAATTTTTTTTTTCGTTAGGAAGTTAGAAGGGTTCAAAGTTCATCAGCAATTTTTCATTTTTCCAACAAAATTTACAAAAAAAAAAATGTAGGTACCACATCACATTTGGAGTGACTTTGAGAGGCCTAGGTGACAGAAAATACACAAAAGTGACCCCATTCTAAAATCTGAACCCCTCACACTGCTCAAAACTACATCAAAGAAGTTTATTAACCCTTTAGGAGCTTCACAGTAACCAAAGCAATATGGAAGGAAAAAATGAAAATTTTACTTTTTTACACAAAAATGTTACTTTAGCCATCAAATTTAGCATTTTCACAAGGGTATCAGGAAAAAATGCACCCTGAAATTAATTGTGCAATTTCTCCTGAGTACACCGATATCTCATATGTGGTGGAAATCAATTTTTTGGGCGCACGGCAGAGCTCGGAAGGGAAGGAGCATCATTTGAATTTTTGAAAGCAAAATTGTCTGGAATAATTAGCGGATGCCATGTTGCGTTTGGAGACCCCCTGAGGTGCCTAAACGATGGAGGTCCCCCACTAGTGACCCTATTTTGGAAACTGGAGCCCTTATGGAATTTATCTAGATGTTTAGTGAGCACTTTGAACCTCTGGGGGATTCACAAAAGTTAATAACTTTGAGCCGTGAAAATAAAAAAAAAATTTTTAGCCACGAAATTGTTACTTCAACCAGGTAGCTTTTTTTTCACAAGGGTAGTAGGAAAAATTGCACCATAAAATATATTGTGCATTTTCTCCTGAGTACACAGATACCTCATATGTGGTGGAAATCAAATGTTTGGGCGCACAGCAGGGCTCAGGAGGCAAGGAGCATCATTTGACTTTTCAAATGCAAAATTGTCTGGAATAGTTAGCGAATGTCATGTTGTGTTTGGAGACCACCTGAGGTGCCTAAATAATGGAGCTCCCCCACAAGTGACCCCATTTTTGAAACCAGATGCAAGGGGGCAGTGGCTGATACAGGGAGGCAGTGCCTGATGCAAGGGGGCAGTAGCTGATGCAGGGGGGCAGTGGCTGATGCAGGGGGGCAGTGGCTGATGCAGGGGGGCAGTGGCTGATGGGGCGGAGCAGTGGCTGATGCAAGGGGGCATCAGAAGGAGCAGAGCAGCGGCGATGCAGGGGCGGCACAGATGGAGGTGCGGGGGCGGCGCAGATGGAGGTGCTGGGGCGGCGCAGACGGAGGTGCCAGGGCGCTGCAGACGGAAGTGCCGGGCCACCGCAGACAGAGGTGCGGGGGCGCAGCAGAAGGAGGTGCGAGGGCGTAGCAGACAGAGGTGCCGGGGCGCAGCAGATGGAGGTGCCGGGGCGGCGCAGAAGGAGATGCAGGGGTGCCGCAAACGGAGGTGCGGGGGCGCCGCAGATGGAGGTGCGGGGTCGCAGCAGGCGGAGGTGCCGGGGCGGCGCAGAAGGAGGTGCGGTGGCGCCATAGACAGAGGTGCAGGGGCTCCACAGATGGCGGTGCGGGGGCGCAGCAGACGGAGGTGAGGGGGCGCAGCAGACGGAGGGCGGCGGATGATATGGGACAGTGGCTGGGGCAGTGGATGATCGGGGACAGCGGTGGATCGGGGGCAGTGACTTACCGATGGTCACCCGCAGGGATCATTCTCCTCATCTTTCATGGATGGATAAGCTGAGGAGAGCGATCACCCACAGATCACCGGACCCAGATACACGGTGATTGGAGAGATCGATCACAAGGCCTATCTTTCCAATCAGTGCTGGGGGAGGGTGCAGCAAAGGTCACCCAGCACCAGTGAGTGATCATTGCTATAGCTGCACTGGTCATAGCTGGATTTCAATGTTTTAGCCATTTTCAATGGCTGAAACATTTCACTGGCTGTGATTGGCTGAGTGGCGTTCGTCAGCCAATCACAGCCTCAGTAGGTCCGGGGAGGAGACACCACCCTTCCTGAGGTCAGGTACAGGCCCTCTCCTTCCTGAATCTACAGTTTTTGAAAACTGATCGCGGTCACCGGAGCTCCAGGGCCGCAATTTCCCCATGACGGATATATATCCGTCATGGGTCTTTAAGTACCAGGGCACCATGACGGATACATCCGTCAAAGGTCGTTAAGGGGTTAATAAAGTTTTTTGTATGCACTTTGCTTAAAAAACATTTGGTGAAATGACTCATCTTTTTTTCAGCACAAAAAAAGAGTATATAACAAGCTTAAGCTTTCCTGAAGCCTTACCATGAAGATCATGAACTCCAAATGCAAAATATGTTATAAGCAACGGTGTATCGCCAAAGGCGGCAGGTCATGAGACTACGATTGGGCCGTGAGCTGTGGGGGCCAGCCGACCGAAGAGCCTACTTCAGCTGGATTTGCATGTGAGATCAAGATTCCAGGTGAAATGCATTGCAGCACAGAGATCCGTCAGGTCGCTGCCCTGCAAATATGCCTGTTATTTAAGGAAATACTGTACATATTCACTGTTCCCCACGCTCATAATTCTGCCCTTGTCTCAGCAATAAAGTAATAACGGTGATGCTGAAGTGTGATTGGGAATATTCACTGCTCCCTGTCGCCGGCGGGGAGGACTCCGCCGCTGCGCGCTCGCTAACGCTCGGGTCCGGCGCTGCTGCGGCTGCTGCTTAGTGGCTCGAGCGGTGGACCGGATCCGGGGACTTGAGTGGCGCTCCTCGCCCGTGAGTGAAAAGGGTGGTTGGTTTGGGGGATTTAGTCCATGACGCCACCCACGGGTTGTGGTGAAGATGGGCACCACCACTGCTCGTGACGGGGATCCCGGGAGCGCCTGGGATGTTGTTTTCCCCCTCCGTGGGTAGGGGTTGGTGGTCCCGGGGGCCAGTGGTGTGATGGGGAGGTAGGGTAGGTGAGGTGCAGGGTTACAGGGACAGCACGGCGCGCTGTCGGATGGCACGGGTGTACTCACTCAGCAAGAGATGCACAAAATCCTCGGTAAACCAAACGGCTGGATGGACGGGTCCCGTAGCCGGCTGCAGTGTCTCTCCCCGGACAGGTGATGGCGGCTGTCTTTCCCTGCACCTTTGTGTACTGTCTTGACTACGATGGATCCCCAACGGTAGTCCGCTCCTCGGTGTATGGATACCGGAGGAGCCCGTTTGCCCGCAGGCACTGGCCCTTGGGTCTCTAGCCTTAGGCAGTAGCTGTATACCCTCACGATGTGGACGGTTGCCTTCTAACGGGTCTTTGGCTGTTAGGGAACCCCTGGGGTTCCTGTCACACTCGGATTTGACTGTTGACGGCGACTCCAAGCCTAGTCGGGGTCCGATGGCCCTGCCTGTGTGTGCTGGCTTCACGTCGCTCCCCGGTCGGTACCGGCGGGCCAACGTCCTACCCTGGTCCTACGGTTCTGCGTTGATTCACCACTCCTGCAGATGGCCACCACCGTCTGCCAACCTTGTTGTCAGTGCCTGGGCCACAAACCCAGACACTCCTCACTTCAACCTCCTCCACTCAACTCCTGAACTGTTCTGTCACTTTTTCCGCCTCCAGGCCTGTGAACTCATCGGTGGGCGGGGCCAACCGCTTGGCTCCGCCCCACCTGGTGTGGACATCAGACCCTGGAGGAAGACAACAAGGATTTTATGTTTGGCTAATGTTGCTGTCTAGTGGGGGTGGGGGTGTGTGAGTGTTACCTGTGACGAACTGGCTAGTCCAGGGTGCCACATTCCCCCTTGGTGAAATGCAGACCGTTCGCGGGCTGCCCGTCCATCACCGGTTTTATTTTTTTGAAAACTGTAAAATATAAATAACATGTAAACATAAATATTTTTGTCAGGTCACTTGAACGTTACACATGAAAACATTTTTAATACTGACGGACGGACGGATGTCTTCCGCTCTCCCACCCAAGCAACCTAGCCCTGATGCTGCCCCTAAGAAGTGGGCACCACCCCTTGACCCAGTCCAGGTTCAGGCTGCCCGAGCGGGAATGGGTACGGTAACTCGCATCCGACTGTCACTTCAGGGGACCCCACGTCCAGTGGGACCCCTGACCCCCGAAGGATGGCCACCGGTCCTGGTGGTGGCCGGGCCCCAGCCTGCTCTGCTGCGGGCCCTTCCTCCAATCTGCCTCTCCAGAAGCAGCAACGGTTTCCATCCCACAAAACTATTTATAAGCCCACAAGTTCGTGGGTGGCCTGCCAGTTCTCGGCCATGTTCATGAGCAGTTTCTCATGTGGGTGGTAAAAACACACAGAGTCCCTCCGGGGACTCCATCCCACAAAACTATTTATAAGCCCACAAGTTCGTGGGTGGCCTGCCAGTTCTCGGCCATGTTCATGAGCAGTTTCTCATGTGGGTGGTAAAAACACACAGAGTCCCTCCAGCAACGGCCGGAATAATCACAGTAGATAATCAGATGATCTTTTCGGTTGATTTTTGTCATTCATTTAAACTGCTGAGGGTCCCAACGGGGGACAACGGTATGCAACGGAGGACCGCTGCCTTTACTGGATGTCACCATCGCCACTTACTACCTCCGGATCCGCCTTGGGACTGTATGGCGGAGGAGGTGACCGCGGCTGCTCGAGGTCATCATGGCTCACCCTTCTCTGGACATCCAGGGCAAACCAGCCCCTCTCTCCCAGGTGGCAGGTATATGTGACCAGCTCACCCGCACAGAGGTCATGCTCCGAATGGTCCAGGGGCAGCTGACTGTGCACATCTCGCCTGGAGAAGAACGCCTCGACCCCCAGGCTTGGCTTGTGAATAAACCTCCATCCACGCCGGGGGTAGAACTGCCGGACTTGACCTTCAAAGATCGGGCCCCGAGCTTCGAGAGGGGCTCTCCAGAGAGCGTCCTTTGCCTCTATAGTGCGGGCCAGGATAGCAGCCTTCTCTTTCTCCCGTGCCTCTGTCTTCCGGCCCATCAGGTTTGGCTGCCGCTCCCAAAATGGTGGCTCCTCCAGCGCGGGGGTTGGGCCCAGCAAGTACCCCCCGATGCGGGCCACGACCGGCACCTTCTGGGTAGGGGGGCACCGCTGTGTCGCGGCCTGCTTTTCTGCCTTGTAGCGACAACCCTCCACAGCCTAAGCCGAGGCCTGGAGCTTGGGAGTTGTCAGCATCGCTTTCCGGGCTTGAGGCAGGCTACCCTTCACCTCTGTACTGGCCAGGCGGACTGCCGGGGCTTTTTCGGGTGCTGCCGCTTCAGGGCTGGATGGGTCCTTTTGGGGAGCAGGCACCCTCCAGGGGAGCGGGAGCGGGAGTGGTGCTGGCCGGGCAAGCTGTCGTTCGCGGGCAGCGCCTGCAGGTGGATCTTCGCGGGCGGGAGTGATGTCATCTGTTGTCGGGTTCGGGAGCAGCGGGCTGACCGGCGGGGTGGCAATGACCAATACGGGCAGCGGGGAACGCAGCAGGCTGAGCAACGGCAGACCGGGCCCTTCGGCCGCAGCGACTGGTCCCTCTGGGACACAGGGGCGTGGGTCACTCACCCGCTTCTCCGACTCTGCTTTCGCCTCACGGCCCTGCACGGTCATCACCACTTCCACCATTCAAGCCTCCCACTCTTGCACCAGGAGCTGGAGCCGGGTCTGTAGCCTGCGGCTTAATTGGGCCACCCGAGCCTCCACCCACGCCACTGTTCCGGGCATGGGTCTGTTGTACGGAACGGACATCCTGCTTGCTCGGCCTCCAGGAACGGGATATGTTTGCAGAGTCCTGGCGTCCCCGCTCTCCATGCCCTCGGCTACATTAGGCAGACACACACCCGCCCCCCCTTGGTTCTCTTTAGCACTTCCGCTTGTTGGGGGCGGGGCTTCGCTTTCGCACCTTCCCTGCTCGGAGAAGACGCTCGAGCGGGAGATTTTCGTGCCCAAGATGGCGGCGCTTCAAAATTTTCGGCTGGACTCCACCGGCGGGGATCACAAGGCGCACTTCTACTGGTAAGTAGATAGATAGGATCCTGTTCGTGACGCCAAGTTGTCGTGGGCGGGGAGGACGCCGCCGCTGCGCTCGCTAACGCTCGGGTCCGGCACTGCTGCGGCTGCTGCTCAGTGGCTCGAGCGGTGGGCCGGATCCGGGGACTCGAGCGGTGCTCCTCGCCCGTGAGTGAAAAGGGTGGTTGGTTTGGGGGATTTAGATTTAGTGACACCACCCACGGGTTGTGGTGAAGATGGGCACCACCACTGCTCGTGACGGGGATCCCGGGAGCGATGGTGGAGAGCAGCTGTGATGTTGTTTTCCCCCTCCGTGAGTAGGGGTCGGTGGTCCTGGAGCCCAGTGGTGTGACGGGGAGGCAGGGTAGGTGAGGTGCAGGGTTGCAGGGACAGCACGGTGCGTTGTCGGATGGCATGGGTGTACTCACTCAGCAAGAGATGCACAAAGTCCTCTGTAAACCAAACGGCTGGATGGACGGGTCCCGCAGCCGGCTGCAGTGTCTCTCCCCGGACAGGTGATGGTGGCTTTCTTTCCCTGCACCTTTGTGTACTGTCTTGAGTACGAAGGATCCCCAACGGTAGTCCGCTCCCCGGTGTATGGATACCGGAGGAGCCCGTTTGACCGCAGGCGCTGGCCCTTGGGTCTCTAGCCTTAGGCGGTAACTGTATACCCTCAAGGTGCGGACGGTTGCCTTCTATCGGGTCTTTGGCTGTTAGGAAACTCCTGGGGTTCCTGTCACACTCGGATTTGACTGTTGACGGCGACTCCAAGCCTAGTCGGGGTCCGATGGCCCTGCCTGTGTGTGCTGGGTTCACTTCGCTCCCCGGTTGGTACCGGCGGGCCAACGCCCGACCCCGGTCCTATGGTTCCGCGTCGATTCACCACTCCTGCAGACGGCCACCACCGTCTGCCAACCTTGTTGTCAGTGCCTGGGCCACAAACCCAGACACTCCTCACTTCAACCTCCTCCACTCAACTCCTGAACTGTTCTGTCACTTTTTCCGCCTCCAGGCCTGTGAACTCCTCAGTGGGCGGGGCCAACCGCTTGGCTCCGCCCCACCTGGTGTGGACTTCAGACCCTAGAGGGAGGCAACAAGGATTTTATGTTTGGCTAATGTTGCTGTTTAGTGGGGGTGGGGGGGTGTGAGTGTTACCTGTGACGACCTGGCTAGTCAGAGCGCCACACTCCTCACACTCATAATCCCAGGCATGAGGAGCAGCAAATCTTTGGCAGCTGAAATCAGTATAAGTGGGAGCACAAACATGGCAGTGACATCATGAACTTTGCAGCTTACACCCTGAAGTCAGTTGCCGGCATCAAAAGAGGACACCGCGCACCAGGAGACCGGAGGGATGGTAACATAGTAACATAGATACATAGGTTGAAAAAAGATCTAGGTCCATCAAGTTCAACTTTCTTCCACCAATTATACATTTTGTCATTAAGTCATTTATAACTGACAATGTTGTATGTACTGAGGAAATCATCCAGTCCTTTTTTAAAAGTTGTCATAGAGTCTGCTATTACTAACTACCTCTTGTGGTAGGGCATTAAACAATCTGACGACTTTAACTGTAAAGAAACATTTCCTATTGTAATGCCAAGACCAGCATCTCCGTGCTGCCCTGCCCCCTTCCCCCAGTGGAGACGTTGGTTCCCTCACCTGCCTGGACATTCTGCAGTGGCTTCCCTGGCCCTAATCCATGCCATTGCCTAACAGAGCCTGTGTGAACATCGCAGGCTTCCTGGTTCTTTCCGAAGGGTGCATGCACAGCCACACCCCTTTTCTTAAAGGACCAGTGCCTCCCAACCTGGAAGTGACTTCTCAGCTCATCTGAGAGGCTGCAGGTATTTAATGCATTTTTCCCTTAAGAGAAGTGCCTGGGCAACAAGTTATTTACATTGCTAATTCTCTGGTCCTCAGTGCTGCTGCTGATATTGTGTTCCTTCCTGCTGCTGACTTGTACCTCTTTTACAGTGTATTCCTTATCTGCTCCTGCTCCTATGGCGGCTTTCTGCCATAATACAAGCTGCTGCAAGTATCCACACCAGCTGCTGCTACCACACCCATCCATCCATCCATCCTGGACAGATCTACTATCCTGCCTGCTGATGTGGCCACTTCTTCCAGAGACTTTTGCTGTGTCTTTAGTGCCAGCTGCCTGGGTACCGTAGATCCCCTGGAGCTGCCCTCTGCCGGCTGCTTACCAGCACGTTCCCTTGCTGCCACCTTTATTGGCAGTCGTGAAGACTCAGCAGCCGGTCCAGTTTGCTCCCCCAGGCAAGTGAACAGTACCTTCTGTCCAGAGAACCCATTAATACAATGCATGCCCAGTAAGAATAACCCCTATTTGGTGGTCGAAATTGCCTTTCTTCCACTAGCAGTGAGTGCCCCTTGGACCTTAAGGCCGCTTTACACGCTACAACATCGCTCAAGCGATCTCGTTGGGGTCACGGAATTTGTGACGCACATCCGGCCGCTTTAGCCATGTCGTTGCGTGTGACACCCATTAGCGATTTTGAATCGTCGCAAAAACGTTCAAAATCGCTAATTGGTGACATTCCCCCCTATTCCCAATTATCGTTGCTGCTGCGTGTTCGATGTAGTTTGTCGTTCCTGTGGCAGCACACATCGCTATGTGTGACAACGCAGGAACGAGTAACCTCACCTTACCTGCGGCCGCCGGCAATGCGGAAGGAAGGAGGTGGGCGGGATGTTACGTCCTGCTCATCTCCGCCCCTCCGCTTCTATTGGGCGCCCATTAGTGACGTCGCTGTGACGCCGAACGAACCGCCTCCTTAGAAAGGAGGCGGTTCACCCGTCACAGCGACGTCGCTTATCAGGTAAGTGCCCGAGTCGCACAACCGATGGGGGCGGGTACGCACGCTAGCGATATCGGTAACGATATCGCATCGTGTAAAGCGGACTTTAGTGTTGTCTGTAGAAGGAATGTCATGTGCCAGTCCTTTATATTGACCACACATGTATTTATACATATAAATGAGATTTCCTCTGAGGATGTCTTTTTTCGAAGCTAAACAAATCCAACTTTTTCAACCTCTCATCATATGGGAGGCCTTCTATTCATTGTAATAATCTAGTTAACCTCCTTTGAACTGACTCTAAGGGGTACTTTGCACGCTGCGACATCGCTAGACGATTGTAGCGATGCCGAGCACGATAGTCCCCGCCCCCGTTGCAGATGTGATATCTTGTGATAGCTGCCGTAGCGAACATTATCGCTACGGCAGCTTCACACGCATTTACCTGCCCTGCGACGTCGCTCTGGCCACATCACACGGCAGGCGGCCAATAGAAGCGGAGGGCCGGAGA
The DNA here is from genome assembly GCF_048569485.1 of Anomaloglossus baeobatrachus. Lineage (NCBI taxonomy): Eukaryota > Metazoa > Chordata > Amphibia > Anura > Aromobatidae > Anomaloglossus > Anomaloglossus baeobatrachus. The sequence goes on from NC_134354.1 coordinate 351,124,378, forward strand.
TGAGCGGGACGTAAACATCCCGCCCACCTACTTCCTTCCTCATTGCAGGCGGGACACAGGTAGGAGCAGTTCCTCGCTCCTGCAGCTTCATACACAGCGATGTGTGCTCCCGCAGGAACGAGGAACAACATCGTACCTGTCGCTGCAGCGAAATTATAGAAATGACCGACACTACACAGATCACCGATTTGCAACGTTTTTGCGATCGTTTATCGGTGCTTCTAGGCTTTATACGTTGCGACGTCGTTACCGGCGCCGGATGTCTGTCACTTTTGATTTGACCCCAACGAGATCGCAGTAGCGATGTCGCAATGTGCAAAGTACCCCTAACTTCTGAATGTCCTTTTTATAATATGAAGCTTAAAACTGGATCCCATATTCTAGATGTGGCCTTACAAGTGATAGAGGGGTAGTGTGATGCCCTGGCCTATCAGGTCGTCACAGGGTATTGTTCAATCTGCCCTTCTGTGCAGTATCCACCTCCTCCTTGGTTACGGGTCCGTAACCAATGGTGTTGCCAAAACCAGCTAATCAAAATCCTAAGAACACTCTGCACCACACCCACCAGACACACCAGTGGACGGCCTGAATGGAATAGGGTCGCCCACGTGGGGGGTTTCAATAAAGGGAGTTCAGGAATGTCAGGAGTCAGTCAGAGAAGAGGAGAGTGTAGTGTTGGAAGTGAAGGAGAGAGGAGGTCAGGATCTGGTCTCCTTGGAGGTACTAGGTAGCAGACGTTGGTCTGGGCCTTGTAGGAGCTGGACCCCCGGTCGCAGGGGATCGTGACAAGGGGCATGGCATTGTTGTGGAGGACTGCCGGCATCCTTGTACCATCACCAGGCTGGGACCAGGGCATGACTGGGTGCGTGGACCCTAGGTCAGGGAGTAGCTTCAGGCAACCTGACAATTTACCCGACGAGAATGAAGCCTTCAAGATCTGCTCTCCACCCGCTCCAAAATCAGGATACTAGCGCAACGAGGGGGATAGGACTTTCCACACATACGGTCCAGAAAATCCCAAGCGTGAGCCCTGAGAGCAAGCTCCCTCAGTTAGCCACACTGGGCAGGGGACCCGACTAGTTTCAAGCTACAGGGGCCAACTAGGAAGAGAACAAGGTGCCAAGGGAAAGGTCACAGATCAACAGGCAACACCAGCAGAAACGGTACCCAAACGTGCTCCCCTCAGCGGCAGCAGTGTCCAGAACTTTGGTTTACTAAGGCGTCAGTGTCAGTGTCATTGGACTGAGTGAGTACGCAAGTGACCCTTACTTCCCTAATGGCACAACCCTGTCACCATCACCGAGTCCTGGGCATCACCCCTACCTGTGGAGGGGTTAAACACCTGCCTGCCCACTACATCGCCACCGGTACTCCCCAGCTGCAGCGGTGGTACTTCACCTTACCACACACCACGGGTGGCGTCATGAACTGTAAATATACCGTCCCCTGTAAATATCCCCCTTAATTGGAGTGGCCGCATGAGCCCCGGGTCCGAACGCCCCTCGAGCCACCACGGATCCGGATCCGAGCAGCTCGGCTGCTGACTCCGGGGCGGCACAGTAACAATACATTGTGATCACGGGATCTAATCTCTCTTCTTATACGCCCTAAAATCTTGTTTACTTTGCAGCTGCTTACTGACATTAAGTTCTTCTGCTCAGCTTATTTGTAACCAGAATACCCAAGTCCTTCTCCTGTTCTGTAATCCTGAGTTTACTTCCATTTAATGTATACGCAGTTATAGGATTACTCCATCCTAGGTGAATTACTTTATATTTATCAACATTAAATCTCATTTGCTGAGTGTCTGCCCATTTTGACATCTTATCCAGATAGTTTTCTAATATTGTACTATTAAGGTCAGTTTTTAATATCCTACATAGTTTGGTGTCATCAGCAAAGACTGACACTTTACTATCAATCCCATCTACAAAGTCATTAATAAAGAGATAAAAAAAGAAGCAGTACTAGCACAGATCCCTGCAGCACCCCACTGCTGACTATAGCCCAATAGACTTACCTCTTGACTCTATCACATTCCCTCAATTGCGCTCCACGAGAGATACTGTATATCTGTCACAGCTTACTTGGTTTTAACTCTTTCTGCCAGTCACTATTTTATATTTTTTTTGTTGTGGAATGGATCCCCTCTCTTCCTCCTTTTTTTTCAGACTCATCTCGGGTTAATTGAACTAAATTTACAATTTGCCAAAGGCAACTAGATCCCTAAACTCAAGACTAATTAATATATAACCTATCATTCATTTTTGTGAAAATTATTTCATGGATACACAGAAAAGTTAAAAACGCTAAATGCTGTGTTCTAAGCTACATGTCCTGTGCAGTCACTACAGCTGTCAGTCGGTTAACAGTCTCTCTGCTGAGTCCACTCCCATTACAGCCGCAGTAAACAATGCTAAATGTGTATTTTTTGTAGTGATCACAGCGTTTGCAGTTTAAAATCATATCACCAGCCTCTCCAATATGTTTCACCACACTGGCATCATCAGGGGCAGAGGCTACTTTTTTTCTGAAGTTAACAGAGGTCACTTATGACATCAAAGGTAAAAATGTACTAAGTCCAGGAGCATGCGCATAGTCTGCTTCTGAGGTTAAAATAGGTGAAGTTCTGACGCAGGCGCCGTAATGTTATGAGGTGTAAGCAATAGTAAAAACTGCACGCATACGCTGCATGGACAAAGAGAGACAGAATAGTCTAAGTCCCTGGACAAGCGCTCTGTGACGATAATGCAGAAAAACTAAGTTCAGACGCATGCGTATCCCTAATTGTCACTTTTCTATCTAACTATATGAGCAGGTGGAGTGGGACTTATGCGCAAGCGTGGTGATGTCATAGTTGTTACCCAGAAGCAATGGGCAGTACGGAGAAAGAAAATACCTTGCTGGATAACATCTAGAGATAGAGATTGGACCATGGAGGATGGGGGGAATATGTCAGTAGCGAACCTCTCCAATATTTATGGCTATCTGTGAAAAATGTATTAAAAAACAAATAATGGCTGTCCGCTTAGAGGAGTATATAACTCTCTCTTCACATTGATCATTGGCTACTTACCCACATAGCGAAAAATGACATGAGGGCATCTATTGGATGTTTGTTCCATGAGGTCACAACCAAGGCCTTAAAAGGTCCAATTATGCATAATCAGCCAGCATTAGTGTCTTCCCCCTGATGATGCCAGTGTGGTGAAACATATTAGGGAGTCTGGTGATAGGATTTTAAGCTGCAAACGCTGTGATCATTAGAAAAAATACACATGTAGCATTGTTGACTGAAGCTGTAATGGGAGTGGACCCAGTGAGAGACTGTTAACCGACTGACAGTTGCAGTGACTGCACAGGACATCTAGTTTAGATAACAGCATTTAGCATTTTTAACTTTTCAGTGTATCCATGAAATAATTTTCAAAAAAATGAATGAAAGGTTATATATTAATTAGTCTTGAGTTTAGGGATCTTGTTGCCTTCGGCAAAATGTGAATTTAGTTCAATTAACTCTACGCTGACTAATAGAACAAGTTTCTTAAATTCAAGCCCTGTGATAGCTCACCTGTATATCATATTCTGGTAATAGTCTCTCAGGGTCTATAATGCTCCTGGATCCCGTCCTGTTGATGTCACTAAAGAATGCATTTTATTATAATTTATTATGTTTTATTTTCCCTATGACATCAGTTCCAAATATATGATTTCTCATAAGACCTGTTTCACATTTCAGTGATTCTGGTACGTATGTGCTAGTTTTTATACGTACCAGAATCACGGACATACGCAGACCCATTAAAATCAATGGGTTCACACCCTACACATATCAGTGATTTTTCACTGACCGTGTCTCCGTGCGGCATACATGCGTGTCCGTGATTGTCACACAGAGACATGTCTGTTTTTTCTGGCATCACTGATGTCCGATAGATCACACTATGGTGTAGTCTGTGAAACACGTACCAGAAAAAAAACGTGCATTGAAAATAAAAAGCATTTTCAACTCACCTTCTAGGGCGACGCAGTGTTCGTTAGCTGCTCTCTGCTTCTTCCTGCATGCATATTCATATATGCAGCCAGAGCCGACCTGGAAGTAGCTGCAGAGGTGACACAGCGGTGGCCGGAAACACAGCATCCGGGAGACTTCAGCACCATGGACAGCAGGAACGGGGGCAGGTGAGTTGATCGCCATGTGCAATCACGAAGTATGGATCACGTATCACGGATTGCACATGGACAGCCCACGTGTGCCGTGAATCACGGCACATGGAGGGACATGGACTTTTTTAGCACGTCAGTGAAAAACGTCTGTGTTTTTCACTGATGTGTAAAACAGGCCTAAGTTGGTAGTCTATTATCTGTTGTACACTGTGTTATTTTGTATAAGTAAATATGTTCCTTATCTTGTAAATTGCATTTTTCATTTCATCAGCATCCAGCCTTACTACAATCCACAAATATAATGCAAGTGATTTTTTTTTATTTATTATTGTTATTTCCTTTGTATATACTATAACACACATCTTTTACCACTACTTTAACATATACAGTAGTTCACTATTTTTCACTGCATTCTTAAAATTTTAGATAGAAATTAGTCTTTCACTCACAGTGACATCATGTAAGTTTCTTTCCAAAACTCCACTTCACCAATGGCTCATGACATTGTGCCTATGCTGGTTTTATGCACATTCTCTCTTCTTTCTTTTTATTTTATCACCAGGGTCAGGCCACCGAATACATAGTAGATAAAGGTGTTTATTTAGTATTACTATTATTTTCTTTTTTATTTCAATCTCCTTTTAATTGTAACCATATTGTACAACAATTAATCTGCAATACTGTATACATCAAAATTAAAAAGCTAATAAGGGTCAAAGAAGAGCATTTCATTTGAAATGATCACCTGACTTTGTTAGTTTGTTACCCATTTTTTTTCCAATTAAGAGACTGCATCCCATATATACAGTATATACAGTATATCTAATATATAAAGCTGAGTGTATGTATGTATGTGTGTATGTATGTGTGTATGTCTGCTAAAGGAATCTGCACCGTCGCATTTACAATCAAAAAAATTTGCACATACACCCCATGTGACTCAGAGAACGTCATAGGCTGTTTTGACAGGAAAATTTAACCCCGCGCTTTACAGTTACTCTCCAAAAAACATGCCTCCATTAAAGTAAATGGAGCTGCGAGCTATTAGGTTATGAATAGGAGCTGTGATTGGTTGCTATAGAAACAAAGGACATTCATAGCATAAAAAGCTTATGTGAGGTAATATGATGTCAGTGGGGAGACGGATAGGGAGAGACAGAGACAGAAAGAGACAGACAGACAGGGAAAGAGACTGATAGAGAGACAGACAGTGAAAGAGACAGACAGTGGCAGACAGACACAAACAGACAGAGACAGACAGGGAAAGAGACAGGCAGACAGGGAAAGAGACAGACAGAGAGACAGACAGGGAAAGAGATAGACAAACAGGGAAAGAGACGGAGACAAGTAAAGAGACAGAGAAAGAGACAGAGACAGACGTTGAAAAAGACAAACTGGGAAAGAGACAGAAGGGGAAAGAGAAGGAAGAAGAAAAAAACAGATGGGGAAAGAGACAGATGGGGATAGAGACAGATGGGAAAAAAGAGACAGATTTGAAAAAAGAGACAGATGGGGAAAGAGACAGAGACAAAGAAAGAGACAGAGACAAGAAAAGCTCATCAAGAGAATGCCAAGAGTCTCCTCTTAACAGTTGTTCTACAGATGTGTCTGCTGCTAGAACTCTGTGTGGCATTGACCTGGTCTCTAATCTGAGCTGCTGTTAACCTTCGATTTCTGAGTCTGGTGACTTGGATAAACTTATCCTCTGCAGCAAAGGTGACTCTTGGTCTTCCTTTCCTGGTGCGGTCCTCATGTGAGCCAGTTTCTTTGTAGTGTTTGATGGGTTTTGCCACTGCAGTTGGGGGACACTTTCAAAGTTTTCCCAATTTTTCGGACTCACTGACCTTCATTTCTTAAATTAATGATGGCCACTCGTTTTTCTTTACTTAGCTGCTTTTTTCTTGCCATAATACAAATTATAACAGTCCATTCAGTAGGACTATCAGCTGTATATCCACCAGACTTCTGCACAACACAACTGATGGTCCAAACCCCATTTATAAGGCAAGAAATCCCACTGATTAAACCTGACAGGGCACACCTGTGAAGTCAAAGCCATTTCCGGTGACTACCTCTTAAAGCTCATCAAGAGAATGCCAAGAGTGTGCAAAGCAGTAATCAAAGCAAAAGGTGGCTACTTTGAAGAACCTAGAATATAAGACATATTTTCAGTTGTTTCACAATTTTTTGTTAAATATTTCATTCCACATGTGTTAATTCATAGTTTTGATGCCTTCAATGTGAATCTACAATTTTAAGAGTCATGAAAATAAAGAAAACTCTTTGAATGAGGTGTGTCCAAACTTTTGTTCTGTACTGTATATATACTGTATATATATATATATATACCAACCCCTACTCACGGAGGGGGAACCAACATCCTAGCTGCTCCATGCCATCGCTCCCGTGATCCCTGTCACCAGCAGCGGTGGTGCCCATTATCATCACGACCCGTGGGTGGCGTCACGAACTATCTCCCCAAACAAACCACCCCCTCTTCACTCGTGGGCGAGGAGCGCTGCTCGAGTCCCCGGGTCCGGCCCACCGCTCGAGCCACCAAGCAGCAGCAGCCCCGGACCTGAGCATAGCGAGCACTGCCCCTCCGCCCGCGACAGATGCGCCCTAAACCACACATTCAGTCACAAGCACTGCAGCACCAGCCTACGCAGCACCGCTAAAACTGGCAACGACGAGCTAGTCAGAAAAAATATTGCGTACATTACCAAACATATTAACTGACCAGAAGAGAAAAACCTCATTTGACCGTTTCTTGTGCAAAACTCCATTGCTGCTATGATCATGAAAATCTAAAAATTGTCCAATTCCCCGTTCAAATGGGATTTGTGACGCCCTGGCAGGGCCAGGTAGTCACAGATAGGGCCCCGCATTACACCGTTCCCTAACAGGTGACAGCAGCCAAACATAAAACCCTAGTCACCTCCCTCAGAGCTTGATGGACACACCAGGTGGCGGAACCAGGCGGTTGGAAGATGCCCACCAAGGAATCTCAGACAGCCTGGGGCGGGAAAGTTCAGTCTAGTTCAGAAAGTCAAGTCTAGAGGTCAAGTGGAGAGGTGTGTGGGCTGGAGCTGTGTACAGCTCCAGCAGAGGAGATACCCCAAAACTGAACTGGTGCCAGGTTAGGAGCCCTGGTACTGCTGGCTAGGAGGCAGACGGCGGTCCCCATCTGCAGGAGCCGGGAAGACGGCTCGGTGGAACCGTGGTGGACCGGGGCAGGGTAGTGGCCAGCGGGTACCGACCCGGGGAACCGACTCGGAAACTGGAGCACAAAGGGGGGTACTCAGACCCTGAAGCTAGGTCCAAAAGCTACTGGGGGCTAGCTAATTCACTGATTGCGGCCAGGACTAGAGGTCCTGTCCCACCCAAAGTCCCCACTGAAGACAACAGCCAAACGAGTGGGATAGAATGCCACCGCCACGGCTCAGAGATCCCACGGGCCAGTGTCTGCAGGCAAAAAGGCTCCTCAGGCAACCACAAGCTGGGAGCGGACTCCTGACATTGCAAGCGCAGGTAGTCCACCATCACAAACAGGTGCAGGAGAAAGACGGAGACCACCAACTGGGTGGGGGAATAATATTTTGCAATATAAGTCCACTTTTTATTTTTCAAGCAGAAAAAAAGGGCTAAAAAAGAATACAGATGTCCAGAGACCTGGTCTCTGGACATCTGTATTCTTTTCTTACCCCTTTTTTCTGCTTGAAAAATAAAAAGTGGACTTATATTGCAAAATATTATTCTTTGGACTCTTATTTCACCTATGGTGTGCCGAAAATAATCTACCTTTATTTGACTTCCTTTTTTTCGAGCACTCAATTTTTCGAGTGAGCAGACATTACTCTCTAAAAAGACTTCTGTCCACTATGGGACTAGAACCCATAGAACCCAGAACTCTGTATCTGAGAGACAGGGCACTTGCCACTGAGCTATTTACTCAGCACGTAGTACTGACTTAGGAACTTCTTGTTCTTGACATGTCCTACCGTTAAATGCTACGAAGAACTTTTGCCACACTAGCAAATCATAATGCGTATAAAATGTTCCTACTTTTTTTTGCCTCTAGTCGCTAAAGACAGGTGTCGTGATAAAATCTGCCCCTTGGATATCATGCGACATGCAAAGACCCATGGCCCGAGCAAGAGGTGCCCTGTCTGAGCCGTACCTTCCTTGCCTTTACGCAAAACACTACCAACCCGCTAGCCTATGTACCACAACGTTGGGAGGCAGAGAAACCATGGTGATTGTGGCAAGCCTGGTCACCTGACCCTCGATTTTTTCCTCCTCAAACGTTACTCCGATATGTATCAAATGACAAAGTTTATACAACATATATTCACAGATGTGAGTGACTGATAAAACAAAACATCGTCTAAATAGTGCACTGCCGAATGAGATGCCCATCTTGAAATGAACCATCCATTTCAAAGAAAATAAAAAACGTCAAAATAATAACATGAGCTGGATCAGCCCGTAAGCAGGCACCTGTTGACGACAAAAACAATCTAAACTGCACCCCAACCAGAATGCAGAGTAGAAAACTTTAATTAAGAGGAATGCTTCCTTTCTCCTGGAATACCACTCTAGCCACTGGAACATCGCGCACCTGCACACTGGGCTTTTTGCTGCATCGGGCAAAATAGCACTACAGGGCAGCCTGTGCTTCTGGAAAGCAACGACCTGCCGAGTACATTCCCCACATGCTGAACATTGGTGATGAAACTTGCAAGTGGCATAATATAAAAAATATCCCTCAGTATAGCCACCTATTGGGGAGCTGCGCTGCCACAACAACTTTAGCTGCTCCCGCCATGGCCACCCCCCCATAAAAGGGCAGCCGTGATATTGTGCCTAAGATCTATACTGTAACTAAATGTCGGTTGCCTTAGCTGCCCATCTGATGGATGGCGATAAAGCCAAACAACAGCAACATTTTCCATCATAGCACCACCAAGCTGAACATCTTGCAGCTTATCGAACAATTATACGACTTCTGGCTTCCTGTAGGAGCCATGCTCAAAGACCTCTCCTTATCGACAGTCACATGAGCCATGGGAACGAGGAACCAAACGTCCACCAAACTCCTGTCTACATTTCTGTCCCCCATTTCCATGGACATGTGAATACCGCTGACAACACTGCAGAATATGGAATCCCAAAAAAGGCAAAATTTTGGCAGAGGCCGGCACGACCAGGCAAAGCAACTGGCTCCCCTGTAGGATCCAAAGCACTAATGTCATGTTTCCTCTGCTCCAAGTTCATCAAAAGAGAATTTAAAATTTTAACAAAATATTCACTTTAAGTAATATTGTTGTTAAAGACTGCTGAAGGCAAAACTCCCTGCAGGTCAACTCAGCCCCAGCAGGTGTTGCAAAATTTCGTCTGCTGCCCCAGGCTGCTGTGCAGCTGCCGGTATAGCCGGTTTCTGTAAAGGTGAAGGCGAGCTGGGTGGTAATGATCACGACTTCAACAGCGACAACAGGGAGGTCCATCAGTGACACTTAACTGAAAGGGAACATGTGCCTGCAACCAGCACATCCTCTAGTCCAGTCTCTAGATCAGAAATACCTATCGTCCCCACCCAGGGGACGAAGAGTGCTACTGAGACTAAGGGGTCCTTAAACTACTGCTTGATCCAGGTGAAGGCCTAAAGCCTGCTCTGTAGGTGCTTTAGGGATCTCAATACTCCTCGGGCCCCAGGGGGGGCTGCTGCCTACAGATTGCTTTCCTTGCTAAATTCCATCCTGCTGCTGCCACATGCACTTTCTCACCTGCCGGGCCGAAGCCATTCATCTCCAAGTCAGCCGACCCAGATCTCTGTGTCATTCGTGCCTGAACGTGAGGCCCATCACTCCTTGCCTCTCTTCTCAGTACGGCAGGCCCTTGGTTGGCTGGCTATGGGTCCTCCAGCAACCCCTGGGTGATAGCTGCCGTATCCCAGACAGGGTCTGAGCCAGACCCACCCCTTCCTCCAGCAGGTGTTGGGGCGTCCCCTGCGTCCCGATGCCCCGGGCGTCTTTTCCGATGATACAGGCATTGCCACTGTCAGCCTCGCACCTGCTTACAGCAGCTGTGTGGACACTTCTTCCAGGGTTCTCTCCCTGAGGCCCCCGGGTGATGTCAGTAATGACACAGACACTCCCTTGGTCGGCCCCGTCTTTTCTTTCAGCAGTCGCACGGACGCTTCTTCCTGGGTCCTCTTCCTGAGGCCCCTGTGGGACATCATCGGGGGTGGGGTTACCACCACTCTTAGCTCCACCCCTTCATATTACCAGCATCGGGCCTCCATCTCCTTTGTCATCCTGGTGCCTCAGAGCAATGGCTATGATGGCACCTGGCCAGGAATGGTCATGGCCTCCTCCGGCCTGCTCCTTGCATGCTCCAATATGCTGGGGGACCAGCATGTTGGAGCTGGTGTTCAACTATGCTCCTCTGCTGTCCACAAAGCCTTGCCAATACATGTCATGTTGAATTCCAGAGCATGGGCATCTCACAAATCAGTCAGTGAGCTGGCACTTGCAAGAGCTGACTTGCAGAAATGGGTGCAAACGCTTTGCACCTTCACAAGTAGCTCAAACAAATCTAGATAGGTTTCCAGAAAGCACTGAAACACAAAGTTGAGCACATGTGCCAGACATAGTACGTGTCAGCTTCCTAGGCTTCAGAGCAGCCACCAGGTTACGCCCATCATCACACTCGACCATTCCTGGTTGGAAGTTCAGTGGAGAGAGCCACAGATCTGTCTGGTTTGTTAGACCTTTCAACAACTCTGTGATGGTGTGGTTTGTCATCTAAAGGCATGAGTTTCAGCAGTGGCTGTTGCCACTTAATCGAGGTTGTGCTGCAGCACTTTCAGCTTGCAACTGATAGGGACAAAAATTTGGTGATGGAGGATGAAGAGCAGGTAGAGGAGGGGGTGCAGGAACTGGTGGTGGAGGTGGAGGAAACCCTTATGAAACCATGGCCTAACATTTTATGTGTGGATAGCACGTGTGACAGCTCAGGCACCAACTTGTTTCCTGGCTCCACATGGTTCACCAAGTGTGCTGTCAAGTAAAAGTAGCGTCCCTGGCCACAAGAACTTGTTCCCATGTCTGTGGTTAAGTGGATCTTGCCAGTAACTGCGTTGGTGATGGCATGGGTTATATTATGGGACACATGCTTGTATAAGGCGGGTACAGTACACTGGGAAAAATAGTGATGGCTGGGGGCAGAATACATCAGGTTGCGGAAAGCCTCAGTGTCCACAACCCTAAATTTAAACACTTTCAGTGTCTAAAAATGTGGCTGTTTAGTGTTTGGGCCTGTGGGTTGGTGGCTGAGTATTTCTGTTTTGGTTCCAAGGCTTGAGATGGAGACAGTTGGAAGTGGACATGTGTGCTGAACTTAATAAAAGAAAGAAAGTCCAGTACAAGATTGAGAAACTGTACCCACCTGTGATAGGAGAAATAAACCAATATCTAAGTCAAAGAAAAAGAAAAGGAATTGAGAATTTCTGGAGAAAGACAGTAAGGCAACATTACCAATGTCACATTAAAGGAGAAAGCTCCTGTAATATTTGAGAACCAGTCCTCCATGCTAAGACAAATTGTTAATTCCTTTATGGCCTTGCATTTTGGGTAATGATTGTTTCTGCATTTTCTCTTTTTGATGTATTTTATTAACTTTTATTCTTCTCCCCTTTTTTACTTTCATAACCACACAACCAAGAGTTCAACCCCTACAAGTTCAGATGTAGGTCCCATGAGGAGCTGCATGTAAGTGGATATACAGTATATGTTAGGTGCAATGGAAATGTAGCATTGCGTGACATCTCATTCAAACCAGATTCTGTGTTCCTCACCTATCATTTTTCCACTATCCAATCTTCATGTGCAAACATAACATTAAGACTTTCCTTTTATCTAAATATTTAATTAAATAAATTAATAATTTGCAAACAGTTGGACAGCATAATCATTTATTTTGTTTTGCTACCAAATAGAAATAATTACTGGGTATTATATAAAAAAACAGCTCACTAGTAATTATTTTAAGTTGATTTTTATATGACAGAACATCTAATTATAAGATAAATATTCAGGCATCTGGTGACAGGCAGTTACAGTAATTAATAAAATATTGTACATTACAACCTACTGATGATAGGATGATAATACGGATGGAATAGCCAATTTTATTTCCTTATATTTAGTAAATGTTAATATTTAATTACCTACCTATTAATTTGGTTGGGTCCAGTGAATGCACATATTTACTAACATGTTCACACTTCCTTTGCGTTCTCTGATAAGTGGAAAAATGACTTAATCTTATATGTGTAATGCTGATCGTTGAGAGCAGAAGTGGATATAATGTGCTGTTAACAATGTCTGAGACTAATGAAGTCTTCATCACTTTGTGAATTTATTCCATTTTTGAAACTTGTCATCTAGAAATAAGTAAATGTTTTATTTGTGAAAATTAATCACCTAAGTCATTAGAACTTATGGCAGATTGATTCTGATGAATGTAGTCTCGATATGAAATTGTGTTTTCGAAACTGATTGCATGTATCAAGCAATTTAATTTTAAAATGAAAACACGGTGCAACGGCTCGCATATCTTTAGCCCAAATTCTTCTCATTGCGGCCTATTTGTATCTCAATGAGCTTATTACTATTTAAAATGATGAAGATGATAAAATAATTCCAACCATACTAATTGCTAGAAATGAATATGAAAGGAGGAAGAAAACATAAAAAAAGCAATATTAATTAATTAGTGCAGATTATAAAATTTACAGCATTTTATAATTATTTGTCAAAAAGTAAATATAAGTAGTGATATCAGGATTAGAGATGAGCGATGTTCGAGGTTTGAGGTTAGCCAATTTCATGTTCGAGTGATTTTGGGGGTGTTCGAGTCGTTCGACGAACTCGAACGATTTGGTAAAAGTTCGGTAGTTCGAGTTACTTTCGAGTACGGACCGATCAACAAAAAGTGTAGCTAGTTACCAGCTGGCTTCTCACTGTAATAGAGTCACTGTGAATCATGATATTATCAAAATTCACCGTATAGTGTGCAGGGGGGGCGGGGTTTAGATCATTGCTGCTGCTGAGTGCTGAAAGAATGCCAATCGCAATTTTTTTTTTCCTAACCGCGCGTACAGTGGGTGGGCCAGGCTGTCAGCAAATCACAGACACACACTCAGCAAAGGGAATTTTTGCCAAACAAGCAAGGGCATGTGTCATAGGCTGTGCATGTCACATGTCCTTGCCTTATAAGAAATGGCCATTTTCCCCTTCGCCGCCATTATCTCTCTGCTGCGGGTGGGTGAAAGTCACCGCTCCCGCTCCCGCTGCTGCTGTGTGCACTATAGACATATAGTGCAATCTACACAGCGCTTTAGGGATTAGGGACTACTTGTAATTTCAGCCATTTTCAGGGCTGCATTACAGCCATTCATAGGCATTGTTGCTAGGCAGGTCCGTGCCAACGCTGTGCAGGGCTTTAGATAACAGCGTCTGGCTACATCAGCTCAGGCAATTCCTTGCTGCATTTTTTCATTGGCAGGGATATAAACTGAGGCTTCCTTTGCTGTCCTGCTACCTACAGCACCTGTGCATTCTACACACCTGCCCATTTTTGCTACGCAATTTTAATAGCAAACAGTGCTGACGCTTAGTGACATACTAAAAGTGTCTGGGATACTAACTTAGTTTTCCTCTAGTGCCAAACAAGGTACACCATCTCTGCATTCTACACACCTGCCCATTTTTGCTACGCACTTTTTATAGCAAACAGTGCTGACACTTAGTGGCATACTAAAAGTGTCTGGGATACTAACTTAGTGTTCCTCTGGTGCCAAGCAAGGTACACCACCTATGCATTCTACACACCTTCCCATTTTTGCTACACAATTTTAATTGCAAACAGTGCTGACACTTAGGCCGGGGCCACACGGGGACTACTGCGATCCCCTTGCATGAGACTCGGCTCGTGCTGGCAGTACAGCAGAGCCGAGTCTCATGCTTGTGTCCTTGCAACTGAGGTCCGTTCGTGCGAGCAGACCTCAGCTGCGGGGGGCGGGCCGGCACTCAGGAGGGGAGGGAGGGATTTCTCTCCCTCTCGCCTGTGTAGCCGGCTATAGACATTCTCGCTCTGCACGCACGGTACACCAGTGTACCGCGAGTGCAGTGCGATTTTTCTCTCGCCCCATTCACTTGAATGGGTGCGAGAGAAAGAGTCTCGGATTACAATCGCAGCATGCTGCGATTGTTTTCTCAGTCCGATTAGGGCTGAGAAAATAATCGCCCATGTGTGCTGACACACAGGCTAGAATTGGTCCGAGGGGAATGCGATGTTTTATCGCACTCCACTCGCACCGATTTTCTCGCCGTGTGGCTTAGGCCTTAGTGGCATACTAAAAGTGTATGGGATACTAAGTTAGTGTTCCTCTGGTGCCAAGCAAGGTATACCACCTCTGCATTCTACACACCTGCCCATTTTTGCTACGACTTTTTATAGCAAACAGTGCTGACACTTAGTGGCATACTAAAAGTCTCTGGGATACTAACTTAGTGCTCTTCTGCTGTCAAGCAAGGTACACCACCTCTGAATTCTACATACCTGCCCATTTATGCAACACAATTTTAATTTCAAAAAGTGCTGACACTTTTAGGGGCATAGTAAAATTGTCAGGGATACTACCTTAGGGTTCCTGTCCTGTCAAGCAAGGAACACCACATGTGCATTCTACACTCCTCTCCATTTCTGCTACGCAATTTTAATTACAAAGAGTGCTGAGACTTTTAGGGGCATAGTAAAATTGTCAGGGATACTACCTTTAGGTTCCTGTCCTGTCAAGCACGGTACACAACATGTGCATTCTACACTCCTCTCCATTTCTGCTACGCAATTTTTAACTGCAGCTAGTCCAGGCAATCTGTGATGACGGTGCAGGCGTGGATATAATGTTGCCTTCATCCAAAGGTGGTTCTCTTGATGTCTGAGAGAGCTCAAAAACAACTGATGACCTGCCAATCACAGTGCCTGTAGCGGGTAAAGGGGGGGAAGGTCAGCGTCAAAAAACAAGTGTGACTGCTGTCCCAACAGTCACAGAGGATGAAGAGCACGCAGATGCACTTGATGGGGCAGACGGTGCTTGCACAGCCCCGATAGGCCGCATTGTAGCACAGTGAACTTCCCAGTGCGACTTTTGATTAATTTAAAGTAGTGTACAGGGTGGGCTCCCCAGTATACAGCTAAACCACACACTAGGAAAAGGACTCTAGGCAGTTGGGTTGATAAATGATTGTTTAACTTTCCAAAAACAAACAACAAGAACCATACATAAAACTGAAAGAATAGAAGAATCTATTCACAATTCCAAAAGCCTACACCCCTATGCTGCGACACTCGTAATGACGATTTATATTCCCTGCTCACCAACTTTTGCCTAACCAAGGGACTGTGTAAACAGTTGCCTACTACCTGGTAATCCCTCTGCGTAGCAGGAGTAATTGTGTGTGTGTGTGTGTGTGTGTGTGCGAACACGACTTACCAGTGTCGCATCACAAGAGTTTACAACTTATCTAACTAAACATAGACAAAACCGATTACCCCCCTGAATACCCTTGTTAGCTGAAGCCTCACAGATAAGTCAGATGACGACAGTGTGAAGACAAACCACACAGCTCAGCAACACAGTCCTGGAAATCTTGTAAAGCAACAGGCAATGCAAACATTTGTCGCTGTCCCTCTCTGATTTTAACTGTAACTGACAAATTGACAGCGTAGAGGCATCAAGTCTTATTGTGTATATAGTCAGCCCAAGCAGAACAGATATGTGTTTTGCTAAGAAAACAAAGTGTTGCGTGCACGCATTACTGTCTGTTCCCAGCCTACCGTACCCGGGTACTGTGGTGTCCAGTTGCCATCAATACAGAGTTTACGATCCTCTCCCGGTAAACAGTATAGACAGCACCGGAAGAATGTCTTTTTCCGGGACAGGATGCTGCTCACAGGCGTTACGGTCCTCCTTACCAAACTCCAACATGAGTCCCTTCACAATTCACCAAAGTGTTTCCGCGGTGGCTCCTTGCTGTAACGCACACCTTTAGCTTTTCCTTCACTTCACAGACAGCACCTCCTCCGCTCTCCAAGTCCACAGCCGAAGACCGTTTTGCTATTGGTATAGTGACAAAACAGTCAAAGGCAGATGCAAAAAAACAGCAGCCCCTTGTGGGTAGTCTGCAACAATGCATGCAATGAAAGGCAAATAAGCATATTTCATTCACATTGGATAAAGCTCATCAATACACCCTCACGCTATCACTTCATATCCATGTGATAGTTCATGGACGAAGTACTCAAAGTAGTGAGTTTTTGGACTCTATTAAGAGATTGGTGACAAATCTTACAGATGACATGACTTGGGTGATCTTTTGCGATGTAAAAAAAGCCCCAGGCTAGGCACGGCTTACAGCCCATGCGACATGCAGAGCCACCACGACTTCTGCTCAGAGGCAGAGTTGTGGCTGAGGATTCAGTTGTTGATGTGCCTCCAGTACTTTGTCTTTGTCCAGGAAGACGCAACGTAACCTCGTCGTCTGTAGCATCCTCATCCACCTTCTCTGTTGACCTCATCGACTGGCTGACTTTGGTTTGAAAGAAGTGGGGTCTCCAACCTCATCATCACCCTGTGTGTTTTCACTCCCCTTGTCCTGACTCCTCCAAGCCAACCTTTTCCTGCCCTGACCGAATAGTAAAGTTGTTGTTTCAATCAGGTATCTGAGTCTCCTCAGCATGTTCCCCATTGTCTCCACCAGGATGATTTACAGTTTGGGAATGAGGGTGTACATTATGATCAGCACCTTCTTCATTGGGTCCTGGATCCGACTTACAAAGATTCTGGGCATCAGTGCAGATCATTTCCTTGTCTGTACTCACTGCAGCTTTGGAGCAAACCTCTGATTCCCAGGTTATTGTGTGACTGAACAGCTCTGCAGACTCAACCATATCTGTTACCCCATACTCAGCAGGGCTGGTGGAAACTTGTGAGCTGTTTGGAAGCAAGTGCGATTGGGTTGACACCACAGAGGAATGGAGTATTTGGGATATTGAAGTTGAGGTGGAGGAAAGGCCACTTGATGGAGCACTGGAGATCCATTGAAGCACCTGTTCTTTTGTTGCCTCATCTACATTTGGTAGCGATGGTCGTGTCCCTGAAAAAAGGGATCCTATCAGATTATCCAAGGAAAGAAGTACACCTCTTATTTTGGCTGGTAGTTGGTGTTACGAATCGGTGCTGCCGTAGACGCAAGCAGCCAGTTGCGGTTCCAGTTGCGCCCAGGCGTCAGCTGCCATTTTTGTCTGTCCCTCGGGTCATCAAACTGGCTGCTTCCTCATCCACATCTAAGTGTGGAGAGACGGCTAGTGTGCATGCGTGTGCCGATTTATCACAGACACAGTCTAAGTACAGGGTTTCGAATAGTGAGCATGCTCAGCATGACTGTGCCATTCCTGAGGCTAAGTCCTCAGTTTGTACTACTGTGCATTCTCCCACACTTAGTGCGAAAAGCCTCTTGCACAGGTGCTTGGACTCCATGCCATGTCTAAGTCCTGTGTTGGGCCTACAGAGCATGCAGAAGCTGATAGTCTGTTTTCTGAGACTGTTTTCAGGCAAATGAGCATGCTCAGGCACTTACTGCGTCAGAGGCTAGGTCCATAAAGGAACTCAATGGCCATGTCCGTGAGGTGTCATTCCATGATAGTCCAGAGGGCATCAGGTGTCCCGATGATGTGGCCACTCCGGACTGGCTCGCAGAGGCCCGCCCCTATGATTTGGCACCTCATCATTGTTTGTCAGACGATGACTGGTGACGTGTTTGGGGCATGGTTGCCATGAGGTCATCATTGAAGTGGCGGTCCCGGATAGGCCGCTGGTTATATCACTGATAACGTGGCACTCTGCTTTTGACTCATGGAGGTGCATTGTAGTCCACCCTGGGTTGGGGCGGACCCAAGTTAAAAAAGTGGCTGGAGACAACAAGGAGTGCGCAGTCTTCTATTATGCTCAGACAGAGCACATCTCCATGTGTTGAACCCATTGCGGCTTTAGGCCAGAGGTAGGCAAGGATAGGGCGTCGGTGCAGGACGCCACCACCCTTGGTAGCGCAGAACGGTTACGACCAGCTCCTGTCCTACCAGTCCTGTTACTGCAGCACAGTGGCATTAACTGGGCTGCTGCTGCTGCGCCATCAGGTGTACCCCCTATGCACATGGACAGCATACCCAATGGCCCCTGTGTTGTTAACAGGAAGTTCCTGGGCTGGGTGGGTGTGTGGACCCTGTGACGCTAAGAGGGTTCCCAGTCTCCAGATCCGATTGTCGTCTAACTCGGTTCAGGCTACTATTTGTTTCAGAGCCACCCAGCTCAGTATCCTCCGCCTAACCTTCGGGTTGCCAGCATCTCCTTTTCCACGTAGGAGGACGGTGAACCCCGACTGGCGATTGGGATATATACCACCTTATCCAAATCTGCCAGTCCCCCGTACCAGATGGTGTTTCTTCAGCAGATGTTACTGTTGCTTAACCACCAAACCCATGGACACAAACCTTTTTCCCCTTTACAACACACCTGTTCCCCTTTCCACCAGCTTCTGTCCTTTTTCCACTCATTTTGTATATGACCAAATTTGCAACTCTGCAGGGACACCCTACTCAACGCCGTCTCAGCACAGTATCCACCCCTCGGTCTCTCAGATGTGGAAAAGTGAAAGACCATTTCCTCCTAGCCATGACAAAGCGTTGAGATTCACTCTGTGCAGCACTGGTGTTTAGTGGAAATGCTGATCTAAGATTGCGTACCAGCTTCTGCTGATACTCCTGCATACGTGCGTCCCTTTCTATGGCAGAACTTATTTTGCCAAATTTTGTCTTGTACCGGGGATCTAAGAGTGTGGCCAGCCAGTAGTCAGCATTCCTTCGAATTCGGACAATCCGAGGGTCATGTTGTAGGTAGTGCAGCAAGAAGGTGCTCATGTGTCTTGCACATCCAGGAGGACCAAGTCCTTGCTGTTTTGGTGGCGGAGAGGTGAGAATCATGCTTCCTTCCTCTGCCCTCTCCCTCCAACCTCGCACAACAGAAATGTGATCAAGCTCTCCCTCATCTACTAAGTCTTCCATGCCCATCGCCAGTTCGTCCTCCATTTCTTCCTGGGCTCCTGCACCTTCCTCAACAGTTTGGTTGATACTATGTGTGTCGCCCAGGGATCAGGGGTACTCAGATCCGGGCTAAGGGGTCACTTTTGTAGGTGTATGGGGGCGTGACCCGGTCTGTGATCCCAGGCTCCACAGCAAAAATGGGATTATATACAGGGGAATTGTTTTCCTGAGGAGTTGGCGAGTGGGGCCTGATTGGCTGGTATGTATTGGTGTGGGAAACTCCCCAAGGGACAGTGAGCTCTGCACCATAAAGATGTATGCAGACCTCTGTGACACCCTGGTTTTGCCAGGGTGGCACACTCCCCCTTGGTAAAATACAGACCGTCCGCGGGCTGTCCAGCTACCTGCATTTATTAAACGGGAAAAAAGAAAGGTTAAACATTACAAACATGCATCTTCCCACATCGGGAGGTACGTTTGCTCAAACTGTAAAGTGTTAACTCTGCTGCCGACGCAGCCTCCTCCAGCCACTTTCCCTCAGTCCACCACAGGGCAGCACGGGTCCCCAATGCTACTTCACTCATGGTGACACTGTCCATAAAGACCCCGTCTTCCACTGCCTGAAGTGCGGATACGGTTAACCGGGCTCTGTAAACAAGAACTGTCCTCACTCCATTAACTCCTTACCGTCCCCCACCAGGGGCTCCAACCCCTGATGGTGCCCACCTGGGCTCCGACCCCAGCAACGTTCAACAAGTCGGGCAAGGTGCTCCTCCTTCCACCCATGTGCTGGATGGCATCTCCCGGGAACACGGGGACGTTCAACAAAGGCAGGAGGGTTACTGCAGGAGCGGGTCCTTTAAACTTTAAAACATTTAACTGTCAACTTGCGGGTAGCCGTCCATGTTCTGCTACCGCTGCTGCTGCCGCCACTCCCAGTATGGGGCACGGGTTCCGTGCTCTGCCTCCTGCTCAGGAGCCAGACCCACTCAGATGCCCTCGGCGCCGGCTACAACCGGCCTCACTAACTGCCGAGGGCTCCATCTCTCACTGGCCTGCTCCTCCTCTCTGCAGGTGCACTCCGGCTGCTCCACAGCCGGGACGGGGTACCTGAGAGCGGCTGGCGCCTCTTCTGGGGCAGACTTCCAATCGGGTGCCGCCTCCGTTGCGGCCGGGCGGACTGCCGGAGTCGACGTCATCACTGTTGTGGCCGGGCAGACTGCCGGAGCCAGGTGAGATGTCATCGGGGTTACGGCTCGCTTGTCCAGGAACGGGATTAGGCAAAGTCCTGGCGTCCCTGCCTTTACAGTCCTGCTTACATGACAGGCAATCTTCACCCGCCTCCCCTTGGGCTTTTCGGGGCACTCCGCTTTTTTTCTGAAACACTCTGTTCCCAGGGGGCGGGGCTTTACTCTCCCGCTCTTTTCTCGGAGAAGACGGCTTTGGCGGGAAACTTCGTGCCCAAAGATGGCGGATTCTGCGATTTTTCAGCGGGACATCGCTGACTTCAAGGCCCACTTCCACAGGTAAGTGGATGGATTTGATCCTGTTTGTGACGCCAATTTGTGTCGCCCAGGGATAAGGGGTACTCAGATCCGGGCCAAGGGGGTCACTTTTGTAGGTGTACGGTGGCGTGACCCGGTCTGTGATCCCAGGCTCCACAGTAAAAAGGGGATTTATGAACAGGGGAATTGTCTATGACGCCACCCGTGGGTTGCGGTAATGAGATGGTGGCACAGTCGCTGCCTGTGGGGACCGTGCCCAGGACTGGTGGTGTGGGGCAGCAAGGTGGAATCCCCTCCACGGGTAGGGGAGGTGTAGTCCCGGGGCCAAATTAGGAGTTCTGGTGGTGGCAGGGATTGCAGGGAATAGTACACTCACAGTTCGGTTATCGTGGTGCTTGATGAAGCTTTATTGATGTGGAGGGTCAGGAGCGCAGATGGAAGAAATACTCAGAGTCTTTTGTAAAGTAAATTGCTGGTAACTGGTGCCCATGGATGCTGTGAGGACGGGTCCCACACCCGTGCATGTAATTCGGGTGTTTTTCTCCTGCTTGGTGTCTGTGTCTGTGTCTGCTCCGTACACAGGAAGCGGCTGGCCTATTCCTGAGGCCCTCACTGCCACTTCTCCTAGCCCCACACAGGGGCTGCTTCCAGAACTCTCTCCTCCTGCAGACTGACTGAAAACTAAACTCAGCTCTCTCTCCAAGCTCCTCTCTCCCCCTCCCGTTTTCCTGAGGAGGGGTCGAGTGGGGCCTGATTGGCTGGTATGTATTGGTGTGGGAAACTCCCCAAGGGACAGTGAGATCTGCACCATAAAGATGTATGCAGACCTCTGTGACACCCAGGTTTTGCCAGGGCGGCACATATGCGCCCTTGTTAATCCCTCTCCTCCACCGTCCCATGCTTGCCGCCTTGGTGCTGCTGAAAGTGTGGACCTTGTAGATCTTGTTATCCCTTCCGCATATGACTCCTCCTGTACTTCCTCCCCTTCCTCTTGTCCCACCACCTGACTCTGAATAATGTTTAGAGTGTGCTCTAGCATGTAGATGACCAAAATTGTCATAATGATAATGGCATCGTCAGCGCTTAACATCTTCGTCGCCATTTGTAAACTGTAAAAAAGGGTGCATAGGTACTTGATCTGAGACCACTCCAGCAGCGTGATCTGCCTCACCTCTGGATATCGTTAGCCCAGGCTAACGTATTGCAAAGTCATAACGTATTGCAGCAGGGCTCGCCGGTGCTGCCACAGGCGCTGCAACATGTGCAGATTCAACTTCCTGCGTGTCGCCAAATCGCATTGCAGGCGGTGAACAGGCAGACCGAAAGACTTCTGGAGGAATGCAAGTTGTTCAGCTGCAGGGTGAGAATGGTGGAAGTGAGCACATAGCAAGCGTACCCTCTGCAGAAGGCCATGTAGGCCGAGATAGTGGTTTAAAAATTGCTGGACGACCAGGTTGAACACGTCAGCAATACAAGGCACGTATCTCACATTGCCCTGCCGAAGGGCCACACCCAGGTTTGCATCATTGTCGCACATGGCTGTTACGTCACCACCTGAGTCCGCTCCAGCAACTTGTACTCCGATCGTCAGGTGACACTGTCAAGGGAGGAATTTTGGGTCAAGACTGCTAATGGAGTCTTCGTTTAGGATCCAGAGACGGTGCCCCATTAATGCTGTATACCAGTGCCGATATATATCAATGTATATAAGACAAAGAACACAGACATGCTCTCTTTTCAGCCAGCATCACCAACTGACTTGGTTTTAATGAGATAGATCCAATTATACAGTAAGTAAGCCTAAATAACCTTGAAACTAACGAAGGAGTGCATTCACTCCCCAATTTCTCACATCACTCCTGCCCTCCCGTACATTCCTTTTGTGTGAACATTACTGATAAGAGTTTATAGCTTCACATCTGGCTTCATCATCTTTAGTTAACTCCTTCATGATTATACAACTTTGAATTATACTATAGGTCTGTGCAATTGCTACACAGACAGACAGATAATTTTGCATCTACATCTACATTTTGATTTAGTTATATACACAGATATTCTTATTACGTTTAAATAAACATACTACAGCTCAGGTGACCTCCACAGTCCCCCCTTTAATAAAATATCTGTGAATATTATTAACCTTAAATTTAAAAATTTTCCCCATTTAGATATATTTTATTATTTGGGACTTATTTGTGACCTATTGCCCTTGGGACTTTAATTATATCTATATCTATATATGCGGGCTTTTCATGAAATCGGTTGTTTAATTTAACACTATAGGCTTTTTTTTGCTCCCCCCCTTAAGTACTTATTTTTATTTATTAAATATAACTCTATGATTTATAGGGGCTATTAGAATTGGCGTTATTACTCTTATTAGGGCACATTATCCTGATTAGGAAAAATTGAATCTAAACCTTATTTAAAAATTAGCACATAATTAAAAAAACAAAAAACAAAAGGACATTTGGAAATTGTCCATGGTTCTTCTTTCTGGATATTAAACAAAAAGGAGGATGCTTAGTCAGTGCTAGTCCACTTAGGGCCACTTTGTGAACCTGGATAATCTGCTCTTGATAAAAAAACAACAAAACATGATGAGGCTTCATGTGAACAGTTTGTGGCCCAGACTTGGAAAAACCTTCTGGAATAATGGGTTGAATAGCAGCCGCTTTCTGCTTCGGTTGTGTTGGGTCCATTGGTTTTTGAGATGTGACGTCAAGTCGCGTGTCACTGCCAGTGCTCCGCAGACTAGGCCGGAGAGACATCAGCCTGATGGGATAGGCTCTTCCAAAACTTTTCCTGAAATGAGATTTTCCATATCTAGCATTTTGTATTAAGGAAAATTACTGAAATTAGTAGGAAACAAAAACATTTGTAATGGTTAGATTACATTAACCAAACCACATTTTTGGGTCTATGAAATGGCTGAATTAAGTATTTTCGACTACTCAATTCGTACCTTCAACAGTCCTCCCCTTGACTTATTTCTGCCATTTCCAAATACTAAGGGTACCGTGTTCCCTTAGGAAAAGAGGAAGAAAGATCTGTTGGGAAATCCTGCCTGACTGAACGTTGAGGCATGGGTGGAGAGGGGAATGGGATTTCTTCACCGGTTTGAGACCAAGGACCCCTAGGCGAGTCCTCACCCTTTGTAGTTGGACTTTCCCATGTCTCAAGTTTCTCTAAGTCCTCTCTTCTGTTTCGGAAATGATGGTTTGGGACTGTACAGGTTTTTTGTAAAGGATAAATATAAGCAGGACGGTCAGTGCAGCTTCTGTGGATCGACCCTTCTGCAATGCGGGGCGTGAATCTATGTTGTCCTGCCGTTGAGCTTTATCGAAATTTCTGTGTCCTTTTAGGATTAATCAGTCTCCGGACCGAAAACCATATACTACTAACTCTGATTTAGGATCTGGAATTAGAAAATACACTTGTTTATTTCACTAATTAGTCAATCATATGAAAATTATACATGGTTTGCGCTAGACCAAAGAAAAACATTTTACATTGGAACCTGTTTATTACTAAAGAGAAACACAACACACACTAAAGAGAAATACAACACGCATTGATTTACAACTTATCAGTTTGTTTGTTTGTTTACATACCACTTGCATTATGTGGATTTTCAGCAATGACGTCGTTTTCTGCACTGGAAAGCCTCTGACCAGACCTGGAAAGAAATCTACACAACACGCACAGACTTGCATACAACGTGCTCATGATAAACATCTATAATCAGTTTGCAGTCTCTAAGAATGGGTAGAGCAGGTGCAGGGTGTTTCTACGGACTCTTTACAGTTTTTCCTCATTGTTTTAAAAACGTGCTTCACAAGACTGGGTGAGTTTATCTACCTGGGTACTGAACCCTGGCGTCACCAAAGCGCACACTGATATCTAACTTTCACAGATGTTAGTCCATGTTACTTGGGCCATCATTAAGAAGAGATCTCATGGCAGAGAAAGCTTACCACCCTTCATCCACAGACCTTCCTCAGTCAGCCGGCTCCCTGCGTCTCGCACTCCACTCCTTATTGGTTCACTTGATCCTGTAGGGATTTAAGAACACAAGGAGTGACAGAAGTCACTGACGTGACCGGTGTCACCGAGGCATGGTCTTTATGCATGGTAAAGGACTCCTCAACTCTAGGCCCGTTCACTGCTTCTTGGTCAGCTGCACCTATACGGGGATCTCCATCCGATTCCATCAGCTCAGATCTAGACTTTCTTTTCGGCGTACCTAGCTTATTTGACAACAGGAAAGATCTACATCCTACATACATTTTGACTATCTTACCTACCTCTGCTCCACCCATCTAGAGAGGCACTTACGTCACTTCCTTCTGTACCGATAGGAGGGGAGGGAGTGGCCTAAATTTAGATTACCTCATGTTGTGTGAACTGTAGCATATCCAGTGCAGAATCGACCACCATCTTGTTCCATCTATAAAAACAAAGACTAAAAGAAATATAGATTAGATCATTCCTATAACAGACATATATTCCTACATTCATAATAATCCAATAAACATGACATAACTGTTGCAAAAAAAAGGCCAGCTTTAAAGCCTGCTTTAAAGCCTATCCAATATGTCTACTGCTGGAAAAATACAATAGATATCTACTTCCTCCCTTTTTATATACTACTTTGGCAAAATATATAGATCTATAACAGTAAACAATAAGATTAACCAACAAATAAATATAACTTATACTCTACTGGGAAATTTTGAAACCTTACAACAGGGTTCATAGATATTCTATATCTACAAAAAAAAAAGGAAAACAATCAATATTGGCAGTTTGTATGCAAAAATAATAAAAAACAAAAACGTAACCATAAAAACGAAAACCTAATTTGTATATTTTAAAAATATACTTTTCCCTGCAAAATTAATTTAATTATTTAAATAGCAGCAGAATACTATTGATAATCTCCTATGAAATTTTGAACTCTAAAGATTAAACAAAATCCACTCCACCAGCCGGAAAAAGCACTGGTTAGTACATAAGACAGAAACAGCTTTGTAAATCTGCTGAAGCTACCTTTTTCCTTTTTTTTTTTTTTTTTTTTTTTTTTTTTTTACTTTTCTCTACTTCCTTATTTTTTTTATTTTTTTTTTCTGCTCTCTACAACTTGTGACTAGCAGCAGCTTACTGATAATACTCCCACACATCCCTGCACTGACTTATGCCCCCCCTGACTCCTTCAGGATGCGCGATGTTAGAACAGCTGGTGGGAAAAACAGATACAAGAAAAAAAACCATGGGCAGAAATTTCACTATAGAAATATATAAAATATATTTCTGTACCGTGTCAGCCAGCAGAAACAAAGGTACTACAGAAACATATATTATAGAAACCTTAAGATCTTAAGATTGATGGAGTGGAATGGAGAACATCATTAAAGCGGGTAGCTTGGGATTGGAAATCACTGCAACAAAAACAAGCAGTCCGGGGCTCCCCCCTGTGTCATTAGGGAAGGTTGGGGCAGACTCCTGGGTGCAGCCGGACTGTGGGCAGTATCTTGGAAAATCTCCTAAAACTGATTTAAAGGGATACTATGATACTCTGGGAAAAGGCACACCTGGCTTCAGGTAGATCATTACTGAATCTACAGGGAACACCTTTATTGTAAATTTATGTGTTGCAGGTTTTGGTTACGGTTTTGAGGGTACCTGGCCAAACACTGAGATTTGGAGGTGTGACACTTTCTTTGATAGTGACTAAACTGACCACAACGCCAACAATTCTGTTGCTGGCTCTGCTGGTTTTGTTGATTGGGAGCTACGTATACGGGGTTTGGACTTTGTTGGGGCATGGGCTGTGGCGGGGGCTGCACCGGCACATTTGTATACACAAATTGATCTTGAGCCCATCTTTTTAAAGCGGCACAATACTGTTGTCCACTTTAAAAAAATAGTGTCATCAGTGCCTGGGTGCATTGGGAGATGGGGCTCCATTAAGAGCCAAAAACTGTCTCCTGCTTTTACTTTGGTGAGATTAACAAGGTCCTTCCGGGCAGCTGAGTATAACTGATGGACCTGTAGCATCTTCCTATAAAATCGCATAGGGTTAATGCTGGGATCTGGCAGGCAGGGGATTAATGCCGCTGACTGGGTGGGGTTGAAAGGGACATATTTAAATGAGGGCTGTTCCTCGTCAGGTTCGGGGTAAGGCTCACTATGTGTCCTAAGGAAAAAAGGGGGATCCAAGGGGAGGGAATTGATAATTGGGGAGTGTGACGGCAGACTGGCCGGTGAGGGGAGAGACGGCATTGCAGGTATGGGAGGGAAAAGGGGTATGGGTGTGGAAAGGGTTAAGGGATGCTGTCTAGTGACTGCAGCATCTGTGAATATCTCCGGGACGGGGGAATAGAATGGGGATCAGGTTGTGGGGCAGCAACAAAACAACCTATCGGAGGACCCTCAGATCTGTCCTCAGACTCGGGTAACATATAGTAAAACACAACATCCCCTTGCTCATCTTCATCTTCAATCTCAATATATCTTTCTGATAGCAATGCCTGCGATATTCTGCCAAACAATTCTGCATCATTCAACAATCTCCTGTCTTTTAACTTGCCCTTTTTTGCTTTCAGTGCTGTTGCTCATAGTGACGGTTGTAACCGACCTCCTTTTGGTAATTCTAACATTTTAAAAATCTCCAAGGCACGACATACAGCTTTCTTCCCTTCTCTCTGCAACTAGCTCTAACACATTCTGTGAACCTTCAGGCCTCTCAACTTTCTGTCTCCTCTGTCTGAACATTTTTGCTATCTTGGTGGTGTCTGGATTACACTAATATAACTATGCGGTGAACGTTAGAGTCCGGCCGGCACCTAAGGCTACACCTCTATACTAGCTGGCAACTCCTCAGCTATATAGTAATAAGGGTATCCCGTGATATGGAGGAGGGGTACAAAATGTATTCCCTCCGGACTTGATCAGCTGCACCAAAATTAATGTCCTAATCCCTATCTTCAGCCACGGGAACCCCCTAATAAGGGTATCTCGTGATATGGAGGAGGGGTACAAAAGGTATTCCCTCCGGACTTGGTCAACTGTATCAAAATTAATATCCTAATCCCTATCTTCAGCCACGGGAACCCCCCCGCGTCTTTAATTACAGACCGGGTCAGTCTAACTAGCTATATCCAGCCACCACCGTCTTTCCTGCCCTAACAACCGTCCTCTGGATCCCATGTGACACTCGATCCACACCTCAGGGCTGGGATCGTGCTCTGAGCTCCAGCGGGCACTACCCCTGAGTCACAATCAGGTACCTTTTAACACCGATATGGACACACAGCCCGTCACTCCCTCCTCTCCAAAACCAACCACAACGGTAGTGAATACACAGTATGTAACACTTACCCGTGGGGTCGGAGGTGATCAGCCTGGTTGGAGCGGAGGGAGGTCTCAGTCCGTGACATCCAAACGATCGGTATTTGCAGGTCGGTATTGCGTCCTTGAAGGAGCTCCACGTTGAGTGCGCCAAACTGTCAAGGGAGGAATTTTGGGTCAAGACTGCTAATGGAGTCTTCGTTTAGGATCCAGAGACGGTGCCCCATTAATGCTGTATACCAGTGCCGATATATATCAATGTATATAAGACAAAGAACACAGACATGCTCTCTTTTCAGCCAGCATCACCAACTGACTTGGTTTTAATGAGATAGATCCAATTATACAGTAAGTAAGCCTAAATAACCTTGAAACTAACGAAGGAGTGCATTCACTCCCCAATTTCTCACATCACTCCTGCCCTCCCGTACATTCCTTTTGTGTGAACATTACTGATAAGAGTTTATAGCTTCACATCTGGCTTCATCATCTTTAGTTAACTCCTTCATGATTATACAACTTTGAATTATACTATAGGTCTGTGCAATTGCTACACAGACAGACAGATAATTTTGCATCTACATCTACATTTTGATTTAGTTATATACACAGATATTCTTATTACGTTTAAATAAACATACTACAGCTCAGGTGACCTCCACAACACCGTGTTCCTTTCGTAGATAGTGCTGTTGATGGGAGAGGAGTCGATGACAGCGGCGCCGGTGGCTGCAGGTTCCGCACAGCCACTGGACAGGATTACCTTGAGATCTACAGTACCAATGGCTGACTGTAGGTGTTTGTTGTCTGACAGTTAAAGTAACATCATTCAGCTACAACCAATGGGAATACACCATACCTTTTTTTTAGGCCCCTCTTGTCTGCTGACCACTGTCAGACATAGTTCTGAACTTATGGTTCCTGTTCCGCCCAGTTCTGTTTTGTGATTTTGTGTGCTGACTACCGCTTGTCTCCTGACTACGTCTCCTGCCTGATGTTTATGTACCTCGTTGCCCGATCCGCATTAGACCTCTGCTTGTTTTCTGATTAAATCCTGGCCTTCCTATTCTGTTCCTGTTCCTCAATTCATGGTTTGACCCTGCCTGACTACTACTCTCTCGGACTGCAGCCTTCCACAGGTATTGATCACCTTTGGCCCTGTGTAATTCCAAATCCCTGTATAGGGGTTAAAGGGTTTCAGGGTTCTAGGGGTGCAGCTTGTTGAGTGGCTTCTCTCTAGGCTATCCTTTACAGCCCGTATGAGTGTGTGGATCCAGGCAGGCGTTTCACAGTGCCCTCTGCAGAAGGCCATGTAGGCTGGGATAGTGGTTTAAAAATTGCTGGACAACCAGGCTCAACACGTGAGCCATACAAGGTACGTCTGTCACATTGTCCCAGCGAAGGGCCGCACCCAGGTTTGCATCATTGTCGCACACGGCCTTCCCTGGCTGCTGGTTGAGTGGAGACAACCATTGATGAAACTTGGTCTCCAGAGCTAACCGTCCACAACTCCTCAGTGGTGTGACTCACATTTCCCATACATTTCAAATTAAAGATTTGACCGCCTGACGGCGTTGAGCTTTGCTGCCAGCATAGTAAGGAGGTGTGCGGGATTCCTTGTGCACAGTTACAATGCGGGTGGCCTTACCAGACAGGTTTTGAGTGGAGGTTGAGGACCTAGACGAGGTTGAAGAGGCAGAAGCAGTGTAGGAACTTCTACATACAGAGGAATGATTGACACACAACTCGTGGGAACGGCAAGACTTGTACAACAGACCCTTCTCTATCTCTCACCATAGTTACCCAGTGCTCAGTCAGCGATATGTAATGCCCCTGTCCCTATCCATGCTTACTGGTCCTAGTATCGGTGGTGAAATGCACCCTGTCACACACAGAGTTTCTCAAGAAGCGGTGATGTTGTGTGCGACACGCTGGTGTAGTGCGGGTACGCCTTTCTTGGAGAAGGAGTGGCGACTGGGCATCAGCTCTTGGGGCACTGCGATGGGCATAAGGTCTCGAAAATCCTCTGTGTCAAAAGGATGGAAAGGCAGCATTTCTGTAGCCAACAGCTTGCAGATGCTGAATGTCAACCTCTTAGGCATGTCATGCCTTTCTAAAATCATGTAAAACACAGCAAGGGGACTCCAACCACAGTCTCCCTCGTTTCCAAAAATTGGGCCACACACACACACCACTTCACTGGCATCAGTTGTCCCCCAGTTGCAAACTTAAAAAGATGATTTGCATGAAGCAATCATAAAAATACACCAGCCTTTCGCCTTCCCTGGATGACACAAGGGTAGAAAAGTCATCTGTGATCCACGACTTGTTCATCTTGATGAATGTTAGTCTGTCCATATTTTCACTGGACAGATGCGTGTGCTTATCTGTGAGCACACACCCAGCAGCACTGAAGACATGTTCCGAGAGAACGCTGGTTGCGGGACACGACAACATCCCCAAGGCGTAAGTGGCGAGCTCAGGCAATGTATCCAGATTGGAAGCCCAAAATGAGCAAGGCTCAAGTTGCACAGTAATGGCATATATCTGAGTCTCCTCCTCTTTTTACTCATCCAGCTCTTTTGTTTTCGCATGAGTATATGTCCTTGTCACTTTCCCATGTGTTTGTGGTGTCTTGGGAGTTGTTTGCCACCTTTTGGACACCTTTGAAGGTGTTTTCTATGTGCTTTTATGTGTTAGTGTTTGCCTGCTTTTGTTTTCAATGGGGTTCGAGTAGTTCGTCGAATGGTTCGTCGAATGTTCATCGAATGGAGCCTCCGTTCGATGAACGGAACTGAACTCGAACGCTAGGGGGTGGCTCATCTCTAATTAGGATATCAGATTGATGTTCACAGTGTTTTCCAGAGGAAATAATTAGAGATGAGCGAGCCTCTAGAGGCTCGAGTTCGGTTCGGTTAGTCGAACGGAGACCGCGTTCGAGTTCGGTTCGGAGAGCCGTTTGACGAACCTCTCGAACCCCATTGAAAACAATGGGAGGCAAACACAAACACATAAAAACACATTCTAAATGTACACATACAGTTAATAAACATTGCCATAACACTTACAGGTCCCCGTGACGCGTCCTGAACTCTGTCTCCCACTGCTTTTCCTTCCGATAATTGCTGCGTCCTCCCGGTAACCAGCACTGATGATAGGACCTATCGTGAAGTCAAAATAGCATGTGACCAATCACGTGTCTATTTTCTCATTGGCTACAGACTGGTTACATGGCTATGACACCATGCTAGGTCCTGTCAGTGGCTAACAATCAAAATAATTCCAGGATAGTCAAAAAGTACATATATAGTGAAAAAAACAATCCCTTTAAAAATGTCTTATTTTATTAAATATGTCTTAAAAATTTCCCAAGTGATTCACCTATCTAGGAATTATCAAGGGTAGTATAAATATACACCAGAGATGCCACCCCTATTCAGAGGAAATACAATCAAAAGCAGAAAAACGGGAGTATGGGATCCCAAATGGGATTAATCTGGCACTATTATGGACCTACCACCTCACACCTTCCTACCGACGGAGGTAATACCACCTTAACGTAACTGGGCGCCCCCATTCCTCGGTGGTTATCCCTCACTTACCCTAATAAATTCCCTACCATATGAGGAGAAATGAGAGTGCCTAAGCAAGTTACCACTAATTATTGGTTGGACTCTTTACCACTCGATGGATCTTAAAGAGAGGGCAAATGTAGCTACACCCTGTTACTCATATCCATTTAAGTATGCTCTAAATCAGCTGGTCATTTATTTATATACAGAGATAAATCCCTAAACCAAACCGACTCAAGCAAATATGTTCGACTGTATATTCAGCAGTAGTGAGACACTATGATACCCTGTTTAATATGCTCAAATTCAACCGGTCATTAGTTCATATATTGAGATAACAAATACCACAGTACCCTGTTATTTATGTCCAGTCAATATGCTCCAATTCAACCGGTCATCAATTCATATACAGGGATAACAAATAACACAATACCCTGTTATCTATATCCAGTTGATATGCTCCAATTCAACTGGTCATCCGTTCATATACAGGGACAACAGGTACCACAGCACCCCACTATCTAGATCAGGTTGATATGCTCCAATTCAACCAGTAATTAGTTCATATACAGGGGCAAAAAGTCCAAATACCAAACTATCCTGATAAAAAGATATATTTAACTTGCATTCAGCAAATCCTAAACTCTGGAACAATGCCAGTATATACACTCATTATAAATGAATAGATATCATTTTAAAAGTTGATAAATTAACTTCCCTTTATCAAGTGAATCCGCACTGCCTCGACGCGTTTCTCCGCCCTCTAATCCGGTTCATCAGGAGGCCCAGGGAGACAGGGAACTATTCAATAGTGATGCATGTCTTCATATGGCAGCCATATGAAGACATGCATCACTATTGAATAGTTCCCTGTCTCCCTGGGCCTCCTGATGAACCGGATTAGAGGGCGGAGAAACGCGTCGAGGCAGTGCGGATGCACTTGATAAAGGGAAGTTAATTTATCAACTTTTAAAATGATATCTATTCATTTATAATGAGTGTATATACTGGCATTGTTCCAGAGTTTAGGATTTGCTGAATGCAAGTTAAATATATCTTTTTATCAGGATAGTTTGGTATTTGGACTTTTTGCCCCTGTATATGAACTAATTACTGGTTGAATTGGAGCATATCAACCTGATCTAGATAGTGGGGTGCTGTGGTACCTGTTGTCCCTGTATATGAACGGATGACCAGTTGAATTGGAGCATATCAACTGGATATAGATAACAGGGTATTGTGTTATTTGTTATCCCTGTATATGAATTGATGACCGGTTGAATTGGAGCATATTGACTGGACATAAATAACAGGGTACTGTGGTATTTGTTATCTCAATATATGAACTAATGACCGGTTGAATTGGAGCATATTAACTGGACATGGATAACAGGGTATTATGGTATCTGTTATCCCTGTATATGAATTAATGACCAGTTGAATTTGAGCATATTAAACAGGGTATCATAGTGTCTCACTACTGCTGAATATACAGTCGAACATATTTGCTTGAGTCGGTTTGGTTTAGGGATTTATCTCTGTATATAAATAAATGACCAGCTGATTTAGAGCATACTTAAATGGATATGAGTAACAGGGTGTAGCTACATTTGCCCTCTCTTTAAGATCCATCGAGGGGTAAAGAGTCCAACCAATAATTAGTGGTAACTTGCTTAGGCACTCTCATTTCTCCTCATATGGTAGGGAATTTATTAGGGTAAGTGAGGGATAGCCACCGAGGAACGGGGGCGCCCAGTTACGTTAAGGTGGTATTACCTCCGTCGGTAGGAAGGTGTGAGGTGGTAGGTCCATAATAGTGCCAGATTAATCCCATTTGGGATCCCATACTCCCGTTTTTCTGCTTTTGATTGTATTTCCTCTGAATAGGGGTGGCATCTCTGGTGTATATTTATACTACCCTTGATAATTTCTAGATAGGTGAATCACTTGGGAAATTTTTAAGACATATTTAATAAAATAAGAAATTTTTAAAGGGATTGTTTTTTTCACTATACATGTAGGTCCTGTCAGTGCATCTCTCTAGTACGCGGTGCTCGTCTGAGCATGTCCGTGTACCTGCGAAATGCTCTGGTACATGGTCTACTCCCCATTCCTGCATGTGGACGCTGTTTACAGAGTCAGCAACATGCAGGGACTAGCTGTCAAAGCTGGTAAATAGCGGCATCGGGAATCACGTGATCGGAGCACCGTTGCTATGGTAACCCATCTGTCAGCGCTGACGTCACCGCTTACAGCACGCACTGGCACCGGGAATCATGTGATCGAAACACCATTGCTATGGTAACCCATCTGTCAACGGTGACGTCACCGCTTACAGCCAGCAGCCTCTGATCACTCACGGAGTGAAAAGACTGCACGGGAAGCATCAGTTTCTTCCTCCCATGCAGTGTTGTTTGATGTAGCAGAGCTGCATGGGTTGAAGGTGAAAGCAGACAGAAGACCAGGATCATGGAGGGCTGACAGGGAGTAATAAACATGGAGTCTCTAAGTGTATCTGTGTATTTATTTCTATGAAAGTATTTTTTCTCTGTGTGGTGTCTTTTTTTTTAACCCTTTATTGGAGATTCTTAATGGCCGGATCAAACTTGCCTGACATTAAGAATCTCTGGCTTAATACTAGCTAGTAAAACAAAGATAGTATTAACTCTTTATTACCCAGCAAGCCACCGTCACCAGGGCAGCTGGAAGAGTTACAGCGCCAGATGATGGCGCTTCTATGAAAGCGCCATTTTCTGGGGTTGCTCCGGACTGCAACTCGCAGCAGAGGGGCCCAGAAACTTCGGGCTAACCTGTGCTGCGGATTCCAATCCCCAGCTGCCTAGTTGTACCTGGCTGGACACAAAAATGGGGCGAAGCCTACGTCATTTTTTTTTTAATTATTTCATGAAATTCATGAAATAATTAAAAAAAGGGCTTCCCTATATTTTTAGATCCCAGCCGGGTACAAACAGGCAGCTGGGGGTTGGGGCAGCCCGTACCTGCCTGCTGCACCTGGCTAGCATACAAAAATATGGAGAAGCTCACATCATTTTTTTGTAGTTTTTTGACAAAAAAAATAAAAAATGCTTCCTTGGATTTTCCATTGCCAGTGAAGGTAACACCAAGCAGTGGGGGTTAGCACCCAGTGGCTGCTTGAATTACCCTAAGCTAGCAATACAAAAAATGTAGAGGGAGCCCATATATATTTTTTTAATTATTTATTTAATGAACTAAAAAAAAAATGGGCTTCCCTGTATTTTGATTGCCTGACATCACAGTGCTGTAAAAATAAATCATTAAAAAAAATGAGGTAGCGCTCCGCGGTATTTTTGATTCTCAGCACAGATAAAGCAGACAGCTACTGGTTGCCATCCCCATCTGTCTGGCATTACCTTGGCTGGCAATCAAAATACAGGGAAGCCCATTAATTTTTTTTATTTAAAAAAATAGTTAAAAAAAAAATGACGTTGGGTCCCCCCATTTTTGATAGCCAGCTAGGGTAAAGCAGACGGCTGTAGCCTGAAAACCACAGCTGACAGCTTTACCGTGGTTGGTGATCCAATGTGGAGGTCACCCCAGGCTCTTTTTTTTATAACTATTTTATAAATAATAATAATTTCAAAAAAAATTAGGGTCCCCCCAAATTGGATCACCAGCCAAGGTAAAGTGGACAGCTGTAGTCTGGTATTCTCAGGGTGGGAAGGTCCATAGTTATTGGCCCTTCACAGCCTAAAAATAGCAGGCCTCAGGCGCCCCAGAAGTGTTGCATCCACTAGATACGCCAATCCTGGTGCTTCACCCCAGCTCATCCCGTGCCCTTGTGCAGTGGCAAACGGGGTAATAAATGGGGTTGATACTAGCTGTAAGGTCACCTGACATCAAGCCCAGCAGTTTGTGATGTCATGGCGTCTATCAGATACCCAACATCACAAACTGTCAGTACTAACAAAACAAATAGACAAAAAAAAAAATATTTGAAAAAACACTCCCCAAAACATTGTCTCTTTCACCAATTTATTGTAAGGAAAAAAAATAAGGGGGTCCCACGACGACTCTGGACCATCTGGAATATGGGTGGACAAGCTCAGGGAACATATCCTCCATTTTCTAGGAGTGCAGATCATCCATGTGAGGAGTGTGGGTGCAATGAATCTGCACCCACTCTCCCCGGGTCCACAGCAGCAGAGTCCATGTCGTGACTGTTGCTACCAAAGCTGCAATGCCGTGCTCATGAGGTAGGGGCATGCCTAATCAGGAGAACTATTCTACATTTCCAAATATTGGTATTTGCTGATATTATTGCTATTCCACCTACTATATATTGGGGATAGGATCTTGGAGATGGAATACCCCTTTAAGTCCAGTTATCCAGCTGAATGAATACTAAACAACAGAGCTCGATATTTAGACATGTTTTCTTGTGGCATATAACGGACTCTCATGTTTGGAAGTCGTTCAGCAGGGCAACTATAAAATCAAATACCTCCATTTGGAAATGTAGTATAGCTCTCCTGATCAACTATGTTCCTTACCTCATGAGCAGGGCATTGCAGTAGCTTACAGATGCATGGTTACCGCCACTCACTGTGTCTGAACACAGGAAGCTGAGCTGACAGCTGCTCTGTGCCGGTGGCAGCATCTATTGTGAAGGAGGGTGCCGTGGGGGATCAATGCTGCACAGGTACCATGGGACACCGGGGAACACCGGTAAGGTTAAAGGGGGTGACCTGGCAGGGCCTGGGGAGGAGTTTTCTGTCGCATGTGTCATGGCACATGCAATAGAAATCAGAGGAGTAGGGTGAATGCGGCCGTCGCGCTGCTGTGCACGTGGCCATCTTGGATTTCCGGGAGGGGGTTGGGGGGGGGGGGCACTTTGGCGACACCGGGGGATTGGAGGGGACCGGGCAGGAGATTTATCTCCTATCTGACTTGTTTGTTCATGCCAGATGGAAGATAAATATTTTTTTACCGGCGCTGTCATTTACTGTAACATGATCATCAGTATACGGTGTATACCGGTGATCACGTGAGCGGGGACCAGAAAAACCGGCCTGAATCATGATCTCCAGGGTCTCAGCTACCCCCTGAAATCCCGGAGATTTTCTGATGCTGGGGGGCGCTATTCACTTATTTCTGCCTGCTGTTTATAAACGGCAGATCAGAATAAGGCTACATTCACACAACCGATCCGTTTTTGCGGCTCGCAAAAAACAGTCCATTTTTTTCACGGGTGCATCCGTGTGGCATCCGTTTCTGTTCCGTAGACGGTCCATATGTCATCCGTTTGTCATCCGTGTGCCTTCTGTAATTTTGCGTACCGCAAAAAAACTGAAGGAGGGAAAATACATAAATTTACCCAGGATCCATAGCTTCAACCTACATGAGGTGGTCACATGTGTACTCCAGTGCCATTTTCTACTGCTTTTCACATCGTAGAGCGCTCTGGTGATTTTCCTGTGCTTGTACACTTCATATCAGTCTTTTCTGTCATTATAATGGCAGAAAGACACATAATGTCCTACTCTCCTGCATTTTGTAATTTTGCACCCTTTGGTGCCTTTCATGTGGCACTAAGGGGTGCTTAATCTCGTATTTAGCCAAAAAATAAATACATTTAAAAAAAAAAAATGACGTGGGGTTCCCCCTATTTTTCATAGCCAGCTAGGGTAAAGCAGACATCTGCGGCCTGCAGACCACAGCTGGCAGCTTCACCTTGGCTGGTAATCCAAAACTAAGGGCACCCCACGCTGTTATTTTAAATTAAATAATTAAAAAAAAAACACGTGGGGGTCCCCCCAAAATTGGATCACCAGCCAAGGTAAAGCAGACAGCTGGGGTCTGATATTCTCAGACTAGGGAGGTCCATGGTTATTGGACTCTCCCCAACCTAAAAATAGCAGGCCGTAGCCGCCCCAGAAGTGGCGCATCAATTAGATGCACCAATCAATCCTGGTGCTTCACTCCAGCTCATACCGTTGCCCTGGTGCGGTGGCAAACGGGGTAATATATGGGGTTAATACCAGATGTGTAATGTCACCTGGCATCAAGCCCTGGGGTTCGTGAAGTCAGGCGTCTATCAGATACCTGACATTATTAACCCAGTCAGTAATAAAAAAAAAATAGACGACAAACACATTTTGTTTTGAAAAATCACTCCTCAAAACATTCCCTCTTTCACCAATTTATTAGAAAGAAAAACAAATCCAGGACTGGTGTAATCCAAGGGGGTCCCACGACAATCCATACCATAGTCACTGTCCCAGTCAATGAAGAACAGAATGTTTTATATTGGCTGGGACAGCAGTGCAGTGACCTGAGCTAACATCAATAGGTCAGCCCAGGTCACTGCAGGGCATGATGAGTGTTGCTGTCAGGAGGATAGCGAGGTACATTACCTGCGGTGATCACTGCATTCCTGATAGCAGCGCTGTCACTGAGTCCAATGGCAGCCGCCTTCACAAACCAAGTATCGCGGGAGCCTGTGACGTCCCCGCTAGTCACAGTCTCGGGTCGGCAGCGAGAGGAGATGTGACAAGCGGCGGCCATGGAGGACAGTGACAGCGCTGACGTCGGGAGGGCAGGACTTCATCACCGCAAGTAAGGCTAGGTTCACATTTCCATTGTTTTTCATCAGTCTCATGCGTTGCTTGACGCTTGTGACTGATGCGTTGTACAACGGATGACAAGAATAGAATTCATTGTCG
Organism: Anomaloglossus baeobatrachus; assembly: GCF_048569485.1. NCBI lineage: Eukaryota > Metazoa > Chordata > Amphibia > Anura > Aromobatidae > Anomaloglossus > Anomaloglossus baeobatrachus. The sequence continues at coordinate 351,162,847 of NC_134354.1, forward strand.
GACTCCTTTTTAAATGAGAGAACGATCAGCTGATTGCTCTCAAAAGTCGTCCGGCGAGAATGTGTGCGGACGGCGGAGGGCGGTGTGGGTGGAGCCGAGCGGGGCCATGTGTGCGGGCAGCGGAGTGCGAGGTGGGTGGAGCCGAGCGAGGCCATGTGTGCGAGCAGCGGAGTGCGAGGTGGGTGGAGCTGAGCGGGGCCATGTGTGCGGGCGGCGAAGTGTGAGGTGGGTGGAGTCGAGCGGGGCCATGTGTGCGGGCGGCGGAGTACGAGGTGGGTGGAGGCGAGCGGGGCCATGTGTGCGGGTGGCGGACTGCGAGGTGGGTGGAGCCGAGCGGAGCCATGTGTGCGGGCGGTGGAGTGCGAGGTGGTTGTAGCCGAGTGGGGCCATTTGTGCGGGCGGCAGAGTGTGAGGTGGGTGGAGCCGAGCGGGGCCATGTGTGTGGGCGGCGGAGTGCGAGGTGGGTGGAGCCGAGCAGGTCCATGTGTGCGGGTAGTGGAGTGCGAGGTGGGTGGAGCCAAGCGGGGCCATGTGTGCGGGGGGCGAAGTGTGAGGTGGGTGGAGTCGAGCGGGGCCATGTGTGCGGGCGGCGGAGTGCGAGGTGGGTGGAGCCGAGCGGGGCCATGTGTGCGGGTGGTGGACTGCGAGGTGGGTGGAGCCGAGCGGAGCCATGTGTGCAGGCGGTGGAGTGCGAGGTGGTTGTAGCCGAGCGGGGCCATTTGTGCGGGCGGCAGAGTGTGAGGTGGGTGGAGCCGAGAGGGGCCATGTGTGCGGGCGGCGGAGTGCGAGGTGGGTGGAGCCGAGTGGGTCCATGTGTGCGGGTGGTGGAGTGCGAGGTGGGTGGAGCCGAGTGGGGCCATGTGGCGCTGAAGACGTCAGTGCCAGGGACTGCATGGCTGGGGACAGGTGAATGTGAGTGTGAGTGTGTGTGTGTGTGTACATGCCGAGAGCAAGAGGGGGCGGAGCCGAGCGGGGAAGTGACGGCTCCCTACACATAACAAGGGTAAATATCAGGTTACTAAGCAAAGTGCTTTGCTTGGATACTCGATATTTACCTTGGTTACCAGCTTACCGCAGGCTGCCAGTGATGGCTCCCTGCACACTGTAGCTGTAAAACGCCACGCTTTTGATGATCGAACTGTTCTCAAATGTAACTCAAACTGTCGAGCTTTTAGCAAAAAGCTCGAGTTCGATCTCAAGCACCCCCCAAAATCACTAGAACATGAAATTGGCGAACCTCGAACCTCGCTCAACTCTAGAAGTAATTAGGTAAACGGTAGTTTTAACTACTAACTTATATAGGAACTTACTGATATAGTTTTACTAGACCCTGTTCCAAGTATCTGCCAGTCTAGTGTGTTTTGTCAGCAAATCATCAAAGTAGTATGCAAAGAAGACAGACTGCCTGCTTAATGCATAGCTATAAAATCATGGTCTTGCTGTGGTAAGAAAATCAACAATTAAATATGGTTTTGCTAATATTTTTGTAAGAATAATATAAATATAAATGTGAATATATTATAAAGTTGTGTTCACCAGTTGTAAAGCAGTGGTATACTGCACAGATGAAAATTAAGTTGTAAAGTGAATTGCTTCAGTTTTGTGTACGTTATGCTATATTATTATTATTATTATTATTATTATTATTATTATTATAATAGCGCCATTTATACCATGGCGCTTTACATGTGAAAAGGGGCATACATAATAGAGACAAGTACAATAATCATAAACAATACAAAGCACGGTGTGGTACAGGAGGAGAGAGGACCCTCTCAGTCTACAAGGAATAGGCGAGGATACAGTAGGTTAGGGTAGAACTGGTTGTGCTGTGGTGTACTGGTCTGAGGATTATTGTAGGTTGTAGGCTTGTCAGAAGAGGTGGGTCTTCAGGTTCATTTTGAAGCTTGTCAAGGTAGGTGAGAGTCTGATATGTTGTGCCAGAGCATTCCAGAGTATGGGGGAAGCACGGGAGAAATCTTGGATGCGATGGTGGGAAGAGGATATGAGAGGGGAATATAGAAGGAGATCTTGTGAGGATGGAAGGTTACGTGTGGGTAAGTACCGGGAGACTAGGTCACAGATGTAAGGAGGAGACAGGTTGTGGATGGCTTAGTAGGTCATGTATATGTAAAGTGTGGCAAAAGAAGAAACACCCCTTGAAGATATTATGACAACTGTAATGTGTTGTATTGATGCATTGTTTAAGGTATTTTTATGTTCTGAAAATAAAAAGATTATATCACTTATGTTGAGTAATGATGGTATAGTGTGGATGAAAGTCACCAAACTGTTAAAGCACCATTCCAGTGTAGTTTTCTTCTCAGTGCTGGAGTGGTGCTTTAAACATAAGCCCACAACCCGTGTCATATACTCACCTTCCGGCAGCTTCACCATTTACCAACGCCGCTCTGATCCAGTGGGGCAATCTTGTGACAGTAACTTCTGACTGTTCGTAAGTTAGAAATTACGTCACAAGCTCTCAATGCATCTCTATGAGAACCATAATGAGGCATTCGTAGGGACCTCGTGTGGATTACGTAAGACCGGGGTGTTTTGGGGGTTAATAGATTGGTGAAAAAGGATTTTTTTTTGTATTTTATTTCAAATAAAGGATTTTTTGAGTGTTTGTGTTTTTTTCTTTTCACTTACAGATTAGTAATGGGAGGGTCTCTCAGATGCCTCTCATTACTAATCTAGGCCTCAGTGGCAGCTCTGGGCTGTTATTAACACCTTATTACCAAATATTGACACAGCAGTGGGGTAATCGGGAAGAGCCAGGTACAGATCTGTGATTGTCACATCTAATGGATGTGACAAACCAGGGTGGCTGCAGGCTGCTATTTTTAGGCTGGGGGGCCCAATAACCATGGGTCTTCTCAGCCTAAGAATACCAGCCCCCAGCTGTCAGGCTTTATCATGGCTGGGTATCACAATTGGAGGGGACCGCATGCCGGTTTTTAAAATTATTTATTTAAATAATTAAAAAGAAAAAAAGCTGCATGCTGTTCTTCTTATTTTGACACACAGCCAAGATAAGAGCACAGATGGGGGCTGCAGCCTATAGCCGTCTGCTCTATCTGTGCTTGGTATTATAATATAGGGGATTCTATACCAATTTGTTTATTTACTTACTTTTACACCATGATAGTGACATGCAGACAGGGTCTGTGATCGTAAGCAATCAGACACTTTCACACAGGCTGGGGGTGCATCTAACTGCAACCAATCACAGACTGCCAATGAACAAGAAGGCAGTGCATATGCATGAAAGTAAACAAGTGGCCCCTGGAAGCAGTAACAGCCGCGCCAGCGGACTCCGCGAGTATAGCGCATTTGCTTTATTTTTATTTTTCCTCTATTTGTTGTTTTATTTCCTGAGTTTCCAACCTCGATCATTAGTCAGATTTTTACAGTCTGGGTACGCCCATCACTAGTAGCGAGTACGGCCTACAGCCAGAATTAGAGCTTTGGGTTGTTGAGCCCAAGACAACTAGAAAAAGAGTGGAGCTGAAGAGGCAACATGTAAGCTGGTATTAAGAGCAAAGACTTAGCTGACCAGATCGGGGCATGGATACCACTGCAGAAGTCAGTCAGAAAAAAAGATAATATGGAAATGAAGAGTTCAAGTGATAACATTTTTGTGCAATTGAAAAGTTCTTAGCAAGCGCTATTCTGCCACTTGCAATCAATTTGTCTGAGCCTATGTACAAAGCAGAAGATCACGTGAAAACCAGTCTTTGTACCTGCTACCTACAGTATTCTGGTTCCAACAATAAAGTTTTTTTTAATGAATTGGACTAAGATGTTTCTTGTATACTGAAGAAACTGGGGGTATAACATTAAGCAGTATTTCTAAGTGATACCAGTGCAAAGCAGTAATGCTTGCACACTCTGAGGAAACCATGTCACTGTCACTGGTGGCAAAAGTCGCAAGAAAATATCTCAGCATATGCAATCCTTACAGGTGGAGCACATAAAAACTATGTGATATGGCCACATCCTGCCACCTGTATCTGACAATTCCAGTGCGCTGATAGTTGTGCTCCCCTCCAGATTGTTGATCCCCGCCACTCGCGCTGAGGGTTACATCTTTCACAACTTCATGACAATTACCAGCATCTTTCACTTGCATGTTGATTTCAGCTTGAGCAGCCAGATTCAGAAGATGCAACAAGCACTGGACAAGTGATGGAGAGATGAGCGGTAAGGTGAGTATAAGGATTTTTCTATGTTTTCAACGTTTTGATGATATTTTTTGCCTTTTTTCTCTTTATGTTTGTTTCCATTTGAATATAATCTTCTCTCATCTGTATTCAGTACCTAGGGGTATTAGAGATACATGGGAAGTTGATAGTATACGCTAGCAATATTGCCTTGTGTTCTGTCCCTTCAACAGTAACCACCCCAAAAAGGCAACTACATTGCCAGATCTTTTGGTATCTACCAAGAAGCATGTACAGCAGGGGTGCACAACATCTTTTGAGCCACTTCCATTTCCAAGGGCCACATTGTCATACTGAACCCATCCAAAGTACTACAATTTTTTTTAAATGGGTAGCTATGTGAGTATTTAACCATAAGCACTGTGATTATTACATCAGAAGATACAAGTTTTGAAAATTTAAAAAAGAATATGGAAAGTATCTACTCAGTTTCGGCTTTAAAAACTCAGTGTAAACACACTTTAACTTACACTGAGTTTTTAGAGAAGAAATTGAGCAGAAAATCTCCAGATCCTTTTTAAAATAATCAAAAACTGATTCTGGTGATGTATTAATCACGGTCGTTCTGGTAATGTAATTATGTAAGTGACCCTTTAAATTTGTTGGCGACACTTGGGATTAGTACAGTATGACAATGTGGCAATTGGACTGAACAATGTTGTGCACCCCTGCTGTATATGATTCTTGGTTGATCCGCTTTGAAGATCCATTTTGAGGATTTTTTAATTTTAGCATAGCTAGAAAGCAAGTTATGGTTTGCTACATGTGTACAAGATTACAACCATCATACATAAATTAAGTACCAGAACCACCATCAGTACATGAATGCAACACCAGAACCAATTTAAATAGATGAATACAGCTCCAGAGCCACCATCAATACATGAACATAACACCAAAACCAATGTCACTACATGAATGTAGCAGCAGAACCACTATCAGGAGATTAATCCAAAACGAGACCCACCATAAGTAAATTAATCCAGTACCAGAACCAACATCATTACATGAATTCAGGGCCACAACCACTGTCAGTACATGACTTCAGCACCAGAACCACCATAAGTAGATTAATACAATGCCAGAAGCACCATCAATAAATGAGTACAATGCCAGAATGACCATCAATAGATTAATGCAGCATCAAAACCACTGTTAGTTCATGAATACAGTGCCAGAACTTCCGTCAGTAGATGAATGCAATGCCGGAACGATTGTCAGTAGATGAATGCAGTGCCAGAACTACTGTCAGGAGATGAATGCATTGCCAAAACCACCATCAGTGCATGAATGCAGTGCATGAATAAGTGACCAGAACCACAGTCAGTAGATTAATGGAGCACAAGAATCACCATCAGTGATTACAGCACCAAAATTATCCTCAGTACGTGACTGCAGCACCAGAACCACTATCAATAGATGAATATAGCACCATAACCACTGTCTGTACACAAAGCTTAGTTTATTGATCATTTGCGGTGTCATATCAGAACCGTATACAGTTATATCACATGAACCTATAACTCCCAGCATATCATTTACAATGTTATAGAGATGCTAAGAGTTGTTGTTACCTGTCATCATCAGACTGCGGACCATACTGGAACCGTAGTGCTGAAGAGACTTAAGCAGTATCAAAAACATTTACATACAGGTACCATATACAATAGCTGACATCTTCTCTGATTGGAGTCTTTCCCATTCCTTTTGTCTCCACGTACCACGCCATAGTGAAATTTCATGCACAGTTTGTCTCTGTAGACTTTCCTCTTTGGTCTTCTGCAGCACATCCTGACTTGGTACCCTTAAAAATAAAAGTACCATTGTAATGTCCCATAAGTAAAAATAATATATCCCATACCGTGCCCCTGAATAAGTTATTGCCCTTCACTGTGCTTTCTGCACAAAATATGCCCCCAGAGTTCTCCGCTTCATAATATCCCCCCACACTGCCCCTCATCACACTCTGCTCCTATCCTAGCGCTAATGTATTCAAATATATTCAGTTCTTAAACACACAGATACATATGTATATAAAGAAGATGAGAATGTTAGCTTTCAAGTTCTCTGCAGGCTTCAAGGAAACCTTTGGTGGGCCACATGTGCCTGATATCCAGTATCAAATTGGAGTGTGTTTCAAGTTGGTGCACGCACTTTGGTTAATACACTAATATTTGGTTAGCTGATGATTAACCTACTATCTGTATTGTTAAATACTACTTTTGCATCCCACAGATGAAGCTTTTACTCGTAGCTGCTGCAGTGCAGTGCTTACTGCATCCTCTTAACTCCAATACATCCAGGTATTGAAGTATTCAAGAAGACCCCAAATACCAAGTTTCACTTTTTGTAAAACAAAAGCTTAGTATGACAACCCACTATCTAGATTTGCCATTTGGGACCAACAACCTAGATGGGGAATGTAGAAGCTGTGGACAAGTAGCGCAATAGGGTATTACCAGATTAAAAACTGAAATATTAAATTAGGTACACTCATTTACAGGGGTTGTGTCAATCACAAAATCCTAAAATTATGTAGTCTCAAGGTGAAACAGCTGCAGCCTCGAAGTGTTCAGAAGAGTAGAATAAAGGAAACCGGGTATTACGCCACGCTTGTCACCATTCAAAATCGAATACATTTATTCCATGTCTTTATTGAGGTAGCTAAGTACAGGTCAGCGCATTTCAGGGGATGCAGCCCCCTTCCTCAGGACATATAGCAATGACAAGAATAAAAACTATTGTTGTCATTGCAATATGTCCTGAGGAAGGGGGCTGCATCCTCCGAAACGAGTTGACCTGTACTTAACAACCTAGATGTGGGAGTGGTGGTGGTGTTAGTGCCCTGTGGTTATTTGTGGTATTATATATTATTACCATTGTCTGTCCTTTTTTATTACCTACTGAATCTTTGCTATTTATTACTGTGATTACTGTTTATATATAGCATTTTATATGTGTTTAATTAAAAGTCATATCATCTTTCCTTTCAGTGATTTCAGGTCTCTTAATTGTCCTGTGTTAGACAGTATGCCTAGTTTTATTTAATTTTTACCTTCTGACTATACAATCAATTTTTAACACTATCACTTCCAAACAGCTACTAAAGGGAATACAAGCTCACATAGTTCCCCAGGCAAGGTAGAAAGCTGGAGAACGAAGAATAAAATTTTATGTACACAGCTATTTATCTCACTTAGCAGCTGATTAAAAAACAGCCTCTTTCTGCCCGCGTAATGCATAGATTATACTCATAGTTTCTTTTCTTTTGTCAGTTCCCAGCAATGTTAATGAACTGTCAGGATGTCAGTGAATGGCTGTAATAAAAAGTATGCTATTTACAGGCATTATTTTCTCTTTTCTCAAAATTACATAGAACATCTACAGTATCTCAGAGATTTGTTTATCTGCATTATTTAATAGTTTCATAGTTTTAAATAATCTGAATTGTAAATGTCTAATAATTCAAAACAACAGTAAACTCGCCTTTCTCTGTCTGTCTTAGGGCCTATTATTTTCTAAGCGATAGGTTAAAATGCGGGTGCAGATTGCATAATGATATAAACAAATGCGGGTGCAGATTGCATAATGATATAAACAATGGTTTTGTTCTTAAAATCTACATTGTACGTCAGTGGAGCAAACATCAAATAAAGGATTTACAAGATTGCAAAATAATAGCCAGAAGAGCCAAAAAATTATATACATAAAAGTAAGCAGAGAATTAATGCATAATGGCATTTATCTCAAGGGTAAAACTAGGCAAAGATATACCTTATAAAGCTGACATCTTGGACTGTGCAGCTATTGTGTTTCCACCACAGATAAGTGCTACCTCAAAAATAAGCCATAGCAGGAATTTTTGGCCTTTTTGAAATATACTTAAAATAAAACCCAATTCCAAAAATAAGCCCTAGTTGTGGTTCAATAATAAAGTGTCCATGCAGCTAAAAAAAAATAAAAAAAATATAGCAGGACACTTCATTCAAGAAATCAGACATCTTCCAAAAAAGAAAAGGCAGCGAGAAAAGAGAGAAGGCCACCAGAGAAGACAGCCTCAAAAGAAAGCAAACAGCCCCCCCAAATAAAAAATTACACTCATAAGATCCCAAACAACTACAACTGGCAAGTGCCGATGGTGCATGGGCTCTTCCACAGTGATCTGCATCACTATCAAGTCCCTCTCCGTTCTGCTCATACACATCGGGTCCAGGATACCTCCACTCTCTCTCACACACACACACACACACACACACACACACACACACACACACACAGATACATGATCACAGTAACATTCATCTCTCTCTCTAACACACACATACACATTCTGTAATAGTGCTTGCTGCTTCTGGCCAGCAGGGGGACCAGGGAGAAACTGCTATGGAACACAAAAGGACCTGGGAGAAGCTGTTGTAGAATGCAGAAGGATCTGGGAGCAACAACTGTGGAACGCAGGAGGATCTAACAACAAGGCAGATATCGGCTGGTAAGTGACAATCTCCTGGGGGGCTGTCTGCCTTCTTTTGGGGTAAATTTACTCCCAAGCTGTGTTTCTCCGAAAAATAAGACCTCCTACGAAAATAAGCCTGAGATTATTTTTCTGCGCAGAAAAATAATTTGTCAGTTTCTTATTTTCAGAGAAGCACAGTAATGTATAGCTTTTTTTGGAAAGCTTTTCACAAGCCCGTTATGAATTATTACAGAACACCATTAGACCAAACAGTTGTTTGCATTTATCTTTACGTACAGTATATGCCAAAAGTGAATACACCCCTCACATTTTTGTAAATATTTTATTTTATCTTTTCATAGTACAACACTGAAAATATGACACTTTGATACAATGTAAAATAGTCAAGCTTGTATACCAGTGTACATTTGGTGTAACCTTTAATTAAGCCAACACACAGCCTTTAATATATAAACTGCTCACAAGAAGTGTGTACACTCCTAAGCGAAAATAGCCAAATTGTGCCATTGTGCTTAATTAGCAATTTTCCCTCCCCAGTGTCATGTGTCTTATTGGTGTTGCAAGGTCCCAGTGTCTTATTGGTGTTGCAAGGTCCCAGGTGTGAATGGGGAGAAGTTGTGTTAAATTTTACGTTATAGCTCACACTCTCTCATACTGGTCACTGGAAGATCAACGTGGCACCTGATGGCAAAGATTTTTCAAAGGATCTGAAAAAAAGAATTGTTGCTCTACATAAAGATGGCCTAGGCTACAAGAAGATTGCCAACATGCAGAAACTGAGCTGCAGCACTTTTGCTAACATCATACAGAGGTTTAACAAGACAGAATCCACTCAGAACAAGCCTCCCCATGGTCAGCAAAAGAAGTTGAGTACATGTGCTCAGCATCATATCCAAAGGTTGTCTTTTCAAAGTAGATGTATGAGTGATGCCAGCATTGCTGCAGAAGGGTGGGTTGTCATGCTTTTAGTGCTCAGACCATTCACTGCACACTGCATCAAATTGGTTTGTATGACCATCATCCCAGAAGGAAGCCTTTTCTAAAGATGATGCACAAGAAAGCCTGCAAACAGTTTGCTAGAAGCAAGCAGACTAAAAACATGGATTACTGAAACCTTGTACTATGGTCTGATGAGACAAAGTCAAAGTTATTTGGTTCAAATGACATAAAGCATATGTGGTGCCAACCAGGTGAGTGCTCAGAGTACAAAGACAAGGGTGTCTTGCCTTGAGCCAAGCATGGGGCTGGAATTGTCAGGTTTGGGACTACATGAGTGTTACAAGCTGTGGGGAGCTAATGTCAACATGTATTGTGACATGATCCCCTCCCATTGGGACCAGGGTTGCAGGACAGTATTCAAACGTTAAACAACCCCAAACACAAGTCCAAGATGACCACTGCCTTGCTAAAGAAACTGAGGGTAATGGTACTAGACCTAAACCCTTTGGAGTATCTGTGGCACATCCTCAAATGGAAGGTGGAGGAGCGCAAGGTCTCCAACACACACCAGCTCTGTGATGTTGTCATGGAGGCATGGAAGGGGATTGCAGTGGCAACTTGTGAAGCTCTAATGAACTCCATGCCCAAGAGAGTTAAGGCAGTGCTTAAACGTAATAGGGGTCACACAAAATATTGACACTTTGGGTTCAATTTTGCTATTTTCCCTTAAGGGTGTTGTCACTGTTGTTACCAGTGGTTTTGAGTAATGATGGGAAAGTGTGCTTGCACTTCTCGGTACCTGATAGACCATCATGGTGCTTCGAGACACTCGATAACCGATCTAGTATCCTGGTACTTAGGCGTCATTCTCGAGTCCACTCACAGCATAAACATGCAGGGATTGCCTGCCAATCATGGTAATGCCATAGCCATGTTGGCTACTGGCATTACTGTGATTGGCATCATGTCATTGGATCTATATAGTACTCGGTAATGCCATGCTCAGCGGACTGTACTCAGAAATTGTCATGACCCATGCCTGACTCAGTGTTGCTGAGTCATTGCTGGTATTCCTTCTCAGGATTCCAGGTCATGAGGGATTAAACCTTGCTGCCTCGCTCTAATCTACTGGCTGTTATAGCCTAGCACTGTACCTCCTATGCTTCGCAAGTGAGATTTCTGACTTAGCTGTGCTACGCTCCCGTTAGTGACCTGTGTTCTGTATTGTCCCATTCTGACCTCCATTTCTTCCCTGACCTGATCTGACCTTTGTCTTTCCCCTGACCCAATCTGACCTCTGTCTCCTGCCGGACCCGACCTGACCTGCGACACCCGTTTTGTCCTTGTCTCCACATCTGTTCCACTCTGGTCTCTAGTCCTTCTCTGTTCATCTGTCCTTTGCCTTTTGCCAGATCTCTGACCTGTGTCCCCATTCTTGTCCTCCTCCCCGTCCTTCCCGCATCTGTTTTCATGACTTCCCGGTTCCTCACCTTTTGGCTATCACCTGACCATGCTTTGCCTTCTCCTGTACATTGATGAGACCTCCTGTTGCAGACCCAGCTTGCTGACTACTCTACTGCCCTCTAGCGGGCTTTCAAGCTTACTGTACATTCAGGTGAGCTGCAGTGCTTCCCTTTGGGGCAGCGTTACGTTAGTGCAGGCTTGTTTACTACCCTATCGCCCCCTAGTGGTTGTTCTGCTAACTACTTCCTGAAGCAACACTCCATGTTTGCTTCAGTGTCTCCCATAGTACAGCGTAACAGCAATAGTGTAGGGAGAGTTTCTGCTGGAGAAGGGACAGTGTTTTATATCATTTTAGTACCTGCTGAGACAACATTAAACTAACAGTCCTTTTTGGGGCTAATTCAAATAGGTTCTATTCTATACTATTACTGATCTTAGCTTAATTAGGGTAGGATTAGTTTCTAGGGCATGGGATATTGTATTTGCGGCATAATTGCCTTACAGGACCTGCTGGTGCTGCCACGTACAACCATAAATCAGGGCTAGTTTACATACATTCTGGTCTCTAATAATACATCTTTTAGTCTGAAACTAGTGTAAGGTTAGCTTCTGGAGAAGGTTAGAGGCATTTAAGCAGTGAGAATACAATATATTTTTTATGTGATTTTCTACTGTGAGAATCCAATATATTTTTTCTATATGCCTTTTCTATAACCAAGCTTTCTTTTCTATATACAGTAAGTAACAAGAGACTGTAAGCATGTCTATACCAAGGTCAGTAGCTAATATCGTGAAACAAGGGAACAGAATGAAGAGATTGATAATGACTGGCTACAAAGTTCAGATCCATGGCTGAAGTACTACGTGACAAAAACTCTGCAAGTTATAGAAGTGAAAAACAGGAGTGGCTGGAGGGGAAGTTCCAAAAATGGATAAATCTCACAGGCTTTTTGTATATGCTTTTAATATAACCAATAGTATATTTAGGAATTTTACTAAAAGATTACCCTTTATTTCTCTATAAAAAGGCTTGTAAAAAATAAAGCACGTCACAAGTGCACCTGCTTTTCACTGAGAAAAGAATTCATACCAGATATTTTGTGTAGTCTGAATTTCTCCGCTGGCTCTCAGCGACCTTCAATTCGAGATTACAGCAGACATTCACTGTTAAGAAGGCGATTTCCAGAAACTATGGAACTTCTCCTTAAGAGATGATGCCATGAATCGGATCGCTCCAGGAAGGAACGAAGACTTAGGAGACCGACAACGGACATCTCTGTAGTAACTGCAGGTTGCCCAACTCAGAGCATGATCAAATCCAAATGGACTACGGTAAGAGTTTTGATTTATAATCATTCTCTTATTTGTGTCCTTGGGTGGCCATTATTAGCCTGGGGCAGTCTAGTCTACAACCGGATTCCTTCCTTCCGGGTGACCTTAAAGAAACTGAAAAGGTTGTGTCTGTCTGCTGAAATTGTTCTCGGGGATATGTCTAGCTAGTTGTGTTTTCTGACGCTGGATTTTCTGTGTGAATTGTATTGTGTAGAAAAGGTATGGTTGATTGGTAGTAGTGGCAGACTTAAATGACATAAGGCCCGAACAAGGTATACGCCCTTGCTACAGACTTCGGACTAGCCATCTTCTGAGTAGTGGGAAAAGGCCAATCAAAGTCCTGGTTGGCTGTCCCTCTGAGTGGACATGGTGTTAAGTGCTGTCTCAGGGATCACAACTGGTCGGAAAATTCCCAAACAAGTGGATGCCTTTAAGTCCATTTCTAAGTCTGATGTTGGCTAGAGATGAGCGAACCGGTCCCGGTTCGGCTCGAGGTCGGTTCGCAGAACAGAGGTCCCATTCGAGTTCGGCTCGTCGAACGTTCGACGAACCGAACTCGAACTGCATAGGAAAAAATGGCAGGCAATCACAAACACATAAAAACACCTAGAAAACACCCTCAAAGGTGTCCAAAAGGTGACAAACAACTCACAACACAACACAAACACATGGGAAAGTGACAAGGACATATACTCATGCGAAAACAAAACAGCTGGACAAGGAAAAAGAGGAGGACACACAGATATAGGCATGGCACTCTCTTCTAAAATCATGTAAAACACCGCAAGGTGACTCCAAGCGTAGTCTCCCTTTTTTTCCAAAAATTGGGCCCCACACACACCCACCCATTCAGTGGCAGCACTTGTGCCCTAGTTGTGCACTTCACAGCTAGATTTGCATCAAGCACATTCAAAAATACGACCTAATTAACCATCCCCAGGATGACACCAGGGTAGGTAGCAAAGTCTTTCCTGATCCCAGCTCTGTTCATCTTGGCTTCTTTTAAAAACACAGCAAGCAAGGGTTACTCCAAGCGGAGTCTCCCTTTTTTCCAAAAATTGGGCCCCACACACACCCACCCCTTCAGTGGCAGCAGTTGTGCCCCAGTTGTACAATTCACAGCTAGATTTGCATCAAGCACATTCAAAAATACGCCATTCTTATCCGTCCCCAGGATGACACCGGGGTAGGTAGCAAAGTCTTTCCTGATCCCAGCTCTGTTCATCTTGGCTTCTTTTAAAAACACAGCAAGCAAGGGTTACTCCAAGCGGAGTCTCCCTTTTTTCCAAAAATTGGGCCCCACACACACCCACCCATTCAGTGGCAGCACTTGTGCCCTAGTTATACACTTCACAGCTAGATTTGCATCAAGCACATTCCAAATCCACAAGCATTTACTCTCCCCAGGATGACACAGGGGTAGTAAATTCCTTCTGGATCCATGACTTGTTCATTTTGATGAACGTCAGTCTGTCCACATTATCACTGGACAGACGCGTGCGCTTATCTGTCAGTACACACCCAGCAGCACTGAAGACACGTTCAGAGACAACGCTGGCAGCTGGACACGACAAAATCTCCAAGGTGTAACTGGATAGCTCTGGCCATTTTTCTAGATTTGAAGCCCAAAAGGAGCAAGGCTCCATTTGCAAAGTCATGGCATCGATGTTCATTTGGAGATACTCCTGTATCATCCTCTCCAGCCGTTGACTATGTGTCAGACTTGTCTCTGGTGGCCTTGCAAAGGAGGGTCTAAAAAAATTATGAAAAGATTCCATAAAATTGCTGTTACCAGCACCAGATACGGTCCTACTGGTACGGGTAGACTGTTGAAGATGACGAGACCGTCCCATGTTTGTCAAGTTACAACTGGGAGATTCACTCCCTGCACCTGCACGGTTGTTTGGTGGAAAAGCGGATCTAAGATCGAGTAACAGCTTCTGCTGATACTCCTGCATACGTGCGTCCCTTTCTATGGCTGGAATTATGTCACAAAATTTGGACTTGTACCGGGGATCTAATAGTGTGGCAAGCCAGTAGTCATCATCACTTCTAATTTTGACAATACGAGGGTCATGTTGGAGGTAGTGCAACAAGAAGGCACTCATGTGTCTTGCGCAGCCATGCGGACCAAGTCCACGCTGTGTTTGTGGCATAGAGGTGCTAACCATTCTTTCTTCCTCTGACATCTCCCCCCAACCTCTTTCAACTGAAATTTGACCAAGGTCTCCCTCATCTGCTGAGTCTTCCATGTCCATGGACAGTTCGTCCTCCATTTCTTCATGTTCTCCTGCACCTTCCTCAACATCTCGCCTGCTACCATGCGCCCTTGTTGATCCCTGTCCCCCATGGTCCCATGCCTGGCGCCTTGGTGATGATGAACGTCTGGACCTTGGTGATGTTGTTGTGTCTTGCGCATATGAATCCTCCTGTAGTTCATCCCCTTCCTGTTGTCCCACCCCCTGACTCCGAATAGTGTTTAGCGTGTGCTCCAGCATGTAAATGACTGGAATCGTCATGCTGATAATGGCATTGTCAGCGCTAAACATATTCGTTGCCATGTCGAAACTGTGCAGAAGGGTGCATAGGTCCTTGATCTGAGACCACTCCATCAGGGTAATCTGCCCCACCTCTGCATCTCGTTGGCCCAGGCTATACGTCATGATGTATTGCACCAGGGCTCGGCGGTGCTGCCACAGTCGCTGTAACATGTGGAGAGTTGAATTCCAGCGTGTCGCCACATCGCATTTCAGGCGATGAACCGGCAGGCCGAAAGACTTCTGGAGCGATGCAAGTCGCTCAGCTGCGGCGCTTGAACGGCGGAAGTGAGCAGACAGTTTTCGTGCCCTGTTCAGAAGGCCATCTAGGCCGGGATATTGTGTTAAAAATTGCTGGACGACAAGGTTCAACACGTGAGCCAAACAAGGTACGTGTGTCACCTTGCCAAGGCGAAGGGCCGCACCCAGGTTTGCAGCATTGTCGCACACGGCCTTACCAGGCTGCAGGTTGAGTGGAGACAACCATTTATTAAACTCGGACCGCAGAGCTGACCACAACTCCTCAGCTGTGTGACTCTTATTCCCAAGACATGTCAAGCTAAAGACCGCCTGATGCCGTTGCGCTCTGCTGCCAGCATAGTAATGAGGGGTGCGTGATTCCTTCTGCGCAGTGAGAACGCTGGTGGCCTGACCAGGCAGGCTTGGGGCGGAGGTGGAGGAGCCAGATGAGGTGGAGGATGCAGAAGCAGTGGCGGAACTTGGACAGACAGAGGATTGACACACAAGTCGTGGGGACGGCAAGACTTGTGCAGCAGACCCTTCACCATCTATCACCATAGTTACCCAGTGCCCAGTCAGCGACATGTAACGTCCCTGTCCATGCTTACTGGTCCAAGTATCGGTGGTGAAATGCACCCGTTCACACACAGAGTTTCTCAAGGAAGCGGTGATGTTGTGTGCGACATGCTGGTGTAGCGCGGGCACACCTTTCTTAGAGAAGTAGTGGCGACTAGGCATCTGGTACTGGGGCACAGCGACAGACATAAGGTCTCTAAAATCCTGTGTGTCCACTAGGCGGAAAGGCAGCATTTCGGTAGCCAACAGCTTACAGAGGGATAGAGTCAACCTCTTAGCTTTGTCATGGGTCGCAGGAAGTGGCCTTTTATTTGACCACATCTGAGGGACAGAGATCTGGCTGCTGTGTGTAGACGGTGTTGAGTAGGGTGTCCCTGGAAAAATGCAGGTTTGTGAGGAAAGTGCAGGCGGAGACATGATGTTGCCTTCATCCAACGTTGGTGCTATCGATGTCTGAGAGAGCTGTACACACTCACTTGTTTCCCCTTCCAAACCAACTGACGACCTACCAAGCAAACTGCCTGTTGCGGTTACAATGGTGGAAGTTGTGCGTGGAAAAACAGTTGTGACAGCTGTCCCCACAGTCCTAGAAGATGAAGAGCGCACGGATGCACTGGAAGGGGCAGGCGGTGGATGGTTCGCTCCGCTAGGCCGCATTGCAGCACGGTGAGCTTCCCACCGGGCCATATGATATTTATTCATGTGACGATTCATGGAAGAAGTTGTCAAACTGCTGAGGTTTTGACCTCTACTAAGAGAACCATGACAAATTTTACAGATCACATAATTTGGGCGATCTTTTTCTATGTCAAAAAAGGACCAGGCTAGGCAAGGCTTAGAGGCCATGCGACCTGTTGATCCACCCCGAATAATGCTCAGAGGCAGAGTGGTGGCTGAGGATGCAGTTGTAGACGTGCTACCAGTACTCCGACTGTGTGCAGGAAGGCGCAAGGTAACTTCGTCATCAGTTGCATCCTCCTCCACCACCTCTGTTGACCTCCTCAAGTGCCTGACTGTGGGTTGACAGTAGGTGGGATCTAGAACTTCATCATCAATTGTTGTGTTTGCACTCCCCTCCCCCTCAGACCGAGCCTCTTCTTGCCCTGACCGAATATTTAAGTTGTCATCCCAATCGGGTATCTGCGTCTCATCTTCATCAGTATGTTCCTCATTGTCTATAACCACAGATGTTACAGTTTGTGACAAAGGGTCAACATTATGCTCAGAAACTTGGTCCTCACGGCCTGAATCAGAGTCACAAAGGTTCTGGGCATCACTGCAGACCATTTCCTGTTCTGTACTCACTGTAGCTTGGGAGCAGACCTCTGATTCTCAGGCTATAGTGTGACTGAACAGCTCTGCAGACTCAGCCATCTCAGTTCCACCATACTATGCAGGGCTGATGGAGACTTCAGAGCTGGGAGAAAGCAAGTTTGATTGGGATGACAACTCAGAGGACTGGTGTTTTTTGGATGCGGTACTTGAAGTGGCTGAGAGGGCACTTGTTGGACCACTTGAGATCCATTCAAGCATTTTCCTTTTTGGCCATCATCTACCTTTGTTCCTGTTGATCGTGTCCGTAAAAAAGGGAGCACATCGGATTGTCCACGGTAAGTAGTAGATATCTTACTTTTGCTGGTAGATGGTCTATCTTCAGCAGATGATAATGGAGCTTTGCCACCTTCCCCACGGACAAAACCTTTTTTGCCTTTTCCACCACGCCTCTTCCCCTTTCCACCAGCATCTGTCATTTTGCCACTCATGTTGATTGCGACAAGATTGTGGACTGAAAATGTGGTAGTAAAAATTGAGAGGTGGTGTAGATTGCAGTGGTGGTCTAGCTTTATTAACAGCAGAATAATAAAGAATAAATATCCCTGACAATGCAACTACGGCCCTTAAACTGGCAGCAAAAATTGCTAGTATAATGGCTTAGTTATAATGAGTTGGAGTGTGCAATGCAGGCAGAGGTGCTGCAAATGTCTTTGCACTAGTGTGACTAGACAACAGTCCAATAGCCACGTTTAGGATGCCACTAGGTACACTGAGTGTTTGCTAGTATAATGGCTTAGTTATAATGAGTTGGAGTGTGCAATGCAGGCAGAGGTGCTGCAAATGTCTTTGCACTAGTGTGACTAGACAACAGTCCAATAGCCACGTTTAGGATGCCACTAGGTACACTGAGTGTTTGCTAGTATCATGGCTTAGTTATAATGAGTTGGAGTGTGCAATGCAGGCAGAGGTGATGCAAATGTCTTTGCACTAGTGGGACTATAGCAAAGTCCAATAGCCACGTTTAGGATGCCACTAGGTACACTGAGTGTTTGCTAGTATAAAGGCTTAGTTATAATGAGTTGGAGTGTGCAATGCAGGCAGAGTTGCTGCAAATGTCTTTGCACTAGTGTGACTAGACAACAGTCCAATAGCCACATTTAGGATGCCACTAGGTACACTGAGTGTTTGCTAGTATAATGGCTTAGTTATAATGAGTTGGAGTGTGCAATGCAGGCAGAGGTGCTGCAAATGTCTTTGCACTAGTGTGACTAGACAACAGTCCAATAGCCACGTTTAGGATGCCACTAGGTACAATGAGTGTTTGCTAGTATAATGGCTTAGTTACAATGAGTTGGAGTGTGCAATGCATGCAGAGGTGCTGCAAATGTCTTTGCACTAGTGGGACTATAGCAAAGTCCAATAGCCACGTTTAGGATGCCACTAGGTACACTGCGTGTTTGCTAGTATAATGGCTTAGTTATAATGAGTTGGAGTGTGCAATGCAGGTAGAGGTGCTGCAAATGTCTTTGCTCTAGTGTGACTAGACAACAGTCCAATAGCCACGTTTAGGATGCTACTAGGTACACTGAGTGTTTGCTAGTATAATGGCTTAGTTATAATGAGTTGGAGTGTGCAATGCAGGCAGAGGTGCTGCAAATGTCTTTGCACTAGTGGGACTATAGCAAAGTCCAATAGCCACGTTTAGGATGCCACTAGGTACACTGAGTGTTTGCTAGTATAATGACTTAGTTATAATGAGTTGGAGTGCGCAATGCAGGTAGAGGTGCTGCAAATGTCTTTGCACTAGTGTGACTAGACAACAGTCCAATAGCCACGTTTAGGATGCCACAAGGTACACTGAGTGTTTGCTAGTATAATGGTTTAGGTATAATGAGTTGGAGTGTGCAATGCAGGCAGAGGTGCTGCAAATGTCTTTGCACTAGTGGGACTATAGCAAAGTCCAATAGCCTCGTTTAGGATGCCACTAGGTACACTGAGTGTTTGCTAGTATAATGGCTTAGTTATAATGAGTTGGAGTGTGCAATGCAGGCAGAGGTGCTGCAAATGTCTTTGCACTAGTGTGACTAGACAACAGTCCAATAGCCACGTTTAGAATGCCACTAGGTACACTGAGTGTTTGCTAGTATAATGGCTTAGTTATAATGAGTTGGAGTGTGCAATGCAGGCAGAGGTGCTGCAAATGTCTTTGCACTAGTGTGACTAGACAACAGTCCAATAGCCATGTTTAGGATGCCACTAGGTACACTGAGTGTTTGCTAGTATAATGGCTTAGTTATAATGAGTTGGAGTGTGCAATGCAGGCAGAGGTGCTGCAAATGTCTTTGCACTAGTGGGACTATAGCAAAGTCCAATAGCCACGTTTAGGATGCCACTAGGTACACTGAGTGTTTGCTAGTATAATGGCTTAGTTATAATGAGTTGGAGTGTGCAATGCAGGCAGAGGTGCTGCAAATGTCTTTGCACTAGTGTGACTAGACAACAGTCCAATAGCCACGTTTAGGATGCCACTAGGTACACTGAGTGTTTGCTAGTATAATGGCTTAGTTATAATGAGTTGGAGTGTGCAATGCAGGCAGAGGTGCTGCAAATGTCTTTGCACTAGTGTGACTAGACAACAGTCCAATAGCCACGTTTGGGATGCCACTAGGTACACTGAGTGTTTGCTAGTATAATGGCTTAGTTATAATGAGTTGGAGTGTGCAATGCAGGCAGAGGTGCTGCAAATGTGTTTGCACTAGTGGGACTATAGCAAAGTCCAATAGCCACGTTTAGGATGCCACTAGGTACACTGAGTGTTTGCTAGTATAATGGCTTAGTTATAATGAGTTGGAGTGTGCAATGCAGGCAGAGGTGCTGCAAATGTCTTTGCACTAATGGGACTATAGCAAAGTCCAATAGCCACGTTTAGGATGCCACTAGGTACACTGAGTGTTTGCTAGTATAATGGCTTAGTTATAATGAGTTGGAGTGTGCAATGCAGGCAGAGGTGCTGCAAATGTCTTTGCACTAATGTGACTAGACAACAGTCCAATAGCCACGTTTAGGATGCCACTAGGTACACTGAGTGTTTGCTAGTATAATGGCTTAGTTATAATGAGTTGGAGTGTGCAATGCAGGCAGAGGTGCTGCAAATGTCTTTGCACTAGTGGGACTATAGCAAAGTCCAATAGCCACGTTTAGGATGCCACTAGGTACACTGAGTGTTTGCTAGTATAATGGCTTAGTTATAATGAGTTGGACTGTGCAATGCAGGTAGAGGTGCTGCAAATGTCTTTGCACTAGTGTGACTAGACAACAGTCCAACAGCCACGTTTAGGATGCCACTAGGTACACTGATTGTTTGCTAGTATAATGGCTTAGTTATAATGAGTTGGAGTGTGCAATGCAGGCAGAGGTGCTGCAAATGTCTTTGCACTAGTGAGACTATAGCAAAGTCCAATAGCCACGTTTAGGATGCCACTAGGTACACTGAGTGTTTGCTAGTATAATGGCTTAGTTATAATGAGTTGGAGTGTGCAATGCAGGCAGAGGTGCTGCAAATGTCTTTGCACTAGTGGGACTATAGCAAAGTCCAATAGCCACGTTTAGGATGCCACTAGGTACACTGAGTGTTTGCTAGTATAATGGCTTAGTCAGGACGGAGCTGCCCAAGTGATGTCTGACACCAAGGACGCAGAAGAGATAATGGCGTCCTGGAGGAAAATGTCCGGTTTTATAATGCACGGACATGTGACATGGACATCCTATCACACATGCCGTTGCTTCTCTGGCTAAAAGTCCACTTAGCTGTGTGTGTGTCTGGGAATGGCTGACATGCTGGCCCGCCCCACAAGACGCGCGCGCTTAGGGAAGGAAGACAAGGAAAAAAAAAAAAATGGCGATCGCCATTATAGAAACAGCAGTGATCTGAAGGCGCTGTTCACGCACACTATACACTGAAATGTCATAATAGTGTGATTCACAGAGTGACTTACACTATTACAGCGGAAACCAAGCTAGGATTTAGCTGGTTTTTTGCTGCTAGAACCGTTCTCGAACGTTTCTAGAGCTATCGAGCTTTTGAAAAAAGCTCGAGTTCTAGTTCGATCTAGAACAGCCCCCAAAATCACTCGAGCCTAGAACTGGAGAACCTCGAACCGCGAACCGCGCTCAACTCTAATGTTGGCTTGACCCCCGAACACATGAAAGCTTGTGATTTGGTTACCCACCGAAAAAGCAAGAAACATGTGAGAAAAGAAAGAGAAATAAAAGATAAAGAAGTTGATGCTAAGATGCAGTATGCCAGAATGTGCTCGATTACAACATGAACAATGGAATAAGGCATTGAAAGAACAGAAGGGAACTTTGGAAGATGCAGGATTACTTGAGACCGCCCAAGCTTGGTATGGAGTACCCTGCACTAGAGTTGAGCGCGGTTCGCGGTTCGAGGTTCTCCAGTTCTAGGCTCGAGTGATTTTGGGGCCTGTTCTAGATCGAACTAGAACTCGAGCTTTTTGCAAAAGCTCGATAGTTCTAGAAACGTTCGAGAACGGTTCTAGCAGCAAAAAAACAGCTAATTCCTAGCTGGCTTTCCGCTGTAATAGTGTAAGTCACTCTGTGACTCACACTATTATGACATTTCAGTGTATAGTGTGCGTGAACAGCGCCTTCAGATCACTGCTGTTTGTATAATGGCGATCGCCATTTTTTTTTTTTTCCTTGTCTGCCTTCCCTAAGCTCGCGCGTCTTGTGGGGCGGGCCAGCATGTCAGCCAATCCCAGACACACACACAGCTAAGTGGACTTTTAGCCAGAGAAGCAACGGCATGTGTGATAGGATGTCCATGTCACATGTCCCTGCATTATAAAACCGGACATTTTCCTCCAGGACGCCATTATCTCTTCTGCGTCCTTGGTGTCAGACATCACTGGCGCAGCTCCGTCCTGAGTCCTATCGCTGATACAGCTGTATGCGCTCCATACACAGCGCTAGACAGCATAGGGATAGCACTTTCTATCAGTCCTTTTAAGGGCTCGTACCGGCAGGGTCAGCGTTAAGGTGACAGGTCCTGAAAACAGAGACAGCGTCTGTGGAGCAAAGGTCAGGGATTTCGTCGCTGCATTTCCCCATTAGGAGGGAATAGAAAGGCAGGCTTCCATTCCTCTACCCAGAGCCCCACAATCCTGGCACTGTACCCTCCTGTCCTCTGCACACTCCAACTCATTATAACTAAGCCATTATACTAGCAAACACTCAGTGTACCTAGTGGCATCCTAAACGTGGCTATTGGACTTTGCTATAGTCCCACTAGTGCAAAGACATTTGCATCACCTCTGCCTGCATTGCACACTCCAACTCATTATAACTAAGCCATTATACTAGCAAACACTCAGTGTACCTAGTGGCATCCTAAACGTGGCTATTGTACTTTTGTGTAGTCACACTAGTGGAAAGATATTTGCAGCACGTCTGCCTGCATTGCACACTCCAACTCATTATAACTAAGCCATTATACTAGCAAACACTCAGTGTACCTAGTGGCATCCTAAACGTGGCTATTGGACTGTTGTCTAGTCACACTAGTGCAAAGACATTTGCAGCACCTCTACCTGCATTGCACACTCCAACTCATTATAACTAAGCCATTATACTAGCAAACACTCAGTGTACCTAGTGGCATCCTAAACGTGGCGATTGGACTTTGCTATAGTCCCACTAGTGCAAAGACATTTGCAGCACCTCTGCCTGCATTGCACACTCCAACTCATTATAACTAAGCCATTATACTAGCAATTTTTGCTGCCAGTTTAAGGGCCGTAGTTGCATTGTCATGGATATTTATTCTTTATTATTCTGCTGTTAATAAAGCTAGACCACCACTGCAATCTACACCACCTCTCAATTTTTACTACCACATTTTCAGTCCACAATCTTGTCGCAATCAACATGAGTGGCAAAATGACAGATGCTGGTGGAAAGGGGAAGAGGCGTGGTGGAAAAGGCAAAAAAGGTTTTGTCCTTGGGGAAGGTGGCAAAGCTCCATTATCATCTGCTGAAGATAGACCATCTACCAGCAAAAGTAAGATGTCTACTACTTACCGTGGACAATCCGATGTGCTCCCTTTTTTACGGACACGAACAACAGGAACAAAGGTAGATGATGGCCAATAAAGGAAAATGCTTGAATGGATCTCAAGTGGTCTAACAAGTGCCCTCTCAGCCACTTCAAGTACCGCATCCAAAAAACACCAGTCCTCTGAGTTGTCATCTTAATCAAACTTGCTTTCTCCCAGCTCTGAAGTCTCCATCAGCCCTGCACAGTATGGTGGAACTGAGATGGCTGAGTCTGCAGAGCTGTTCAGTCACACTATAGCCTGGGAATCAGAGGTCTGCTCCCAAGCTACAGTGAGTACAGAACAGGAAATGGTCTGCAGTGATGCCCAGAACCTTTGTGACTCTGATTCAGGCCGTGAGGACCAAGTTTCTGAGCATAATGTTGACCCTTTGTCACAAACTGTAACACCTGTGGTTATAGACAATGAGGAACATACTGATGAAGAGGCTCGGTCTGAGGGGGAGGGGAGTGCAAACACAACAATTGATGATGAAGTTCTAGATCCCACCTACTGTCAACCCACAGTCAGGCACTCGAGGAGGTCAACAGAGGTGGTGGAGGAGGATACAACTGATGACGAAGTTACCTTGCGCCTTCCTGGACACAGTCGGAGTACTGGTAGCACGTCTACAACTGCATCCTCAGCCACCACTCTGCCTCTGAGCATTATTCGGGGTGGATCAACAGGTCGCATGGCCTCTAAGCCTTGCCTAGCCTGGTCCTTTTTTGACATAGAAAAAGATCGCCCAAATTATCTGATCTGTAAAATTTGTCATGGTTCTCTTAGTAGAGGTCAAAACCTCAGCAGTTTGACAACTTCTTCCATGAATCGTCACATGAATAAATATCATATGGCCCGGTGGGAAGCTCACCGTGCTGCAATGCGGCCTAGCGGAGCGAACCATCCACCGCCTGCCCCTTCCAGTGCATCCGTGCGCTCTTCATCTTCTAGGACTGTGGGGACAGCTGTCACACCTGTTTTTCCACGCACAACTTCCACCACTGTAACCGCAACAGGCAGTTTGCTTGGTAGGTCGTCAGTTGTTTTGGAAGGGGAAACAAGTGAGTGTGTACAGCTCTCTCAGACATCGATAGCACCAACGTTGGATGAAGGCAACATCATGTCTCCGCCTGCACTTTCCTCACAAACCTGCATTTTTCCAGGGACACCCTACTCAACACCGTCTACACACAGCAGCCAGATCTCTGTCCCTCAGATGTGGTCAAATAAAAGGCCATTTCCTGCGACCCATGACAAAGCTAAGAGGTTGACTCTATCCCTCTGTAAGCTGTTGGCTACCGAAATGCTGCCTTTCCGCCTAGTGGACACACAGGATTTTAGAGACCTTATGTCTGTCGCTGTGCCCCAGTACCAGATGCCTAGTCGCCACTACTTCTCTAAGAAAGGTGTGCCCGCGCTACACCAGCATGTCGCACACAACATCACCGCTTCCTTGAGAAACTCTGTGTGTGAACGGGTGCATTTCACCACCGATACTTGGACCAGTAAGCATGGACAGGGACGTTACATGTCGCTGACTGGGCACTGGGTAACTATGGTGATAGATGGTGAAGGGTCTGCTGCACAAGTCTTGCCGTCCCCACGACTTGTGTGTCAATCCTCTGTCTGTCCAAGTTCCGCCACTGCTTCTGCATCCTCCACCTCATCTGGCTCCTCCACCTCCGCCCCAAGCCTGCCTGGTCAGGCCACCAGCGTTCTCACTGCGCAGAAGGAATCACGCACCCCTCATTACTATGCTGGCAGCAGAGCGCAACGGCATCAGGCGGTCTTTAGCTTGACATGTCTTGGGAATAAGAGTCACACAGCTGAGGAGTTGTGGTCAGCTCTGCGGTCCGAGTTTAATAAATGGTTGTCTCCACTCAACCTGCAGCCTGGTAAGGCCGTGTGCGACAATGCTGCAAACCTGGGTGCGGCCCTTCGCCTGGGCAAGGTGACACACGTACCTTGTATGGCTCACGTGTTGAACCTTGTCGTCCAGCAATTTTTAACACAATATCTCGGCCTAGATGGCCTTCTGAACAGGGCATGAAAACTGTCTGCTCACTTCCGCCGTTCAAGCGCCGCAGCTGAGCGACTTGCATCGCTCCAGAAGTCTCTCGGCCTGCCGGTTCATCGCCTGAAATGCGATGTGGCGACACGTTGGAATTCAACTCTCCACATGTTACAGCGACTGTGGCAGCACCGCCGAGCCCTGGTGCAATACGTCATGACGTATAGCCTGGGCCAACGAGATGCAGAGGTGGGTCAGATCACCCTGATGGAGTGGTCTCAGATCAAGGACCTATGCACCCTTCTGCACAGTTTCGACATGGCGACGAATATGTTTAGCGCTGACAATGCCATTATCAGCATGACGATTCCAGTCATTTACATGCTGGAGCACACGCTAAACACTATTCGGAGTCAGGGGGTGGGACAAGAGGAAGGGGATGAACTACAGGAGGATTCATATGCACAAGACACAACAACATCACCAAGGTCCAGACGTTCATCATCACCAAGGCGCCAGGCATGGGACCATGGGGGACAGGGATCAACAAGGGCGCATGGTAGCAGGCGAGATGTTGAGGAAGGTGCAGGAGAACATGAAGAAATGGAGGACGAACTGTCCATGGACATGGAAGACTCAGCAGATGAGGGAGACCTTGGTCAAATTTCAGTTGAAAGAGGTTGAGGGGAGATGTAAGAGGAAGAAAGAACGGTTAGCACCTCTATGCCACAAACACAGCGGGGACTTGGTCCGCATGGCTGCGCAAGACACATGAGTGCCTTCTTGTTGTACTACCTCCAACATGACCCTCGTATTGTCAAAATTAGAAGTGATGATGACTACTGGCTTGCCACACTATTAGATCCCCGGTACAAGTCCAAATTTTGTGACATAATTCCAGCCATAGAAAGGGACGCACGTATGCAGGAGTATCAGCAGAAGCTGTTACTCGATCTTAGATCGGCTTTTCCACCAAACAACCGTGCAGGTGCAGGGAGTGAATCTACCAGTTGTAACTTGACAAACATGGGACGGTCTCGTCATCTTCAACAGTCTACCCGTACCAGTAGGACCGTATCTGGTGCTGGTAACAGCAATTTTATGGAATCTTTTCATAATTTTTTTAGACCCTCCTTTGCAAGGCCACCAGAGACAACAAGTCTAACACATAGTCAACGGCTGGAGAGGATGATACAGGAGTATCTCCAAATGAACATCGATGCCATGACTTTGCAAATGGAGCCTTGCTCCTTTTGGGCTTCAAATCTAGAAAAATGGCCAGAGCTATCCAGTTACGCCTTGGAGATTTTGTCGTGTCCAGCTGCCAGCGTTGTCTCTGAACGTGTCTTCAGTGCTGCTGGGTATGTGCTGACAGATAAGCGCACGCGTCTGTCCAGTGACAATGTGTACAGACTGACGTTCATCAAAATGAACAAGTCATGGATCCAGAAGGAATTTACTACCCCTGTGTCATCCTGGGGAGAGTAAATGCTTGTGGATTTGGAATGTGCTTGATGCAAATCTAGCTGTGAAGTGTACAACTAAGGCACAAGTGCTGCCACTGAATGGGTGGGTGTGTGTGGGGCCCAATTTTTGGAAAAAAGGGAGACTCCGCTTGGAGTAACCCTTGCTTACATTGTTTTTAAAAGAAGCCAAGATGAAGAGAGCTGGGATCAGGAAAGACTTTGCTACCTACCCCGGTGTCATCCTGGGGACGGATAAGAATGGCGTATTTTTGAATGTGCTTGATGCAAATCAAAACATCATGTTTGCAACTAGGGCACAAGTGCTGCCACTGATGGGGTGTCTGTGTGGCCCAATTTTTGGAAAAAAGGGAGACTCCGCTTGGAGTAACCCTTGCTTGCTGTGTTTTTTTAAAAATGATCCAAGATGAACAGAGCTGGGGTCAGGAAAGACTTTGCTACCTACCCCGGTGTCATCCTGGGGACGGATAAGAATGGCGTATTTTTGAATGTGCTTGATGCAAATCAAAACATCATGTTTGCAACTAGGGCACAAGTGCTGCCACTGATGGGGTGTCTGTGTGGCCCAATTTTTGGAAAAAAGGGAGACTCCGCTTGGAGTAACCCTTGCTTGCTGTGTTTTTAAAAGAAGCCAAGATGAACAGAGCTGGGATCAGGAAAGACTTTGCTACCTACCCTGTTGTCATCCTGGGGACGGTTAATTAGGCCGTATTTTTGAATGTGCTTGATGCAAATCTAGCTGTGAAGTGTACAACTGGGGCACAACTGCTGCCACTGAAGGGGTGGGTGTGTGTGGGGCCCAATTTTTGGAAAAAAGGGAGACTCCGCTTGGAGTAACCCTTGCTTGCTGTGTTTTTAAAAGAAGCCAAGATGAACAGAGCTGGGGTCAGGAAAGACTTTGCTACCTACCCCGGTGTCATCCTGGGGACGGATAAGAATGGCGTATTTTTGAATGTGCTTGATGCATATCAAAACATCATGTTTGCAACTAGGGCACAAGTGCTGCCACTGATGGGGTGTCTGTGTGGCCCAATTTTTGGAAAAAAGGGAGACTCCGTTTGGAGTAACCGTTGCTTGCTGTGTTTTTAAAAGAAGCCAAGATGAACAGAGCTGGGATCAGGAAAGACTTTGCTACCTACCCTGGTGTCATCCTGGGGACGGTTAATTAGGCCGTATTTTTGAATGTGCTTGATGCAAATCTAGCTGTGAAGTGCACAACTAGGGCACAAGTGCTGCCACTGAATG
This sequence comes from Anomaloglossus baeobatrachus, assembly GCF_048569485.1. Taxonomy (NCBI): domain Eukaryota; kingdom Metazoa; phylum Chordata; class Amphibia; order Anura; family Aromobatidae; genus Anomaloglossus; species Anomaloglossus baeobatrachus. The sequence continues at coordinate 351,190,766 of NC_134354.1, forward strand.
GGTGGGTGTGTGTGGGGCACAATTTTTGGAAAAAAGGGAGACTCCGCTTGGAGTAACCCTTGCTTGCTGTGTTTTTAAAAGAAGCCAAGATGAACAGAGCTGGGATCAGGAAAGACTTTGCTACCTACCCTGGTGTCATCCTGGGGACGGTTAATTAGACCGTATTTTTGAATGTGCTTGATGCAAATCTAGCTGTGAAGTGCACAACTAGGGCACAAGTGCTGCCACTGAATGGGTGGGTGTGTGTGGGGCACAATTTTTGGAAAAAAGGGAGACTCCGCTTGGAGTAACCCTTGCTTGCTGTGTTTTTAAAAGAAGCCAAGATGAACAGAGCTGGGATCAGGAAAGACTTTGCTACCTACCCCGGTGTCATCCTGGGGACGGATAAGAATGGCGTATTTTTGAATGTGCTTGATGCAAATCTAGCTGTGAATTGTACAACTGGGGCACAACTGCTGCCACTGAAGGGGTGGGTGTGTGTGGGGCCCAATTTTTGGAAAAAAGGGAGACTCCGCTTGGAGTAACCCTTGCTTGCTGTGTTTTTAAAAGAAGCCAAGATGAACAGAGCTGGGATCAGGAAAGACTTTGCTACCTACCCCGGTGTCATCCTGGGGACGGTTAATTAGGCCGTATTTTTGAATGTGCTTGATGCAAATCTAGCTGTGAAGTGCACAACTAGGGCACAAGTGCTGCCACTGAATGGGTGGGTGTGTGTGGGGCCCAATTTTTGGAAAAAAGGGAGACTCCGCTTGGAGTAACCCTTGCTTGCTGTGTTTTTAAAAGAAGCCAAGATGAACAGAGCTGGGATCAAGAAAGACTTTGCTACCTACCCCGGTGTCATCCTGGGGACGGATAAGAATGGCGTATTTTTGAATGTGCTTGATGCAAATCTAGCTGTGAATTGTACAACTGGGGCACAACTGCTGCCACTGAAGGGGTGGGTGTGTGTGTGGGGCCCAATTTTTGGAAAAAAGGGAGACTCCGCTTGGAGTAACCCTTGCTTGCTGTGTTTTTAAAAGAAGCCAAGATGAACAGAGCTGGGATCAGGAAAGACTTTGCTACCTACCCCGGTGTCATCCTGGGGACGGATAAGAATGGCGTATTTTTGAATGTGCTTGATGCAAATCAAAACATCATGTTTGCAACTAGGGCACAAGTGCTGCCACTGATGGGGTGTCTGTGTGGCCCAATTTTTGGAAAAAAGGGAGACTCCGTTTGGAGTAACCCTTGCTTGCTGTGTTTTTAAAAGAAGCCAAGATGAACAGAGCTGGGATCAGGAAAGACTTTGCTACCTACCCTGGTGTCATCCTGGGGACGGTTAATTAGGCCGTATTTTTGAATGTGCTTGATGCAAATCTAGCTGTGAAGTGCACAACTAGGGCACAAGTGCTGCCACTGAATGGGTGGGTGTGTGTGGGGCACAATTTTTGGAAAAAAGGGAGACTCCGCTTGGAGTAACCCTTGCTTGCTGTGTTTTTAAAAGAAGCCAAGATGAACAGAGCTGGGATCAGGATAGACTTTGCTACCTACCCCGGTGTCATCCTGGGGACGGATAAGAATGGCGTATTTTTGAATGTGCTTGATGCAAATCTAGCTGTGAATTGTACAACTGGGGCACAACTGCTGCCACTGAAGGGGTGGGTGTGTGTGGGGCCCAATTTTTGGAAAAAAGGGAGACTCCGCTTGGAGTAACCCTTGCTTGCTGTGTTTTTAAAAGAAGCCAAGATGAACAGAGCTGGGATCAGGAAAGACTTTGCTACCTACCCTGGTGTCATCCTGGGGACGGATAAGAATGGCGTATTTTTGAATGTGCTTGATGCAAATCTAGCTGTGAATTGTACAACTGGGGCACAACTGCTGCCACTGAAGGGGTGGGTGTGTGTGGGGCCCAATTTTTGGAAAAAAGGGAGACTCCGCTTGGAGTAACCCTTGCTTGCTGTGTTTTTAAAAGAAGCCAAGATGAACAGAGCTGGGATCAGGAAAGACTTTGCTACCTACCCTGGTGTCATCCTGGGGACGGTTAATTAGGCCGTATTTTTGAATGTGCTTGATGCAAATCTAGCTGTGAAGTGTACAACTAGGGCACAACTGCTGCCACTGAAGGGGTGGGTGTGTGTGGGGCACAATTTTTGGAAAAAAGGGAGACTCCGCTTGGAGTAACCCTTGCTTGCTGTGTTTTTAAAAGAAGCCAAGATGAACAGAGCTGGGATCAGGATAGACTTTGCTACCTACCCCGGTGTCATCCTGGGGATGGATAAGAATGGCGTATTTTTGAATGTGCTTGATGCAAATCTAGCTGTGAATTGTACAACTGGGGCACAACTGCTGCCACTGAAGGGGTGGGTGTGTGTGGGGCCCAATTTTTGGAAAAAAGGGAGTCTCCGCTTGGAGTAACCCTTGCTTGCTGTGTTTTTAAAAGAAGCCAAGATGAACAGAGCTGGGATCAGGAAAGACTTTGCTACCTACCCTGGTGTCATCCTGGGGACGGATAAGAATGGCGTATTTTTGAATGTGCTTGATGCAAATCTAGCTGTGAATTGTACAACTGGGGCACAACTGCTGCCACTGAAGGGGTGGGTGTGTGTGGGGCCCAATTTTTGGAAAAAAGGGAGACTCCGCTTGGAGTAACCCTTGCTTGCTGTGTTTTTAAAAGAAGCCAAGATGAACAGAGCTGGGATCAGGAAAGACTTTGCTACCTACCCCGGTGTCATCCTAGGGACGGATAAGAATGGCGTATTTTTGAATGTGCTTGATGCAAATCTAGCTGTGAATTGTACAACTGGGGCACAACTGCTGCCACTGAAGGGGTGGGTGTGTGTGGGGCCCAATTTTTGGAAAAAAGGGAGACTCCGCTTGGAGTAACCCTTGCTTGCTGTGTTTTTAAAAGAAGCCAAGATGAACAGAGCTGGGATCAGGAAAGACTTTGCTACCTACCCCGGTGTCATCCTGGGGACGGATAAGAATGGCGTATTTTTGAATGTGCTTGATGCAAATCTAGCTGTGAAGTGTACAACTAGGGCACAAGTGCTGCCACTGAATGGGTGGGTGTTTGTGGGGCACAATTTTTGGAAAAAAGGGAGACTCCGCTTGGAGTAACCCTTGCTTGCTGTGTTTTTTAAAAGGAGCCAAGATGAACAAGTCATGGTTCAGCAAAGACTTTGCTACCTACCCCGAAGTCATCCTGGGGACGGTTAAGTATGGCGTATTTTTTAATGTGCTTGATGCAAATCTAGCTGTGAAGTGTACAACTAGGGCACAAGTGCTGCCACTGAATGGGTGGGTGTGTGTGGGGCCCAATTTTTGGAAAAAAAGGGAGACTACGCTTGGAGTCACCTTGCGGTGTTTTACATGATTTTAGAAGGGCGTGCCATGCCTATATCTGTGTGTCCTCCTCTTTTTCCTTGTCCAGCTGTTTTGTTTTCGCATGAGTATATGTCCTTGTCACTTTCCCATGTGTTTGTGTTGTGTTGTGAGTTGTTTGTCACCTTTTGGACACCTTTGAGGGTGTTTTCTAGGTGTTTTTATATGTTTGTGATTGCCTGCCATTGTTTCCTATGCAGTTCGAGTTCAGTTCGTCGAACGTTCGGCGAACCGACCTCGAGCCGAACCGGGACCGGTTCGCTCATCTCTACCCTGCACACCCTGAGCAATTGTAAAAGAAAGTTATGTGGAAGAAGAAGTATGTGATAAGGAAGATAATGTATTGCATTATGCTTACTACAAGTCTCTGCTACTACCATAACCCTATAATGGCACCGAGGGTCCATATTGTTCTACCTGCCCACAATGGGCCCAGCAAAAACCCTCCCACTGCCATGTACTGTGCTTCCTGTGGAGTGGCCCCCCTTCGCCCACACCACTCTGTATTTCCACTCCCTCTACCCCCTCTGTTGTCACCCCACCTCCACTCAGTGACGCAGTTACCCATGTGGCAAGCTCCACCCTAGGCGGTCATCTTAGTACAGCCAATGTGCCAAGTACACCCAGTCCCAGTCTTGTTACCCTATATCCATTACTGGCAGCTGAAGGAAATTATTGCATTCCTATGGAACGTGTAGCAGGTCTGTTAAAAAAAAAAAAAAAGGAAGAAAGAGAAACCGAAGACATTATCCTAGCGTACCTGTCACGCTCCCCGGGTCCCCTGTCCAGCTCCCCGGCTCCCCTGCCACGCTCCCCGGCTTCCCTGGCTCGCTCCCCGGCTCCTCTGTCCGGCGTCCCCCGCTCCACAGCCTCCAGGCCTCTTCACCTATGATCCCCAGGCGTCCCGGTCCCCGCTCCCAGCGTCCGCCGGCAGCTTCGCTCCAGCCCGGCTCCCCTGCCTCCTGTTCGCCGCTCCCTGCCCTGGATTCTGGCACCCGGGCCTCGCGCATGCGCATTAGGGCGCGCGCGCGGTCATTGACCCTTTCATAAAGGGCCAGCGTCCACAGACAGGATATTGAACACACAGGTACAGGGTATAAAGGGGTTTAATGTCCAAGTGGGCAGGGCCTGTTCTTCGTGTTTCCTAAGCTAGGAGTCAGGTCTCCTTGTGTCTCTGTGATATACTTACCTCTCTCTCTCCTGGAGCCGCTCCTGTCTCGCCATCCGGTCCTGCCGATTCCCGAACCCCGAACGCTGACTATCTGCCATCCCGTCAGTCTGTACCATCTCTGATCCCTGTGGTGACCCGTCCTCTAGCTCCATCGGTTCCGGACTCTGCCTGACAACATCTCGGCCTCCGAACCTGAGCTCCGTCACCCGGACTACCATCAGTGACTCCGTGGTCCCAGGGACTTCTCCATTCCACTCTTTTGCATGGACTGTCCTGCTACCCGTAGTGCTCCGGCTACCGGACCCCTTGCCTTCAGTAACGTGTTCGGCCCAGTGGATCCACCTCCTGGGTCCGCCCGTCCACCTGGCCCTAACAGTAAGAACAGGCCATGGATCCCGCCGAAGCACTAGCAGCCTTGCAGGAGGAACTCACACGCCAGCGTGAGACCCAGACCCGCATTCTAAACTTCATGTCTTCTGTGGACGCCCGCCTGAACACGCTACAAGCGTCGGTCACCTCTTCAGCATCTCGAGCTTCCACTGTACCATCCACGGCCACAGCTCCCGTGGCAGCCTCCTCGGATGCTTCCAGACTTCGTTTGGCCTCACCACCCCGGTACGCCGGAGATCCCAAGACCTGCAGGGGATTCATAAATCAATGCTCCCTCCATTTCAAGCTGCTGCCGCACCTTTTTGCCTCTGACCAAGCCAAGGTCGCGTTCATGATGTCCCATCTAGAGGGTGAGGCACTGGCCTGGATGAACCCCTTGTGGGAGAAGGAGGATCCGGTGACCACCAACATCCAGGAGTTCCTGCAGGCATTTCGTGGCACCTTTGACGAGCCCGGACGCGCCTCCGCGTCTGCCTCATCTCTCCTCCGGCTACGTCAGGGGACTCTCACGGTGGGTCAATATGCCATCCGTTTTCGTACCTTGGCTTCGGAACTCGGGTGGAACAATGAGGCTCTAACCGCCGCCTTCTGGGAAGGCCTCTCGGGTCGTATCAAAGATGAGCTGGCTGGTCGTGACGTGCCGTCCACCCTGGATGCCCTGATTGCCCTAGCGACTCGAGTGGATCTTCGTTTTCAGGAACGATCCAAAGAGGTGTCCCGTGAGAGACGTCCGATACGGCATTCCTCTCCTCTGCAGAAGCCCGCCGTACTTCAGTCAACGTCATCTGGTGTCTCCGTCCACGACCCCATGCAGATCGACCGTTTGCGGCAGTCTGAACAACGCCGAGCAGAACGGCTCGCCAAGGGTCTCTGCTTCTACTGCGGAGAGGGCACACATCTTCTACGCTCCTGTCCAGAGAGGCCGGGAAACTCCAAAGCCTAGGGTTGGTAGGAGAGGCCACCCTAGGTGCTGGGACTCTCTCAGACCCGGTTACGTGGACTGTTCAAGTGACAACGGGAGAGACGCGGTTCACGGCCGAGGCGTACCTCGATTCCGGGGCAGCAGGCAATTTCATCCAGCAGGCCACGGTGGACAAGTACCAGGTGCCTGTTACTCCACTCGACAAACCCCTAGTGATTGCCTCTGTGGATGGGAGACCCCTCTCTGACACCATCTCGTGGATCACCAAGCCGGTGGAACTGCGTATCGGTGCCCTGCACACCGAGAACATTGCTCTCTATGTCCTCCCACACATGTCCCATCAAATCCTGCTGGGACTCCTCTGGTTACGGACACACGAACCCTCAGTCAGCTGGGGTACTGGTGAAATCACCCGATGGGGCTCCTCTTGCCACGAGAACTGTCTGAAGACTATTCAACCCATCCGACGACCTCCGGTTCCAGAGTCCCTACCGGGACTGCCCTCGGCCTATTGGTCCTTCGCGGACGTCTTTGATAAAAAGGAGTCAGAGGTACTGCCGCCACATCGTCCTTACGATTGTGCCATCGACCTGCTCCCGGGAACTACACCACCTCGAGGACGGATATATCCGCTGTCTCCTGCCGAAACAAGGGCCATGTCTACCTACATCACAGAGAACCTGGCAAGGGGATTCATTCGGAGATCCTCCTCTCCTGCTGGACCAGGCTTCTTCTTCGTTAAGAAGAAAGAGGGTGACCTACGCCCATGCATTGACTACCGGGGATTGAACCAAATCACCGTGAAAAATAAATACCCCCTGCCGCTCATCCCCGAATTGTTTGATCGGCTTAGAAGAGCTCGTGTGTTTACCAAGTTGGATCTTCGGGGTGCCTACAACCTGGTCCGCATCCGCTCTGGGGACGAATGGAAGACCGCGTTCAATACTCGCGATGGGCACTATGAATACTGTGTGATGCCCTTCGGCCTGCGTAACGCACCAGCAGTCTTTCAGGAATTGGTGAACGACGTGTTCCGGGACCTTCTCTACATCTGTGTGGTAGTGTATCTTGATGACATCCTGGTCTTTTCTCCGGACCTCCAGACCCACAGAGAGAACGTGCAGCTGGTACTACAAAGACTGAGGGAGAATCGTCTGTACGCCAAGTATGAGAAGTGTGTCTTCGAGCAGTCTTCTCTTCCCTTCCTGGGTTACGTAATCTCCGATACCAGACTACAGATGGATCCGGAGAAGGTCTCTTCCATTCTCAACTGGCCCCATCCTTCTGGACTGAAGGCAATCCAACGCTTTCTGGGATTCGCAAACTATTACCGTCAGTTCATCCCTCACTTCTCGGCTCTGACTGCACCTCTCTCCGCCTTGACCAATAAGGGGGCTAATCCAAAGGCCTGGTCACCTGCGGCCGACGCCGCGTTTGGCTCCCTGAAACAGGCATTTGCTTCCTCCCCTGTGCTCCACCGTCCGGAGTTAAACCGACAGTTCACCTTGGAGGTGGATGCCTCCTCCTCGGGAGCCGGAGCAGTGCTCATGCAGAAGTCCTCCTCCGGGAAGATGGTGACTTGCGGTTTCTTCTCCAAGAGCTTCTCAGCGCCTGAACACAACTACACCATCGGTGACCGAGAGCTATTGGCAGTCAAACTGGCTCTGGAGGAATGGCGCTACCTTCTGGAGGGAGCAGTGTACCCCGTGATCATTTACACGGACCACAAGAACCTGGAATACCTGCGGTCCGCTCAGCGACTGAACCCACGGCAAGCCAGGTGGTCCTTGTTCTTTGCCAGGTTCGATTTCCAGCTCCATTTCCGACCTGCGGACAAGAATGTACGCGCAGATGCCTTGTCCAGGTCTTTCATGCCCATGGAGCAGGAGGAGGAGACATCCCAGCCCATCATCTGCCCTAGTAAAATCATTCCGGTGGCCCCTGTCACCCTGGCCCAGATACCGCCCGGGAAGACCTACGTCTCTGAGACTGACAGGCAAAAAGTGTTGCACTGGGGCCATGCCTCGAAAACAGCCGGCCATGCTGGTCAGAAAAGAACATGGAGTACGATTGTACGTCATTACTGGTGGCCATCCCTTCGCACGGATGTCGCGTCCTTTGTCTCAGCCTGCTCCTCTTGTGCCAGGAACAAGACGCCCAAACACCTGCCATATGGCCGTCTTCTGCCTCTGCCTATACCCTCAGTTCCGTGGCAACACATTGCAATGGACTTCATTACGGACTTGCCCCTGTCCTCCGGACACACAGTCATATGGGTCGTGGTGGATCGGTTCTCCAAAATGGCTCATTTCGTCCCTATGGCTGGACTGCCCTCGGCCCAAGAACTCGCTGACGCCTACATACAGCACATCTTCCGGTTGCATGGCTTTCCATCACACATTGTGTCCGACAGAGGAACTCAGTTCACCTCCCGCTTCTGGAGGGCTCTCTGCAAACATCTGGGAGTGACTCTGGACTTTTCTTCAGCCTACCATCCTCAGTCGAATGGCCAAGTGGAACGAGTCAATCAGATCTTGACCACCTTCTTACGTCACTACGTCAACGCCCATCATGACGACTGGTCCACGCTTCTTCCTTGGGCTGAATTCTCCCATAACCACCACGTCAGTGAGTCCTGCTCCAGCTCTCCCTTCCATGTCGTTTACGGACTTCAGCCTTCCGTCCCATTGCCTGTATCCTCTTCCTCGGATGTCCCTGCTGCTGATGCTGTAGCCCGTGACTTTGCAACAATTTGGGACTCTGTCAAGGCGTCCCTTGGACGTGCTTCCCTGCGGATGAAGAGACATGCAGACAAGAGGCGTTTGGATCCTCCGTGTTTCTCTCCAGGAGATCTCGTCTGGCTTGCTTCCAAGTACGTCCGATTGAAGCTACCATCATACAAGCTGGGTCCTCGCTACATCGGGCCGTTTAAAGTCTTCTGCAGAATAAATGAGGTCTCCTACAAGCTGCAGCTCCCGGCCACGATGAGGATACCCAACTCCTTCCACGTCTCCCTGCTCAAGCTGGTTGTCCTTGGTCCCTTCTCCGCTGCTGCCAGTTCAGCTCCTCCTCCTATTGCTGATGATGACATCTATGCGGTAAGGGATATCGTGGCCATGAAGACCGTGCGAGGCCGGCAGTTCTTCCTAGTGGACTGGGCGGGGTATGGTCCTGAGGATAGGTCCTGGGAACCCCGGGAGAATGTGGGTACTCCTCTGATTCATGCCTTCCTGTCCCAGTTGCGGGGAGGGGGGCGTGGGGGAGGGGGTACTATCACGCTCCCCGGGTCCCCTGTCCAGCTCCCCGGCTCCCCTTCCACGCTCCCCGGCTTCCCTGGCTCGCTCCCCGGCTCCTCTGTCCGGCGTCCCCCGCTCTACAGCCTCCAGGCCTCCTCACCTATGATCCCCAGGCATCCCGGTCCCCGCTCCCAGCGTCCGCCGGCAGCTTCGCTCCAGCCCGGCTCCCCTGCCTCCTGTTCGCCGCTCCCTGCCCTGGCTTCTGGCACCCGGGCCTCGCGCATGCGCATTAGGGCGCGCGCGCGGTCATTGACCCTTTCTTAAAGGGCCAGCGTCCACAGACAGGATATTGAACACACAGGTACAGGGTATAAAGGGGTTTAATGTCCAAGTGGGCGGGGCCTGTTCTTCGTGTTTCCTAAGCTAGGAGTCAGGTCTCCTTGTGTCTCTGTGATATACTTACCTCTCTCTCTCCTGGAGCCGCTCCTGTCTCGCCATCTGGTCCTGCCGATTCCCGAACCCCGAACGCTGACTATCTGCCATCCCGTCAGTCCGTACCATCTCTGATCCCTGTGGTGACCCGTCCTCTCGCTCCATCGGTTCCGGACTCTGCCTGACAACATCTCGGCCTCCGAACCTGAGCTCCGTCACCCGGACTACCATCAGTGACTCCGTGGTCCCAGGGACTTCTCCATTCCACTCTTTTGCACGGACTGTCCTGCTACCCGTAGTGCTCCGGCTACCGGACCCCTTGCCTTCAGTAAGGTGTTCGGCCCAGTGGATCCACCTCCTGGGTCCGCCCGTCCACCTGGCCCTAACAGTACCCTGTCCCTACCCTCTAATGTTACGCTCCAGCGCTGTACTACTTTCAATCCATCGTCTTTTTTTTTTCCTTTTTTTTCAAGGGGGTAATATTTTTTTATATGGGGGTATCCCCTCCAGGCTTATGGACATTGGCTATGAAGACTAGAGTTGAGCGCGGTTCGCGGTTCGAGGTTCTCCAGTTCGGGGCTCGAGTGATTTTGGGGGCTGTTCTAGATCGAACTAGAACTCGAGCTTTTTTCAAAAGCTCGATAGCTCTAGAAACGTTCGAGAACGGTTCTAGCAGCAAAAAACCAGCTAAATCCTAGCTTGGTTTCCGCTGTAATAGTGTAAGTCACTCTGTGAATCACACTATTATGACATTTCAGTGTATAGTGTGCGTGAACAGCGCCTTCAGATCACTGCTGTTTCTATAATGGCGATTTTTTTTTTTTTTCCTTGTCTTCCTTCCCTAAGCGCGCGCGTGTAGTGGGGCGGGCCAGCATGTCAGCCAATCCCAGACACACACACAGCTAAGTGGACTTTTAGCCAGAGAAGCAACGGCATGTGTGATAGGATGTCCATGTCACATGTCCCTGCATTATAAAACCGGACATTTTCCTCCAGGACGCCATTATCTCTTCTGCGTCTTTGGTGTCAGACATCACTGTCGCAGCTCCGTCCTTTGTCCTATCGCTGTTACAGCTGTATGCGCTCCATACACAGCGCTGGACAGCTTAGGGAGAGCACTTTCTAGCAGTCCTTTTAAGGGCTCAAAGCGGCAGTGTCAGAGTTAAGGTGACAGGTCCTGAAAACAGCGACAGCGTCTGTGTAGCCAAGGTCAGGGATTTCCTCCCTGCATTTCCCTATTAGGAGGGAATAGAAAGGCAGGCTTCCATTCCTCTACCCAGAGCACCACAATCCTGCCACTGTACCCTCCTGTCCTCTGCACACTCCAACTCATTATAACTAAGCCATTATACTAGCAAACACTCAGTGTACCTAGTGGCATCCTAAACGTGGCTATTGGACTTTGCTATAGTCACACTAGTGCAAAGACATTTGCAGGACCTCTACCTGCATTGCACACTCCAACTCATTATAACTAAGCCATTATACTAGCAAACACTCAGTGTACCTAGTGGCATCCTATACGTGGCTATTGGACTTTGCTATAGTCCCACTAGTGCAAAGACATTTGCAGCACCTCTACCTGCATTGCACACTCCAACTCATTATAACTAAGCCATTATACTAGCAAACACTCAGTGTACCTAGTGGCATCCTATACGTGGCTATTGGACTTTGCTATAGTCACACTAGTGCAAAGACATTTGCAGAGCGCGTCTGCCTGCATTGCACACTCCAACTCATTATAACTAAGCCATTATACTAGCAAACACTCAGTGTATCTAGTGGCATCATATACGTGGCTATTGGACTTTGCTATAGTCACACTAGTGCAAAGACATTTGCAGAGCGCGTCTGCCTGCATTGCACACTCCAACTCATTATAACTAAGCCATTATACTAGCAAACACTCAGTGTACCTAGTGGCATCCTATACGTGGCTATTGGACTTTGCTATAGTCACACTAGTGCAAAGACATTTGCAGAGCGCGTCTGCCTGCATTGCACACTCCAACTCATTATAAATAAGCCATTATACTAGCAAACACTCAGTGTACCTAGTGGCATCCTATACGTGGCTAATGGACTTTGCTATAGTCACACTAGTGCAAAGACATTTGCAGCACCTCTACCTGCATTGCACACTCCAACTCATTATAACTAAGCCATTATACTAGCAGACACTCAGTGTACCTAGTGGCATCCTATACGTGGCTATTGGACTTTGCTATAGTCACACTAGTGCAAAGACATTTGCAGAGCGCGTCTGCCTGCATTGCACACTCCAACTCATTATAACTAAGCCATTATACTAGCAAACACTCAGTGTACCTAGTGGCATCCTATACGTGGCTATTGGACTTTGCTATAGTCACACTAGTGCAAAGACATTTGCAGAGCGCGTCTGCCTGCATTGCACACTCCAACTCATTATAACTAAGCCATTATACTAGCAAACATTCAGTGTACCTAGTGGCATCCTATACGTGGCTATTGGACTTTGCTATAGTCACACTAGTGCAAAGACATTTGCAGAGCGCGTCTGCCTGCATTGCACACTCCAACTCATTATAACTAAGCCATTATACTAGCAAACACTCAGTGTACCTAGTGGCATCCTATACGTGGCTATTGGAGTTTGCTATAGTCCCACTAGTGCAAAGACATTTGCAGCACCTCTACCTGCATTCCACACTCCAACTCATTATAACTAAGCCATTATACTAGCAAACACTCAGTGTACCTAGTGGCATCCTAAACGTGGCTATTGGACTTTGCTATAGTCACACTAGTGCAAAGACATTTGCAGAGCGCGCCTGCCTGCATTGCACACTCCAACTCATTATAACTAAGCCATTATACTAGCAAACACTCAGTGTACCTAGTGGCATCCTATACGAGGCTATTGGACTTTGCTATAGTCCCACTAGTGCAAAGACATTTGCAGCACCTCTACCTGCATTGCACACTCCAACTCATTATAACTAAGCCATTATACTAGCAAACACTCAGTGTACCTAGTGGCATCCTATACGTGGCTATTGGACTTTGCTATAGTCCCACTAGTGCAAAGACATTTGCAGCACCTCTACCTGCATTGCACACTCCAACTCATTATAACTAAGCCATTATACTAGCAAACACTCAGTGTACCTAGTGGCATCCTAAACGTGGCTATTGGACTTTGCTATAGTCACACTAGTGCAAAGACATTTGCAGAGTGCGTCTGCCTGCATTGCACACTCCAACTCATTATAACTAAGCCATTATACTAGCAAACACTCAGTGTACCTAGTGGCATCCTATACGTGGCTATTGGACTTTGCTATAGTCCCACTAGTGCAAAGACATTTGCAGCACCTTTACCTGCATTGCACACTCCAACTCATTATAACTAAGCCATTATACTAGCAAACACTCAGTGTACCTAGTGGCATCCTATACGTGGCTATTGGACTTTGCTATAGTCACACTAGTGCAAAGACATTTGCAGCACCTCTACCTGCATTGCACACTCCAACTCATTATAACTAAGCCATTATACTAGCAAACACTCAGTGTACCTAGTGGCATCATATACGTGGCTATTGGACTTTGCTATAGTCACACTAGTGCAAAGACATTTGCAGAGCGCGTCTGCCTGCATTGCACACTCCAACTCATTATAACTAAGCCATTATACTAGCAAACACTCAGTGTACCTAGTGGCATCCTATACGTGGCTATTGGACTTTGCTATAGTCACACTAGTGCAAAGACATTTGCAGAGCGCGTCTGCCTGCATTGCACACTCCAACTCATTATAACTAAGCCATTATACTAGCAAACACTCAGTGTACCTAGTGGCATCCTATACGTGGCTAATGGACTTTGCTATAGTCACACTAGTGCAAAGACATTTGCAGCACCTCTACCTGCATTGCACACTCCAACTCATTATAACTAAGCCATTATACTAGCAGACACTCAGTGTACCTAGTGGCATCCTATACGTGGCTATTGGACTTTGCTATAGTCACACTAGTGCAAAGACATTTGCAGAGCGCGTCTGCCTGCATTGCACACTCCAACTCATTATAACTAAGCCATTATACTAGCAAACACTCAGTGTACCTAGTGGCATCCTATACGTGGCTATTGGACTTTGCTATAGTCACACTAGTGCAAAGACATTTGCAGAGCGCGTCTGCCTGCATTGCACACTCCAACTCATTATAACTAAGCCATTATACTAGCAAACATTCAGTGTACCTAGTGGCATCCTATACGTGGCTATTGGACTTTGCTATAGTCACACTAGTGCAAAGACATTTGCAGAGCGCGTCTGCCTGCATTGCACACTCCAACTCATTATAACTAAGCCATTATACTAGCAAACACTCAGTGTACCTAGTGGCATCCTATACGTGGCTATTGGACTTTGCTATAGTCCCACTAGTGCAAAGACATTTGCAGCACCTCTACCTGCATTCCACACTCCAACTCATTATAACTAAGCCATTATACTAGCAAACACTCAGTGTACCTAGTGGCATCCTAAACGTGGCTATTGGACTTTGCTATAGTCACACTAGTGCAAAGACATTTGCAGAGCGCGTCTGCCTGCATTGCACACTCCAACTCATTATAACTAAGCCATTATACTAGCAAACACTCAGTGTACCTAGTGGCATCCTATACGAGGCTATTGGACTTTGCTATAGTCCCACTAGTGCAAAGACATTTGCAGCACCTCTACCTGCATTGCACACTCCAACTCATTATAACTAAGCCATTATACTAGCAAACACTCAGTGTACCTAGTGGCATCCTATACGTGGCTATTGGACTTTGCTATAGTCCCACTAGTGCAAAGACATTTGCAGCACCTCTACCTGCATTGCACACTCCAACTCATTATAACTAAGCCATTATACTAGCAAACACTCAGTGTACCTAGTGGCATCCTAAACGTGGCTATTGGACTTTGCTATAGTCACACTAGTGCAAAGACATTTGCAGAGCGCGTCTGCCTGCATTGCACACTCCAACTCATTATAACTAAGCCATTATACTAGCAAACACTCAGTGTACCTAGTGGCATCCTATACGTGGCTATTGGACTTTGCTATAGTCCCACTAGTGCAAAGACATTTGCAGCACCTTTACCTGCATTGCACACTCCAACTCATTATAACTAAGCCATTATACTAGCAAACACTCAGTGTACCTAGTGGCATCCTATACGTGGCTATTGGACTTTGCTATAGTCACACTAGTGCAAAGACATTTGCAGCACCTCTACCTGCATTGCACACTCCAACTCATTATAACTAAGCCATTATACTAGCAAACACTCAGTGTACCTAGTGGCATCCTATACGTGGCTATTGGACTTTGCTATAGTCACACTAGTGCAAAGACATTTGCAGAGCGCGTCTGCCTGCATTGCACACTCCAACTCATTATAACTAAGCCATTATACTAGCAAACACTCAGTGTACCTAGTGGCATCCTATACGTGGCTATTGGACTTTGCTATAGTCACACTAGTGCAAAGACATTTGCAGAGCGCGTCTGCCTGCATTGCACACTCCAACTCATTATAACTAAGCCATTATACTAGCAAACACTCAGTGTACCTAGTGGCATCCTATACGTGGCTATTGGACTTTGCTATAGTCCCACTAGTGCAAAGACATTTGCAGCACCTCTACCTGCATTGCACACTCCAACTCATTATAACTAAGCTATTATACTAGCAAACACTCAGTGTACCTAGTGGCATCCTATACGTGGCTATTGGACTTTGCTATAGTCACACTAGTGCAAAGACATTTGCAGCACCTCTACCTGTATTGCACACTCCAACTCATTATAACTAAGCCATTATACTAGCAATTTTTGCTGCCAGTTTAAGGGCCGTAGTTGCATTGTCAGGGATATTTATTCTTTATTATTCTGCTGTTAATAAAGCTAGACCACCACTGCAATCTACACCACCTCTCAATTTTTACTACCACATTTTCAGTCCACAATCTTGTCGCAATCAACATGAGTGGCAAAATGACAGATGCTGATGGAAAGGGGAAGAGGCGTGGTGGAAAAGGCAAAAAAGGTTTTGTCCATGGGGAAGGTGGCAAAGCTCCATTATCATCTGCTGAAGATAGACCATCTACCAGCAAAAGTAAGATGTCTACTACTTACCGTGGACAATCCGATGTGCTCCCTTTTTTACGGACACGAACAACAGGAACAAAGGTAGATGATGGCCAAAAAAGGAAAATGCTTGAATGGATCTCAAGTGGTCCAACAAGTGCCCTCTCAGCCACTTCAAGTACCGCATCCAAAAAACACCAGTCCTCTGAGTTGTCATCCCAATCAAACTTGCTTTCTCCCAGCTCTGAAGTCTCCATCAGCCCTGCACAGTATGGTGGAACTGAGATGGCTGAGTCTGCAGAGCTGTTCAGTCACACTATAGCCTGGGAATCAGAGGTCTGCTCCCAAGCTACAGTGAGTACAGAACAGGAAATGGTCTGCAGTGATGCCCAGAACCTTTGTGACTCTGATTCAGGCCGTGAGGACCAAGTTTCTGAGCATAATGTTGACCCTTTGTCACAAACTGTAACACCTGTGGTTATAGACAATGAGGAACATACTGATGAAGATGAGACGCAGATACCCGATTGGGATGACAACTTAAATATTCGGTCAGGGCAAGAAGAGGCTCGGTCTGAGGGGGAGGGGAGTGCAAACACAACAATTGATGATGAAGTTCTAGATCCCACCTACTGTCAACCCCCAGTCAGGCACTCGAGGAGGTCAACAGAGGAGGTGGAGGAGGATGCAACCGACGACGAAGTTACCTTGCGCCTTCCTGGACAGAGTCGGAGCACTGGTAGCACGTCTACAACTGCATCCTCAGCCACCACTCTGCCTATGAGCATTATTCGGGGTGGATCAACAGGTCGCATGGCCTCTAAGCCTTGCCTAGCCTGGTCCTTTTTTGACATAGAAAAAGATCGCCCAAATTATGTGATCTGTAAACTTTGTCATGATTCTCTTAGTAGAGGTCAAAACCTCAGCAGTTTGACAACTTCTTCCATGAATCGTCACATGAATAAATATCATAGGTCCCGGTGGGAAGCTCACCGTGCTGCAATGCGGCCTAGCGGAGCGAACCATCCACCGCCTGCCCCTTCCAGTGCATCCGCGCGCTCTTCATCTTCTAGGACTGTGGGGACAGCTGTCACACCTGTTTTTCAACCCACAACTTCCACCACTGTAACCGCAACAGGCAGTTTGCTTGGTAGGTCGTCAGTTGTTTTGGAAGGGGAAACAAGTGAGTGTGTACAGCTCTCTCAGACATCGATAGCACCAACGTTGGATGAAGGCAACATCATGTCTCCGCCTGCACTTTCCTCACAAACCTGCATTTTTCCAGGGACACCCTACTCAACATCGTCTACACACAGCAGCCAGATCTCTGTCCCTCAGATGTGGTCAAATAAAAGGCCACTTCCTGCGACCCATGACAAAGCTAAGAGGTTGACTCTATCCCTCTGTAAGCTGTTGGCTACAGAAATGCTGCCTTTCCGCCTAGTGGACACACAGGATTTTAGAGACCTTATGTCTGTCGCTGTGCCCCAGTACCAGATGCCTAGTCGCCACTACTTTTCTAAGAAAGGTGTGCCCGCGCTACACCAGCATGTCGCACACAACATCACCGCTTCATTGAGAAACTCTGTGTGTGAACGGGTGCATTTCACCACCGATACTTGGACCAGTAAGCATGGACAGGGACGTTACATGTCGCTCACTGGGCACTGGGTAACTATGGTGATAGATGGTGAAGGGTCTGCTGCACAAGTCTTGCCGTCCCCACGACTTGTGTGTCAATCCTCTGTCTGTCCAAGTTCCGCCACTGCTTCAGCATCCTCCACCTCATCTGGGTCCTCCACCTCCGCCCCAAGCCTGCCTGGTCAGGCCACCAGCGTTCTCACTGCGCAGAAGGAATCACGCACCCCTCATTACTATGCTGGCAGCAGAGCGCAACGGCATCAGGCGGTCTTTAGCTTGACATGTCTTGGGAATAAGAGTCACACAGCTGAGGAGTTGTGGTCAGCTCTGCGGTCTGAGTTTAATAAATGGTTGTCTCCACTCAACCTGCAGCCTGGTAAGGCCGTGTGCGACAATGCTGCAAACCTGGGTGCGGCCCTTCGCCTGGGCAAGGTGACACACGTACCTTGTATGGCTCACGTGTTGAACCTTGTCGTGCAGCAATTTTTAACACAGTATCCCGGCCTAGATGGCCTTCTGAACAGGGCACGAAAACTGTCTGCTCACTTCCGCCGTTCAAGCGCTGCAGCTGAGCGACTTGCATCGCTCCAGAAGTCTTTCGGCCTGCCGGTTCATCGCCTGAAATGCGATGTGGCGACACGCTGGAATTCAACTCTCCACATGTTACAGCGACTGTGGCAGCACCGCCGTGCCCTGGTGCAATACGTCATGACGTATAGCCTGGGCCAACGAGATGCAGAGGTGGGGCAGATCACCCTGATGGAGTGGTCTCAGATCAAGGACCTATGCACCCTTCTGCACAGTTTCGACATGGCGACGAATATGTTTAGCGCTGACAATGCCATTATCAGCATGACGATTCCAGTCATTTACATGCTGGAACACACGCTAAACACTATTCGGAGTCAGGGGGTGGGACAACAGGAAGGGGATGAACTACAGGAGGATTCATATGCGCAAGACACAACAACATCACCAAGGTCCAGACGTTCATCATCACCAAGGCGCCAGGCATGGCAGCATGGCGGACAGGGATCAACAAGGGCGCATGGTAGCAGGCGAGATGTTGAGGAAGGTGCAGGAGGACATGAAGAAATGGAGGACGAACTGTCCATGGACATGGAAGTCTCAGCAGATGAGGGAGACCTTGGTCAAATTTCAGTTGAAAGAGGTTGGGGGGAGATGTCAGAGGAAGAAAGAACGGTTAGCACCTCTATGCCACAAACACAGCGTGGACTTGGTCCGCATGGCTGCGCAAGACACATGAGTGCCTTCTTGTTGCACTACCTCCAACATGACCCTCGTATTGTCAAAATTAGAAGTGATGATGACTACTGGCTTGCCACACTATTAGATCCCCGGTACAAGTCCAAATTTTGTGACATAATTCCAGCCATAGAAAGGGACGCACGTATGCAAGAGTATCAGCAGAAGCTGTTACTCGATCTTAGATCCGCTTTTCCACCAAACAACCGTGCAGGTGCAGGGAGTGAATCTCCCAGTTGTAACTTGACAAACATGGGACGGTCTCGTCATCTTCAACAGTCTACACGTACCAGTAGGACCGTATCTGGTGCTGGTAACAGCAATTTTATGGAATCTTTTCATAATTTTTTTAGACCCTCCTTTGCAAGGCCACCAGAGACAACAAGTCTGACACATAGTCAACGGCTGGAGAGGATGATACAGGAGTATCTCCAAATGAACATCGATGCCATGACTTTGCAAATGGAGCCTTGCTCCTTTTGGGCTTCAAACCTCGAAAAATGGCCAGAGCTCTCAACTTACGCCTTGGAGATTTTGTCGTGTCCAGCTGCCAGCGTTGTCTCTGAACGTGTCTTCAGTGCTGCTGGGTGTGTGCTGACAGATAAGCGCACGCGTCTGTCCAGTGACAATGTGGACAGACTGACGTTCATCAAAATGAACAAGTCATGGATCCAGAAGGAATTTACAACCCCTGTGTCATCCTGGGGAGAGTAAATGCTTGTGGATTTGGAATGTGCTTGATGCAAATCTAGCTGTGAAGTGTACAACTAGGGCACAAGTGCTGCCACTGAAAGGGTGGGTGTGTGTGGGGCACAATTTTTGGAAAAAAAGGGAGACTCCGCTTGGAGTAACCCTTGCTTACATTGTTTTTAAAAGAAACCAAGATGAACAAGTCATGGTTCAGCAAAGACTTTATCTACCTACCCCGGTGTCATGCTGGGGACGGTTAATTATGGCGTATTTTTGAATGTGCTTGATGCAAATCTAGCTGTGAAGTGTACAACTAGGGCACAAGTGCTGCCACTGAATGGGTGGGTGTGTGTGGGGCACAAATTTTGGAAAAAAAGGGAGACTCCGCTTGGAGTAACCCTTGCTTACATTGTTTTTAAAAGAAGCCAAGATGAACAAGTCATGGTTCAGCAAAGACTTTATCTACCTACCCCGGTGTCATGCTGGGGACGGTTAATTATGGCGTATTTTTGAATGTGCTTGATGCAAATCTAGCTGTGAACTGTACAACTAGGGCACAAGTGCTGCCACTGAATGGGTGGGTGTGTGTGGGGCACAATTTTTGGAAAAAAAGGGAGACTCCGCTTGGAGTAACCCTTGCTTACATTGTTTTTAAAAGAAGCCAAGATGAACAAGTCATGGTTCAGCAAAGACTTTATCTACCTACCCCGGTGTCATGCTGGGGACGGTTAATTATGGCGTATTTTTGAATGTGCTTGATGCAAATCTAGCTGTGAAGTGTACAACTAGGGCACAAGTGCTGCCACTGAATGGGTGGGTGTGTGTGGGGCACAACTTTTGGAATAAAAGGGAGACTCCGCTTGGAGTAACCCTTGCTTACATTGTTTTTAAAAGAAGCCAAGATGAACAAGTCATGGTTCAGCAAAGACTTTATCTACCTACCCTGGTGTCATGCTGGGGACGGTTAATTATGGCGTATTTTTGAATGTGCTTGATGCAAATCTAGCTGTGAAGTGTGCAACTAGGGCACAAGTGCTGCCACTGAATGGGTGGGTGTGTGTGGGGCACAATTTTTGGAAAAAAAGGGAGACTCCGCTTGGAGTAACCCTTGCTTACATTGTTTTTAAAAGAAACCAAGATGAACAAGTCATGGTTCAGCAAAGACTTTATCTACCTACCCCGGTGTCATGCTGGGGACGGTTAATTATGGCGTATTTTTGAATGTGCTTGATGCAAATCTAGCTGTGAAGTGTACAACTAGGGCACAAGTGCTGCCACTGAATGGGTGGGTGTGTGTGGGGCACAAATTTTGGAAAAAAAGGGAGACTCCGCTTGGAGTAACCCTTGCTTACATTGTTTTTAAAAGAAGCCAAGATGAACAAGTCATGGTTCAGCAAAGACTTTATCTACCTACCCCGGTGTCATGCTGGGGACGGTTAATTATGGCGTATTTTTGAATGTGCTTGATGCAAATCTAGCTGTGAAGTGTGCAACTAGGGCACAAGTGCTGCCACTGAATGGGTGGGTGTGTGTGGGGCACAATTTTTGGAAAAAAAGGGAGACTCCGCTTGGAGTAACCCTTGCTTACATTGTTTTTAAAAGAAACCAAGATGAACAAGTCATGGTTCAGCAAAGACTTTATGTGAGGCAAATCCCGGGATATGAAGATGAATTATGACTCCAGTCCTAGTCCCTCATCACTCCCTGGCAGTGCCCCCTCCCTTCTTGTTCTCAGTGTTCCACTTACACCTCCATGGCCATGTCCTGTGATATGGAGATGAGGTGGTGTGGGAACAATGGACACAGGATGACTCCCTGCCGTCACCCTGTAGTAGGGCTGCTAGCTAGTTAGCAAGGCTATGGAAATAGCCAGACAGAACGACTCCAGTAAAAAATGGTTCATATCTCGCAAGCCATATTTCCGATAAATATGGCAACCATAAAAATGGTGTCTCCGCATGCAGACGATGCCGGCACACCCTTTTTATGGGAGCAGGACATTGGGAAATGCCCCAGGCGTGATATCAGCCAATGGGGAACTGGCAGACAGGTCATGAGTCCCCTCGTTCTGTAGCTAAATTCATAACTGTCACAATGAGAGCATTGGCGTCCGCCTACGACGCTCCCAGGCCAAGTTATGGCCATATTCCATGTTGTGGATTTTGTCCATAACTCCAGCCAGGGGTGGAGCAGTGCTCCCTCTGAGGTCACGAAGGTAGGAGGGGACCTGGATTGTCCAGGTTGATAACCCTACTTCGGCCATTTTCCAGGGTTCTTTCGCTGGGGGCACGTGTAGGAAACATCTGTGGGAGTTCCTGGAAACCTGGTCTACAGCGCCCCCCTGTGGCCAGACGCACAAGGTAACTGATTGAATTGCATACCTGTTTGTAAAACATGCTTTATCTGTAACTGTACTCTGACATATGTATATTCTGTAGATTCCCTATTGTATATATTGTAGTTTCTAGTGTGCTTTAGGCTGATTAAATTATATAATTAATCTTGGGCTGTTCTGTTATCTCGATCTTGAATCCCACGTCTGTGTGTTCGGCTAATAGTTACCGTAAATCGGTTGGTGGCAGCGAATTGTGCCAAGGATTATTGTGGGGAGGCCAGTGAGATTCGGGGAGATTTTATATATTCCGCCTGCGGAGGTCGGGGGGAATATATACCTTACTCTCACCGGGGACCCTTCAATAATCGGCATAAGTAGTATAGCGGCCTCCTTGCTTATTGTCGGGCAATTCCATAATTGGCCTGACTATAAGAGGGGCGCTAGAGAGCGCGTCACGTGCTCTGTCTGTCGGTCGGGAGGTATAAAGGAGGGGTGACCCCCCACTTGTTACCCCCCGATTGTGACGTACTGGTAGCCAGCGCGGGGGATTTCTGAGTGACCCCCCCGGTGGTTTGTGACATATTGGTGGCATAGCGGTGGGATCGAGATAATAGTGTGTGTGAGTGTGAGACCCATACTCCCAGACACTAAAGACTGCCTGCAGCAGCTGTGGCTGCTGGGGTCTTCAGACTAGCTCAACACTAGAGTGTCAGAGTGCAGATACTGTATGGTGTGTGGAGGCATCAGGTGTCAGTTCTGTGTCAGTGACCAAAAGTCTGCAAGAATGGCTGATGGCACCAGGAGCAGAGCTATGCAACTGGCCAATGCTAAGGCAGGAGCCGAAGAGAGGGAGGACGGTGCTGTGGACAGCAATGAGGAGGTTGCCCACGAGTCCTCCAGGAGCTCGACGCCAGAAAACCGTTCTGCCGAGGACATTGCACAACCTGGCAATTATGGACAAGATGAGGAGCAGCTCACCCAAGGTTCCTCAACGAGCCAGATGCCAGCCCTCCGCTCTGAAAGGGACAGTGAATCGCCTAGCTCTGCAGCGTGCCGCAGATCACCACGTGCCATTCCACCGAGCCTGGGAGGCTCGGATAGCCTTCTTCAAATGGCTATGGCCCTTCTCCAGGCTGGAGACCAGAAGGGCTACAAGGAACTCCTGGCAGAGCGCAGGGCAGAGCGGCAGGCAGCGCGTGACGCTGAGGCTGCGGAGCGGCACGCAGAGCGTGAGGCTGCGGAGCGAGAGCGGCAGGCAGCGCGTGAAGAGCGAGAGCGAGAGCGACAGGCAGACCGTGACTACCAGCTGCAGCTAGCTCAGCTCCGGCCCTCATCAGCCACACGTGACCTTCGAGACACCAAACTTCCAAAGGTCCGTGTTGAGGACTTCCCAGTGCTGGAGAAGGATGGAGACTTGGACTCTTTCTTGACTGCTTTTGAACGGACTTGCCTGCAGCACCATCTGGACAAGGACCAGTGGGCCAAATACCTGACCCCCCGTTTAAGGGGTAAGGCCCTGGATATCCTTGGGGACTTGCCTGCTGAGGCAGATCAGGGCTACGACACCATCAAGCGGGCCCTGATCCAACAGTACAACCTCACTCCAGAGTCCTACCGCAAGAAGTTCCGGAGCCTACAGAAGGGACCAAAGGACTCCTGGGCTGACCACAGGCGGGCACTTGCCCGAGCTGCCGACCACTGGACCCAAGGCCTGCAGCTTTCCACCGGACCGGAGATCCTGGACTTGTTCATCACGGAGCAACTCTTGTGGAACTGCCCTGAGGATCTCCGCCAGTTCATCCGAGACCAGAAGCCAAAGGGGTCCACGGCTACAGCTGCCCTGGCCGATGACTACACCAACAATCGGGCTCCTGAAGCCAGGAGAGCAGCCACCAGCAGCACCTGGAGAGGGGGTAAGATGAATTCTGCGACTGCCCCACCTGCCCCTAGACTGCAGGGGGTGTCCCCCTCAACTCCCCTCTCCAGGCCCGTGGCAGAACCAAGACGGTGCCACCAGTGCAACCTACCTGGACACTTCAAGGCCATGTGCCCTCAGCGTCCCAAGGCCCCGGCTCCGTCCCCGTCCCAAGGGCCGCCCAAGGTGTATTGTGTGGGTGGGGGTGGTGGTAGGTCCCTGGACAGCTTCCAACCTTTCACCGTCGGCCGGTCTGTGACCATAGGACTGCGAGACAGCGCCTCGGAGGTGACTCTGGTGCGGCCTGAGATGGTGTCCCCCCAAGACTTGATCCCTGGAAAAACCCTCGCTGTCTCCGGGATTGGAGGCATTGACCCGGCGCTGCCTGTTGCTGACATTTATGTGGACTGGGGCGCAGGGCGAGGGGTGAGGGAGGTGGGGGTAACTGATCGGATCCCTGCAAACGTGCTACTTGGGACAGATTTGGGGCAGATAACCTCCCAGTTTGGGCCCCCCCCAAGGGCTGAACCTTCAGCCCGTACTGACCTGACTCCTAACAATGTTAATGTGTTATCTATGAATGATGTAAGGGAGGAGGGAGTGAACTCTGATATTTCTGCTTGCATAGACACCATAGACACACACTCAGCTGCAGCTGTGACAGGGGAGGGGGTCAGAGAAAGGTGAGACAATGCCTCTACAAGTAATCAGCCTGTGAGCTGGGATCTGTTGCCCTCTGCAGGGATAAGCAGAGAGCAGGGTGCTGCAGGGGGAGGACCAGTGTGTGGGGTGGGGGCTACCACAGCAAATGTGGGGTCCCCAGAGATTTCACAGCGGGGTTCTGTTGCTGCAGGAGGGGAACAGGCAGGTGAGATTGGGGCCGGTCCCGGAGCGGAAGTGCTCCCAGGTAAGATCTCGGTGCATGGTTCCCCCACAACCGGGGTGTCAGGAAGCCAGGTAGGTCTGCCTGAACCGGCGACTTGGTCAGGAACGGAGGAGGAGCAGGCACGACCCACGGTCGCAGCGGCTGTGGCCGCTGTCACCCGCAGTGGGAGTGCTGGAAGCCAAGGGGCCTCCCGGAGGTCCGATAGCTCTTCCCCTTCTGACCAAGTGGCAGCCGAGTCAGGTGGAGGCCAGGACACAGGTCCCGGGGTACTGACTGAAGATGTGACAGTCTCGTCGATTCTGGCCACATCTAGTCAGGGGTTTCAGGCAGCGTTAGAAGCTGACGACAGCCTGAAAGCTCTTAAGGAGCAGGCGGCACAGCCTCCCTCGGACTCGGACCCGGAGCGAGTGGTCTGGGACCAAGGACGGCTGTACCGGGCCACGGTCCAGCAGGGTTCACCGGAGGCGTGGCCCAGGGACCGACAGTTGGTGGTACCCTATCCGTTCCGGACGGAGTTGTTGCGGATCGCACATGAGATTCCGATGGCCGGACACCTAGGGATCGCTAAGACCAAGGCCAGGTTAAACCAGCATTTCTACTGGCCAAAAATGGGGGCCGATGTGGCTGCCTACTGCCGTTCGTGTGAAACCTGTCAGAGAGTGGGGAAGGCGGGGCCACGCCCCAAAGCCCCACTGGTATCTCTGCCAATCATCGATGAGCCTTTCAGGAGGGTGGCTGTGGATCTGGTCGGCCCGCTGGCCATCCCCAGCAGCTCCGGGAAACGCTTCATACTGACGGTAGTGGACTATGCCACCCGGTACCCAGAAGCAGTGGCCTTGTCGTCCATTCGGGCTGACAAGGTGGCCACCGCATTACTGGAGATTTTCTCCCGAGTGGGTTTTCCCCAGGAAATGCTCACTGACCGGGGGACCCAATTCATGTCCCAGCTGATGGAGGCCCTCTGTAAGCAAGTCCAGGTGCGACATCTGGTGGCCAGCCCGTACCATCCACAGACTAATGGCCTGTGCGAGCGGTTCAATGGCACCTTAAAGCAGATGCTTAAGATGTTGGTCGACTCCCATGGGCGTGACTGGGAGCGGTATCTCCCACACCTGTTATTTGCTTACCGGGAGGTTCCACAGGCCTCAACAGGATTCTCACCGTTTGAGCTCCTGTACGGGCGACGTGTGCGGGGCCCCCTGGCTCTGGTGAAAGAGGCTTGGGAAGGGGATTTGGCCACCCCTGGAGTGTCGGTTATCGAGTATGTCATGCGCTTCCGGGACAAAATGCAGGCCTTGACGCAACTGGTACACGACAATATGGCTCAAGCCCAGGCCGATCAGAAGCGTTGGTACGACCAGAACGCTTGTGAGAGGACCTACCAAGTGGGTCAAGAGGTGTGGGTACTGGTCCCCGTACCACAGGACAAGCTTCAGGCAGCCTGGGAAGGCCCATACCTCGTGTACCAGCAGCTCAACCCTGTGA
This sequence comes from Anomaloglossus baeobatrachus, assembly GCF_048569485.1. Lineage (NCBI taxonomy): Eukaryota > Metazoa > Chordata > Amphibia > Anura > Aromobatidae > Anomaloglossus > Anomaloglossus baeobatrachus. The sequence goes on from NC_134354.1 coordinate 351,216,633, forward strand.
CGTACCTGGTCACCCTGGACCCTGCCCGTGGAAGGCGGAAGCCCTTCCATGTGAACATGATGAAGGCACATCATGAGCGGGAGGCATGTGCGCTCCCCGTGTGCAACCTGCCCGAGGAGGGAGAAGCGGAAACCCTCTTGGATATGCTAGCCCAGGTTAGGGCAGGCGGATCCATTGAGGATGTGGAGGTTGGCCACCAGCTCTTGGAGGACCAACGGTCCCAGCTGTGGGCCACCCTACACCCCTTCCGGGGGTTGTTTACCAACCAGCCCGGAAGGACTGACTTGGCTGTCCATCACGTGGACACTGGGGATCATCCCCCGATCCGGCGTTCAGCATATCGGGTCTCCCTGGAGGTGCAGCAACACATGCGCCAGGAGATTGACGAGATGCTGAAGCTGGGGGTGATCCAGGCATCCAACAGCGCTTGGGCCTCGCCTGTAGTCCTCGTCCCTAAGAAGGACCGAACCACTCGGTTCTGCGTGGACTACAGGGGGCTCAATGCTGTCACGGTCGCCGATGCGTACCCAATGCCACGCATCGATGACCTGCTCGATCAGTTGGCCGGGGCTCAGTACCTGACCATCATGGACCTGAGCCGGGGATATTGGCAGATCCCCCTGACTCGCAAGGCCAGGGAACGCTCTGCCTTTATTACCCCATTTGGACTGTACGAGTCCACGGTGATGCCATTCGGGATGAGGAATGCCCCTGCCACTTTCCAGCGGATGGTCAACACCCTGCTCAAGGGACTTGAAGGGTACGCGGCCGCGTACCTGGATGACATTGCCGTCTTCAGTCCCACCTGGGAGGACCACCTAGAGCATCTAGCACAGGTGCTCAGGCGGATCCACCGGGCAGGTTTGACCATCAAGCCGGGAAAGTGTCAGCTGGCCATGAGCGAGGTCCAGTACCTCGGTCACCGGGTAGGTGGGAGAACACTGAAGCCCGAGCCTGAGAAAGTGGAAGCCATCGCATCCTGGCCCACCCCCAGGACCAAGAAGCAGGTGATGTCCTTATTGGGGACCACTGGGTACTATAGGAGGTTTGTTCCATGCTATAGTAGCCTGGCAAAGCCCCTGACGGACCTCACCAAGAAGAAGCTGCCCTCTGCAGTCGATTGGACAATGGACTGCGAGACAGCCTTCCGGGCCCTAAAGGACGCCCTGTCCAGCCCGCCCGTGCTACAGGCAGCCGACTTCACGCGGCCGTTTGTAGTACAGACCGACGCCAGTGACTTCGGCCTCGGTGCGGTGCTCAGCCAGGTGGACTCTGCGAGCCAAGAGCACCCAGTCTTGTACCTGAGCAGGAAGCTGTTACCAAGGGAAGTTGCCTATTCCACGATGGAGAAGGAGTGCCTGGCCATAGTGTGGGCCCTGCAGCGTCTGCAACCCTATCTATACGGGCGCCACTTCATCGTGGAGACGGACCACAATCCCCTCAGCTGGTTGCACACCGTCTCTGGGACGAATGGGCGATTGTTGCGATGGAGCCTTGCGCTCCAGCAATACAACTTCACCATTCGCCACAAAAGGGGCCGTGACCACGGTAACGCAGACGGGCTGTCCCGACAAGGAGAGGTCGCGGACGGGCGCACGGGGGAACACCGGAGTGTGCTGCCCCCTAGCGCCCTCAAAAGGGGGGAGGTGTGAGGCAAATCCCGGGATATGAAGATGAATTATGACTCCAGTCCTAGTCCCTCATCACTCCCTGGCAGTGCCCCCTCCCTTCTTGTTCTCAGTGTTCTACTTACACCTCCATGGCCATGTCCTGTGATATGGAGATGAGGTGGTGTGGGAACAATGGACACAGGATGACTCCCTGCCGTCACCCTGTAGTAGGGCTGCTAGCTAGTTAGCAAGGCTATGGAAATAGCCAGACAGAACGACTCCAGTAAAAAATGGTTCATATCTCGCAAGCCATATTTCCGATAAATATGGCAACCATAAAAATGGTGTCTCCGCATGCAGACGATGCCGGCACACCCTTTTTATGAGAGCAGGACATTGGGAAATGCCCCAGGCGTGATATCAGCCAATGGGGAACTGGCAGACAGGTCATGAGTCCCCTCGTTCTGTAGCTAAATTCATAACTGTCACAATGAGAGCATTGGCGTCCGCCTACGACGCTCCCAGGCCAAGTTATGGCCATATTCCATGTTGTGGATTTTGTCCATAACTCCAGCCAGGGGTGGAGCAGTGCTCCCTCTGAGGTCACGAAGGTAGGAGGGGACCTGGATTGTCCAGGTTGATAACCCTACTTCGGCCATTTTCCAGGGTTCTTTCGCTGGGGGCACGTGTAGGAAACATCTGTGGGAGTTCCTGGAAACCTGGTCTACAGCGCCCCCCTGTGGCCAGACGCACAAGGTAACTGATTGAATTGCATACCTGTTTGTAAAACATGCTTTATCTGTAACTGTACTCTGACATATGTATATTCTGTAGATTCCCTATTGTATATATTGTAGTTTCTAGTGTGCTTTAGGCTGATTAAATTATATAATTAATCTTGGGCTGTTCTGTTATCTCGATCTTGAATCCCACGTCTGTGTGTTCGGCTAATAGTTACCGTAAATCGGTTGGTGGCAGCGAATTGTGCCAAGGATTATTGTGGGGAGGCCAGTGAGATTCGGGGAGATTTTATATATTCCGCCCGCGGAGGTCGGGGGAATATATACCTTACTCTCACCGGGGACCCTTCAATAATCGGCATAAGTAGTATAGCGGCCTCCTTGCTTATTGTCGGGCAATTCCATAATTGGCCTGACTATAAGAGGGGCGCTAGAGAGCGCGTCACGTGCTCTGTCTGTCGGTCGGGAGGTATAAAGGAGGGGTGACCCCCCACTTGCTACCCCCCGATTGTGACGTACTGGTAGCCAGCGCGGGGGATTTCTGAGTGACCCCCCCGGTGGTTTGTGACACTTTATCTACCTACCCCGGTGTCATGCTGGGGACGGTTAATTATGGCGTATTTTTGAATGTGCTTGATGTAAATCTAAACATCCTGTTTGCAACTAGGGCCCAAGTGCTGCCACTGATGGGGTGGGTGTCTGTGTGGCCCAATTTTTGGAAAAAAGGGAGACTCCGCTTGGAGTAACCCTTGCTTGCTGTGTTTTTAAAAGAAGCCAAGATGAACAGAGCTGGGATCAGGAAAGACTTTGCTACCTACCCTGGTGTCATCCTGGGGACGGTTAATTATGGCGTATTTTTGAATGTGCTTGATGCAAATCTAGCTGTGAAGTGTACAACTAGGGCACAAGTGCTGCCACTGAATGGGTGGGTGTGTGTGGGGCACAATTTTTGGAAAAAAAGGGAGACTCCGCTTGGAGTAACCCTTGCTTACATTGTTTTTAAAAGAAGCCAAGATGAACAAGTCATGGTTCAGCAAAGACTTTATCTACCTACCCCGGTGTCATGCTGGGGACGGTTAATTATGGCGTATTTTTGAATGTGCTTGATGCAAATCTAAACATCCTGTTTGCAACTAGGGCCCAAGTGCTGCCACTGATGGGGTGGGTGTCTGTGTGGCCCAATTTTTGGAAAAAAGGGAGACTCCGCTTGGAGTAACCCTTGCTTGCTGTGTTTTTAAAAGAAGCCAAGATGAACAGAGCTGGGATCAGGAAAGACTTTGCTACCTACCCTGGTGTCATCCTGGGGACGGTTAATTATGGCGTATTTTTGAATGTGCTTGATGCAAATCTAGCTGTGAAGTGTACAACTAGAGCACAAGTGCTGCCACTGAATGGGTGGGTGTGTGTGGGGCACAATTTTTGGAAAAAAAGGGAGACTCCGCTTGGAGTCACCTTGCGGTGTTTTACATGACTTTAGAAGGGCGTGCCATGCCTATATCTGTGTCTCCTCCTCTTTTTCCTTGTCCAGCTCTTTTGTTTTTGCATAAGTATATGTCCTTGTCACTTTCCCATGTGTTTGTGTTGTGTTGTGAGTTGTTTGTGACCTTTTGGACACCTTTGAGGGTGTTTTCTAGGTGTTTTTATGTGTTTGTGATTGCCTGCCATTGTTTCCTATGCAGTTCGAGTTCGGTTCGTCGAACGTTCGACGAGCCGAACTCGAACGGGACCCCGTTCGGCGAACCGACCTCGAGCCGAACCGGGACCAGTTCGCTCATCTCTAATGAAGACCCGGACCCCCAAGAACATGATTGCCTTGAACTTATGCGAACTGAGTGCTCCCACCTTCCCACAGTTACAGAGATGCAGATCTGACCTTTACGGACGGCTCACACTACCCGGATGAGACAGGATGGTTTCACAAAAGTTACTCTGTTGTGGTACCTCCGGATATCATTATTGCGGAACCATTGCCTCCACACAAGTCAGCACAGGAAGCCGAACTTATGGCTCTCACTAAAGCCTGCGAACTGGCAGAAGGAAAGATGCCCAATAGCTACATGGACTCCAGATATCTACACGAACTACAATATGTGTTCGGCGTTGCGATGACTTAGGGTTTCTGTGGGCACTACGAGGTTACACACAGCCAGTGGAGTACTTATAAAGAACTCTGAAGTTGTTGCAGCATTTATCACAGCTTTCAAACTACAAGTGGCTGTGGCCGTCATAAAAAAATAAAGCACATGAGAAACTAAACTCAGAGGAAGCGGAAGGGAATCAAATAGAAAAATATTTTAGGGGGGACTGTGAGAATACAATATATTTTTCTATGTGGTTTTCTACTGTGAGAACCCAATATATTTTTTCTATATGCCTTTTCTATAACCAAGCTTTCATTTCTATATAAGTAACAAGAGACTGTAAGCATGTCTACAGCAAGGTCAGTAGTTGTTATAGAGAAACAAGGAAACAGAATGAAGAGACCGATAATGATGATGACTGGCTACAAAGTTGGGATCCATGGCTGAGGTGCTACATGACAAAAACTCTGCAAGTTATGGAGTCGGAACACAGAAGGGGCTGGAGGGGAAGTCCCAAAAAATGGATAAACGTCACAGGCTTTTGCATATGCTTTTAATATAACCAATGGTATATTTAGGAATTTTACTAAAATATTAACCTATTATTGCGCTATAAAAAGGCTTGTAAAAATAAAGCACATCACATGTGCACCTGCTTTTCACTCAGAAAGGAAATCATACCAGCTATATTGTGTGGTGTGAATTTCTCCGCCGGCTCTCAGTGACCTTCAATTTGAGATTACAGGAGACACTCACTGTTAAGAAGGAGATTTTCCCGAAACTATGGAACTTCTCCTTAACACTTTCAGGGCAAATTTAAATAGATTCTAGTCTCCCTTCGTGCACCTGTCAAGGCACATTTGCAACTATGATCAGTAACCACGTCCACTTCCTTGTCCCAGTGCAGCGTTCAGCTATCTATCCTTGGAACACGAGTGGAAATACGCATCCACCTACCCACAGCTGAAAAATTAAATGGCACATTTTGAGAGTGCTTGTAGTGGAAATGTTACTATTTATGTTTGCAGTATCAGGCTTATTTCAACCTAAAGATGGATGGCAGCTGTCCCTTGGTACTCGGTCCTCAGCCACCACTATTTTTTCTGGTTTGCTGTCCCAGTCTTAAACAAGCATGTGTCCTATAACATCACTCGTGCCCTCACCAACACAGGTATTGAAAAGGTACACATAGCCACCCCACGTGGACAAGTGCTTGTTGCCAGAAATGCTTCATTTTTCTGATGGCACAATGGGGAAAAATGGTGGAGGCCAGGACCGATTCTGACACTTAGACAGCACATGTACTACCGATTCCTAGAATTGTAGGTCCTTGATCCATCTGCTTTTTCCCCACTTCTTCCTCCAGTTCCTGCACTCCCTCCTTCTCATCCTCCATCTAAAAACTGTCGCCCATATCAGTAGCAAGCTGGAAGGACTGCAGCACAACCTAGGTGAACAGGCTTTGCTAAAATTAATTTGTTTAGGTGAAAAACAGCACTCCACCGCAAAGTTGTTAAAAGACCTAAAGAAACTGAGCTGTAACAATTGTTCAGTAAACATGCAACATTACAAACATGTGAATGGCAGCCTCAAGACTAGAAAAAAACAAACAAAAATTGTATGAAAAATACCCTGACTATAAATAAATAAATTGCAAGTGCTTAATAACAGGGTACTTAGTATATACATTTTTGCAAAAAGGTAAGAAGCTGTCCCACCTAGTCACGGTGTACCCATCTGGGACAGTCCCTAACCAACTAAAGTTAAAAACATTTTCTATACCTGACTAGTGTCATATCAAAACTCCAATGTGAATGGTAACAAGTAGTCAGCTGGGTCCCAGATTAAATACACAGCAATGTGGGAAGCAAATTGATTGCCCAGTCTCAGTATAAGTGTAGCGGGCGGGGAAGGACGCCGCTGCGCTCGCTAACGCTCGGGTCCGGCGCTGATGCGATGGATGCTCGGTGGCTCGAGCGGTGGGCCGGATCCGGGGACTCGAGCAGCGCTCCTCGCCCGTGAGTGAAAGGGGGTAGTTTGGTTTGGGGATTTGGTCCGTGACGCCACCCACGGGTTGTGGTGAGGTTGGGCACCACCGTTGCTGGTGATGGGGATCCCGGGAGAGATGACAGGGAGCAGCTGGGATGTTGTTTTCCCCCTCCGTGGGTAGGGGTTGGTGGTCCCGGGGCCCGGTGAGATGACGGGAAGGCAGAGTTGGATGGGTGCAGGGTCGCTTGGACTTCGCAGCGCGGTGCCAGACGGCACGGTAGTACTCACTCAGCCACAAAGGTACGCAAAGTCTCTGATAAACCAAACGGCTGGATGGACGGGTCCCGCAGCCGGCTGCTGTGGCTTCTCCTTGATGGTTAGTGGTGGCTGCCTTTCCCTGCACCTTCGTGTATGTTCGGTCCCGATGGCTTCCCACCGGTAACCCACTCCCCAGCGTATATATGTGCCGGAGGAGCCCTTTTGCCCGCAGGCTCTGGCCCTTGGAACTCTAGCTGTGGTGGTAGTTGTATTTCCTTCTGTTGGTTGGACGGTTGCCTTCAATCGGGTCTTGGCTGTTAGGAAACCCCTGGGGTTCCGGTCACTGATGGATTTGACCTCTAATGGCGACTCCAAGCCTGGTCGGGGTCCGTAGGCCCTGCCTGTGTGTGCTGGCTTCACTTCGCTCCCCGGTTCGGTACCGGCGGGCCACCGCCCGTCCCCGGTCCTACGGTTCCGCGTTGGTCTGCCTCTCCTGCAGACGGCCACCACCGTCTGTCAACCTTGCTCTTAGTGCCCGCACCACACACCCGGACACGGTCAGTTTACTCCTCACTTCTCACTTCACTCCTTTCTCTTCCACTTCCCTAACTGAACTCCCTTCCTTCTCCCGCCTCCAGGACTGTGAACTCCTCCATGGGTGGGGCCAACCGCCTGGCTTCACCCCACCTGGTGTGGACATCAGCCCCTGGAGGGAGGCAAAAATGATTTTGTGTCAGGCTGATGTGCCTGTCTCAGGGTGGGGGTGTATGTTGTAGTACCTGTGACGACCTGGCTAGTCCAGGACGCCACATTCCCCCTTGGTTAAATGCAGACCGTCCGCGGGCTGCCTGTCCATCACCGGTTTTATTTTTTTCTTTTTAACTGTAAAAATAATAAATAACACGTAACGGTAAACATTAAGCATACTTCAGGTCATCTTGAACGTTGCAAAAATACAGATATTTACATTTTTAATAACAACGAACAGACGGCTTCCACTCTCCCACCCAATCAACCTAGCCCTGATGCTGCCCCTAAGAGGTGGGCAGCACCCCTTGACCCCAGTCCAGATCCAGGTTGCCCGAGCGGGAACTGGTACGGTGCCTCGCACCCGGCTGTCACTTCAGGGGACCCCACGTCCATGGGGGACCCCTGACTCCCGGAGGATTGCCACCGGTTGCGGTAGTGGCGGGCCTGGGCCATCTCTTTCCTCCAGGCCCATCCTCCAAATCAGCCTCTCCGGAGGCAGCAACGGAAACATGCCCCAACATATTTACAATCCCACCAGTTCGTGGGTGCCCTGCAAGTTCTCAGGCATGTCCATGAGGAGTTCCTCATGCCAACGGTACAAAGGGTCCCTACGGGGCCAACTTGCCGGCAACAGCCAGGTGAATCACGGTGTCAATCAGGTTACTTTCTGGGTTGATTCATTCATTTACTTAACAGGGTAACAGTACTGGTGGTCCCAACAGGGACAATGGTGCAACGGAGGGACCGCTGCCTTACTTCAAGTCCACCCCGCAGGATGGAGGAGGGGGCTGGACCGGTTCTTGGGCCTCCTGGCCTCCTCTCAGCTTGGCATCAAGGGCAAACCAGCCCCTCTCTCCACAATGCCGCGTATACGTCACCAGATCGCCTGGGAGCAAGTTACGGCCCGGGTGGCCCTCTGGCAGGTGGGCATTGACATCCCGGTGGGCCACAAACACCTCGGCTTCCAGGCCCGGTTCGAAAATAAATCCATAACCCCAGCAGGGGTCAAATCTTTGCACCTGACCCTCGTATATCGGGCCCCGTACCCGGAAGAAGGCTCTGCGGAGGTTCTCTTTTTCCTGAATCGTGCGGTCTATCAGCTCAGCCTTCCGCTTCTCCCTCTCCGTAATTTCCCGACCCAGCTGGATCGGCTCCCTGTCCCAATAAGGGGCGTCTGTCTGCCCCTGCGCGCGGGTCGGGCCCCACAGGATCTCCTTCACACTGCCCACTACTGGCGTCCTCTGTGGAAGGTCCTGCGGTGTCATGGCCTGGGGTGCTGCCTCACAGCAATGACCCAGCGCAGCCTCAGCCGAGGCGTGGGGTATGGGTACAGGGGTCTTCACCCGCTGAGCCTCCTCCTGGACAAGACGGATCAAGGAAGCCGGGACGGTACTGGGTGCGGTCACTTCCGATGCCCCTGGTATGTTTTCGCAGAGTGACGCTGCCCTCGGGAGCTTCCACGGAAGCGGTGCAGGTCGTCTGCGGACCTCGTCTGCAGGCTGGTCCGCTTGGGCGGACAGGCAGGGTTCCGCTACCGGTTGTAGGGGTAGCGGGCCTAGTGACGGGGCGGCAGCAGCCAACACGGGTAGCGGGGCAGGCAGCAGGGTGAGCGGGCGCAAACCATGCCCCTCAGCCGCGACGACCGATCCCGTAGGAACACAGGGGCGTGGGTCACTTACCCGCTCCTCCAAGACTTCCTCCACCTCGCGTCTCCGTATGTCCGCCACCACATCCGCCATGTCGGCCTCCCACTCCTCCAGGAGGAGCTGCATTTTGCACCTGCAGACGGCTGCTCAGTTGGACGGTCCGGACCTCCACCCACGCTGCGGTGTCGGGCGCGGGCTCGGGGACTGTGGGGTTACCGGACGGACGGTGCATGCTGGCAGCGGTATCTTCCAGGAACCAAATGGCGGCAGACGACCTGGCTAGTCCAGGTTGCCACATTAGGAGGGCTGCACCCCCATCTTGCACTAAAGCAAGAAAACAGACAAAAAACACCTAAAGAAACTGAGCTGTAACAATTTTTCAGTAAACATGCATCATTACAAGCATGTGAATGGCAGCCTCAAGACTAGAAAAAAAAACAAAGAGAAAAATTGTATGAAAAATACCCCAACTATAAATAAATAAATTGCAAGTGCTTAATAACAGGGTACTTAGTATATACATTTTTGCAAAAAGGTAAGAAGCTGTCCTACCTCATCACGGTGTACCCATCTGGGACAGTCCCTAACCTACTAAAGTTAAAAACATTTTCTATACCTGACTTGTGTCATATCAAAATTCCAATGTGAATGGTAACAAGTAGTCAGCTGGGTCCCAGATTAAATACACAGCAATGTGGGAAGCGAGGTGGGACAGCTTCTTACCTTTTTGCAAAAATGTATATACTAAGTACCCTGTTTTTAAGCACTTGTAATTTATTTATTTATAGTCAGGGTGTTTTTCATACAATTTTTCTCTTTGTTTTTTTCTAAAGTTGTTAAAAGGTCTAACAGACCATACAGATCTGTGGCTCTCACCACTGAAACTCCAAACAGGCATGGTCGTGTGTGATGATGCCCGGAACCTGGTGGCGACTCTGAAGCTTGGCAAGCTGACACGCAACATACTTGGCTCAAATGTTGAACTTAGTGGTTCAATGCTTTGTAAAAACCTACTCAGATTTGCCTGAACTACTTTTCAAGGTATGCCGCGTGTGCTTCAATTTCCTTCAAGTCAGCTACAGCTGCCACTAGTCTGGCAGTGCTCCATTAGTGCTTGCAAGGGCCAGCTCACCAACTGGTTTGCAACCTGCCCACAGTCTTGCAAACCACATTACATTAAACATGTTGACAGGGCTTTGCGATTAGCAGAGTTTAGTAGTTGAATACAAACTACAACCTGCCTGTCTGTATTCAGGTCAGCCTTTGCACATAAGAACCGACAAGTGGCCATGGATGTTTGACATCTGTGCGGTTCTCCAAAGGTTTGAGGAATCAACCAAGATTGTGAGCGACGATGATGCTGTAATTAGTGAACCAGTTCGAGTCAGCCTCGTCACATCAGCACAAATTCTGTGATATTGAAAAGGAGCAGGTTGAGAAGAAGGAGGAAGAAAATATAGTTGCCAGCACTACAGAGGTTAATGCCCACATTAGCTGCATGTTGTTTGTTCAGTGTGAATGGCCTGAAAAGGAAGAGTAGGAGGAGAAGAGGGAGGAAGAGGATGTAGAGAGCCATCCTTCTGGTGGGGACAGGGAAGTCTTGCCTGTTGGGACTCTGGCACACATGGCAAGCTTTATGTATTGCTGCCTTTCCCATGAACACCCCTGGTATACTGTATGCATTTGGCTAACACTAATTACTGGTTGTTCGTTCTTCTTGATCCATGATATGAAGAGAACTTTTCATCTATCCTTCCTGCAGTGAGAGGGCTACTAAAATGGTGCAATACCAGAAAGCCAGAGTTGAATAATTGGTCAAAAATTTTCCATCTGACAACACTGGCGGCAGAGGTGATAGTCCCTTGGGCAACCAGAATGAGAGATGAGGGAGATACACATCAGGTCCAACAAAGGCAGAGGAACACTATAAGAAGTCTGGGACAGTTTCATTAGATTTTCCCAGCACCCAAGTCCTGAAGCGCAGAGTATGCTGACAAAGTGGTAAACATTTTGGAAGATGGTGAAGGAGTACCTAGTCGATTGAGCAAGCAACCTTCATGATTTGTCTGTCCTGTACAACCATTGGGTATCCAAGCTTAACAAGTGGCATGAACTGTCCATCTACGTCTTGGTGGTGCTCCTCTGCCCTTTTGTCTGAGCACATTTTTATTGTCACAGGGGGCATAATAACTGATAGGTGCATCCGCAGGTCAACTGAAAATGCTGATAAGCTGACTCTTATCAACATTGTAAGCTGGGAGTCAGAGATGTTTCCATACTGTTCCCATTCCATTTCAGTGTTGTTTCCATCCATTTCAGCTATTTTACTACACCCCTCAGATTGCATGGGAGGGTCTGCCTGAAAAATGCCTGAGTTTACCAATGACTCCCATTATACTTGTTACGCGAACCAAGCCTGTCCGACCATCTGACCTTCTTGATTAGAATACCAGGCACCCAAGCTTTTTAGTGCTCATTCATCACTAATTAAATACACATTGCATAAAAAAAGTACTAATGGAAAACATTTTGACTAAGTAGTAAGGAGCAACTAGTTGCATACATTCCTCAGGTGTGATTTTGGTACATCCTTCCGCACACTCTTCAAATACTGAAGGTTTTGTCGCCTTCTTCTAAGAACTCTGAGCTTAGTTCCTTACATAAATTTCCTATTGGATTCTGGTCAGGTGAATGGCTGGGCCATTGTAGCAGCTTTATTTTCTTCTTTGAAATCAATTGAAAATGTCTTTGTGTATTTGAGATCATTCTTTTTCTGAAATGCCCACTCTCATTTCATCTTCTCCATCCTGGTACATGGAAGCAGATTTTTATCAACAATGTCTCGGTATATTTTTCAATTCATCATTCTTCAATAATATGAAGTTTGCCTCAGCCCTATGCTGAAAAACCGCCCCAAACGATAATGTTCCCACCTCCAAACTTCTCGGTTTGGTGTTAAAGACCTCCAAACATGGTGTGCATTATGGCACTAAAGAGTTCAATTTTGATCTCATTTGACCAGACTATATTTTCACAGTGCTTCCCATGATTGTCTAAATGTTGAATAAACTTCAAATGAACTTGAACATGCTTTTTGTTTATCAATGAAGTCTTCCAAGGTGAGCATGCATACAGGTCATGGAGGTTGAGTGCATTACTTATTGTTTCTTGTGTGGCATCTTGGTAATAAGACCCCTTTTTGTAGGCTATCAGTTGAACCAGCTGATATTACTTTTCACTAAGTGGCCAGATTGTTTTCTAATTACTGATAGATTTCTACTGGTGTCATGACTTTCAATGGCTTTTTTCACTTCTCTATCTGCATGTGTTTAATACTTTTTCTTTGTGTCATTTCTCATTATTACGCATAACTTAATTTATGGGCATCTATGTTCTGTTTTATTTGTCCGTGATATAGCACAGTACAAAAATACAAAGATTATATATAAACATATAGGTCAGTTGTCAGATAGCTAATGTAAGAGAGATACAGTCATATGTAAAAGTTTGGGCACCCCTATTAATGTTAACCTTTTTTCTTTATAACAATTTGGGTTTTTGCAACAGCTATTTCAGTTTCATATATCTAATAACTGATGGACTGAGAAATATTCTGGATTGAAATGAGGTTTAATGTACTAACAGAAAATTTGCAATCCGCATTTAAACAAAATTTGACAGGTGCATAAGTATGGGCACCTCAACATAAAAGTGACATTAATATTTTGTAGATCCTCCTTTTGCAAAAATAACAGCCTCTTGTCGCTTACTGTAGCTTTTAATGAGTTCCTGGATCCTGGATGAAGGTATATTTGACCATTCCTGTTTACAAAACAATTCCAGTTCAATTAACTTTGATGGTCGCTGAGCATGAACAGCCGCTTCACATCATCCCACAGATGCTCAATGATATTCAGGTCTGGGGACTGGGATGGCCATTCCAGAACATTGTAATTGTTCCTCTGCATGAATGCCTGAGTAGATTTAGAGCGGTGTTTTGGATCATTGTCTTGCTGAAATATCCATCCCCTGCGTAACTTCAACTTCGTCACTGATTCTTGCACATTATTGGCAAGAATCTGCTGATACTGAGTTGAATCCATGCGACCCTCAACTTTAACAAGATTCCCGGTGCCTGCATTGGCCACACAGCCCCAAAGCATGATGGAACCTCCACCAAATTTTACTGTGAGTAGCAAGTGCTTTTCTTGGAATGCCGTGTTTTTTTGCCTCCATGCATAACGCCTTTTTGTATAACCAAACAACTCAATCTTTGTTTCATCAGTCCACAGGACCTTCTTCCAAAATGTAACTGGCTTGTCCAAATGTGCTTTTGCATACCTCAGACGACTCTGTTTGTGCCGTGCTTGCAGAAACGGCTTCTTTCGCATCACTCTCCCATACAGCTTCTCCTTGTGCAAAGTGCGCTGTATTGTTGACCGATGCACAGTGACACCATCTGCAGCAAGATGATGCTGCAGGTCTTTGGAGGTGGTCTGTGGATTGTCCTTGACTGTTCTCACCATTCTTCTTCTCTGCCTTTCTGATATTTTTCTTGGCCTGCCACTTCTGGGCTTAACAAGAACTGTACATGTGTTCTTCCATTTCCTTACTATGTTCCTCACAGTGGAAACTGACAGTTTAAATCTCTGAGACAACTTTTTGTATCCTTCCCCTGAACAACTATGTTGAATAATCTTTGTTGTCAGATCATTTGAGAGTTGTTTTGAGGAGCCCATAATGCCACTCTTCATAGGAGATTCAAATAGGAGAACAACTTGCAAGTGGCCACCTTAAATACCTTTTTTCATGATTGGATACACCTGCCTATGAAGTTCAAAGCTCAATGAGGTTACAAACCAATTTAGTGCTTTAGTAAGTCAGTAAAAAGTAGTTAGGAGTGTTCAAATCAAGAAACTGATAAGGGTGCCCATACTTTTGCACCTGTCAAATTTTGTTTAAATGCAGATTGCACATTTTCTGTTAGTACAATAAACCTCATTTCAATCCAGAAATATTACTCAGTCCATCAGTTATTATATATATGAAACTGAAATAGCTGTTGCAAAAACACAAATTGTTATAAATAAAAATGGTTAACATTAATAGGGGTGCCCAAACTTTAATATATGACTGTATAATAGTTATGAAACTGCATGTTTCAAAGAGGGTATAGATAGATCCATATGGACTCCTCCTCTTGGGATGGCTGCAACACCAATTAGGAAGACACATTCTAGATTTGCTGTTTGGATGGCAAATGCTTTATACATCCACAGCATCAGTGACTTTGGTTTACCATAAGAAGCTTTTCTGTTCTCCAAATGCAAAAAAATATGACAATGCCCAATTTTAATTGCATTGTAATTAATCTTATCTTTAATCAAAGAGCAAATATTCAATAAGGTCATACAAGTTTTTTGTGAATAAACTCACAAGTAATAGATCATTGTGACAGATGACAACTCCGTCCCAAATGGGGACGTCCTGTTCTCACTGAGGTATCTTGGTGAACTAGTACCACACAGTCCAGAAAGTTTCAGATCATAAAGGAGCTGAATATAAGTAATAATGAATTATATTATTTTGTGTGCACCTCCATGTCCCCTTCTTCCCATTGCCAGTCTGGTTCTCTGGTACTTTCTTCCCCTGCACCTGTCTCTGGTAAGTGGGTCCCCATGGTATGGAACACTGGGGGTCCCCAGTCTGCGGTTTGTCCATTTTTGTCCGCCTGACGGTAGCGTGAACCCTGTGGGGATGGAGTCTCTGGTCCTGTCCTTGGTTCTCCCTTTGATACTGAGTCTTCGGATTCTTTAGGGTTAGCAAGGTCCTTGATGGTCCCCTTTGCTGTGCAAGTGTTAACAGGTCGGCTAGAAGCTCTTTCCTGTCCTAGGGTCCTGTACCCCGTCGGTGCGTAGCTCCGGGAGTATTCCACCATACTCCACCGACAACAACCTCTCCTGGGTACCAGGTAACCGTCAACACGAGTAAGGACGTCACTTCGCTTACACCTTCATTCTCCTACTGCTGTCAACTCACTGACTACTCTCCACAGTCTGCTCCTCCCACCTGGTCAACTAGTGGACTACTATGGGGAGATAAGGTATGCACAGCAGTGACTATGTAAGGGGAATACATGGAATAGCAGAAACTGCTGTGTGAATACTGACTTGAAAAATCCAATAGCTATATGAAGTCTGAAAATGTGAAAAATGGAATCTGCATTACTGCCATGAACATATGAATCAAGAGAAATTTAGCTACTGAATTGATCAATGCAATAGAGCCCCAACACTACGCCAAAGTATTTCTCTACGTTGGGGTCCCTAGCTTGTGTGTGTCCTCTCATGCAGTTAAAAAACTTACCGTGTATGGGAAGCTGAGACCCAGGCTATTTATGCGTATTATATGGATTGGCAATAGGTGTGGTGGGGAGGGTTCACAAACGAAAAACTACTAACAATAACGAATAACGTTTGGAACACCATTCTAAGTCTGAACTGGGTGCAAAAAACCTAAAAAAACATCACTATGGGGAGATAAGGTATGCACACCAGTGACTATGTAAGGGGAATACATGGAATAGCAGAAACTGCTGTGTGAATACTGACTTGAAAAATCCAATAGCTATATGAAGTCTGAAAATGTGAAAAATGGAATCTGCATTACTGCCATGAACATATGAATCAAGAGAAATTTAGCTACTGAATTGATCAATGCAATAGAGCCCCAACACTACGCCAAAGTATTTCTCTACGTTGGGGTCCCTAGCTTGTGTGTGTCCTCTCATGCAGTTAAAAAACTTACCGTGTATGGGAAGCTGAGACCCAGGCTATTTATGCGTATTATATGGATTGGCAATAGGTGTGGTGGGGAGGGTTCACAAACGAAAAACTACTAACAATAACGAATAACGTTTGGAACACCATTCTAAGTCTGAACTGGGTGCAAAAAACCTAAAAAAACATCACTATGGGGAGATAAGGTATGCACACCAGTGACTATGTAAGGGGAATACATGGAATAGCAGAAACTGCTGTGTGAATACTGACTTGAAAAATCCAATAGCTATATGAAGTCTGAAAATGTGAAAAATGGAATCTGCATTACTGCCATGAACATATGAATCAAGAGAAATTTAGCTACTGAATTGATCAATGCAATAGAGCCCCAACACTACGCCAAAGTATTTCTCTACGTTGGGGTCCCTAGCTTGTGTGTGTCCTCTCATGCAGTTAAAAAACTTACCGTGTATGGGAAGCTGAGACCCAGGCTATTTATGCGTATTATATGGATTGGCAATAGGTGTGGTGGGGAGGGTTCACAAACGAAAAACTACTAACAATAACGAATAACGTTTGGAACACCATTCTAAGTCTGAACTGGGTGCAAAAAACCTAAAAAAACATCACTATGGGGAGATAAGGTATGCACACCAGTGACTATGTAAGGGGAATACATGGAATAGCAGAAACTGCTGTGTGAATACTGACTTGAAAAATCCAATAGCTATATGAAGTCTGAAAATGTGAAAAATGGAATCTGCATTACTGCCATGAACATATGAATCAAGAGAAATTTAGCTACTGAATTGATCAATGCAATAGAGCCCCAACACTACGCCAAAGTATTTCTCTACGTTGGGGTCCCTAGCTTGTGTGTGTCCTCTCATGCAGTTAAAAAACTTACCGTGTATGGGAAGCTGAGACCCAGGCTATTTATGCGTAGTGTTGGGGCTCTATTGCATTGCTATCTATTGCTACTCCATGTATTCCCCTTACATAGTCACTGGTGTGCATACCTTATCTCCCCATAGTGATGTTTTTTTAGGTTTTTTTGCACCCAGTTCAGACTTAGAATGGTGTTCCAAACGTTATTCGTTATTGTTAGTAGTTTTTCGTTTGTGAACCCTCCCCACCACACCTATTGCCAATCCATATAATACGCATAAATAGCCTGGGTCTCAGCTTCCCATACACGGTAAGTTTTTTAACTGCATGAGAGGACACACACAAGCTAGGGACCCCAACGTAGAGAAATACTTTGGCGTAGTGTTGGGGCTCTATTGCATTGATCAATTCAGTAGCTAAATTTCTCTTGATTCATATGTTCATGGCAGTAATGCAGATTCCATTTTTCACATTTTCAGACTTCATATAGCTATTGGATTTTTCAAGTCAGTATTCACACAGCAGTTTCTGCTATTCCATGTATTCCCCTTACATAGTCACTGGTGTGCATACCTTATCTCCCCATAGTGATGTTTTTTAGGTTTTTTGCACCCAGTTCAGACTTAGAATGGTGTTCCAAACGTTATTCGTTATTGTTAGTAGTTTTTCGTTTGTGAACCCTCCCCACCACACCTATTGCCAATCCATATAATACGCATAAATAGCCTGGGTCTCAGCTTCCCATACACGGTAAGTTTTTTAACTGCATGAGAGGACACACACAAGCTAGGGACCCCAACGTAGAGAAATACTTTGGCGTAGTGTTGGGGCTCTATTGCATTGATCAATTCAGTAGCTAAATTTCTCTTGATTCATATGTTCATGGCAGTAATGCAGATTCCATTTTTCACATTTTCAGACTTCATATAGCTATTGGATTTTTCAAGTCAGTATTCACACAGCAGTTTCTGCTATTCCATGTATTCCCCTTACATAGTCACTGGTGTGCATACCTTATCTCCCCATAGTGATGTTTTTTTAGGTTTTTTGCACCCAGTTCAGACTTAGAATGGTGTTCCAAACGTTATTCGTTATTGTTAGTAGTTTTTCGTTTGTGAACCCTCCCCACCACACCTATTGCCAATCCATATAATACGCATAAATAGCCTGGGTCTCAGCTTCCCATACACGGTAAGTTTTTTAACTGCATGAGAGGACACACACAAGCTAGGGACCCCAACGTAGAGAAATACTTTGGCGTAGTGTTGGGGCTCTATTGCATTGATCAATTCAGTAGCTAAATTTCTCTTGATTCATATGTTCATGGCAGTAATGCAGATTCCATTTTTCACATTTTCAGACTTCATATAGCTATTGGATTTTTCAAGTCAGTATTCACACAGCAGTTTCTGCTATTCCATGTATTCCCCTTACATAGTCACTGGTGTGCATACCTTATCTCCCCATAGTGATGTTTTTTTAGGTTTTTTGCACCCAGTTCAGACTTAGAATGGTGTTCCAAACGTTATTCGTTATTATAACTAGTGGACTACAGTGGCTTCACCTCTAGGCGGCCATCTATGGTCATGGTCCCACCCTAGCTAAATACCATTGTATGAGGGATTGTTGGGGAAAACTGATATTACCTGTATTTTTAGTGTTACCGGCACTGGGGTTATGGGTCACTAAGGGGGTCGGCCCTGCATCCTTGTGGGGATGTAGAACCTTGTAACACCCTGAGGGCTTCAGGGGTGCTACATTATCAAATTCCAGAACTGTAACCTTCCTGCAGAGACCAAAAGTATAAAGTGTTTAGTGCTCAGAAACATGACCAAGGTAAGGAAGGCTAAAACCTGGCCATCACTGAGTAAAACTCATAGATTGAAATGTGAAGACTGGGCAAAGACAGGTTTTATGGACTGATGATATGAGAGTGACACTGACTATTGCAGAGCCAAATTATTGGGTCCATGGCTGAATCAGTTATGGACACAATGTTATGTACACAGACCTCCATTTTGACTCAGACTCCAACAAGTTGAAGGTGAGATACTTCTTTTGGCAAGTTTTAATAAAGATTAGATAGTTGGACCTTTTCGGGTTTAAGATGGAAGCAAAATTAACTCCCAAACCTCCTGACAGTTTTTAGATGACACTTTCTTCAAGCAGTGGTATAGGAAAAAGTCAGCATTTTCCAAGAAAACCATGATTTTTATGCAGGATAATGCTCCATCGCAGCCAGCAAAGTACTCCACTGCTTGGCTAGTCAGAAATAAATAATGACATTGCTCATTCTTCACATGACCTAAACCCTGTGCAGAACTTGTAGGTCCTTCTTAAAAGGGAGGGTGCATCTTTTAATCTCAATGTAGCTTACTAAGGTGGTGGAGAGGGGTTGCAAGAGGCCGGGGGAATGCTGCAGTGGCTGGGCTGGTGCTGCAGAGGCTGTGTGGGGTCTGCGGCGGCTGGTGCCGGGGCGGCTGCGCAGTGTCTATTGCGGCTGGTGCTAGGGCAGCTGTGCGGGGTCTGCGGTAGATGGTGCAGCATCTCCAGCAGCTGTGCAGGGTCTCCGGTGGCTGGTGCTGGGGCGGCTGTGCGGGCTCTCCAGCGGCTGGTGCTGGGGCGGCTTCGCTGGGTTTTTCGGCAGCTGGACTGGTGCTGCAGGGAGGGCAGTGAGGACTTAAAATAGTGCTGCCCGGAGTTGGCACGAGTGCAGATAGAACTCTTGGCTCAAGCCCTCACTTGTGCACATGCTGTCTCTGGCCCATTGCTCTCCCAGCAATGGACTTATGGAAAATGGCACCCAGAGGTAGTGATGAGATCTTGGCATGCCATTGAGCCGAGAGTTCAATCTGCGCTGCTGACTCCGGGCACCATTTCTTTGAAGCCCTCACCACCCGCACCCCACCGCAGCTGCAGCCCAAGCCCCAGTACAGCTGCCCCAGCACCAGCACGGCTGCCACAGCCCCAGCATAGCCTACAGTTTCTAGGACACCCATCACCCCTGCCTCCTATGACTTTGCTCCACCATCGCTGCTGCCCCCTCTGGTAAGACACCATCGGATTATAAAACGGACCCCACTTTTTTCACCTTCTTTTGCTATGAATATGGGGTGCGTCTTATAATCCAGGGCATCTTATCAACTGATAAATAAATATATACTGCATATATACATATATATATATATATATATATATTGTGAGACTGTGACCGGGGTTATCTATGACGGCCGGTATGTCTCGCCCCGGTTGTGCTCACTCCATGATAGAAAGTAACTCCAGGGTTAATGCTGTTTTCCCTACAGGCTGAAAGAAGGGTTAAAAGGAAACAGGAACAAGGGCGGGGGTGCCGGGTGTGAGGGAGTGAACACAACTCCCTGAGTTCTCTGCCGGAGAGGCACATGTGTACTGTTGTGGACTTTTGTTTGGATATTAAACCGTGTGCTGTGACCCTTGGTGCCTGGATCCCGTGTCTTCTGCTGCGCAGCCGACCACGCTACCTCACATATGGTGGAGAATGCGGGCATGCCAGCCCGGTGAGGTGTATCTTCCATTTCTGGTGACCCGGTAGCACATGTCCTGGATTCAAGCGGCTATACTACAGCCCAAACCCGGCGACACCATGGAGGAAATACTAAAGCAGCAGCAACAGATTAATGCACACCTGCTCCGGTCGTTGGATCATCAGCAGCAATCTTTGAAATTGCAGGAACAAAGGCACCAAGAACAGATGGTTCTACTGGCCAAGTCGATCCGTGCCGGACCGGCAGCAACAACCCCGGGACCGGGTGACGACGGCAGCGTCCGGAAAGCGGTGAGACAAGCGTTGCAAAAGATGACCCCGGGGATGATGTGGAAGCGTTCCTGGCGGTGTTTGAGCGGGTGGCCGAGCGGGAAAAGCTGCCGACCCCCCAGTGGGCTGAGGTATTGTCGCCCTATCTGACGGGGGAGCCCCAAAAAGCGTACCTGGACCTCTGTACCGAGGACGCCATAGAATATGCGACTTTGAAAGCCGAAATACTGGCTCAGTTGGGGGTGAATACCTATGTACGAGCTCAGCGGGTAAATCAGTGGTTCTATGAGGAAGCCAAACCCGTACGCTCCCAGGCCTATGACTTGTTGCATCTCATAAAAAAGTGGTTGCAGCGTGACACTCTGAGCCCGGCGCAAATGGTGGAAAGGGTAGTAGTTGATCGTTTTGCGCGCACTTTACCTGTCACCATTCAACGGTGGGTAGGACAGGGGCGACCCGAGTACCCTGGACCAATTAGTGTCCCTGGTAGAGCGGCATGTGGCTACGTAGGACTTGATACGGGACACTGAGACTTTGCGTACCGCCCGTCGGTCCGGCCCCTCCAAGCCTAGGGCCAAGGACCCACCGCCGACACCGGTGCAGGAGTCCGCTACCGTCCCGTCTGAGGCCGCGCCTGCCGTCCCTGAGGTCCGGAAGGTTCTGTACCCTAAACGACAACTCGTCAAGGGGGTTTCCTTCCCTATTAGATGTTGGCGGTGCCAGCGGGTGGGACATGTGGAAGCCCAGTGTCCACTCACCACGGAGCCCATGGATTGTGGGGTTACCCGGCGGGGTTCAATGTATGCTCAGGTGGTGTGTACCGCTGACCTGGTCTCCCCAGAGACTGAGCCCCACTTGTGCCAAATACAGGTGAATGGATGTCCGGTTACAGGCTTGTTGGATTCCGGAAGCTTAGTGACCCTTGTGCGATCAACCCTAAGGGCTAAAGTAAAGGCCACAGGACGTACCGTGGGGGTGGTTTGCATACATGGGGACCACCGAGACTATCCCACGGGGATTGTCACCATCACAGCACCTTGCGGTCAGGTGCAACATGAGGTGGGACTTATTAACACTCTTCCCTATGACGTGATCCTAGGAAGGGATCTGCCCTATTTTTGGACTTTATGGAAGGGACCTCCTAAGTCCCCTCAGATATTGGTCAGTCCGGGACCTGAGCCCTACAATCCTGAATCCGGGACGCCTGCCGTAGGGGTTCCCATGATAGGGACAGAATGTGAACCCGATAGGTCGCCCCTAGAGGTATTGGCAGGAGAGGCTGAGACGGTCGAGCCCATCCCGGAGTTGGAGGCGTCCCCGGATACGTTTGGGACAGCCCAACTCCAGAACCCTACATTAATACATGCCCGGAGTCGGGTGACAGTAGTTGACGGGGTGGCACAGCTGCCCGGTGCCCAGGTAAGGTACCCCCATTTCGCTCTTAAGCAGGATTTACTCTACCGGGTAGATGAAATACGGGGCGTGGGGGTAGAGCAGTTGGTGGTGCCCCAGCCGTATCGCCAGCGGGTCCTCGACTTGGCTCATAAACACCTGATGAGTGGCCACCTAGGGGTCAAGAAAACGCAGGAGCGAATATTGCAAAGGTTCTATTGGCCCGGGGTCTTTGGGGAGGTAAAACGGTTCTGCGAAACCTGCCCGGAGTGTCAGCTTACCGCACCCCTGACCCAATTTCGCAGTCCGTTGGTACCGTTACCCATTATAGAAGTCCCTTTTGAACGGATAGGGATGGATCTGGTGGGGCCCCTCGTAAAGTCTGCTCGAGGGCACCAACACGTCCTAGTGATTGTTGACTATGCCACCCGGTATCCAGAGGCGATACCTCTCAGACATACTGCGGCGAAGCTTATAGCTCGGGAGTTGTTTGCTGTGTTCTGCCGGGTGGCGTTGCCCAAGGAGATCCTTACGGATCAGGGGACCCCATTCATGTCTAAAGTGACCAAAGAGCTATGCCGGCTACTCCAGATCAAGCAGTTGCGTACTTCTGTGTATCATCCTCAGATGGATGGGTTAGTAGAACGATTCAATAAAACCCTGAAAACCATGCTCAAAAGGGTGATCTCCAAAGACGGGAAAGACTGGGATATGATGCTTCCCTATTTGATGTTTGCCATACGAGAGGTGCCACAGGCATCCACGGGGTTTTCGCCTTTTGAGTTGTTATACGGGCGACATCCCCGGGGATTGTTGGACCTGGCAAAGGAAACATGGGAGCAAGAGCCCACCCCCCATAAAAGTGTGATTGAACACATTTTAGGAATGCAGAACCGCATAAGCGCGGTCATGCCAATTGTGAAGGAGCATTTACAGGAGGCTCAGGCCGCGCAAAGCGGCCGCTACAATAGACAAGCCACCGTGCGGACCTTTAAACCCGGGGATCGGGTGTTGGTTTTAATCCCCACGGCGGAGAGTAAATTCCTGGCTCAGTGGCAAGGCCCCTACGAGATAAAGGAAAGAGTCGGGGTGGTCAACTATAAGGTATTGCAGCCCGGTAGGCGGAAACCTGAACAAATATACCATGTTAATACCATGCTATTAAAACCTTGGCAGGAACAGGAAAGCCTGATGGTTGTTTTTTCCCCATCTCCCTCCTCTTCGGGTCGTTCACATCCGGCTCCAGCGACCTCCGGAGAGGACGAACCGGAAGTAAGGATTGGAGAAGCCCTCACCAAGACACAGAGGCGAGAGGCCAGACGGCTGGTTCAGCAGAACCCCGATGTTTTCTCCGAGCTGCCTGGTAGGACCAGTCTGATACGACATGATATTGTCACCGAGCCCCACCTGAAGGTGCGCCTGAAGTCATACCGCGTGACGGAGGCTCGAAGACAAGCCATATCAGAGGAAGTGAAGACAATGCTACGCCTGGGGGTCATCGAAAAATCCCGGAGTGAATGGGCCAGTCCCATTGTCCTAATACCAAAACCCGATGGCTCCTTAAGGTTCTGCAATGACTTTAGGAGATTGAACGAAATATCCAAGTTCGATCTCTACCCCATGCCCCGGGTGGATGAGCTGATTGATAGGCTGGGACAGGCGCGATATTTCACCACGCTCGACCTGACCAAGGGGTACTGGCAGGTGCCACTGACGGAGTCCTCCAAGGAGAAAACCGCTTTTGTTACGCCGGAGGGTCTCTTCCACTATGTTGTCTTGCCTTTTGGGTTACATGGCGCTCCGGCCACGTTCCAGAGGTTGATGGACTTGGTGCTGGAACCCCACCAGGCGTATGCATCAGCGTACCTTGATGACATCATTATTTACAGCTCTGAGTGGCAGACCCACTTGGAACAGGTACAAGCGGTGGTGAACGCGCTCCGAACAGCTGGATTGACAGCCAATCCCAAGAAATGTGCGTTGGGACTCACGGAAGCCCGCTACTTGGGCTACGTGATAGGCCAAGGAGTGATTAAGCCCCAAATTAACAAGGTTGAGGCGATCCAGAAGTGGCCTAGACCCCTGACCACGAAGCAGGTTAGGGCCTTCCTGGGTATCGTGGGGTACTACAGGAGGTTTGTAAAAGATTTTGCGGGACTATCAGCCCCCTTGACGGACCTTCTCAAAGGCAAGAAGTCCGTCATGGTGCGCTGGACTCCGCAGGCCGAGGACTCCTTCCGGGCCCTGAAGGGGGTTCTGTGCGGACAGCCCGTTCTTGTAAACCCTGATTTCCGGAAGGAGTTCATAGTACAGACTGACGCCTCGGAGGTCGGCCTGGGGGCAGTGCTGTCTCAGGTGGTTCAGGGGGAGGAACACCCCGTCACCTTCTTAAGTAGGAAGCTCACCCCTCCCAAGCGGAATTATAGCGTAGTGGAGAAGGAGTGCCTGGCGATCAAGTGGGCCTTGGAGTCCCTACGCTATTACCTGCTGGGACGGCGGTTACGCTTGGTGACGGATCACTCTCCACTGGTCTGGATGAGGTCCGCCAAGGAATGGAATGCCCGGGTTACCCGGTGGTTCCTTTCTCTGCAGAACTTCCGATTTATGGTTGAACACCGGGCCGGTAGGTTGCAGGGCAACGCCGATGCCTTGTCCCGCGGCCCGTGTTTGATGGCGGGAGTTCAACCCCGCACGCTTGAACTGAGGGGGGGGTATGTGAGACTGTGACCGGGGTTATCTATGACGGCCGGTATGTCTCGCCCCGGTTGTGCTCACTCCATGATAGAAAGTAACTCCAGGGTTAATGCTGTTTTCCCTACAGGCTGAAAGAAGGGTTAAAAGGAAACAGGAACAAGGGCGGGGGTGCCGGGTGTGAGGGAGTGAACACAACTCCCTGAGTTCTCTGCCGGAGAGGCACATGTGTACTGTTGTGGACTTTTGTTTGGATATTAAACCGTGTGCTGTGACCCTTGGTGCCTGGATCCCGTGTCTTCTGCTGCGCAGCCGACCACGCTACCTCACAATATATATATATATATATATATATATATATATATACAGTCATATGTAAAAGTTTGGGCACCCCTATTAATGTTAACCTTTTTACCTTTTTTCTTTATAACAATTTGGGTTTTTGCAACAGCTATTTCAGTTTCATATATCTAATAACTGATGGACTGAGAAATATTCTGGATTGAAATGAGGTTTAATGTACTAACAGAAAATTTGCAATCCGCATTTAAACAAAATTTGACAGGTGCATAAGTATGGGCACCTCAACATAAAAGTGACATTAATATTTTGTAGATCCTCCTTTTGCAAAAATAACAGCCTCTAGTCGCTTCCTGGAGCTTTTAATGAGTTCCTGGATCCTGGATGAAGGTTTATTTGACCATTCCTGTTTACAAAACAATTCCAGTTCAATTAAGTTTGATGGTCGCTGAGCATGGACAGCCGCTTCACATCATCCCACAGATGTTCAATGATATTCAGGTCTGGGGACTGGAATGGCCATTCTAGAACATTGTAATTGTTCCTCTGCATGAATGCCTGAGTAGATATAGAGTGGTGTTTTGGATCATTGTCTTGCTGAAATATCCATCCCCTGCGTAACTTCAACTTCGTCACTGATTCTTGCACATTATTGTCAAGAATCTGCTGATACTGAGTTGAATCCATGCGACCCTCAACTTTAACAAGATTCCCGGTGCCTGCATTGGCCACACAGCCCCAAAGCATGATGGAACCTCCACCAAATTTTACTGTGGCTAGCAAGGGCTTTTCTTGGAATGCCGTGTTTTTTTGCCTCCATGCATAACACCTTTTTGTATGACCAAACAACTCAATCTTTGTTTCATCAGTCCACAGGACCTTCTTCCAAAATGTAACTGGCTTGTCCAAATGTGCTTTTGCATACCTCAGGCGACTCTGTTTGTGCCGTGCTTGCAGAAACGGCTTCTTTCGCATCACTCTCCCATACAGCTTCTCCTTGTGCAAAGTGCGCTGTATTGTTGACCGATGCACAGTGATACCATCTGCAGCAAGATGATGCTGCAGGTCTTTGGAGGTGGTCTGTGGATTGTCCTTGACTGTTCTCACCATTCTTCTCTGCCTTTCTGATATTTTTCTTGGCCTGCCACTTCTGGGCTTAACAAGAACTGTACCTGTGTTCTTCCATTTCCTTACTATGTTCCTCACAGTGGAAACTGACAGTTTAAATCTCTGAGACAACTTTTTGTATCCTCCCCCTGAACAACTATGTTGAATAATCTTTGTTTTCAGATCATTTGAGAGTTGTTTTGAGGAGCCCATGATGCCACTCTTCATAGGAGATTCAAATAGGAGAAACTTGCAAGTGGCCACCTTAAATACCTTTTCTCATGATTGGCTACACCTGCCTATGAAGTTCAAAGCTCAATGAGGTTACAAAACCAATTTAGTGCTTTAGTAAGTTAGTAAAAAGTAGTTAGGAGTGTTCAAATCAAGAAATTGATAAGGGTGCCCATACTTTTGCACCTGTCAAATTTTGTTTAAATGCAGATTGCACATTTTCTGTTAGTACAATAAACCTCATTTCAATCCAGAAATATTACTGAGTCCATCAGTTATTAGATATATGAAACTGAAATAGCTGTTGCAAAAACCCAAATTGTTATAAAGAAAAAAGGTTAACATTAATAGGGGTGCCCAAACTTTAACATATGACTGTATATATATATATATATATATATATATATATGGAGTTTTATATATATATATATATATATATATATATATATATATATATATACAGTACAGAGCAAAAGTTTGGACACACCTTATCATTCAAACAGTTTTCTTTATTTTCATGACTCTGAAAATTGTAGATTCCCATTGAAGGCATCGATACTATGAATTAACACATGTGGAATGAAATACCTAACAAAAAAGTGTGAAACAACTGAAAATATGTATTATATTCTAGGTTCTTCAAAGTAGTCACCTTTTGCTTTGATTACTGCTTTGCACACTCTTGGCATTCTCTTGATGAGCTTCAAGACGTAGTCACCGGAAATAGTCTTCCACTAGTCTTGAAGGAGTTCCCAGAGATGCTTAGCACTTGTTGGCCCTTTTTGCCTTCACTCTGCAGTCCAGCTCACCCCAAACCATCTCGGTTGGGTTCAGGTCTGGTGACTGTGGAGACCAGGTCATCTGGCATAGCAACCCATCTCTATCCTTCTTGGTCAAATAGCCCTTACACAGCCTGGAGTTGTGTTTGGGGTCATTGTCCTGTTGAAAAATAAATGATGGTCCAACTAAACACAAACCGGATGGAATAGCAGGCCGCTGCAAGATGCTATGGTAGGCATGCTGGTTCTGTATCCCTTCAATTTTGAATAAATCCCTAACAGTGTCACCAGCAGAACACCCCATACCACCACACCTCCTCCTCCATGCTTCACGGTGGGAACCAGCCATGTAGAGTCCATCCGTTCACCTTTTCTACAAAGACACGGTGGTTGGATCCAAAGTTCTCAAATTTGGACTCATCAGACCAAAGCACAGATTTCCACTAGTGTAATGTCTATTCCTTGTGTTCTTTAGCCCAAACAAGTCTCTTCTGCTTGTTGCCTGTCCTTAGCAGTGATTTCCTAGCAGCTATTTTACCATGAAGGCCTGCTGCACAAAGTCTCCTCTTGACAGTTGTTCTAGAGATTAATTTGCTGCTAGATCTTTGTGTGGCATTGACCTGGTTTCGAATCTGAGCTGCTGTTAACCTGCGATTTTTGAGGCTGGTGACTCGGATAAACTTATCCTCCACAGCAGAGGTGACTCTTGGTCTTGTCTTCCTTTACTGGGGTGGTCCTCAGGTGACCCAGTTTCTTTGTAGCGTTTGATGGTTTTTGCCACTGAACTTTGGGACACTGTCAAAGTTTTCCCAATTTTTCAGACTGACTGACCTTCATTTCTTAAAGTAATGACGGACACTCGTTTTTCTTTACTTAGCTGCTTTTTGTCTTGCCATAATACATATTCTAACAGTCTATTCAGTAGGA
Organism: Anomaloglossus baeobatrachus; assembly: GCF_048569485.1. NCBI lineage: Eukaryota > Metazoa > Chordata > Amphibia > Anura > Aromobatidae > Anomaloglossus > Anomaloglossus baeobatrachus. The sequence continues at coordinate 351,244,597 of NC_134354.1, forward strand.
CTATCGGCTGTGTATCCACCAGATTTCTGCACAACACAACTAATGGTTCCAACCCCATTTATAAAGCAAGAAATCCCACTTATTAAACCTGAAAGGGCACACCTGTGAAGTGAAAACCATTTCCGGTGACTACCTCTTGAAGCTCATCAAGAGAATGCCAAGAGTGTGCAAAGCAGTAATCAAAGCAAAAGGTGGCTACTTTGAAGAAACTAGAATATAAGACATATTTTCAGTTGTTTCACAATTTTTTATTAAGTTTTTTATTCTACATGAATTAATTCATAGTTTTGATGCCTTCAAACTTGTGGTCTGTACTGTATATATATTTATTAAGGTGTCAGAAATGCAGTTTTGTACATTTTGCATTGTTTGTTTATTAGAACCAAGAAATTAGAGTCTTTAAATTTGTCCAATGACAGAAACACCCACACAAGCCATAGTTAGAAATGTATAAAACATTTTATTATATCATGCTGTAGGGTATATCAAAAACATGTAACATATATTTGGAGGACCAAGAAGAAGAAGGGCTCACGTGTCCCGGAAAGAGATAGAGGAGAACAGATCTCCAGGTAATCTAGAAAAAGATCCCAGGGCTAAGTGCTCATAAGGTAAATGATAGCCCAAACAATGCAAAAGTTTGCCAGCAGACAGTATGGAATAGTTCCAAGATAGCATACAAAGGGCAAATTACCTACCAGGAAGTAGATCACCAGATAGCCGGGGTAACACGTGGGGACCAGCGTCCCAACACGTGTTTCGCTTAATGTGCTTCGTCGGGGGACAGATAAAATGGTGCACTGTACTGACCTTATAAAGGATCCAAACTTTTTATTTCTCTTGTGACTATAGCTGTGCAGCTCTGTCTCTTGCTTAGTTCCCTTTTGGACTAAATGAACGGCTTACCTTTGTCCCTTTCTTGTAGTAATCCGGTTCTCCCTCTATTGCACGATTTAGTTGTTGCTTTATGGCTGGCTCTTCATGTTGAGGAGTGGTATTCCCGTATTCGAACGGATGGTGCACGGGTCTGTGCAGTGGTTGTGTAACCACGCATGGGCAACTGCACCTATGGGTTTTAAATGCCACCATGTCTGTTTATGCTATATTCTTGTAGCGGTGTTTTTGGTTCTCTTTTTAACAGTGTGTTTTTATGGCTTTTTAGTTCAATATCGATCCATACACTGTCATCTCCTGCCCCTATTTCTCCCACCTCAATCTACGCTTGGACATATATGACGGATGGAGGTCGAAATCTTCTGACAAGCAACTTTGAACATGGACTCCATGACATTGTATTACCAATAGTGTCTATGGCAGCCTGCTTTTGTAGCTAAGTTTATGATTGCTATGCATTTTTCCACCTTTACGCGTATATGATACTATATTACATTAAGAGCTCTCTGCTTGTACTATACCTACGTGGATTTAGCTATGCCTGCTTTTTTCCACTCCTTTCTTTTCACCTTCTCCCCCTCTTCATATATGTCATCTCTACATCTTACAGCCCTCCTCTTGTAAACTGCAGTTATATATTTTGCACACTTTCCCTCTGCCAGTTTGCAGAGTGATCCGTCTTTCTTGCCTTACTCGCTGGGTGGGCGTGATTTCTTTCTTCTTACCTCATTTGGAGTGGGCGAGATTGGTGACGCGTTAGCTGTCAGCTCCTGCCTCCTGAGCGCGGCTGCAGTGGCGTCCCTAGCAGCAGAGAACCGGAAGTGTTTGTGACGTCACAGGAAGTTTTCTTCCATCCGGTCTCCGCTGCTGACGCTGCACCGCGGCGCGATCCAGTTTGTGAGTCTCACTATGACACGCTAATGAGTGGGCGTTCTAAGGGGGTTTTGGATCCTTTATAAGGTCAGTACAGTGCAGCAGTTTTATCTGTCCCCCGACGAAGCACATTAAGCGAAACACGTGTTGGGACGCTGGTCCCCACGTGTTACCCCGGCTATCTGGTGATCTACTTCCTGGTAGATAATTTGCCCTTTGTATGCTATCTTGGAACTATTCCATACTGTCTGCTGGCAAACTTTTGCATTGCTTGGGCTATAATTTACCTTATGGGCACTTAGCCCTGGGATCTTTTTCTAGATTACCTGGAGATCTGTTCTCCTCTATCTCTTTCCGGGACACATGGGGTCTCTCCCCTTCAGCCCTTCTTCCTCTTGGTCCTCCAAATATATGTTACATATATATGTTTTTGATATACCCTACAGCATGATATAATAAAATGTTTTATATATTTCTAACTATGGCTTATGTGGGTGTTTCTGTCACTGGGCAAATTTAAAGACTCTAATTTCTTGGTTCTATTGTTATTTTGAGTTGTTGCCTGTACTACATGTCTATGTGGTCCTTTTATGGTTATATTGTTCACCTCTTCCAACAAGCCTACAACCTACAATAACCCTCAGTCCAGTACACCAGTGCACAACCAGCTCTGTCCTCACCTATTGTACCATCACCCATTCCCTGTAGACTGTGAGCCCTCGCGGGCAGGGTCCTCTCTCCTCCTATACCAGTCTGTCTTGTACTGTTAATGATTGTTGTACGTATACCCTTTTTCACTTGTAAAGCGCCATGGAATAAATGGCGCTATAATAATAAATAATAATAATAATAATAATATTGTTTGTTTATTGTTTAACAAATGAAAATAAACAATTGGGATGGAAAATTTGCATGTTTCATTTCATTGCAGAAGTTCAAGTTTATTAAGCTTTTGGATTGACAGACAGTAGTTGTTCATTAATAAAATAAAAAATAAAATAAAATTGAACTACAATAAATTGTTGATATGACTAGAAATCCAAATAAAAATGGTAACTGCAAAATATGTAATTCATTGAAAACAAGAATGCATGAATATATGGCACCGCTGGGTGTGTAGATGGATCCATTAGATTGACCCTGCTAGATGCTTGGATTACAAACGGCCATTGCCAAACGATCTCACATGTGACACTGAAAGTTCATCAACAGTCCAACAATTGCAAAAGTTGAAGTGTCAAGGCGTGGGTTCTCACAGTGGCACACATACCTCTCACAATTAGCACGATCTGCGATGCTGCCATATGTCAAAGGAATTCAGTGCACTATGGCCAGTCTATGTTAGAGAGTCGTACCTGTGATCCTCGGTATAGGTCCGGTGGCAGACAGGAGATGATATGTTTAATGTCCCTTTTTTGGATGGTAATATTCCCAAGCTGAGGCTTGCATATTTCCTAGTCATAGATACTTAAAGATTGATGCTGAGCGGTGATTACAGCGGTGCCCAGGGTTTCACAAGGCGCCACACTGGTGCCTGGAAATCACGTGCAAGATGGCGTGTGAGATCACACAGTGAGGACTATGGAATCTTGTTTCCTTCACAAGAAAACTATTCTCTACCATTGGATGCATTGTAGTCCACTTTTCTTATTCAGTTCCACATATAACTATTCTCCGCCATTGATTGTGCGGTACTTCACTATTAAGTTTTTCAATTCCACCTCTGACTAGCACACACATCTAGTCTACTGCTAGCAGCACCACGATTCTTTATACCAGTGAAATGGTAGTGTATGTATACTCTCCCAATAATAAAATTACTCATTAAAAATCTAAATTGACTATTGATTCTGCACATAGTGAATATATTTATGCCATGTCGAGGAATAACTTTAGCTTTCAAGGCCTCCATGCAAACTGGATTCCCCTGAAACTCACAGGACCTAGTGTATTTTAACAGTTTACTGTTGAATTGAGATGAAATCACAATGAAAAAAAACGTCTGAAGAATTAGCCATGGGCTAATGATGGTCTGGTCATGTAGGCCATCCCTTAATGTTCTGCAGCTTTGGAATCACTTCGTTGTAGTGCAGATATTCAAGAGGCTATTACTACTGGTACACAAAGTATCTTTCTCTATTACATAGCAATGATTTATTAAGTCATTTGCAAAAAAACTACATTGATCTCACATTGCAGGAGTTATGAATTACCAATATAATCATACTTCATAGCCTTAATATTAGTATTTGGATCTGCCACTAACTCCCTGGACCGCTAGATCAGAGGACCAATGTGCAGCTGTAATCTCAGCTTTACCTCTAAATATACCCATTTTTATTGAGGGAGAAGAGAGTGACTACAAAATGTCTTCATGTTAGTCACCGTGCTTGTTGTAGCGCTGGGGTAGTGGGTTCAAGGACAACCTCTGAATTGAGTTACTATGTTCTCCGGGTGATCCGGTTTCCTCCCACACTCCAAATATATACAGTGGAACCTCACTTAACGAGTAACCCAGTTAACGAGAATTTCGCTTAACAAGCAAAGCTTTCTGTAAATTTGTAACCCGGTTTATGAGAAAGCTTTGCTGTACGAGCAAAATCCTCACTGCACACACTTCCGGTTCCGTACATCCACCGCTCTCTGACCCGCTCTTGCAGTCCACACAAACACACACAAGCACGCACAAACACACACAAACAATGCGCACGCACACATACAGTATTATGCTCACCTTACCTTCCGTTCCATCGCCGGCCTCATGGTTCTTGTTGTTCGCCGATACATGGCGACTATGGAGGAATCCACGCTGCGAACTACAAGACCCAGGAGGCTGGCGAGGGAACGGAAGGTAAGATGAGCATAATACGTGTACCTTCCATTCCATCGCCGGCCTCCTAGGTCTTGTAGTTCGCCGCTCCAGGATGTGTATTGGCAAGCATCGCGACGAGGCAGGAACTTCCCCTGTCAGCTGCTACTCAAAGGCAGCGCGCTGACCAACCAGAGGCAAGCGGCTCCTGCCTTTGACATCAGCGCTCTGTGTTTGGAAGTTCCTCCCTCGTCGTGATGGTTAACCGATACACAGCCCATACTAGCGAACAGCAAGTCCCAGGAGGCCAGTGATGGAACGGAAGGTAAGGTGAGCATAATATGTGTGTCTGCGTGCGTGCTTGTATGTGTTTATACGTGTTTGTGTGTGTTTGTGCATGTGTGGAATGGCACAATAGGGGACCAGGATGGGACATTTAACAAGTTGTGGAAGGAATTGTCTGAGCTTGCATTATTTCCTATGTGAAATCTTGCTTTGCTAGACGAGTAACTTGGTTAACAATCACACTCCCAGAACGGATTGTTCTCGTAAACCAAGGTTCCACTGTACTGATATCGACTATAGATTGTCAGATCCAAAGGAAGCAATGTCTATAAAGTACTGACACTGTATGAATAAGCAAAACATATTTTTTTTCTTGCCCCTGAAACTGAGCAGCTGGTAGAAATCTGCTGACAGCCATAGTAGACATTAGATCGTCATCAGATCTTGCCAAATAACTATCTAATCGGCATTTGTAATATCTAGATTTACTTTCCTTTTTCAGTCTATCATATTATTGCCGTGTGTACGGAATATAAAAATTTGCAAAAACATTTGTGGATACACATAGATGTAATAAATGCCTTAAAGGAAGTAGTGACTACCCCTAAATTCTAGAAAGAAAGTTTGAGGATGTCAGAAGTTGTTTACATTTGAACAGTTTGTTGAAAACTTCCATAAAACAGAAATCTGCATTGTAAATCTGCAGTAATATAATTCAAATCAGCATTACAGGCAAAAGCTTTTTATACACACCATCTGCCATGTGGTTTCTCTTTTTAGTTTAGAATATAATATAGGGTTTGTGAAATATATTGATTTGGGACAGTCAGAGATTGATATGTTTTTGAGAATGAGCCTTTATGGTCCGAGAAGGCTGCAGGCATAGGTGAGTGCGAACTGTGATTCATGTGAGGCACCGCTAATTATATTATCAGTGAGTGAAGCTTATCATATGATATTATCATTAGTCTGTTTTGGGGTATTATATTTAGTTTTAGTGTGATTGATGTTTGCTAACCCTCATTATTCTAGGAATGAACCAGCTTTCTTGCCTTAATTAGTCCAGTCCTCACAGTAAGGAGCTGCCCTTTGAAGCAATTAGAGATCTTTCTACCTTTATATTCATTATATATAGCTGGAGTTGACATTTTCTCAGCAAACCTAAGGCCTTAGATTTCACTCTGGGCTGTTTTTGGTTTTGTGTTAATTATTAGTCTGCGCTGCTGGCATATATGGCATTTTCACCTGACTCCTGAAGAAAACTTGTATTATACCAGATTTAACTGCACCAAAATGTACAGAAGATTTAGGAGATTGTCTTGCCAAACTGGCTCTTCCACATTACTTTGACTTTGTGCTAAGTTCATGCGAGGTTCATGCAGGACTTTATGAGAGTGCAACAGGTAGGCTAGGGTAACTTATGGCACAGCCAATGTTGTCTATGTATTGCTGCTACATCACACCACACTTCAATTGACTAGGGTCACATTGTGACCATGAGGGTAATGTAACTGTAACAAGCAAGTCGCAATAACCATGACAGGGTTGGACCTCTTGTGACTTGCTGGTCACAGGCGCAGTACCCTTTGGTCACAATGCAACCCCATTAATGTGTATTACACCATGAGATGTAGCAGCTAGTGAACTTTCACCATGTGTGTCGCAGGTAAAGTTGCCAAGTAGTGGAAACTTGAAGAAAATGAAGATTGTTGTGGCTTCCTCTGTAGTATAAATCACTGATGCCCTTAAAATGTAATAAGTACTGCTTTAATAATAAATTACATTAAGCTTCATCTCATTCTTTTTTTCGGATGGCTGCTACATTTCAGGCTACCGGGTAATCTCATAGTATCCCAATGGACATTACAACTTGATGTATGAGATTAAGGAAAATATGTGGCTCAGCTGCAATACCAAACTCTATGTATAAACAGGTGTAGAGGAAAAGTGTTGGATATATACAGTATATTTTATAAACTTTGCGAAGGACGTTTGACTCAAGCCGCATACAAGGTTATCCTGGAAAAACAGTTTCTTCCTTCTGCTCAGGCAATGTTCCCCAACTCTGAGAACTGTTTTTTCCAACAGTACAATGCACCATGCCACACAGCTAAGTCAATAAATGTGTGGATGAAGGACCACCACATCAAAACCCTGTCATGGCCAGCCCAATCTCCAGACCTGAACCCCAGTGAAAACCTCTGGAGTGTAATCAAGAGGAAGATGGATAGTCACAAGCCATCAAACAAAGAAGAACTGCTTACATTTTTTGCGCCAGGAGTGGCATAAGGTCACCCAAAAGCAGTGTGAAAGACTGATGGAAAACATACCAAGACGCATGAAAGCTGTGATTAAAAATCATGGTTATTCCACAAAATATTTATTTCTGAACTCTTCCTGAGTTAAAACATTAGTATTGTTGTTTCTAAATGATTATGAACTTGTTTTCCTTGCATTATTTGAGGTCTGAAAGCAATGCATTTTTTTCTTATTTTGACCATTTCTCAATTTCAGAAAATAAATACAAAATTTATTGCTTGGAAATTTGGAGACGTTCTCAGTAGTTTATAGAATAAAACAACAATTTACATTTTACTCAAAAATATACCTATAAAGAGAAAAATCTGAAAATCTGACAATTTTGCAGTGATCTCTTAATTTTTGCCATATATATTTTTATATATACAGTACAGACCACAAGTTTGGACACACCTTCTCAGTCAAAGAGTTTTCTTTATTTTCATGACTCTGAAAATTGTAGATTCACATTGAAGGCATCAAAATTATGAATTAACACATGTGGAATGAAATACTTAACAAAAGAGTGTGAAACAACTGAAAATATGTCTTATATTTTAGGTTCTTCAAAGTAGTCACCTTTTGCTTTGATTACTGCTTTGCACACTCTTGGCATTCTCTTGATGAGCTTCAAGAGGAAGTCACCGGAAATGGTCTTCCAAGAATTTTGAAGGAGTTCCCAGAGATGCTTAGCACTTGTTGGCCCTTTTGCCTTCACGCTGCGGTCCAGATCACGCCCAAACCATCTGGATTAGGTTCAGGTCTGGTGACTGTGGAGGCCAGGTCATCTCGCATAGCACCCCATTTCTCTCCTTCTTAGTCAAACAACCCTTATTCAGCCTGGAGGTGTGTTTGGGGTCATTGTCCTGTTGAAAAATAAATGATGGTCCAACTAAACGCAAAACGGATGAAATAGCATGCCGCTACAAGATGCTGTGGTAGCGATGCTGGTTCAGTATGCTTTCAATTTTGAATAAATCACCAACAGTATCACCAGAAAAGAGCCCCCACACCGTCACACCTACTCCTCCATGCTTCACGGTGGGAACCAGGCATTTGGAGTCCATCCATTCACCTTTTCTGTGTCGCACAAAGACACAGTGGTTGGAACCAAAGATCTCAAATTAAAGGCCCTGTCACACACAGAGATAAATCTGCGGCAGATCTGTGGTTGCAGTGAAATTGTGGACAATCAGTGCCAGGTTTGTGGCTGTGTAGAAATGGATCAATATGTCCATGATTTCACTGCAACCACAGATCTGCCAAAGATTTATCTCTGTGTGTGACGGGGCCTTTAGACTCATCAGACCAAAGCAAAGATTTCCACTGGTCTAATGTCCATTCCTTGTGTTCTTTAGCCCAAACAAGTCTCTTCTGCTTGTTGCCTGTCCTTATCAGTGGTTTCCTAGCAGCTATTTTACCATAAAGGCCTGCTGCACAAAGTCTCCTCTTAACAGTTGTTCTATAGATGTGTCTGCTGCTAGAACGCTGTGTGGCATTGACCTGGTCTCTAATCTGAGCTGCTGTTAACCTGCAATTTCTGAGGCTGGTGACTTGGATAACCTTATCCTCTTCAGCAGAGGTGACTCTTGGTCTTCCTTTCCTGATGTGGTCCTCATGTGAGCCAGTTTCTTTGTAGCGTTTGATGGTTTTTACCACTGCACTTGGGGACACTTTCAAAATTTTCTCAATTTCTCGTACTGACTGGCCTTCATTTCCTAAAGTAATGATGGACACTCATTTTTCTTTACTTAGCTGCTTTTTTCTTGCCATAATACAAATTTTAACAGTCTATTCAGTAGGACTATCAGCTGTGTATCCACCAGACTTCTGCACAACACAACTGATGGTCCCAACCCCATTTATAAGGCAAGAAATCACACTTATTAAACCTGAAAGGGCACACCTGTGAAGTGAAAACCATTTCCGGTGACTACCTCTTGAAGCTCATCTAGAGAATGCCAAGAGTGTGCAAACCAGTAATCAAAGCAAAAGGTGGCTACTTCGAAGAACCTAGAATATAAGACATATTTTCAGTTGTTTCACACTTTTTTGTTAAGTATTTCATTCCACGTGTTAATTCATAATTTTGATGCCTTCAATGTGAATCTACAATTTTAAGAGTCATGAAAGTAAAGAAAACTCTTTGAATAAGAAGGTGTGTCCAAACTTTTGGTCTGTACTGTATAAAAAACGCGGCAGAAAAAGCGGACGTTTTTGCCGCGATTTGGTGCGTTTTTGGCTGCGTTTTGCTGCGTTTTTGATCTCTGCGTTTTTCTGCATTTTTTCAATGCATTGAATGGGGGGAAAACGCAGAAAAACGTGGGAAAGAATTGACATGTCCATTTTTTTTTCTAAGGTCAAAAACGCAGCTTAAAAAAAAAGTTGTGTGCGGACAGCAAAAATGAAAACTCATAGACTTTGCTGGGGAAGCAAAGTCATGCAGTTTTGAGGCCAAAAACGCACCCAAACAACTCGCAAAAACGCCGCGAAAAACGCACTGTGTGAACTTACCCTAATGCAGTTTTTCAACCTGACCTATACAGCTATGCAACGGACAAAATATACAACAGGGAATCTAATCTTATGTTTTGGCTTCAGATTTTTAATGTTTTTATGTTTTCTTTGAAGCAGCTTTGCGGAGATCTATAGAGAGAGTCACAGTAATTGTTCTCTAGGGAAAATCCAGCTAGTTGAGAAAAGTAATTCCAGAAAATGATCTTTTTCATGCAGCACAGAGGGGACAAGATGGAAGTCACCAAGATGGCTCAAGAAAGCAAACCACAATGAATTCAACCCCACTAGAACCAAATATGCAGAATTGCTGTGGCCTGCTCTATTGGAGCAATCAAATAGTCATGATAATTTGTGTATAGACAGATGGACGATCTTGAACAATACAAGCACGCGGCTCCACAAGCTTGCTAACTTGATTTGTATTTATCAAGAATCACTGTGTAAGGCCTGTTTCACACGTTAATGAAAAACACAGACGTTTTTTACTGACGTGTAAAAAACGCATATCTCCCTCCATGTGCTGTGATTCAAGGCCCACATGGAGTGTCCATGTGCAATCCGTAATATGTGCTCCATTATCCGTTATTTGACATGGACATACTGTGTACTCACCCATCCCCATTCCTCCTGTCCGTGGTGCTGAACTCTCCGACTCTGTTATGTTTCCGGTCGTCACTGACCTCCGCTGGGGCTACTTCTGGGTCGGCTGCCGCTGCATTCATGAATATGCATGCAGTAATAAGCCCACTCTGAAGTAGCGGCAACAGAGGCCAGAGACAGCTGTGCTGGAGAAGGTGAGTTAAAAATGTTTATTATTTTCAGTGTCCATGTTTTTCTGGTACGTGTTTCATGGACTGCACCATAGTGTGGTCCATGGGACATCAGTGATGCCAGAAAAAACGGACATGTTTCTGTGCGGCAATCACCGACACACGTGTACAACGCACGGTGACACGGTCAGTGAAAAATCACTGATGTGTACGCAGCCACACTGATTATAATGGGTCTGCATATGTCTGTGATTCTAGTATGTATAAAAACAAGCACATACGTACCAGAATCACTGACGTCTGAAACAGACCTAAGGGACAGATTCTGCAAATTTCTGTTGCCAGTGTTGCTGTGTTAGTAATTTGCATAGAGTTTGTGCCTTACAGACATAACTGATAGATAATTTTCAATATAATATTGATAGAGATAAGCAAATTTGCATGCTTGAATCAGAACTACAGGAAATAAAAAATCATTGCCTTCATATTGATGAACAACTGTGACTCAGTCTGGTGGTAACATCAAAGCATTTAAAGAAAGGGCAGTAGTTAGTGATGCAATAGTTATTCTGTTGCATGTGGAACTTCCTACTATTTAAAGCGCAGATAGCATCATGAAGACCAAGGAACACAACAGGCAGGTCCATGATACTGTTGTGGAGAAGTTTAAAGCCGGATTTGGTTACAAAGAGATTTCCAAAACTTTAAACATCCCAAGAAGCACTGTGCAAGCGATCATATTGAAATGGAAGGAGTATCATACCACTGCAAATCTACCAAGACCCTGCCATCACTCAAACATTTCATGTCAAACAAGGAGAAGACTGAGCAGAGATTAAGCCAAGAGGCCCATGACCACTCTGGATTAACTGCAGAGATCTACAGCTGAGGTGGGAGAGTCTGTCCATAGGACAACAATCAGTCATACACTGCACAAATCTGGCCTTTATTGAACAGTGGCAAGAAAAAAGCCATTTATCAAAGATATCCATAAAAAGTGTTGTTTAAAGTTTGCCACAAGCCACCTGGGAGACAAACCAAACATGTGAAAGAAGGTGCTCTGCTCAGATGAAACAAAAATCAAGATTTTTGGGTATAGTGCTAAATGGTATGTTTGGTGTAAAAACAACACAGCTCATCACCCTGAACACACCATCCCCACTGACAAACATGGTGATGGCAGCATCATAGTTTGGGACTGCTTTTCTTCAGCATTGACAGGGAAGATGGTTAAAATTGATGGGAAGATGTGGATGGAGCCAAATACAGGACCATTCTTGAAGAAAACCTAAGACAGGGACGGAGATTTGTCTTCCAACAAGACAATGATCCCAAACATAAAGCAAAATCTACAATGGAATGGTTCACAAATAAACGTATCCAGGTGTTAGAATGGCCAAGTCACAGTCCAGACCTGAATCCAATCGAGAATCTGTGGAAAAAGCTGAAAACTGCTGTTCACAAACTCTCTCCATCCAACCTGTTACGGTTGCTGCGAGCACTGGAGACTATGTCCAGATTTCTTGCTACTGCACATGTGCGAGCGCTGGAGACTAAGTCCAGATTTCTTGCTACTGCACATGTGCGAGCGCTGGAGACTAAGTCCAGATTTCTTGCTACTGCACATGTGCGAGCGCTGGAGACTAAGTCCAGATTTCTTGCTACTGCACATGTGCGAGCGCCAGAGACTAAGTCCAATCTTGGAGCCATTGCACATGTGCGGGTGACATCATCGCTGACACGAGGTCACATGTCTCTGACACCTTCTATGCCGATTGGTCGCTGGTCATGTGCTTGTGACGTCTTGCTCGGTGATAGGCCAGCATGACGTCACTCCTGTCGTTCTGGAAGCGGATTGGCTCTGGTGTCCTCCATCTTGGATGAGGCACAGAGTCTATATAAGACCCTGACACACGCCGCATGGTGCTCAGTCCTCTTGGTTCATGCATATGAGTAGACGCTCTGTGCGCGTTCCTCTAGGCATTCCTCTGTCTATGCTAGGTGAGCGCTACCGGCAGGGTAGCGTTCTTATACCTTACAGCTTCGGCTGCTGTCCGTATCCTTACCTCTTAGGGGAGCGGACATAGGCAGGTGCCTGAGGCACATGGTCTGGCTGGGCCTTGTGATTGTACTCGTAGGTGGACGTTGCCGCTAGGGTAACGTTCCTTATACTGCGTCTGGCAGTTGTTCGTATCCTCGCACACTAGGGGAGCGAACAGAGGTAGGAGCTGTGTGCGGCTTACGCTGCTGTTCGTCTCTTTTGCACCACTAGAAGAGCGGACCTAGGCAGGTGCCATATCTAGTGGTTCGTGTCCTCGCACACTAGTGGAGCGAACGCAGGTAGGAGCTTTGTGCGGCTTACGCTGCTGTTCGTCTCTTTTGCACCACTAGAAGAGCGGACCTAGGTAGGTGCCATTTCGCACACATTGCCTTTGTCTCTGTGATTATTAACAGAGATCATTCCACACACCCTCCAAGTAAGGGAGGAATTGCTTTACTTTCTTATTATATCCTTCTGTGAGTTAACAGAGGTATTGCACTCTGCCATAGTCTGCAGCAAAGTCTTTGCACGGTGGACCCTGACTGTCTGATACTCCTTTCGGTTATTATCAGACAGCCCCCCGTAACATTAGGACTGAGCCAAGGGTCTGGCAGTTATGGCAGAATATCAGCAGTTACACCGTTACATACAAGTACTTGAGTCACGGCTCAAGAGTATAGAGGATAAACCTCAGACCATGGTGACATCTGCACATGATCCTCGACTTGCTCTACCAAACAGATATTCTGGCGATGCCAGATCATGTCGTGGTTTCATTAGTCAGTGTCAGATACACCTAGAGGTTAACTCTTCTCGCTTCTCTACGGAGAGGTCCAGAGTAGGCTTTATCATCTCCTTACTTCAGGACAAAGCCTTAGAATGGGCGACTCCCCTATGGGAGCGCTCTGATGTGGTTACTCTGAGACATCAAGACTTTCTTGATGCTCTTAAGGCGGTATTCATGGGTCCGCAGGTTACCCATGATGCGGCCCTGAGACTGTTAGATCTATCTCAGGGTTCGTTATCCACTAGTTCTTATGCCATTGCTTTTAGAACTCTGGTGGCAGAACTAGATTGGCCAGAGAAGGTGTTGATTCCTATCTTCTGGAGAGGGTTGGCTGGCTATGTCAAGGATGCCCTTGCTACTCGTGAAGTCCCTGCTTCTCTGGAGGACTTGATCACAGTAGCAACGAGGATCGATGTACGCCATAAGGAACGTAGACTCGAGGTCTCTTCCTCACGCCCTAAGCATCGGGCTATTCCAGTTGTTGAGGGTCCACTACCATCTTCCTCAGCATCTGAAACATCTCCCACTCCTATGGAGTTAGGTCATACGTTCTCCAGACTACGCAAGTCTGGTCCTCCTATATGTTACGTATGTCGTCAGGCTGGGCACTATGCCAACAAGTGTCCTAGTCGTCAGGGAAACTCCCTGGCCTAGTAACCATTAGAGGGGGGTTACTAGAGACGTCTTCTGCACCCTCTAAGTGTTGTATCCCAGGTCAGCTCTCGCTATCTGGGAATACATGGCCTATTATGGCTTTTGTGGATTCCGGAGCTGACGGGATTTTTGTGTCCTCAGGATTTGTAAAGGGACACAATATTCCCTCTATCATGTTAGAGGCGCCTATTCCTGTCCGTGTTGTTAATGGAACTATGTTGTCTGACTCCATTACATTGAGGACAGTTCCCTTGCGCCTTTCCCTGTCTCAGGGTCACATAGAGGAGATTTCTTTTCTTGTTTTGCCTGAGGGTATAGACGACGTCCTTCTGGGTCTTCCATGGCTTCGGACTCATGCTCCTCACATTGACTGGGAGTCTGACAGCATTATTAGTTGGGGTTCGAAATGTCAGTCCCGATGTCTTCCCTTACCACCTAAGGTCGTTGCAGTTGCATCAACTGATCTCTCTCCCATACCTACACCCTATTTGGATTTCGCTGACGTGTTCTCCAAACAGGGTGCTGAGGTTCTTCCACCCCATAGGCCGTATGACTGTGCCATAGACCTTATCCCAGGTTCGGTTCCACCTAAAGGCAGGGTTTACCCCCTGTCGATACCTGAGTCGGAGGCCATGTCGACCTATATAAGAGAGAGCTTAGAGAAGGGGTTCATTCGTAAGTCTGTCTCTCCCGCGGGAGCTGGGTTTTTCTTTGTTCGGAAGAAAGAGGGTGATTTGCGTCCCTGCATAGATTACAGGGGTCTCAACGCAATCACAATAAAGAACAAATACCCATTACCTTTAATTTCGGAGCTCTTTGACAGACTGAGAGGAGCTCAAGTTTTTACGAAGTTGGATCTGCGGGGTGCGTATAACTTGGTACGAATTCGAAAGGGTGACGAATGGAAGACCGCTTTTAACACCCGAGACGGTCACTATGAATACCTCGTCATGCCTTTTGGGTTATGTAATGCACCCGCAGTATTTCAGGACTTCGTAAATGATGTGTTCAGGGATTTACTGTTATCCTCAGTAGTGGTGTATCTGGACGACATCCTGATTTTTTCTCCTGATCTGGAGACTCATCGTCAGGATGTCGTTCGTGTCCTTTCCCGTTTAAGGGAGCACTCATTGTTTGCTAAACTCGAGAAATGTGTATTCGAGCAGTCCTCATTGCCTTTTTTGGGTTACATTATCTCACAAGAGGGTCTGGCTATGGATCCTGCGAAGCTCTCTGCTGTCCTGCAATGGTCCGAACCTCATTCCTTGAAGGCGGTGCAACGCTTCTTAGGATTTATAAATTATTACAGGCAGTTCATACCCCATTTTTCTACTTTGGTGGCCCCTTTGGTGGCCTTGACTAAGAAAGGTGCTAATCCCAAAGCCTGGTCTACTGAGACATCTCAGGCTTTTGAGGCAGTAAAAAGACACTTTTCAACTGCTCCCGTTCTTCAAAGACCCGATGAGAGTAAGCCCTTCCTCTTAGAGGTTGATGCCTCTTCAGTGGGTGCTGGTGCGGTCTTGTATCAAAAGAACGGTGCAGGTAGAAAAAGGCCGTGTTTCTTCTTTGCTAAAACCTTTTCACCGGCAGAGAGAAACTATACCATTGGGGATAGGGAACTGCTCGCCTTGAGATTAGCCTTGGAGGAGTGGCGTCACTTGCTGGAAGGAGCGAAACATCCTTTCCAGGTCTATACAGACCATAAGAATCTGACGTACTTACAAACCGCTCAGCGTCTGAATCCTCGCCAAGCCCGCTGGTCCTTGTTTTTCTCCCGCTTTCACTTCTCCATCAACTATTTGTCTGGGAGTAAGAATAACTAGGCAGACGCCCTGTCTCGCTCTATGCTTTCTACCCAGGAAGAGATTGACGAACCTCGTCTTATCCTTCCCTCCAGGGTTTTTCATACGCTCTCCCCTGTGACGTTAGACCAAATCCCACCGGGCAAGACATTTGTTCCGCCTGATCGACAGAATGATATACTGTCATGGGCCCACACCTCAAAGGTGGGTGGGCATTTTGGTATTAGGCGGACACGAGAGTTACTGGAGAGGTGGTATTGGTGGCCACACTTAGCCAGCCACGTCAAGAGATATGTCGGTTCCTGCTACTCGTGTGCTCGCAACCGTCCATTACGGCAGAGACCGGCTGGGCTCTTGCATCCTTTACCAGTGCCAGATAGACCATGGGAGGTGGTAGGCATGGACTTTGTGGGTGATCTTCCATGTTCACAGGGACATAGATTTGTGTGGGTCATTACGGACCATTTCTCCCGGATGGTTCATCTCGTACCGTTATCGAGAATCCCATCTTCCAGGGTACTAGCCAAACTATTCCTCAAGCATGTCTTTAGGCTTCATGGGATGCCAGATCGTATCATTTGTGATAGAGGCCCGCAATTTACTTCCCGTTTCTGGCGAGATCTTTGTAGCCTTCTGCAAATTGAGTTGAATCTCTCTTCGGCATACCATCCGGAGACTAATGGTTTGGTTGAACGTACCAATCAATCTATGATTATATACCTTCGACACTTTGTTGCTGAGAACCACGATAACTGGTCCTCCCTCCTACCCTGGGCAGAATTTGCCCTTAACAATTCGCTGGCTGAGGCCACTGGGCAGACACCGTTCGTACTCAATAATGGGCAACACCCTAGGGTACCGGTACCGTTTCCCGCTGCTGCACCTCCTCCTCTTGTGGCCGACTGGGCAACTAATGCCAGAGAGGTTTGGGATCGGACTCAAGAGTCGATCCAAGCAGCTAAGGACCGTATGAAGACGGTGTCCGATCGGTTTCGTCGCCCGGCTCCTGTCTTTTCTCCAGGGGACTTTGTGTGGCTCTCTGCAAAACACGTGAGACTTAGAGTGAGCTCTGTCAAATTTGCTCCTCGCTTCCTGGGTCCTTATGAGGTTCTTCGACAGGTAAATCCTGTAGTCTATCAATTGAAGTTACCTGTCCATCTTAGGATTCATGACAAATTCCATGTCTCACTGCTAAAGCCGGCTATTTTACCTCACGCTCGTGAAGTGCACTCTCCTGCCTCTGATTCCTCTCGCTCTAGCTATGAGGTACGAGCCATAGTTGGTTCTAAGATGGTTAGAGGGCGCAGGTTCTTCTTGATAGATTGGGAGGGCTATGGCCCGGAACATCGCTCTTGGGAGCCTGAGGAGGCTGTCCATGCTCCCGACTTAGTTGCCGATTATCTGCGTCGCCGGGAGGGGGGCCCTTGAGGGGGAGGTACTGTTACGGTTGCTGCGAGCACTGGAGACTATGTCCAGATTTCTTGCTACTGCACATGTGCGAGCGCTGGAGACTAAGTCCAGATTTCTTGCTACTGCACATGTGCGAGCGCTGGAGACTAAGTCCAGATTTCTTGCTACTGCACATGTGCGAGCGCTGGAGACTAAGTCCAGATTTCTTGCTACTGCACATGTGCGAGCGCCAGAGACTAAGTCCAATCTTGGAGCCATTGCACATGTGCGGGTGACATCATCGCTGACACGAGGTCACATGTCTCTGACACCTTCTATGCCGATTGGTCGCTGGTCATGTGCTTGTGACGTCTTGCTCGGTGATAGGCCAGCATGACGTCACTCCTGTCGTTCTGGAAGCGGATTGGCTCTGGTGTCCTCCATCTTGGATGAGGCACAGAGTCTATATAAGACCCTGACACACGCCGCATGGTGCTCAGTCCTCTTGGTTCATGCATATGAGTAGACGCTCTGTGCGCGTTCCTCTAGGCATTCCTCTGTCTATGCTAGGTGAGCGCTACCGGCAGGGTAGCGTTCTTATACCTTACAGCTTCGGCTGCTGTCCGTATCCTTACCTCTTAGGGGAGCGGACATAGGCAGGTGCCTGAGGCACATGGTCTGGCTGGGCCTTGTGATTGTACTCGTAGGTGGACGTTGCCGCTAGGGTAACGTTCCTTATACTGCGTCTGGCAGTTGTTCGTATCCTCGCACACTAGGGGAGCGAACAGAGGTAGGAGCTGTGTGCGGCTTACGCTGCTGTTCGTCTCTTTTGCACCACTAGAAGAGCGGACCTAGGCAGGTGCCATATCTAGTGGTTCGTGTCCTCGCACACTAGTGGAGCGAACGCAGGTAGGAGCTTTGTGCGGCTTACGCTGCTGTTCGTCTCTTTTGCACCACTAGAAGAGCGGACCTAGGTAGGTGCCATTTCGCACACATTGCCTTTGTCTCTGTGATTATTAACAGAGATCATTCCACACACCCTCCAAGTAAGGGAGGAATTGCTTTACTTTCTTATTATATCCTTCTGTGAGTTAACAGAGGTATTGCACTCTGCCATAGTCTGCAGCAAAGTCTTTGCACGGTGGACCCTGACTGTCTGATACTCCTTTCGGTTATTATCAGACAGCCCCCCGTAACACAACCTCACTCAGCTCGAGGTGTTTGCAAAGGAAGAACGGGCAAGAATTTCAGTCTTTCGATATGCAAAACTGATGGACACATATTCCAAGCGACTTCCAGCTGCAATCACAATGGTGGCGCTACAAAGTATTAACTTAAAGGGAACGAATAATATTGCACGCCCCAATTGGCAGTATTTTATTTTTACAAAAGTTTAAAATAAGCAATAAATTTCGTTCAGCTTCACAATTGTGTCCCACTTGTTGTTGATTCTTCACCATAAAATTTAAAATTTTTATCTTTATGTTTGAAGCCTGAAATGTGGGAGAAGGTTGAAAAACTCCAGAGGGCCGAATACTTTCACAAGGCACTGTATACAACCCTTGGAAAAAATTATGGACTCACCTGGCTCTGAGAATGTTCATTCAGTTGTTTACTTTTGTTTATAAAAAGCAGGTCACAGACATGGCACCAAACTAAAATCATTTCAAATGGCAACTTTCTGACTTTAAGAAACACTAAAAAAAATCATGAAAACATAATGTGCTAGCCAGTAACGGTTACTTTTCAAGACCAAACAGGGGAAAAAACTAGGGAATTACTCAATTATGAGGAAAAATTATGGAATCATGAAAAACAAACAAACAAAAGAACACTCCAATACATCACTGGTATTTTGTTGCATGACCTCTGACTTTTATAACAGCTTGCAGTCTCTGAGGCATGGACTTAATGAGTGACAAACAGTACTCATCATCAATCTAGCTCCAACTTTCTCTGATTGCTGTTGCCAGATTAGCTTTGCAGGTTGGAGCCTTGTTATGGACCATTTTCTTCCACCACAGATTTTCAATTGGATTGAGATCTGGACTATTTGCAGGCCATGTCATTGACCTTATGTGTCTTCTTTCAAGGAATGTTTTCACAGTTTGTGCTCTATGGCAGGATGCATTATCATCTTGATAAATTATTTTATCATCCCCAAACATCCTTTCAATTGATGGAATAAGAAAAGTGTCCAAATTTTCAATGTAAACTTGGGCATTTATTGAAGATGTAATGACAGCCATCTCGTCAGTGCCTTTACCTGACATGCAGCCCCGTATCAGCAATTACTGTGGAAATTTATATGTTCTCTTCAGGCAGTCATCTTTTTATCGTTTAGCTTCTCTGTATGTAAATCCCATTTCCTTTAGGGGGTTTTACCCAGTTCAGTCTCAGACATTGACTCCAGTTTCCTCCCATTCGGTCCTCATTTGTTTTGTTGTGCATTTCCTGTTTTGGAGACATATTGCTTTAAGTTTCCTGTCTTGACACTTTAATGTCTTCCTTGGTCTACCAGTATGTTTGCCTTTAACAATCTTCCCATGTTGTTTGTAATAGGTCCAGAATTTTAAGAATTTTGACACAGCTGACTGTGAACAACCAACATCTTTTGCAACATTGTGTGATGATTTACCCTCTTTTAAGAGTATGATAATCCTCTCCTTTGTTTCAATTGACATCTCTCGTGTTGTGATTCATGTCAGTCCACTTGGTACAACAGCTCTCCAAGGTGTGATCACTCCTTTTTAGATGCAGACTAATGAACAGATCTTATTTGATGCAGGTGTTAGTTTTGGGAATGAAAATTTGCAGGGTGATTCCATAATTGTTTCCACATAATTGAGTGATTCCATAATGTTCCACCTGTGTGATCTTGAAAAGTAACCGTTACAGGCTAGCACATTATGTTTTCATGATTTTTTTAGTGTTTCTTAAAGCCAAAAGGTTGCTATTTGAAATGACTTTAATTTTGTGCCATGTCTGTGATCTGCCTTTTTTTAAACAAAAATAAACAACTGAATGAACATCCTCAGAGCTAGGTGAGTCCATAATTTTTGCCAGGGGTTGTATATACGAGTATGCAAAATATCATCAATGATTTTTCAAACATGGTGACAGCTGTCTCAGTGCCTCTGAAACCAAAGCTAGATTCCTTACCAATTTTGTCCTGTGCAGAACAAAAAGGGGCAAGTAATGGAATAAGTCATGGATCAAATATTCCACATTTTGATCCTATCCATAAATGTAAAGGCAAGTATGTGCTTTCTAAAGTTAGGAGAGAATGCAAAAGTAAGATTGTTAAAAGTACATCCCTACTAATGAAACAGTTTAAAAGATCCAGATAGAAAGAAGGTAGGGGCCCTAAATCAAGCATGGCATGTGCTAGATGATATGCCTGTGCTGGCTCAGGTCATATTGCCAGGTACTGAAAATTGGTATAAAAGGAGAGAGGAAATAATGCTAAAATTGCTCTATTAAATGTTTTGGTCTCATTGTACATATTGCAATGAATTGCCATTGCACAAGTGTTAAAAGTCTAGCAGTATAGTGATGAAGGATAGACATTTACACAGACAGAACAGCCATAAAAGCTTTTTCTCTCAGTCCCATATGCCCCACCATGTGCAGAACGTTCATAATGACCAATTACAACAGGAAGGTAGAGCGAGTGTGAACCTTATGTAAGGTCTTGTATTAAACGCTGTACATCTAGGTGCAGCAAAATTTCCAGCAGGATTATACTGTATCTTTATGTACACGGTAGTTTATATATACATCATTTTGTCTTATTAGTTTATTTTACTTTTCTTTTGTTTACTAGGTTTCTTTGTTCTTTAGCAACATAAATATACTGTTAGGCGTGGGAGGCTCAGACAAGTGTCAGAAAAGTTTAATCTTAGGTTTAATGTTAGTGCAATTTAAAATAGACATTAACCTCTTAGTATGCTGGTTGTTTTCAGTGTTTTCCTTCAGGCTCCCTGTGAAATGAATTTGGTTTATTTACTTGATTTTAGCACCAGTTTTACAATAGAGATCAGGCGTAGCACAGATCACAGGGATAACAATATGGGCAGAGCAGAAAATGTGTATTGCTTCCTCTAAGTAGTTGCGAGGGTTGTATGTTACTCTTAAATTGTGAAGGACTGGATGGGGTGTAAAGTGGAAAACAGTTTTTTTTTTTCTGTACGTTCTTGATTAGATTAAAGGCTAATTTACACGCTGTGACATCGCTAGCGATTGCTAGCGATGTCATGCGCGATAGCACCCGCCCCCGTCGTACGTGCGATATTTGGTGATCACTGCCGTAGCGAACATTATTGCTACGGCAGCATCCCACGCACATACTTGTGCATAACAAGTAGAGATGAGCGAACCGGTCGTGGTTCGGCTCGAGTTCGGTTCGTCGAACGGAGGTCCCGTTCGAGTTCGGTTCGTCGAACCTATAGGATGTAATGGGAGGCAATCACAAACACATAAAAATGCATGATAAATGTACACAAACAGTTAATAAACATTGCCATAACACTTACCGGTCCCCGCGATCCCTCCTGCACTCTGTCTCCTGCCGCTATTCCATCCGATGATCGTTGAATCCTCCCGGTGACCAGCACTGCCAGCAGTGATGCAGGGCCTATCGTGACGTCAAAATAGCCATGTGACCAGTCACGTGGCTATTATCTCATAGGCTACAGACTGGTCACATGACTATGACGCGTCACGTAGGACCTGCGAGTGCATCTCTCCGGTACACGGTGCACATTTGTGTATCGCCGTGTACCGGCGACATGCTCTAGCACACGGTCAACTCCCCGTTCCGTTAGGGACCGGCCGACACAGCCGGTCATTAACGGAGATCACCAATGCCATAGCAAAGCAGTTAGCGGTGACGTCACCGCTAACCGCGGCTCCGGGAGCATCCTTGCTATGGTCGTTACCGCTGACAGCCAGCAGCACTGATCACTCACGGAGTGAAGGCTGCACGCTGCTTCCCGTGCAGCCTTCACAGAGTGAAGGCTGCACGGGGAGCAGCAGCGTATTCCCCCATGCAGCAGTGATGGAGCAGAGCTGCATTTGTTGAACGAGAAAGACAGAAAACCATGGATCGTGGAGGGCTGACAGGAGGTAATAAAGATGGAGTCTCTAATGTGTCTGTGTATTTATTTCTATTAAAGTATTTTTTCTCTTTGTGGTGGTTTTTTTTAACCCTTTATTGGAGATTCTTAATGGCCGGGTCAAACGTGCCTGACATTAAGAATCTCTGGCTTAATACTGGCTAGTAAAACAAAGCCAGTGTTAACTCATGATTACCCAACAAGCCACCCGGCTCCAGAGCTGTTGGAAGAGTTTGATACAGCGCCAGATGATGGCGCTTCTATGAGAGCGCCATTTTCTGGGGCGGCTGCAGACTGCAATTCGCAGCAGAGGCGCCCAGAAACCTCGGGCTAACCTGTGCTGCGGATTCCAATTCCCAGCTGCCTAGTTGTACCTGGCTGGACACAAAAATGGGGCGAAGCCCACGTCATTTGTTTTTTAATTATTTCATGAAATAAGTGAAATAATTAAAAAAAATGGGCTTCCCTATATTTTGGTTCCTAGCCGGGTACAAATAGGCAACTGGGGGTTGGAGGCAGCCCGTGGCTGCCTGCTGTACCTGGCTAGCATACAAAAATATGGCAAAGCCCACGTCATTTTTTTGGTGGGCAAAAAACTTCTGCATACAGTCCTGGATGGATATACCAAGTAGTCTACAGACAATTGTTAGCGCTTTACCCCAATAACCATTAAATCTGCAGCTAGGTTTGTAGGCAAAAAATCCCCTTTAATTTGCCTGGAATCAGAAATGAATTTTAATTGAGATTTTTTAAAATAAAAAATCCCCAATAAACCAGCGCTGATAAGAGGTTTTTTTATTAATATTTTATACTTTTTATTGCTATCCTTGTTTTAGACACAAATTTATTCAAAGCAATTCACACAATAGAACAAGGAAAAAGAAAGAAGAATAAACCACACATGGTAGAAATAAAAATAAAAGTAAAAATAAAGAATAAGTAATTGATAGTGCAGCAAACAGATACCAGGTGTCTGGTTGCAGTACCCCGGCCGGTAGTAGAGCAATTATTAAATATAGTATAGTATATTAAGTGATGCTTCAAGGCATATGATATTTAATGCCAATTGAAACTATCACTGCAATATGATTTTTCAGATACCTGGAGAGTTTTTTTCAATCCATAAGCAAAAAGGTTTTTAATAGAGGCTTAAATTATAAGCAGCAATTTCAGCGTTCCAAGTGCCTTTAAATGAATTTGAAGAAACTGCACTTCAGGATTGTAGTGAGGATGAGGTGCCCCAGTTCATCAAGTGTTCCAATAGGAGTTTACCTCACCCTCACTACAATCCTGAAGTGCAGTTTCTTCAAATTCATTTAAAGGCACTTGGAACTCTAAAATTGCTGCCTGAACTTGACTGCAGGTAAACTCCTATTGGAACACTTGACTCCGGCTACCTCTGGCCCCTTCCTCACGGCAGCCTGTCCCGGCCCTTTCGGAGCACGCTTCACTATCAGCCTGGGAGCTACAACTCCAGACTCCTCTTCTGTCTGTCTCTCCAAACACTCTGCTCCAGCCCCTCCCCTCTGCTCTGCTTTTCTCTTACACTGGGGGGCTGTGGTTTGTCCTGCTGCACCGGTGTGAGATCAGATTACCAAGGAGGATTAACTCTTTCTGTGACAACCTGGCTTTGCCAGGGCGTCACAAAAGCAGACAGCTGGGGTCTGATATTCTCAGACTAGGGAGGTCCATGGTTATTGGACTCTCCCCAACCTAAAAATAGCAGGCCGCAGCTGCCCCAGAAGTGGCGCATCCATTAGATGTGCCAATCCTGGTGCTTCACCCCAGCTCATCCCGCGCCCTGGTGCGGTGGCAAACGGGGTAATATATGGGGTTAATACCAGATGTGTAATGTCACCTGCCATCAAGCCCTGGGGTTGGTGAGGTCAGGCGTCTATCAGATACCCGACATCACCAACCCAGTCAGTAATAAAAAAAAATAGACGACAAACACATTTTTATTTGAAAAAATACTCCCCAATACATTCCCTTTTTAACCAATTTAATAGAAAGACAAACAAATCCAGGTCTGGTGTAATCCAAGGGGTTGCCATGACGATCCACACTGTCCCAGTCAATGAAGAGCAGGATGTTCCCCATTGGCTGGGAGAGCAGTGCAGTGACCTGAGCTAACATCAATGGGTCAGCCCAGGTAACTGCAGGGGATGACAAGTGCTGCTGTCAGCGAGGTACATTACCTGCGCTGATCTCCTGCACTGCCGACAGCATCTGTCACTGAGTTCGATGACCGCCGCCTTCACAGCCAAGTATCGTGAGAGGCCCGTGACGTCACCGCTAGTCAGTCTCGGGTCGGAAGCGAGAGAAGGTGATGTGACAAGCGGCGGCCATGGAGGACAGTGACAGCGCTGAGGTCGGGACTTCATCACCGCAGGTAAGCCGAGCGGGACCATGTGTGCAGAGTGCCAGGAGGACAGTGTCGTGGACTGCATGGCTGGGGACGTGTGGGTGTGTGTGTGTGTGTGTGTGTATGTGTACATGCCGCGTGCAGGAGGGGGCGGAGCGAGCTGAGCGGGGAAGTGTGGGCTTCCTGCACGTAACTAGGATAAACATTACTAACCAAAGCGCTTTGCTTGGATACCCGATGTTTATCTTGGTTACCAGCTTCTGGCAGGCTGCCAGCGATGGCTCCTGCACACTGTAGCTGTAAAAAGCCCTGCTTTTTGCTGCTAGAACCGTTCTCGAACGTATCTAGAACTATCGAGCTTTAGAAAAAAGCTCGAGTTCTAGTTCTATCTAGAACAGCCCCCAAAATCACTCGCGCCGTGAACTGGAAAACCTCGAACCGCGCTCAACTCTAATAACAAGCACACCCAAAGAATTATTTGCAAAAGCACTTGCACTTTAGGTAAGGAAATTTTCCTTTATTACCCCCTTTTTGCCACTGATGTATGCCTGATGTAGATGAACATTAGACGATTCTTTCCTTTTCTTGGGTAATTGTGCAAAAAGTGGATTAATCATCATCATGGCTTCTCCCTACCAACGGTCGGAGAGACCATGATGATTTGTAACCCCATCCCAGTCCTCATATGATCAACACTGCATACAGTTGTCTTGAGTGATACTAGCCCCTCATTGGACAATTTTTACCTTTATTTTTTGAGAACTAACTCTGTCCACAAATGTGGGCTTCTTTTATTATTTATACTTGACATACTGTATATGCCTCCCTGTCCCTTTTTTGACATGGTAGACAACCTCTTTTAATCATTTGCTCTGTTGTGTATGTCTCTAATAAAGATTTTCAATTTTTGCACTTATACTCTTGTCCTCCAGTTTTTCTATGAATATGAGTAGTGCTGGCACCAGCTCCGCCTTACTGTGGCTGATTTGGCGCCTTACTGGATGGCTCTAATAATGAGAAATGTGTTGTTAATGTGCTAAGACAGGCAGGGAGGAATGGACAAATAACGGACATACACAGAGGAGTGTCATGATACTCTCTGTGCCTAGACATTAAAGTTTGGGCGGATAAAACATTTTTGTTTGAAACTTGATACAGGAGACAACTTAAAACAATGAACCTGGTCAGAATCATGTATATTGGACTGTTTCTGATTTTTAGAAGGACCAATAAACTGACCGACATGAAACAAATCCAGTCCTTTACCCAGGATCCAATATACAGTATATGGTATAATAATATATGAAAACATTATATTTGCTGTACATTTCTGGTCATACCACCCCTACTGAAATTCCATATGTGTGCATATAGAACCATTAGGCGTCAGTGCGGGTCTGCCTGTACATGGACATACTCAGGTAACAAGATTCGCAGTCCATAGGAGTGTATTCATGTGAAGGTGTTCATGCACATAAAGCTGGTAGTTAACTAATTGGACATGGGTGACTTGCGTGTGCTTGATAGATCAGTAGAGTATATGCTGTTTTAGCTTGTATCTATATGCATTCAAACGAAAGGTATTTTTGGAATATAATTGAGTTGTAAAATGTGTCAAGTTGTGTGTATGGGGAAAAAGAGTAAAGTCCCCTAGGGAAAGATCCCCTCATTTTCTAAGGTATTTGCCACTTCAACCCTAGCAATTAATGAAGTTGAGAAGGGATGGATTTAATATCGGTTAGAGCTAGTGTTCCTTCCCACAGTCAAATTAGCTATGGTGACATCACTCTCTACTCAAGAACTTCTCACCTGCCTTGTAAAGACCTACTTAATATGTGACGCCCCAGGGGTGATGATCCTGTTCAGGGACGCCACAGGGCTTGTTCTATATGGCAAACAGGTAATGTCAGTTTTTATTTTTTATGTCGTGACTAGAGATGAGCGATGTTTGATGTTTGAGGTTCGCCAATTTCATGTTCGAGTGATTTTGGGGGGTGTTCGAGTCGTTCAACGAACTCGAACGATTTGCTAAAAGTTAGGCAGTAACCTCCTGACAGCAGCACTCGTCATGCCCTGCAGTGACCTGGGCTGACCTATTGATGTTAGCTCAGGTCACTGCACTGCTCTGCCAGTCAATATGGAAATTGTGTTCTTCATTGACTGGGACATTGACTATGGTATGGATCGTCGTGGGACCCCCTTGGATTACACCAGACCTGGAGGGAATGTGTTGAGGAGTGTTTTTTCAAATAAAAATATGTTTGTCGTCTATTTTTTTTTTATTACTGACTGGGTTGGCAGGTATCTGATAGATGCCTGACATCACGAACCCCAGGGCTTGATGCCAGGTGACATTACACATCTGGTATTAACCCCATATAATACCCCGTTTGCCACCGCACCAGGGCAACGGATGAGATGGAGCGAAGCACCAGAATTGGCACATATAATGGATGCGCCACTTCTGGGGCAGCTGCGGCCTGCTATTTTTAGGCTGGGGAGAGTCCAATAATCATGGACCTCCCTAGTCTGAGAATATCAGACCCCATCTGTCTGCTTTACCTTGGCTGGTGATCCAATTTTGGGGGAACCTCACGTGTTTTTTTTTTAAAATTATTTATTTAATTTAAAATAACAGCGTGGGGTGCCCTCAGTTTTGGATTACCAGCAGTCTGCAGGCTGCCGCCGTCTGCTTTACCCTAGCTTGCTATCAAAAATAGGGGAACCCCACGTCATTTTTTTTTTAAATTTATTTTTTTTTTGTCTAAATACAAGGCTAAGCACCCCTTAGTGCCACATGAAAGGCATCAAAGGGTGCAAAATTACAAAATGCAGGAGAGTAGGACATTATGTGTCTTTCTGCCATTATAATGACAGAAAAGACTGATATGAAGTGTACAAGCACAAGAAAATCTCCAGAGCGCTCTATGCTGTGAAAAGCAGTAGAAAATGGCACTGGAGTGAACATGTGACCGCCTCATGTAGGTTGAAGCTATGGATCCTGGGTAAATTTATGTATTTTCCCTCCTTCAGTTTTTTTGCGGTAGGCAAAAAAACGGAAGGCACAAGGATGACAAATGGATGACATACGGACCGTATACGGAACAGAACGAAAATGGATGCCACAAGGATGCATCCGTGAAAAAA
This sequence comes from Anomaloglossus baeobatrachus, assembly GCF_048569485.1. NCBI lineage: Eukaryota > Metazoa > Chordata > Amphibia > Anura > Aromobatidae > Anomaloglossus > Anomaloglossus baeobatrachus. The sequence goes on from NC_134354.1 coordinate 351,272,345, forward strand.
ACGGACCTTTTTTGCGGACCGCAAAAACGGATCGGTCATATGAATGCAGCCTTATTCTGATCTGCTGTTTATAAACAGAAGGCAGAAATAAGTGAATAGCGCCCCCCAGCATCAGAAAATCTCCGGGGTTTCAGGGTGTAGCTGAGACCCGGGAGATCATGATTCAGGACGGTTTTTCTGGTCCCCGCTCATGTGATCACCGGTGTACACCATATACCGATGATCACATTACAGTAAATGACAGCGCTGGTAAAAAATTATTTATTTCCCATCTGACATGACCAAACATGTCAGATGGGAGATAAATCTCCTCCCCGGTCCCCCAGTGTTGCCAAAGTGCACCCCCCTAACCCCCTCCCGGAAATCCAAAATGGCCGCTCGCACAGCAGTGCGACGGCCGCATTCACCCTACTCCTCTGATTTCTGTCTCATGTGCCATGACAAATGCGACAGAAAACTCCTCCCTAGGCCCTGCCAGGTCACCCACTATAACCCCACCGGTGTTCCCCGGTGTCCCACGGTACCTGTGCAGCGTTGATCCCCCGCGGCCCCCTCCTTCACAATAGACGCTGCTGCATGCACAGAGCGGCTGTCAGCTCAGCTTCCTGTCTTCAGTCACAGTGAGTGGTGGTAACCATGCACCTGTAAGTTACTGCAATGCCCTGCTCATGAGGTAAGGAACATAGTTGATCAGGAGAGCTATACTACATTTCCAAATGGAGGTATTTGATTTTATAGTTGCCCTGCTGAACGACTACCAAACATGACAGTCCGTTATACGCCACAAGAAAACATGTCTAAATAACGAGCTCTGTTGTTTAGTATTCATTCAGCTGGATAACAGGACTTAAAGGGGTATTCCATCTCCAAGATCCTATCCCCAATATATAGTAGGTGGAATAGTAATAATATTAGGACATACCTTTATTAGCAAATTTAGTATAGTTCTCCTGATTAGGCATGCCCTTACCTCATGAGCAGGGCATTGCAGCTTTGGTAGCAACAGTTACGACCAAGAACAACCCACTGTCTCTATGAATGGTGATAACCATGCATCTGTAAGCAACTGCATTGCCCTGCTCATCAGGTAATGAACAAAGTTAATCAGGAGAGCTACACTACATTTCCAAATGGAGGTATTTTCTATTTCTGTTGCCCTGCTGAACGAATACCAAACATGAGAGTCAGTCATACGCCGCAAAATAACATGTCTAAATAGACGGTCCAGAGTCGCCGTGGGACCCCTTATTTTTTTTTCCTTACAATAAATTGGTGAAAGAGGGAATGTTTTGGGGAGTGCTTTTTCAAATAATTTTTTTTTTGTCTATTTTTTTTTTTAGTACTGATAGTTTATGATGTCTGGTATCTGATAGACACCATGACATCACAAACTGCTGGGCTTGATGTCAGGTGACCTTACAGCTAGTATCAACCCCATGTATTACCCCGTTTCCTACCGCACCAGGGCACGGGATGAGCTGGGGTGAACAGCCAGGATTGGCGCATCTAGTGGATGCGCCACTTCTGGGGCGCTTGCGGCCTGCTATTTTTACGCTGTAAAGGGCCAATAACTATGGACCTTCCCACCCTGAGAGTACCAGACCCCAGCCATCCGCTTTACCTTGGCTGGTGATCCAATTTGGGGGGGACCCTACTTTTTTTTGTAATTATTATTATTTATAAAATAATTATAAAAAAGAGCCTGGGGTGACCTCCACATTGGATCACCAACCATGGTAAAGCTGCCAGCTGTGGTTTTCAGGCTACAGCCGTCTGCTTTACCCTAGCTGGCTATCAAAAATGGGGGGACCCCATGTAATTTTTTTTTTTACTATTTTTTTAAATAAAAAAAATTAATGGCCTTCGCTGTATTTTGATTGCCAGCCAAGGTAATGCCAGGCAGATGGGGGTGGCAACCGGTAGCTGTCTGCTTTATCTGCGCTGAGAATCAAAAACACCGCAGAGCGCTACGTCTTTTTTTTTAATGATTTATTTTTATAGTACTGTGATGTCAGGCAATCAAAATACAGGGAAGCCCATTTTTTTTTTAGTTATTTAAATAAATATTTAAAAAAAAAAATATATGGGCTCCCGCTGCATTGTTTGTACTGCTAGCTAAGGGTAATCCAAGCAGCTACTGGGTGCTAACTCCCACTGCTTGGTGTTACCTTCACTGGCAATGGAAAATCCAAGGAAGCATTTTTTATTTTTTTTGCCAAAAAACTAAAAAAAAAAAAAAAAATGACGTGAGCTTTGCCATATTTTTGTATGCTAGCCAGGTACAGCAGGCAGGTACGGGCTGCCCCCAACCCTCAGTTGCCTAGTTGTACCAGGCTGGGAACTAAAAATATAGGGAAGCCCTTTTTTTAATTATTTCATGAATTTCATGAAATAATTGAAAAAAAAAAAATGACATGGGTTTCGCCCCATTTTTGTGTCCAGCCAGGTACAACTAGGCACCTGGGGATTGGAATCCGCAGCACAGGTTAGCCCGAGGTTTCTGGGCCCCTGTGCTGCGAATTGCAGTCCGCAGCCGCCTCAGAAAATGGCGCTTTCATAGAAGCGCCATCATCTGGCGCTGTATCCAACTCTTCCAGCAGCCCTGAAGCCGGGTGGCTTGCTGGGTAATAATGAGTTAATACTAGCTTTGTTTTACTAACTAGTATTAAGCCAGAGATTCTTAATGTCAGGCAAGTTTCACCCGGCCATTAAGAATCTCCAATAAAGGGTTAAAAAAAGACACCACACAGAGAAAAAATACTTTAATAGAAATAAATACACAGACACATTAGAGACTCCATGTTTATTACTCCCTGTCAGCCCGCCACGATACATGGTCTTCTGTCTTCTTTCTCCTTCAACCCATGCAGCTCTTCTACATCAGACAGCACTGCATGGGAGGAAGACGCTGCTGCTCCCGTGCAGTCTAATCACTCAGTGAGTGAGCAGAGGCTGCGGGCTGTAAGTGGTGACGTCACCGCTGACAGGCAGGTTACCATAGCAACGGTGCTCCGATCACGTGATTCCCGGTGTTACTATTCACCGGCTGTGGCATCTAGTCCTTGCATGTGGGCTGATTCTGTAAAGAGCGCCCACATGCAGGAACGGGTAAGCCGACCATGTGCCAGAGCATCTTGCCGGTACACTTAGATGCACAAATAAGCACTGCGTACCAGAGATGCACTGACAGGATCTAGCAAGACGTCCAGCCATGTGACCAGTCTGTAGCCAATGAGATAATAGACACGTGACTGGTCACATGGCTATTTTGACATCACGGAAGGTCCTATCATCAGTGCTGGTTACCGGGAGGATGCAGCAATTATCGGCGGGAGACAGAGTGCAGGACACGTCGCGGGGACCTATAAGTGTAATGGCAATGTTTATTAACTGTATGTGTACATGTATAATGTGTTTTTATGTGTTTGTGTTTGCCTTCCATTGTTTTCAATGGGGTCGAATGTTCGTCGAACGGAGCTTCTGTTCGACGAACCGAACTCTAACGCTAGGGGGGTGGCTCATCTCTAGTCATGACGCCACTCATGGCTTGCGGTCAGAGATATGGATGACCGCCGCTGCAGGTGTTATGAGCGTCTGGGGCTGATGGGGTCTGCAGCCAGATGATGTAGCCTCCCGTGAGTGAAGCAGGCCCCAGGGACTCGGGTGAGCAGGGTAGTGGGTCCCGGAATAACACAGGCTGAGTCCAAAAGTCTTTCAACTGGTTTTTGCTCACTCAGATGTTGTTGTGAGCTGACCCGGGCATTGCTGTGATTAACCAGGTAAGACCAGGGTTCCTTCGGGCCAGTCTAAGGGTAACCTATTAGCTCGCCTTCCTAGCACTCTGTGTTCGGATAACCCCCTGACGTGGAGTACCATGGGGGTCTATCCAGGGAGTCGCTACTGCCTTTTCTCCCCTGTGTTTGGCCCGTTTGCCGGCAGCGTGGACCAAGTGAGATGGCTTCTGACTCTGTCCCCTTATGGTTCCCCACGTTGCTGCTGAGGCTCGGACTCTGTGAGGTTCATGAGGTACTTGTAGTTCCCCTGACGGGCAGGTTTAGCAGGTCGTTAAAACTGAAGTCTGCTCTAGGGACCTGTACCCCGTACGTGCCTAGTCACCAGGATCTCCGTACTCTTACTACCAGGTGACTGTTCTCCCCCGCTAACCGTTACTACCCCGTGCAGGGTCTGACTAGTGGCCGCGCGCCTATGCGCCTAGCGACCACCGCTCACCACTACCAGACTGGCTCTCCTCCCTATCCTGAAAGCCTCTGCACTTTCTAGCTCCAAGCTCCTCCGCTTCACCCCTTGACAAGATTTGAAGGCAAGACCCCTCTGGAGAGTGCCCAAGGGTCCCATCTACTGGTGGGGGGAACTGGTTGCTATGTGTCTGTGCATACACACCTCGTTCTGGTCCTTAGGATTACCTGGAAGTACTGTCCCAGTATGGATACAGTACTCAGTGGTGCCTGACCGGGTCAGGGGCGCCACATTCCCCCTTGGTTATCGATAGCACATCCCCGGGCTGCAAAGATAAGAAACAAAATACAAATTTTTCCCACACAGGGGAGATATTTACATGTAAACATACCAGGTACCATACCACCACCACCCACGAGTCTTTAACCCAAGACCCGAATACGGAGAAATCACCAGTCCTTTTGGTGACCTGGTTTCGGCCTGTTCCACCGTAAACCATTATGGCGACAGTCCTCCTTATCCTGGTGGCGTAGGGTATGCCCCATAAACAGGCCTAACTGCTTCGTCTCTTTGTGCTGGAGAGCAGGCCCCATAAACAGGCGTGCCCCCTTGGTGGTGCAGAGCCATGCCCATCAACAGGCAGACTCTGGGGTTGGTACCACTGGGGTAACTATGTACACTGCGAGAGTTTGTGGTTATAGCCAGTTCATAACCTATGGTCCATATAAAGTGCACATAACCTGGTGCTAAGAGTATTTAAAGAGTTCACGCAAAAGTCCTTGCGGGCACATTTTCTTAAACGTTACTTTAACTTTTATAAAACATTTTAAATTATACTCTTTCTATATAGACTATATTGACTAAAGTAAATTGACTTCCAAGGTCAGTGCTTGTTACTTCAGTGCATGGACCCTTGGAGGTTGTGTCATGGGCGTCCCCTGGCAGTGGTGACAATGGGGACCTGGTCGAAGCGGTGGGGGGGAGCCTGGGCTCACCGAGGTTCCCCTTGAACATGGAACCACATCCCAAGTGAACCAGCCTCTCTCCCCCATATGCCGTGTAAACTCCACCACGTCTCCCATGTACAGGTCACGGCCAGGGTGACCCCGCTGCAAATGGGATTGCACGTCCCGCTGAGACACAAAAATCCCCTCTTTTACTCCTGCTTCCACAATAAAACCCCACCCCTTATGGCAATTGAACTCCTCCACTTCTCCTAGGTGGAGTAGATCTCGAGCCCGGGATCCGGCTCACCGCAGGGACTGCTTTTCTTGCAGGTCCCGGGCCTACAACTGCTCCCCCCCGGGATGGGCTCCACAACTCCACAAGGGGGTGTGGGCGACCGTCTCTCACCCGTTGTCGCTCTCTGCGGACTTGCGACGTTGAAATGGCCCTGGGGTGGGCCTCCCTCTGCAGCCACATCACCTGGTCATCAGCGGGCCACCGGGTGAGTGAAGCGCTCCGCATCTCTTCCTCCCTGCTGAGGTTTGCTGCGACCTGGTTACGTCGGGTAGGTGATGGGGTGGCGGTTGCCACTGGTGGCAGGACCTGTTCTCCCTCCCTGGCGGAGGGTGCTGCGACCTCTTCTGGTCAGTGGGGGGACAGCAGCATGGCCTTGGCTTTAGGTAAACCAACATGGTCTCTCTCGCTTACAGAGGGTGCTGCGACATCCTCCGGTCGGGTACGTAGCAGCTCTGGAGTTGAACCTTTGGCAGCTGGGCAGGACGGTGGTGGGTCTTCAGGATCCCTCTCCAGTGGAGAGGGTGCTGCGACCGCTTCAGGTCTGGTAAGCAGCAGCTCGATGACCAGGCCTTTAGCAACCAGGTGAGCTGAGGACAGGGCACCCAAACCCCTCTCCAGCGGAAAGGGTGTTGCGACCTCTTCAGGTCTGGTAAGCAGCAGCTCGATGACCAGGCCTTTAGCAACCAGGTGAGCCAAGGACAGGGCACCCGGACCCCTCTCCAGGGGAGAGGGTGCTGCGACCGCTTCAGGTCGGCACGGCGTGGACATCGCACCAGCTTCCGATGGTAGCGCTGGCGGGATCAGCACACCAGGTAAGGAAAGGGCAACATCGGACTCACCCGGAGTCGGGCCGGAGACATCCAGTGGCGGGGTCTCTGTCGCTGGCGGTGGTTTGGGCTGAGCATGGGCGACGCCTCCAGGCGGGCCCCGCTGCACGGACAGTCGCAGGCTTCGGATCGCCATCAGCATTCTGTTTCTCCAGGCGGCTACTTCCCGTTTCCGCTGCTCCTCCATGCGATCAGCAATCCGCTCAACCTCCGCTTCTAGCTCCTCCGCCGTCATGGGCCTTGACCAGCCCTGCTCCCTCTGATCACCTTCTGCTGACACCATCTTGCTACTTCCCTCGCTCATCAGCTTCTTCTCAGGCTTTGGCCTTAGTTTTGTTTCTCCTCCCACAGGACTGGGACGTTCAAGCAGTCCGGGGACAGATCAGCCCCCATCTCCTCCTCTTGCGGGGTCAGAGTGCTCTTGGGATTCTGGGACGGTCACTCCTCTCCGTGGGCGGTTACTTCGTCTGCGCGGGCTGCAGCCTTTTTAATCATGTGCTTTCAATGGTGGCAAAGAAAATAGCGGCAGTTAAAATTTTTCAATTGGACCGCCGAGGCAAACTGTCACCCGCCTGAATGGGTCTAGTCCACGATCCTGTTTGTGACGCCAAAAGAAGATGTGATGCCCCAGGGGTGATGATCCTGTTCAGCGACGCCACAGGGCTTGTTCTATATGGCAAACAGGTAATGTCAGTTATTATTTTATATGTGGTGACGCCACTCACAGCTTGTGGTCAGGGATGTGGATGACCGCTGCTGCAGGTTTTACGAGCATCTGGGGATGATGGGGCCTGCAGCCAGATGAGTAGCCTCCCGTGAGTGAGGCAGGCCCCAGGGACTCGGGTGAGCAGGGTAGTGGGTCCTGGAATAACACAGGCTGAGTCCAAAAGTCTTTCAACTGGTTTTTACTCACTCAGATGTTGTGAGCTGACCCGGGTGTTGCTGTGATTAACCAGGTAAGACCAGGGTTCCTTCGGGCCAGTCTAAAGGTAACCTGTTAGCTCGCCTTCCCAGCACTCTGTGTTCGGATAACCCCCTGACGTGGAGTACCATGGGGGTCTATCCAGGGAGTCGCTACTGCCTTTTCTCCCCTGTGTTTGGCCCATTTCCCGGCAGCGTGGACCAAGTGAGATGGCTTCTGGCTCTTTCCCCTTATGGGTCCCCGCGTTGCTGCTGAGGCTCGGACTCTGTGAGGTTGGTGAGGTACTTGTAGTTCACCTCACCGGCTGGTTTAGCAGGTCGTTAAAACTGAAGTCTGCTCTAGGGACCTGTACCCCGTACGTGCATAGTCACCAGGAGCCCGTGCAGGGTCTGACTAGTGGTTTCGCGCCTATGCGCCTCACGACCGCCGCTCACCACTACCAGACTGGCTCTCCTCCCTATCCTGACAGCCTCTGCACTTTTTAGTTCCCAGCCCCTCCGCTTCACCCCTTGACAAGATTTGAAGGCCAGACCCCTCTGGAGACTGCCCAGGGGTCCCATCTACTGGTGTGGGGGAACTGGTTGCTATGTGTCTGTGCATACACACCTCATTCTGGCCCTTAGGATTACCTGGAAGTACTGTCCCAGCATGGGCGCAGTACTCAGTGGTGCCTGACCGGGTCAGTGGTGCCACATTTATATCCCTGGAAGAATGTCATCAAAGATCCATACTTTAATCAAGATTACAAGAGATGTGTATGATGAAAGTTGTTCTTGTGCTGAAAGAATACCATTCCACAATTGACTGTACCGCAAAAAGAAGAAGGTGCTTAAAGAAACAACATGATAAAGTCCAACTACAGGTTGTGACACCTGGCAGCCCTATCCCAGATATACTTAAAACCCTGAAGAAGCAAGCTGAGGAATGGTAACATACAGACTGATAGGGAAAGACGATAATGATGAGGGCCAACCTATGGACTCTGAGGGTAAAGCCATTCCAGAGTCTGACCCGTCGAAGTTGAAAAAAGTCGATTTTGGGTAGGTGAATACCATAAGATTGGCAATAACATAACAGCAGAGAAAAGACAACAAAACCTTCATTCCTGAACGAAGACAAAATGAAAAGGATACGTGTTTGAAACAACAAAAAGCTTCATTACTGAACAAAGAAAGATCCAGAAAGATGAAGATGGTGTTTTCTGTGGATGGAGATGTTGGGTTACGGTGTAGGGCAGTGAAGAGGTTTTGACCATGATTGGGTGATGTCTAGATATCTAACTGCAGAATTAGGCACAGTTAGAACACAGTGCGTTTTTCGCATTTTTCGAGTGCGTTTATGGCCTCAAAACAGCTTGACTTTGCTTCCCCAGCAAAGTCTATGAGTTTTCATTTTTGCTGTCCGCACACAACTTTTTTTTTAAGCTGCGTTTTTGAGCTTAAAAAAAATGGACATGTCAATTCTTTCCTGCGTTTTCCTGCATTTTCCCCCCATGCAATGCATTGGAAAAACGCAGCAAAACGCAGAGATCAAAAACGCAGCAAAACGCAGCCAAAAACGCACCAAAACGCGGTAAAAAACACATGCGTTTTTTGCCGCGTTTTTTGCCGCGGGTGCGCTTTTGTGCGTTTTTAGCGGCCAAAAACGCACAAAAACGCAGTGTCAAAAAAACGCAGCGTGTGCACATAGCCTTAGACTGCAATAGATACTGAACTATTATCAGTCATAAATAGGGCAGAGTAGACAAATAAACCCCAGCACATTTCCCTCAAATTTCATTGTCGTGTTCTTGACAACAGGAGAATTATAGAGGTGAAGCATTGGATATATAAATGATTGGATGTAAAATAGCATGATATCAATCATCACCCGAAATCCACCGGGCAGGTATTAAAGCCATTATGGGACAGGAGAACGAAATACAGAAACTCAGGAGAACCCAAAGGAAATGAAGGGGATGTTTAAAGGCACACTCCAACGTGTAGCGTGTCCCTGTTAACCTCACAGGTACACGTTAATGGTCACGTGTGTAGGGGCACATCAGACCGAGAGGTAACCCAGTTAATGTCACTGGGAAACCTTGGACGTTACTGCTAAACCGGTCACGTGCGTAGAGGGGCATGTCAGACCGTGTACAGGTACAAAGGAATCAGTCACGTGCATAGAGGGCACGTCAGACCGAGTAGGCTACCCAGTTAGTGTCACTGGGTACCCAGTGCTGGCACACACACACACACACAAGTCTGACACTGCAGACTGGTTACATGCGTTGGTGGCATGACAGACCATGTGGACCCTGACCCTCACCATGCCAAGACACAGCTGTACCGGGATACAAACACCTGGTACCAGTGCCTAGCCCTAAAAACACATACACACTGGTAGGACAATGGTTGACCCTCACCATACAAGGTGCAGGTGTGCATGGATACAAATACCCGGCACGACGCCTAACCCTGAAGTAGTTACTATCCTTATCCATACACACACCTACCACAAGCACTGCAGGTAAATTGCACTGGAACCCAATCACTCTAACAGCCAGGATAGCAGTGTTAGCTGCCAGCATGCAGTATGGCACTCGCGCGCTTATGGGCGGAGCTAAAGACCTTTTATAGCCGCCTCCCTGGCCCAGGCCACATGGCATGTAGTAATGGCATCGGCTGCAGCCATACAGAGGCTGCCACATCATTGCTGATGCCATGATGATCAATCAGCGGCTGTCACTTCATCGCTGGTGTCACTGATGACCAATCAGTGACCGCCTTGTCACTGATAACATCATGCACATGCTCATTTTGATTGCATGAGCATTTAGGCTCAGGATGGTACAAAACTTTAGCCAACCAATGCCTCAAGCAATGGCCAGGTGGTGCTGTGGAGTTGACCGACCCCAACGTGGGAGTCAATGATGGGATTGGACTGGTTTGAGGCACAACAGAACCCCAAACCATAACAATATATATATATATAAAAATATATAAAAATATACATACATATTTCAAAGGAAGTATATAGGAATGGGACAGCTCTTAACAAATCAGTTGTTCCACTCTGAACTATACATCTTACCCGGGTTACAAGGATGAGTCTTGGTCAGTGGGTGGGGAAAACTACAATAGACTGTCGACTTCATCCACCTCACCTTAGACTGGACACTCATCTTCCTGCTGGGTTTAAAAGCCCAGTGCTGGACAAATGCTTTATTTTTCCCACTGGTATCATGATGAGCATGCTGGGCTAAGTAATCTCTAGGACTGCTAATTTAACCTCCTCCCCTTTGACCAAACCCTAACCTTCCTCTGCATTATCCTTAAGCTTTGTTGCTGCCCTGCTAATAACTCCTTGATCTCCAATCTAAGAATAGCTAGTGTTAGGAGGGGTGGACTGTTATTGTGCGTGTTTTAGGTAATGTGAGCGGGAAATATTATTACAGTGTAGGCAATTGTGGGTTTGGCTATGTATTGTGTTCTATTACTGTGCTTTTGTAAATAATATAAAACTGCAGACTTTTGGTGTGTATAATAAATATTCTTTATTAGTACACTGTTTTTTTTCGGCGGTCATACATATATAGTCAATTAGGACTAGAAGTCACTTTTAGCATTCTCACAATGGTAGACATATACATCTTCCCTGATGGTGCTTATAATACAAAAACATTATTGAGTGCTGAGGGTTAGATTAACTCTTTACCTCTTCACAGATGAAAGGAGAACTCATCTGTTACTAATCACTCAGGTCTGTGCTTCACTTAGAAGTTTGTAGTCTGACAGTAAGAAACATTAATAAGTTGGAAGGAACATCAGGATTCTTCACGGAAGCTTGGTCTATCAGACACACTGGACGCCTTTGTGGCAACTTCTCACAAAGCTCACATGCCAGAAAAAAAGAACATAATGTAGGTAGTAGATGAACAGACATAAATATAAGTTTGTGCAAAGTTTGTTTGACATGGATTTTAAGTTTAGGATATATTCCGTGAATTTCCATCTAAATTTCCCCCAAGACTTGGTGAGCCATGCAAGATTATCAGCAACAACAAAAATCAAGAAATCCAATAAGACTTAATTTCCTTCAACAGAATGTAAAACTTTCTTACATAAACTCTTAAAAATGATTAAAATAATAGAACACTCCTTTCCAACTTGAGAGATGTAAATTTTTGGTGCTACTGGAACAAAATTAAAAAAAAAAAAAAAAACCCTGAGAAAATAGAAGAAAATTGTACATAAATTCACACAAACCCCCCAAAATGGTCCTGACAAAATTGATGACACACTCGTCTTAATATTTGGTTGCACACCCTTTGGAGAAAATAATTGCAATCAATCGCTTCCTATAACCATCATCAAGCTTCTTACACCTCTCAATTGGAATTTTGGACCATTCTTTTTCTGCAATCTACTCCAGGTCTCTCATATTTGAAGGGTGCCTTCTCCCAATTTTAAGACCCTCTCCACAGTTTTTCAATGAGATTGCTGGACACTTCAGAACTTTACAGTACTTGTTTTTCATCCATCTCTTGGTGCTTCTTGAAGTCCATGACCTGGACCCAGCTTTCTTACACTGGGCACTAGATTTCAACCTCAAATCCTTTGGTGATTTTCAGACTTGCACACAGTCAAGAAACTCAGTTCCAGAGTCAGCAAAACAGCCTAGAACATCTTTAAACCGCCACCATATTTGTCTATAGGTACTGTGCTCTTTCCTTTGTAAGCATCATTCCGTTTTCAGTAAACAGTGGAGTGATGTGCTTGAAAAGCTCTATCATGGTCTCCCCTGTCCACACTTACCCAGAAGGATTTGGCTTACTCATGTACATTTTGGCAGGCTGCAGTGTAGTTTTTTTTATGCCTCTGTATCAGCAGTGGGGTCCTCCTGGGTCTCCTTTATAGTATTTAATTTAATTCAAATGTCGATGGATAGTTGACACTGACACCGATGCACACTGACCCTGCAGAACTGCTTGAATTTCTTTGGAGCTTGATTGGGGCTAAAATACATTTTAATGACCCTAGTTCAGCGGCCAGGTCAGTATTCCATCTCCACATGCCAGGAGCCCTGAGAACCTCCCTCCTACCTAATGGCATAAGCAGCTCCTCTCTTGAATAACCATCTTGGTGTGACATCGTGCTTGCGTCAAGGTGAAATTATCACATAGTACCTAATCTAAAGAGACATCCCCCCCAGTGATCAGAAAGAAGTGGTTCACACAGCTGAATTCCAGTGGCTATGGCTGCTGCCGGGGCGCTGTACCAGAATAATAATAAAATTAAATTTGCTCATCATTAATAAATATGCACCATTATTACAATCAATGTAATCAATCTGACTTCTGATATTTAATTCCATTAATGCAGGGCCATATCTAATTATCTCCATCTTTTCATATCTAATTTCTACATCTCTGACACAGTCCTAGATGGAATGGAACCAGTAGCAGTGATCCCATTTCTACATGCACATTGAGGTGAGCATTATATATTTTTCTAAAGTTAATCTCACCTATACCTGTATATTTTACCACATATTAGTTACACAGTATTCTGCTAGCTTCGGTGTGTCTGAGAGCATTGCATTGTATGAAATGAGATGACGGTTGTATTCTCTGAACTCTGCCTTTAAGTCACAGTTTAGACAGCAGAATGACTCTAAACCTCAGATCTCTTTTTCGAAAATTCAAACTTTTGAACAAATGTTAGAGGGAAGGGAAGGAGTGATGGGGTTAATAGGGTTAGGAGGTAGTTTGAACGATGCAGAGATGGGATTTGTGGCTAGGAAGAGTTTTTAGGAGGAAGAGGGGGGGGGCAGATGAGGGGTAGTTAAGAGAGGAGTTTTTCTCTTACCCCCCTCTTGACTTCCAGACATGTATCGATCCCCGCCCACCCTCCCTTGTGCTTGAGTGCAGAGTGGGAGTACTAGGCTGGGTTGTTTTATTTGTCACAGCAGCGGGGGGTAGGTCTGGTCCAGAGGCAGTTGAAGGCACTGGTAACTGGACAGAGAGACACCATCTTGGTATGGTGGCTCCGGGTTCCGGGATGTTGCAGGCACAGGGTTCTGCAAAGTTAATCCGTGGATGATTAATACCTCATCTCTGGGTCGGTGTGTTGCGGCCAGGGATATTGGGGTGAGAAGTAGTTCCTGGACTGGGCCTACCCAAGGATATATACTTACTGTATTGGTTACTGTGTTACCTATTATTTGTTGGGGTCGCCCGTTGGACGGCGCCCCTTGTGTTTAGAATGTAAATAATAGGCAATGAAGGCTGCTGTGAACAATTTGAACCAAGTCGCATGCAGTCCGTGTGTAATTTACAGATGGTCTAATGGTGGGCAACACAGAGATCACAACTGGATCCTTCCTCAATGGTTATGTAAGCGAAAGGAGAAAACACAAATAACTTACTAGCATTCAATGCAAAAACGGCAAAGAAAACATTTATACAACTTTTTCCTTAGTGACAATTTCTAAAAAATTGTTCATTTGTTTTAAAGTGGTTGTAAGGGCTTAAAAATTGATCAGCTATACTTCAGATAGGTCATCTATATCAGATTAGTTTGGTCCAACTCCCAGCACCTCTCTGATCAGCTGTTATTTGCTCTGTGGGTAACCTGATGTAAACATTAAAGCCATGTTCACATGTTGCATAAATGCTGTTTTCTCCTGCTGCTTTTTATCCAAATATTATCAGCACCATACTATAACAATCTTCTCTGATCATTGCCTTTTTCCAGCAATTCTTTTAGTTCATTTTCCCATTTCCTAAAATGTTATTTATGCAGATTTAAAGCATCATTTTAATATACATATATATATATATATATATATATATATATATATATATATATATATATATATATATATATATATATATATATATATATATTTGCATTTCAAAATGAAACCCAGGGAAAAAAATGGACCAACAACAAAGCTCAGAGACATCCTTAAATGCGGAATGGGCATGAGTTTTTATGAAATTACATCCTCTTATATGGGACAGTTAAATGCTGCAGTTTTTCAGCACAAAAAAATGCAACAGAAAAATGCAGTAGTTTTGCTATTTGAGAACATGGCCTCAAGTTTGTTGAATAATGCAGCTTCATTCAATGGGCAGCTCCTGCTGAAAATTACAGATCACCTCCTATTCATTTGTATAGAAACTGGTCTACAGTCCGTGGCTTCAGCCACTACACTTTAGACCTCCTTCACATGTTCGTGTTTCTGGAACATGTGGCATCCATATGATAAGGATCATTAGACAGGTTCGGAAAATCTCCTTCTTCCAGTGAATGTCTGCTGAATCTCAAATTGAAAATTACTGAGTGTCAGCAAAAGGAATAAAGGCCACACAGAGATAGCTGGTATAAACTCCTCTCTAACTAAGAGCAGGTGGACATACACATGCTTTATTGTTACAAGCCTTTTTATAGAGAAATAAGGGGTTAATCTCTTACAAAATTCCTAGCAGTATGCCATTGTCTATTTTAGAAGCACATGCAGAAAGCATATGATAATATTTATGTCCATATTTGGGATTTCCCCTCCAGCCCTATATATATATATATATATATATATCATACAAAGATTGCACAACTCAACATATAAAAATACAATTTTTATTACAAAATTCAATAAACAGAGAATATATCAGTAAGTGGGCATGACATCAGCAGGGAAGTGAAGACAAAAGACAATTGTTCCACAATAGATCAAAATAGTACAGTGCATGAGATTGCTAGCCAAGTATACAAAGTACACACATGCGTGATGTGATTAACAGTAACAAAGATAAGCACATCCCCAATGTATATAGTACAATAAATCAGGGGGCAAAAAGCCCCAGCTAATTGTAAATGTCAATAGGCAAATAGTGCGAGCAGGAAAATATCTAGTGATGTTAATAAAGTTGGTAAGATGTTCCTAGTCACTCAGTAACAAAGCCAGCTAAAATTAAGAGTACATGTATCAAAAGAAAAAGTTAGATAGTCAGGCTCAGTAACTAACCAATAACTGTGGTGACCTGCAGGTACTAGTTGCCAAAAAAGACCAATCAATCAGAACGGGGGATCACTATGCATAATCACAAATGTGTTAAAGCAATCAGGGTAAGTTCATAATTACCGGGGGAAACAATGTCTTGTCTGGAAATCTCCTACGCGTGTTTCGACGGGCAGTCTTTTTCCAGGGAGAGAGTGTACTAGACTTTTGAATGTACCGCTGTTAAATAGTACGGAGTATCAGCTGATAGGGTCTGTGGGCACGTGACTGCAGCTTAGGATATCACTTCCTGTGTGGCGCATGGCAACGCCGACGCCACCGTCGTCACTGCCGATAGGGGCGTCTCCAGGTGTAGAGCGACGCGCATTAGAACAATGAAACGTCACTCACCCAGTAAAGACGCCCCCAGCTGCATAGACGAAGGAGAAGTCAGCGCGCACGCGCACAAGTGAGTCCACAGATCTGCCGTATGGAAGGTAATAGGCAGGCTAGAGCCGTATATCTTAGAGAAGGGGAGGAGTGTTAATCAATAAGGCATGGATTGGTAAGGAAGCAGGAAAGTAGTAATATGATGAAATAGGATCAATCACCAACACAAAATGTAAATGTACAATAAATTAAAAATAGTGCAAATAATATAATGTTGACAATACTAATAGTGATATACATTAAATTACAACAGTACATATATTTATCCATAAATATGAATATATATAAAATAATATAAATATATGTATATCTATTATGTATAAAGTGCAAATGTGCAATAACAATAAAAATATATAAAAATAATCCTCTTTATACATTTATATCTATTGAATATAAAGTGCAAATGTGCAGTAATAATAAATATAACAGTCCGTGGCTTCAGCCACTACACTTTAGACCTCCTTCACATGTTCGTGTTTCTGGAACATGTGGCATCCATATGATAAGGATCATTAGACAGTTTCGGAAAATCTCCTTCTTCCAGTGAATGTCTGCTGAATCTCAAATTGAAAGTTACTGAGTGTCAGCAAAAGGAATAAAGGCCACACAGAGATAGCTGGTATAAACTCCTCTCTAACTAAGAGCAGGTGGACATACACATGCTTTATTGTTACAAGCCTTTTTATAGAGCAATAGGGGGTTAAACTCTTAGCAAAATTCCAAGCAGCATGCCATTGGCTATTTTAGAAGCACATGCAGAAAGCATATGATAATATTTATGTCCATATTTGGGATTTCCCCTCCAGCCCTTCCATTGGTTGCGGGGCCGTTGTCACTTAACACCTCAGTCATGGATCTGAAGTTTGTAGCCAGTCAACATCATGATCAATCTTTTCATTCTGTTCTCTTATATTAGACATCAGCTGCAGACTCCATCTTGTTACTCTTATGCAAAAGAAAGATTGGTTATGGAAAAGCATATAGAGAAATTAAAAAAAATATATATACTTTATATATATATATATATATATATATATATATATATATATATATTTATACATACACACAGTATATATATATATATATATATATATATATATATATATACTGAGTATATGTGTGTATATATATATATATATATATATATATATATATATATTGTAGGTTCTCACAGTAAAAAAGTATATCGAACTATGTATTGTATTCTCACATTATAACTTATGGAGTTATATATTATTACTTATGGGGCCGTTGTCACTTAACACCTCAGTCATGGATCTGAAGTTTGTAGCCAGTCATCATCATGATCAATCTCTTCATTCTGTTCTCTTATATTAGACATCAGCTGCAGACTCCATCTTGTTACTCTTATGCAAAAGAAAGATTGGTTATGGAAAAGCATATAGAGAAATTAAAAAAATATATATACTTTATATATATATATATATATATATATATATATACATATATATATACACACAGTATATATATATATATGTATATATATATATATATATATATATATACTGTGTATATGTGTGTATATATATATATACAGATATATATATATATATATATATATATATATATATATATATAGTAGGTTCTCACAGTAAAAAAGTATATCGAACTATGTATTGTATTCTCACATTATAACTTATGGAGTTGGTCACATGTCTGTGTTTCTGTCTGAACCATACAGAGACATGTCCATTTGTACCAGCAGCATGGATGACTGGATCCAATGCAATCCATGTGCCATTCATCTGCCATTTGTGTGCTGTATGTGTTTAACATTGAAAGTATAGGAAAATATTTTCAAGATCTATTTCTTTAGCTATGCTGGAAAAACATAGATAACACAAGGGGCACAAGGATGGCATTTGGATAATACAAACATACAGTACACATGGATGACTAAATACTCTATGGCACGGATGGGAAAAAGGGACTGAGTCACACGTATGTGTTTTTATATGGACATGTGAAGGGGGCCTTAAAAAGAGCTCTGCTATTTAGCTCTTTTCAATGAAACCCGAAAATGTGAACTGCAAATTAGCTCGTATATACTACAATAGGAGCTGCTCTGCACTACCCAATAGAAACTGCTGGACATATGAAGGAGAGCTATGCTAATATCTTCTTTCGATGAAACCTATATATGTGAACTGCAGATCAGCAACTATTCATCAGAATAGTTGTTGATCTGTAATGCCCAAACAGAGCTAATAACTTCAGATCAGTTCGGGTGCCAAGAGTTGACCCCTCCAATCAGCTATCGATGATCAATGCCAATGAAAAAACTCCAAAAGACTTATGGCTGCTTTACACCAGGCAATCTATCGTGCGATAGATCGTCGGGGTCACGGTTTTTGTGATGCACATCCGGCATCGCTGGCGATGCCGGCCTGTGTGACACCTCCTAGCGACGCAGTATCGCTCACAAATCGTGAGTCGGGTACTGCTCGTTAGGTTCCATAATATCGGTTACTTTAGTTGACCATCGTTCCCGTGGTAGCACACGTCGCTCCGTGTGACACCACGGGAACGATGAGCAGCTCACCTGCCTCCCGCGGCCACCGCCGTCTCTATGTGGAAGGAAGGAGGTGGGCGGGATGTTTACATCCTGCTCATCTCCGCCCCTCCGCTTCTATTGGCCGGCGGCCGTGTGACGTCGCTGTGACGCCGAACGTCCCTCCCACTCCAGGAAGTGGACGTTCGCCGCCCACAGCGAGGTCGCACGAGAGGTAAGTATGTGTGACGGGGGTTACTACCTTTGTGCGACACGGGCAGCGATTTGCCCGTGACGCAAAAAGGACGGGGGCGGGTACGATCGATTGTGAAATCGCACAATCGGTCGTACCGTGTAAAGCAGGCTTAAGACCCTGATTCCTGCTTTTATGAGGAGGTATACTGGTGATTCATGGAGATGCTCTATAAGAATCGGACCCTATCTCTTTGAGAATCTTCAGTCTTATCCCCATCCAGAACAGAAATCCTGTAGCAAATTTTTAGTTCCGCCCTATGCAAATTGGCTACATACAAATCTGAGTTGTCAAGAGGCTTCCATTACAGATAACCTGATCCATCCACAGGGGATCAAGGCCAAGTAAAATTTCCTGACTTACGCAGTTTAGGGCCCCCTTCACACATCCGTGAAACACGTGCGTGTTTGGCCCATTTCCGTATGTACCGGAGACACGGCCAAACGTGCACCAATGTTAATCTATGTTTAAGGTAACACGTGCGTTATTTCATAATGTCCATGTGTCCATGTCCGTGATCCGTATGTGTTTCCCTTTTGCACGGAAGCATGTCAGTTTTCTCCACGGAACACGCACACGCGGACACCATGAAAGTCAATGGTTATGTGCGCACAATACGTGACACGGATGCATCTCTGTATGCTTCGTGTACGTTTTGTGCTTTTTTCTAGCGATGTCGGTAATTCTTTCTTTTCCTGTCTATGTCTGTCAATCTCCCTCAGTCCGTCGGTCGGTCTCTCTGGCTGTCTGTCAGTCTCTCTCTGTTTTGTCTGTCCCTCTCTTGCTGTCTGTCGGTCAGTATCCCCCTTCTCTCATACTTACCGATCCCCGATCACCGGCGCGGCGCTGCAAGGCTGTTCTCTAAACTCCGGCGGCTTTTCCTCTTTTGAAAAAGCCAGCAGCTCATTAAACAATCTCGTATTCCCTGCTTTCCCCGCCCACCGGCGCCTATGATTGGTTGCAGTTAGACACGCCCCCACACTGATTGACAACTGTCTCACTGCATCCAATCACACCCGCGGGGGGGCAGGACTATACTGTGCAGTTAAAAAAATAAATAATTAATTAAAAAAAAATGATGTGCGGTCCCGCCCCATTTTGATACAAGCCAGGGTAAAGTCACACGGCTGAAAGCTGGTATTCTCAGGATGGGGAGCTCCACGTTATGGGGAGCCCCCAAGCCTAACAATATCAGCCAGCAGCCCCCCAGAATGGCTACATACAATAGATGCGACTGTTCTGGGACTCTTCCCGATTGGCCCTGGTGCGTTGGCAATCGGGGTAATAAGCAGTTAATGGCAGCCCATAGCTGCCAATAACTCCTAGATTAATCATGTCAGGCGTCTCCCCGAGATACCTTCCATGATTAACCTGTAAGTTACAGTAAATAAACACACACACCCGAATAATCCATTATTAGAAATAAAAAACACTAACAAACTCCCTGACCATCAATTTATTAACCCCAACAAAGCCCTCCATGTCTGGCGTAATCCATGGACCTCCAGCGTCGCATCCAGCTCTGCTGCATGAAGGTGACAGGAGCAGCAGAATACACCGCCGCTCCTGTCAGCTCCACGCAGCTAATGAAAGGAATAGAACGATCAGCTGAGCTGTCACTGAGGTTAATCGCAGCCACCGCTGCATCCAGCGGTGGCCGCGGGTAACCTCAGTGACAGCTCAGCTGATCACACTACTCACCTCAGTTGCTGCGTGGAGCTGACAGGAGCGGCGGTATCTTCTGCTGCTCCTGTCACCTTCATGCAGCAGAGCAGGATGCAACGCTGGAGGTCCGTGGATTACGCCAGACATGGAGGGCTTTGTTGGGGTTAATAAATTGGTGACGAGGGAATTTGTTAGTGTTTTTTATTTCTAATAAATGATTGTTCGGGTGTATCTGTTTATTTACAGGTTAATCATGGAAGGTATCTCGGGGAGACGCCTGACATGATTAATCTAGGACTTATTGGCAGCTATGGGCTGCCATTAACTCCTTATTACCCCGATTGCCAATGCACCAGGGCCAATCGGGAAGAGCCGGGTAGAGTCCCAGAACAGTCGCATCTATTGTATGCGGCCATTCTGGGCGGCTGCTGGCTGATATTGTTAGGCTGGGGGGCTCCCCATAACGTGGAGCTCCCCATCCTGAGAATACCAGCCTTCAGCCATGTGACTTTACCCTGGCTTGTATCAAAATGGGGCGGGACCGCACGTCATTTTTTTTTAATTATTTATTTTTTTAACTGCACAGTATAGTCCCGCCCCCTGGCGGCTGTGATTGGTTGCAGTGAGACAGCTGTCAATCAGCGTGGGGGTGTGTCTAACTGCAACCAATCATAGGCACCGGTGGGCGGGGAAAGCAGGGAATACAAGATTGTTTAATGAGCGGCCAGCTTTTTCAAAAGAGGAAAAGCCACTAGAGTTTAGAGAACAGCCGTGCAGCGCCGCACCGGTGATCGGGGAACGGTGAGTATGAGAGAGGGGTACTCCATTCAGTCACTCTGGTGATTAGCGGTCAACGGTGAATTGTTCACGGGTGACCGCTAATCAGGACGCGACACCCAGACACAGCCGCGGTATCACAATGAAGTCGGGTGAAGTTCCCCCCAGTTCATTCTCTACACGCGACTCTGTCTGCAGTCAGCGGGTATGTATCTACGACATTGTGCATCACAAACACGCATAAATTCATACGGCACACATGTCAGTTATTTCTCTCACGCATAAACGGACAAGCAACACGCACACACGGCTAGCATACGGCATTCACACAGATGGCACACAGACACAAAAAAAGGATACAAAAACGGAAAACGGACCCGAAAAACGGACGTAACACACGTGCGTCTTTTTTCACGGACATGTGAAGGGGGCCTAACACAAAGTCTAACATTTTAAGATTTAATTTGCAAAAAAAAAAATTGCCAGGCACCATGTCCCATACTACTAATCAGAAGTCATTTTGTGCTGCCACATGGGATGTCCCATAATTCCCTGCATCTATTATATTTTACAGATTATTATACATTATGCAGTCATAATTTGTGATAGCCCAGCTACTGACCATGATTGTACAATGTATAACAATACAGTATACCTAAATAGTGGCTCCCATTGCATCATAGTTTGTACACCAGTCATTTTTCATCTCCAAAGCCAATGGGTAAAGGGGGCTTACACGTAGCGATATCGCTAGCGATATCGTTGGTGAAAGCACCCGCCCCCGTCGTTTGTGCGTCACGGGCAAAATCGCTGTCCGTGGCACACAATATCGTTAGGAGTCGTCACATGGACTTACCTGCCTAGCGACGTCGCTGTTGTCGGCGAACCGCCTCCTTTCTAAACAGGCAATTCGTGCGGCGTCACAGCGGCGTCACTAAGCGGCTGCCCAATAGAAGCGGAGGGGCGGAGATGAGCGGCCGTAAAATGCTGCCCACCTCCTTCCTTCCTCATTGCTGGTGGCTGCAAGTAAGCTGCAGTTCGTCGTTCCCAAAGTGTCACACGTAGCGATGTGTGCTGCCTCGGGAACGACGAACAATCTGCATCCTCAACAATCAACGATTTTATGAAAATGAACAACGTGTCAATGATCAACGATAAGGTGAGTATTTTTGATCGTCAACGGCCGTTCATTGGTGTCACACGCAACGACGTCGCTAACGATGCTGGATGTGCATCACAGAATACGTCACCCCGGCGATATATCGTTAGATATGTCATTGCGTTTAACGGGACCTTAAGTCTCTCTGTTTTAGAATATAAGCTTTTATGGTGAGCAAAGTCCTTTTTTTTCTTTTGCTTGTAGAATGAAAGCTCTCATGGTCGGCAAGTTCCTCTTGCTTTTTCTCTCTCTCATGCGCTAACCTATCGATTGTTAGCTCTTATAATCAGCTGTTCTTTATAGTAGAGTGTATGCTCTTTTGGTCAGCAGGGTTCTCACACTCTCTCCTCTCCTCCACATATTTTTTTCTAAGCAATTACAAACTTTCATATTGAGATTTATGCAAATGTATTCACGACAAATAAAATTTATTAGGAAAATTCAGCAGTCAGCGAACTCAAATTTGAAAGTATCCAGTCGTCTCTAGTTTCATTGTCTTATTGGCATATGATATATGTCTTATTGGCATGTGATAGTTTTCTGGTCCCCATACTTTCATGACATTCCAGGAGGGATTTTCCAGTCGTTGATTCCTGTATTAGTCCTAATTAGAGTTGAGCGCGGTTCGTGGTTCTCCAGTTCGCGGTTCGAGTGATTTTAGGGGCTGTTCTAGATCGAACTAGATCTCGAGCTTTTTGCTAAAAGATCGATAGTTCTAGTTACATTCGAGAACGGTTCTAGCAGCAAAAAGCCAAGCTAAGTAATAGCTGGCTTTTCGCTGTAATAGTGTAAGTCACTCTGTGACTCACACTGTTATGAAATTTCAGCGTACAGTGTGCGTGGCCTGCACATTCAGATCACTGCTGCTGGGATAATGGCGGTCATTTTTTTTTTTCCTTGTCTTCCTTCCCTAAGCGCGCGCGTGTAGTGGGGTGGGCCAGCATGTCAGCCAATCCCAGACACACACACAGCTAAGTGGACTTTTAGCCAGAGATGCAACGTCATGTGTGATAGGATGTCCATGTCACATGTCCCTGCATTATAAAAACGGGTATCTGCCTGTCAGGACGCCATTATCTGCCTTCTGCATCTGGGTGTCAGTCACCGCTGGTGCAGCTCCTGTCTCCGATACTGCTGTGTACGCTCTACACACAGTGCTATACAGAATAGGGATAGAAGTTTCTTTTAGCCCTTGTAAGGGCTAATTACAGCAGGCTCAGAGCCATAGGTGACAGTCAGGTCCGTGGAAACAGATTTTAACAGCTACAGAAGATAACAGCGTCTGTGTAGCTAAGCTCAGGGACTTCCTCGCTGCATTTCCCCATTATTGCTGTAATTCAGCCATATTGGGGGGTTTCCGACAATGAACTGCCTTTTTAAAATCGTGCCGCAGCATCTCAATCGGATTAATGTCAAGACTAGAGTTGAGCATGGTTCGTGGTTCGAGGTTCGCCAGTTCGCGGTTCGAGTGATTTTAGGGGCTGTTCTAGATCGAACTAGAACTCGAGCTTTTTGCTAAAGCTCGATAGTTCTAGTTACGTTCGAGAACGGTTCTAGCAGCAAAAAGCCAAGCTAATTACTAGCTGGCTTTCCGCTGTAATAGTGTAAGTCACTCTGTGACTCACACTATTATGAAATTTCAGCGCATAGTGTGCAGGAACAGCGCGTTCAGATCACTGCTGCTGCGATAGCCATTTTTTTTTTTTCTGATCTTCCTTCCCTCCCTGAGCACGCGTGTAGTGGGGCAGGCCAGCATGTCAGCCAATCCTAGACACACACACAGCTAAGTGGACTTTTGCCAGACAAGCAAGGGCATGTGTCATAGGCTGTCCATGTCACATGCCCTTGCATTATAAAAACGGCCATTTTCCCGTCTGGACGCCATTATCTGCCTTCTGTGTCTGGGTGTCAGTCACCGCTGGCGCAGCTCCTGTCTCCAATACTGCTGTATACGCTCTACACACAGCGCTATATAGAATAGGGATAGAAGTTTCTATCAGTCCTTGTAAGGGCTAATTCCAGCAGGCTCTGAGCCATAGGTGACAGTCAGGTCCGTGCAAAGAGGTTTTAACTGCTACAGATAAGAGCGTCTGTGTAGCTAAGGTCAGGGAGTTCCTTGCTGCATTTCACCATTAGGAGGGATAGAAAGTGAGGCTTCCTTTCCTTTACACTGACCCACAACCCTGCCACTGTACCCTCCTGCCCTTTGCACACTCAAGCTCATTGTTACTAAGCCATTATACTAGCAAACACTGAGGAAACTTAAGGCCCTGTCACACAGAGAGATAAATCTTTGGCAGATCTGTGGTTGCAGTGAAATCATGGACATATTGTTCCATTTGTACACAGCCACAAACCTGGCACTGATTGTCCACAATTTCACTGCAACCACAGATCTGCCGCAGATTTATCTCTGTGTGTGACAGGGCCTTTAGTGTCATCCTAAAAGTGGCTGTTGGACTTCATTATTGTCCCACTGGTGTAAAGCTATTTGCAGCACCACTGCATTGTACACTCAAACTCATTTTTACTAAGCTATTATACTAGCAAACACTGAGGAAACTTAGTGGCATTCTAAAAGTGACTGTTGGACTCCATTAGTGTCCCACTGGTGCAAAGATATTTGCGGCACCTCTGCATTGCACACTGAAACTCATTGTTACTAAGCCATTCTAATAGCAAACTGTGCTGCCAGTTTAAGGGCCGTAGTTGCATTGTCAGGGATAGTTATTATTGTTTATTCTGCTGTCAATAAAGCTAGACCACCACTGCAATCTACACCACCTCTCAATTTTTACTACCACATTTTAAGTGCACAATCTTGTCGCAATCAAAATGAGTGGCAAAATGACAGATGCTGGTGGAAAGGGGAAGAGGTGTGTTGGAAAAGGAAAAAAAAGGGTTTGTCCGTGGGGAAGGTGGCAAAGCTCCATTAACATCTGCTGAAGATAGACCATCTTCCAGCAAAAGTAAGATGTCCACTACTTACCGTGGACAATCCGATGTGCTCCCTTTGTTACGTACACGAACAACTGGAACAAAGGTAGATGATGGCCAAAAAAAGAAAATGTTTGAATGGATCTCAAGTGGTCCAACAAGTGCCCTCTCTGCCACCTCAACTACCGCATCCAAAAACACCAGTCCTCTGAGTTGTCATCCCAATCACACTTGCATTCTCCCAGCTCTGAAGTCTCCATCCACCCTGCACAGTATGGTGGAACTGAGATGGCTGAGTCTGGAGAGCTGTTCAGTCACACTATAGCCTGGGAATCAGAGGTCTGCTCCCAAGCTACAGTGAGTACAGACCAGGAAATGGTCTGCAGTGATGCCCAGAACCTTTGTGACGCTGATTCAGGCCGTGAGGACCAAGTTTATGAGCATAATGTTGACCCTTATTCACAAACTGTAACACCTGTTGTTATAGACAATGAGGAACATACTGATGACGATGAGAAGCAGATACCAGATTGGGATGACAACTTAAATATTCATTCACGTTAGGAAGAGGCTTGGTCTGAGGGTGAGGGGAGTGCAAACACAATGATGAGGATGAGAAAGTTCTAGATCCCACCTACTGTCAACCCACAGTCAGGCACTCGAGGAGGTCAACAGAGGCAGTGGAGGAGGATGCTACTGATGACGAAGTTACCTTGCGCCTTCCTGGGCAGAGGAGTAGTATTGGTAGCACGTCTACAACTGCATCCTCAGCCACCACTCTGCCTCTGAGCACTAGTCGGGGGAAGCTCAGCAGGTCGTATGCCCTCTAAGCCTTGCCTAGCCTGGTTCTTTTTTGACATAGCAAAAGATCGCCCAAATCATGTAATATGTAGTGATGAGCGAGTACTAAAAAGCTCGGGTGCTCGAAGCTCGGGCCGAGCCTCCCAAGATACTCGTGTACTCGGCCCGAGCACCGAGCCCAATGTTATCCTATGGGAGACCCGAGTATTTTTGTGAAATGACCCCCCGGCAGCATGTAGAAACCCTAAAAATGTCACAAAAGTCTCAGAAGAGTGCTCAAATGACATGGCATCAGCATGGGGAAGACCCCTTGAAGCATTTATCACTCAAAAGTCACAGCTGTGAACAATTTTGTCCAAGTTTTACGCCATTTTTACGGACTCACCAGAAAACCTTCCAAAATGACACCAAAATGAATTTTCATGGCGGAAATGTTAAGGGCACATACCCAATAGTGAGATAGAGCTGGTGTATGTTACTTTTTGAGATTAATACATGAAAGATTTTACGTGAAAACCTTGTGTGGCACTCCGATGTCCAAAACGCACGTTTTGTGCTTTTTACTAACGATGTCGGTCATTTTTTTTTTCATTCTATCTCCCGTCGGTCTGTCTCTCTCTGTCTTGTCTGCCCCCCTCTCACAGTCTGTCGGTCAGTTCCCCCCCCTCTCTCTTACTTACCGTTCCCCGATCACTGCCGCGGCGCTGCACAGCTGTTCAAACTCCGGTGGCTTTTCCTCTTTTGAAAAAGCCGGCCGCTCATTAATCAATCTCGTATTCTCTGCTTTCCTGCTTTTCGGCGCCTATGATTGGTTGCAGTGAGACACGCTCCCACACTGAGTGACAGCTGTCTCACTGCACCCAATCACAGCAGCCGGTGTGTGTATACTGTGCAGTGAAATAAATAATTAAATAATTAAAAAAAACGGCGTGCGGTCCCCCCAATTTTAATACCAGCCAGATAAAGCCATACAGCTGAAGGCTGGTATTCTCAGGATGGGGAGCTCCACGTTATGGGGAGCCCCCCACCCTAACAATATCAGTCAGCAGCTGCCCAGAATTGCCGCATACATTATATGCGACAGTTCTGGGACTGTACCCGGCTCTTCCCGATTTACCCTAGTGCGTTGGCAAATCGGGGTAATAAGGAGTTAATGGCAGCCCATAGCTGCCACTAAATCCTAGATTAATCATGTCAGGTGTCTCCCCGAGATTCCTTCCATGATTAATCTTTAAATTACAGTTAAAAAACACACACACCCGAAAAATCCTTTATTAGAAATAAAAAACACTAACAAAGTCCCTCATTACCAATTTATTAACCCCGACAAACCCTCCATGTCCGGCGTACTCCACAGTCCTCCAGCGTCGCGTCCAGCTCTGCTGCATGGAAGTGACAGGAGCTGCAGAATACATCGCCGCTCCGGTCACCTCCACGCAGCTAATGAGATGAGTATAGCGATCAGCTGAGCTGTCACTGAGGTTACCTGGATCCAGCGGTGGATGCAGCGGTGGCCGCGGGTAACCTCAGTGACAGCTCAGCTGATCGCGCTACTCACCGCCGCTCCAGTCAGCTCCATGCACCAACTGAGGTGAGTATAGCGATCAGCTGCTGTCACTGAGGTTAATCGCGGCCACCGCTGGATCCAGCGGTGGCCGTGAGTTACCTGACTGACAGCAGCTGATCGCGCTATTCCCTTCATTAGCTGCGTGGAGGTGACCGGAGCGGCGGTGTCTTCTGCAGCTCCTGTCACTTCCATGCAGCAGAGCTGGACGCGACGCCGGAGTCCGTGGAGTTCGCCGGACATGGAGGGTTTGTCGGGGTTAATAAATTGGTAATGAGGGACTTTGTTAGTGTTTTTTATTTCTAATAAAGGATTTTTCGGGTGTGTGTGTTTTTTAACTGTAATTTACAGATTAATCATGGAAGGAATCTCGGGGAGACGCCTGACATGATTAATCTAGGATTTAGTGGCAGCTATGGGCTGCCATTAACTCCTTATTACCCCGATTTGCCAACGCACTAGGGTAAATCGGGAAGAGCCGGGTACAGCCCCAGAACTGTCGCATATAATGTATGCGGCAATTCTGGGCAGCTGCTGACTGATATTGTTAGGGTGGGGGGCTCCCCATAACGTGGAGCTCCCCATCCTGAGAATACCAGCCTTCAGCTGTATGGCTTTATTTGGCTGGTATTAAAATTGGGGGGACCGCACGCCGTTTTTTTTAATTATTTATTTATTTATTTTACTGCACAGTATAGACCCGCCCACCGGCTGCTGTGATTGGGTGCAGTGTGACACCTGTCACTCAGCATGGGGGCGTGTCTCACTGCAACCAATCATAGGCGCCTGTGGGCGTGGAAAGCAGGGAATATGAGATGGCTGTGTACAGAGCACAGCGCGCCCGCCGGTATAAAGGCTCGGTCACGCTGTGCGGGCCGGCCAATCACTGCAATTCCACAACTAACAGGGCTGTGGCATTGCAGTGGTCTGCCAGCCAATCCCTGCATGAGGGCTGGCTCTCAAAAGAGCGCCAACATGCAGGGATGAAGACCACGAGTAAAGCACGAGTATTGCAAAATTACTCGGTACCCGCCGAGTAGCCCGAGTACAGTGATACTCGTGCGAGTACCGAGTAGTAACAAGCATACTCGCTCATCACTAGTAATATGTAAAATTTGTCATGATTCTGTTAGTAGAGGGCAAAACATCAGCAGTTTGACAACTTCTTCCATGAATCGTCACATGAATAAATATCATATGTCCCACCATGCTGCAATGCGGCCTAGCAGAGTGGACCATCCACTGCCTGACCCTTCCACTGCATCCGTGCGCTCTTCATCTTCTAGGACTGTGGGGACAGCTGTCACACCTGGTTTTCCACGCACAACTTCCACCACTGTAACCGCAACAGGCAGTTTGCTTGGTAGGTCGTCAGTTGGTTTGAAAGGGGAAACAAGTGCGTGTGTACAGCTCTCTCAGACATCGATAGCACCAACTTTGGATGAAGGCAACATCATGTCTACGCCTGCACTTTCCTCACAAACCTGCATTTTTCCAGGGACACCCTACTCAACACCATCTGCACACAGCAGCCAGATCTCTGTCCCTCAGATGTGGACAAATAAAAGGCCATTTCCTGCGACCCATGACAATGCTAAGAGGTTGACTTTATCCCTCTGTAAGCTCTTGGCTACCAAAATGCTGCCTTTCCTCCTGGTGGACACACAGGATATTAGAGACCTTATGTCTGTCGCTGTGCCCCAGTACCAGATGCCCAGTCGCCACTACTTCTCTAAGAAAGGTGTGCCTGCGCTACACCAGCATGTCACACACAACATCACCGCTTCCTTGAGAAACTCTGTGTGTGAACGGGTGCATTTCACCACCGATACTTGGACCAGTAAGCATGGACAGGGACGTTACATGTCGCTGACTGGGCACTGGGTAACTATGGTGATAGATGGTGAAGGGTCTGCTGCACAAGTCTTGCCGTCCCCACAACTTGTGTGTCAATCCTCTGTCTGTCCAAATTCCGCCACTGCTTCTGCCTCCTCCACCTCGTCTGGGTCCTCCACCTCCGCCCCAAGCCTGCCTGGTCAGGCCACCAGCGTTCTAACTGCGCAGAAGGAATCACGCACCCCTCATTACTATGCTGGCAGCAGAGTGCAACAGCATCAGGGGTCTTTAGCTTCAAATGTCTTGGAAATAAGAGTCACACAGCGGCTGAGATGTGGGCAGCTCTGGAGACTGAGTTTGATAAATAGTTGTCTCCACTCAACCTGTAGCCTGGTAAGGCCGTGTGCGACAATGCAGCAAACCTGGGTGCGGCCCTTCGCCTGGGCAAGGAGACACACGTGCCTTGTATGGCTCACGTGTTGAACCTTGTTGTCCATCAAATTTTAACACACTATCCCGGCCTAGTTGGCCTTCTGATCAGGACACGAAAACTGTCTGCTCACTTCCGCCGTTCAACCACCGCAGCTGAGCGACTTTAATCACTCCAGAAGTCTTTCGGCCTGTCGGTTCATCGCCTGAAATGCGATGTGCCGACACGCTGGAATTCGACTCCACATGTTACAGCGATTGTGGCAGCACCGTTGAGCCCTGGTGCAATACGTCATGACGTATAGCCTGGGCCAACGAGATGCAGAGGTGGGGCAGATCACTCTGATGGAGTGGTCTCAGATCAAGGACCAATGCACCCTTCTGCACAGTTTCGACATGGCGACGAATGTTTAGCGCTGACAATGCCATTATCAGCATGACAATTCCAGTCATTTACATGCTGGAGCACACGCTAAACACTATTCGGAGTCAGGGGGTGGGACAACAGGAAGGGGAGGAATTACAGGAGGATTCATATGCGCAAGAGACAACAACACAACAACATCACCAGACGTTAACGTCCAGACGTTTATCATCACCAAGGCGGCAGGCATGGGACCATGGGGGACAGGGATCAACAAGGGCGCATGGTAGCAGGCGAAATGTTGAGGAAGGTGCAGGAGAACATTAAGAAATGGAGGACGAACTGTCCATGGACATGGAAGACTCAGCGGATGAGGTAGACCTTGGTCAAATTTCAGTTGAAAGAGGTTGGGGGGAGATGTCAGAGGAAGAAAGAACGGTTAGCACCTCTATGCCACAAACACAGCGTGGACTTGGTCCGCATGGCTGCGCAAGACACATGAGCGCCTTCTTGCTGCACTACCTCCAACATGACCCTCGTATTGTCAAAATTAGAAGTGATGATGACTACTGGCTTGCCACACTATTAGATCCCCGGTACAAGTCCAAATTTTGTGACATAATTCCAGCCATAGAAAGGGACGCACGTATGCAGGAGTATCAGCAGAAGCTGTTACTCGATCTAAGCTCGGCATTTCCACCAAACAACCGTGGTGCAGGGAGTGAATCTCCCAGTTGTAACTTGACAAACATGGGACGGTCTCGTAATGTTCAACAGTCTACCCGTACCAGCAGCACCGTATGTGGTGCTGGCAACAGCAATTTTATTGAATCTTTTCATAATTTTTTTAGACCATCCTTTGCAAGGCCACCAGAGACAACAAGTCTGACACATAGCCACGGCTGGAGAGGATGATACAGGTGTTTCTCCAAATGAACATCGATGTCATGACTTTGCAAATGGAGCCGTGCTCATTTTGGGCTTCAAATCTTGAAAAATGGCCAGAGCTCTCCACTTACGCCTTGGAGATTTTGTCGTGTCCAGCTGCCAGCGTTGTCTCTGAACGTGTCTTCAGTGCTGCTGGGTGTGTGCTGACAGATAAGCGCACGCGTCTGTCCAGTGACAATGTGGACAGACTAACGTTCATCAAAATGAAGTCATGGATCCACAAGGAATTTACTACCCCTGTGTCATCCTGGGGAGAGTAAATGCTTGTGGATTTGGAATGTGCTTGATGTAAATCAAAACATCCTGTTTGCAACTGGGGCACAAGTGCTGCCACTGAAGGGGTGGATGTGTGTGTGGCCCAATTTTTGGAAAAAGGGGAGACTCCGCTTGGAGTACTTGCTTGCTGTGTTTTTTAAAAGGAGCCAAGATGAACAATTCATGGTTCAGCAAAGACTTTTCCACCTACCCTGGTGTCATCCTAGGGACGGTTAAGTATGGCGTATTTTTGAATGTGCTTGATGCAAATCTAGCTGTGAAGTGTACAACTGGGGCACAAGTGCTCCCACTGAAGGGGTGGGTGTCTGTGTGGCCCAATTTTTTGAAAAAAGGGAGACTCCGCTTGGAGTAACCCTTGCTTGCTGTGTTTTTTAAAAGGAGCCAAGATGAACAATTCATGGTTCAGCAAAGACTTTGCCACCTACGCTGGTGTCATCCTAGGGACGGTTAAGTATGGCGTATTTTTGAATGTGCTTGATGCAAATCTAGCTGTGAAGTGTACAACTGGGGCACAAGTGCTCCCACTGAAGGGGTGGGTGTCTGTGTGGCCCAATTTTTTGAAAAAAGGGAGACTCCGCTTGGAGTAACCCTTGCTTGCTGTGTTTTTTAAAAGGAGCCAAGATGAACAAGTCATGGTTCAGCAAAGACTTTGCTACCTACCCTGGTGTCATCCTGGGGACAGTTATATATGGCATATTTTTGAATGTGCTTGATGCAAATCTAGCTGTGAAGTGTACAACTGGGGCACAAGTGCTGCCACTGAAGGTGTGGGTGTGTGTGTGGCCCAATTTTTGGTAAAAAGGGAGACTCCGCTTGGAGTAACCATTGCTTACAGTGTTTTTAAAAATGATCCAAGATGAACAGAGCTGGGATCAGGAAAGACTTTGCTACCTACCCCGGGGTCATCCTGGGAACGGTTAAGGATGGCGTAATTTTGAATGTTCTTGATGCAAATCTACCTGTGAAGTGTTCAACTGGGGCACAAGTGCTGCCACTGAAGGGGTGGGTGTCTGTGTGGCCCATTTTTTTGGAAAAAAGGGAGACTTCGCTTGGAGTAACCCTTGCTTGCTGTGTTTTTTAAAAGGAGCCAAGATGAACAATTCAAGGTTCAGCAAAGACTTTGCTACCTACCCTGGTGTCAACCTGGGGACGGTTAAGTATGACGTATTTTTGAATGTGCTTGATGCAAATCTACCTGTGAAGTGTACAACTGGGGCACAAGTGTGGCGCCCTGGACAAGCCAGGTCATCACAGGTACTACACCAACACACCCCACACCCCAGTTAGGCACACCGAAGCCAAACACAAAATCCTTGTTGCCTTCCTCCAGGGGCTGATGTCCACACCAGGGGGTGGGCCAGGCGGTTGGTCCCGTCCACCGAGGAGTTCACAGTCCTGGAGGAGGGAAAAGGTAGTCAGATGAGTTAGGGAGTTGAAGAGTGAAGTGGTAGCAGAGCAGACTGACCGTGTCCGGGTGTGTGGCCCGGGCACTCAGCAAGGTTGGC
Source organism: Anomaloglossus baeobatrachus (assembly GCF_048569485.1). Lineage (NCBI taxonomy): Eukaryota > Metazoa > Chordata > Amphibia > Anura > Aromobatidae > Anomaloglossus > Anomaloglossus baeobatrachus. Next base: position 351,304,992 of record NC_134354.1, read on the forward strand.
AGATGGTGGTGACCGTCTGCAGGAGAGGCTAATTGGAGCAAACCATATGGACCGTGGACGGGTGGTGGCCCGGCGGTACCGGATCGGAGAGTAAAGAGAAGCCAGCACCATCCGACAGGGCCTACGGACGAACCTCTGGGGTTTCCCAGCAGCCAAGACCCGATTGAAGACAACAGCTCACACTGTAGAGGGAAACACAGTAACCGCCAAGGCTACAGTTCCCAGGGCCAGAGCCTGCGGGCAAAAGGGGCTCCCTCAGCATCCATCCAAGCTGGGGAGCGGGTTACCGGTGGGAAGCCTTTGGAACCATAACACAACACAGGTGCAGGGAAAGGCAGTCACCATCAACCTGCTGGGAGGAGAACAACCGCAGCCGCCTGTGAGACCCGTCCATCCAGCCGTTTGTTTGACCAGAGACTCTGTGTGAATTATTGGCTGAGTGAGTACCACACCGCACAGCGCTGCCCCCACGACCCTGCACCTCACCAGGCCCCGTAACCCGCCTGCATCCCCAAACCCTCACCGGGCCCCGGGACAACCAACCCCCCTACCCACGGAGGGGAAAACCAACATCCAAGCTGCTCCCTGTCATCGCTCCCGGGATTCCCGTCCAGAGCAGCGGTGGTGTCACAACTTCACCACAACCGTGGGTGGTGTCACGGACAATATCCCCAAACCACACACCAATCCCCCCTTTTCACTCACGGGCAAGGAACGCCGCTCGAGACCCCGGGATCCGGCCACCGCTCGAGCCACCACCGAGCAGCAGCAGCAGCAGCCGGACCCGAGCAGTGGGTGAGCGCAGCGTCCCCTTCTCCGCCCGCGACAACTTGGTGTCACGAACAGGATCTTACCGCTCTGCCGTCTGGTAGAGTTGCGCCTTGTGACCGCCGGAGGTGTCCGGCCGAAATTTTTGAGAAGCCGCCATTTTGGGCGCGAAAAATCTCCGCTCGAGCATCTCCTCGAGCAGTGGAGGCGCGAAAGCCAAAACCCCGCCCCTGTAGAGGAGGAGCCGGAAAATGGCTAAGGGGGACGGAAAAAAGATGTCTGCGGTCGACGGAGCCGCTGGAGAAGCGGCGGTCGCAGCCGCAGTGGCACCCGCAGATGGGAATGGGCCCGCCCAGGTCCCAGCCGTACTGGCGGGAGGTGCTGCGGCCCCAGCTCTCGCTCAGGTGATGCTGTTCTCCTTGCCCTACGTGCCTGGAGCTACCTGGCTGCCGCAGTACGATGGGAAACCTGATGCGTTTCAGGTCTTCCGAAAGAAGCTTAGCCCGCTATTAGAACTATACCCCTTAACTGATAAGCAACGTGCAGCGGTAGTGCTGGGACAGCTAACCGGCGCAGCTGAGCAGGAGGCGGAGACTCTGTAGCCACCATCTTTGAGAAGCTACAGAGTGCCTTTGAGACCCGTACCGAAGCCGAGCTGCGGATGCAGTTTTATCAATGCCGGCAACGGCCTGCGGATAGCATTCGGGACTACGCCTTGCGTCTGCAGACGGCCCTTCGCACACTGAAGCGGGTAGACACCATCAACGATGCGGACAGCAATAAAATGCTAGTGGAGCAGTTTGTACAGAGGATGAGGTCCTCAGAGGACCGCAAGCAACTCCGGCTGTGGGCTCTAGAACACCCCGATGTAGTGGACGGCATCCCGCTGATGGCTCTCCTGGACACTGGATTGCAAGTAACCACAATACCATACACACTGTATCAGCGATATTGGGGAAAAGACGAACTAGCCCTCTTAGATGGCAGTATGACCCTGATTGCCGCTGATGGGCTCCCATTAACCCAAGTGGGGTACAAACAAGTGGCCATGACCGTGGGACGAGCTGAACTGCAACACCAGGGTTTGATTGTGATAATGAATGAACCTAGTGATCATAACCCGAAGGTAGTGTTAGGGACGAATGTGATGGAGCACTGTATGAGTGACGTGCTGACCCTACTGCAGCAGCTGGCTGCCACTGTGGCGGGGAGCTGACAGAGAGCTGTGCAGCGTGAGATCCGGGCCCTGATGTACCGCCAGCATGTGAACTCGGCAGGAGGACAAATTGGAGGAGTGAGAGTGATGGATGCGACCCCTTTGATTGTACCACCCAGGAGTGAGATAATGATCTCGTGTAGGGCAGCAGTAGTGCCCCAGGGACGGGACTACCCCGCCATGATAGAGCCTATATCCTCCGAACACTGGCCCACGGTAATGGCCGCCCGAGGGGTGGTAGACGTCAAGAAAGGGAGAGTGCCCGTACGAGTGCTGAACTGTGGGGAGGAAGAGGATAGGCTTCCCCGGTACGCTACCCTTGCTAAACTGCTCACTCTAGACCCCCACATCATCCATGAAGCCATTCCCCCGACTACACCACCTACTGCCGGTTCCCACTCACCCCTGGGGGAGTTGGACGAGTGTTGTCGAGAGCTACACGTCGGCACTGATGATACCCCCACACACCACAAGGAAGGGGTATATCGGGTGGTACAGGAGTATGAGCGGGTTTTTAGCAAGCATCCTCTGGATTTTGGGCAGATTAAAGGGGTTCAACATCACATCCCTACCGGTACACACCCCCCTATAAAAGAGAGATACAGGCCCATTCCCCCCGCGCACTACCAATGCGCCAAGGACATGTTGAGGAACATGAAGGAGGCAGGAGTTATTAGGGACAGCTGTAGTCCCTGGGCCGCCCCGTTGGTGCTGGTTAAAAAGAAGGATGGCACCATGCGAATGTGTGTGGATTACCGGAAGATTAACCAGATAACACATAAGGATGCTTACCCTCTGTCCCGCATTGAAGAGTCCCTGGCCGCGCTGAGAACCGCTAACTACTTCTCCACCCTTGACCTCACCAGCGGGTACTGGCAGGTGGCCGTGGCACCGGAAGACCGAGAGAAGACTGCCTTCACCACTCCTATGGGACTCTGTGAGTTCAATAGCATGCCGTTTGGGCTGTGCAATGCCCCTGGAACCTTCCAACGGCTGATGGAGTACTGTCTGGGGCATCTAAATTTTGAGACTGTCTTGCTGTACTTGGATGATGTGATTGTGTACTCCCAGACGTATGAAGCCCACCTGGAGCACCTAGCCGAGGTGTTCGCGTCCCTTGCTAAATAGGGGATGAAGTTGAAGCCCTCAAAGTGTCATCTGCAGAAACCCAGAGTGCAGTACCTAGGACATGTGGTTGGTGCGGAAGGTGTCGCCCCCGACCCCGAGAAGATCACCACCATCCAAGACTGGCCGAGACCGACCACGGTGAGGGAAGTGAGGCAGTTTCTGGGCCTGGTGGGATATTACCGTAGCTTCACTAAGGGGTACACGAAGATGGCTGCCCCCATGCAAGACCTCCTCGTGGGACAGACCAAGGGTGGTAGACCCCTAGGAGCCCCATTAGTGTGGGAAGAAAAGCATGAGGAATCCTTCCGCCAGCTGAGTGCGGCCCTGACCGGAGAGGAAATCCTAGCGTACCCTGACTACAGCTGTCCATTCATCCTCTACACCGATGCCAGCAATGTGGGCTTGGGGGCTGTTCTATCCCAGGTCCAAGAAGGAAGGGAAAAGGTGATAGCTTATGCTAGCCGAAAACTCCGACCGACTGAGAGGAACCCTGAGAACTACAGCTCCTTCAAGCTTGAGCTCTTGGCACTGGTGTGGGCTATCACCGAGCGGTTCCGCCATTACCTGGCAGCGGCCAAGTTCACTGCGTATACAGACAATAACCCACTGACCCATCTAGATACGGCCAAGCTGGGCGCGTTGGAACAGCGGTGGGTGGCCAGGTTAGCCAACTACGATTTCACCATCAAGTACCGGGCCGGCCGTACCAATGTCAATGCCGATGCACTCTCCCGGATGCCCCACCTGTCAGAAGAGGGGCCAGAGGATGATGACCTCGAAGAGATCGAGTTGCCTGCATTTCACCGGCCGTTCACTGAGAAGGTGCACGTCCACCAACAACAGGTGAACCTGGATCCTCTGCCCCGACAGGAGTGGCAGGAAGCTCAGGACCAGGCACCTGCTGTCCGCGTGGTCAAGACCCTAGTGGAACAGGGTTCTGCTGGGATAGACCCTGCTGCCCCTGCCAAAGCCCAACGTCTGTGGCGAGAACGGACCCGGCTGTACCTGCACCAGGGGAAATTGTATCGCGAGCTGATTAATCCAAAGACTCATGAGAAGATCCGCCAGCTGGTGATTCCCCAGGCTAACGTACCCACCATTCTGCAAGCATACCATAATGGTGCTGGGCACTTCGGGTGGAAGAAGCTGGAGATGTTATTGAGGGAGCGGTTCTATTGGAGTGGAATGCGGGAATCTGTGGAGGCCTGGTGCCGAGAATGTGGCCCTTGCGCGTTGAGAAGGAAGGACGAGGCCAGCCAGAAGGCACGCCTGCACCCGATCATCACACACCAACCGCTGGAGCTGGTTGCCCTTGACCATGTAAAGCTCACACCCAGCCGAAGTGGGTACACCTACGCTCTGACCATCGTAGACCACTACTCGAGGTTCATGGTGGTTGTCCCAGTTAAGGACCTAACTGGCCGCACCGCTGCTAAGGCTTTCCAAGCTTATTTCTGTCGACCGCATGGATACCCGGAAAGGGTGCTTACCGACCAGGGTCCGGCCTTTGAAGCAGAGGTATTCCAGGAGTTCTGCCAGTTGTACGGCTGCAAGAAAATCCGGACCACGCCTTACCATGCCCAAACCAATGGCATGTGTGAAAAGATGAACCACTTGGTCCTGGGCCTCCTCAAGACGTTGCCGCTGGAAGAGCAGAACCTGTGGCTGGAGAAGCTACCTGACCTGGTCGATATGTACAACAACATCCCTTCCAGCTCTACGAAATGTACTCCAGCATACCTGATAAGAGCTCGTCCCGGCCGGCTACCGGTGGATCTGGAAATGGGTTTGGAAGCTCCAGAAGCACTCCCGTCGACAGCTGAATGGGACACTCGGCGGAGAGCGCAGTACTGACAGGTCCAGCAGTATGTTGAGAAGAACTTGTGCCGGAGCCAGGGACAACAGGAGCAGTGCTTCAACAAGAAGGCGCCTGCCGGTCCCTTTCAACGTGGGGATGTAGTGCTGAAGCGGAAATGAAGGGCCCACAAGTTGGATGATCAATAGAAAGAAACCCCATATGTGGTCCAGCCCACAGGATGGGAGAATGGGAAGGCCTACCAGATCAGCCGTGACCAGGGGGGGAACGTTGGCCACGGTTTCCCGAGACAACCTGAAGAAATGGCCACCAGCATTGAGAGTAGCAGATGAGGCTCCAGTTCCCAGTCCAGTGGAGAAGAAAAAAGAGGTCATCCACACTATGATGGGTGATTTTCCAGCAGACTGGCAGACGCAGAATGGCGCGGTGATCCTTCCAGTGATACTGTTCCCACAACCCGTGGATGAAGAAAGGATGGAAATGGTTGACCGCGAGCCAGTGCCCAGGGATGTACCTGTACCCAGCTCCCCTCCGCCTCCGCCTGTCCCACACGATAGCAGGGAGGAGGAACTGATTGTTTCCTTTGCCCCAGTGCCTGTCACCACTGACACCGGGCCCCGAAGGTCCACTCGCCCCAACCTAGGTAGACCCCCACTTAGGTACTGGGAAACTACTATTTAAAAAAAAGGGGGGGGGCTTTAGTTGCTGAGTGTACCGTTTGAACGTTTTTTGAATGATAAGTAAAGAAATCAACCGAAGAAGTTACCTGATTGAACCGTGATTGAACCGGCCGTTGCCGCAACTGTTGTCCCTGTAGGGACTGTCTGCAAACCTTGCGCAAGGAACTGCTTACGGACAAGCCCGAGAACTTGCAGGGGAACCACAAACTCAGAGGCATGTAAATAAAAATGTTAGTTGGCTTGAAACCGTTACTGCCTTCGGAGAGGCTGATTTGCAGGATGGGCCTGGAGGAAAGGGATGGCCCAGGCCCGCCATTACCGTAACCGGTGGCAATCCTCCGGGGGGGTACAGGGGTCCCCATGGATGCGGGTCCCCTGAAAGAGACAGAACCCGCTCGGGCAACTTGGTGTTGGACTGGGGTCAAGGGGTGCTGCACATTTGCTTAGGGGCAGCATCAGGGCCAGGTTGCTTGGGTGGGAGAAGAGCGGAAGCCGTAACCGTATTTAATAGAAATGTTGGTAACATTTAAGAAATGTGCCTCCCGATGTGGGAAGATTGAAAATGCTTGTTTTACATGTTTTTACCGTTTTACTCTTTTACAGTTAAAATAAAACCAGTGATGGACGGGCAGCCCGTTGACGGGGGAATGTGGCGCCCTGGACAAGCCAGGTCGTCACAGGTACTACACCAACACACCCCACACCCCGGTTAGGCACACCGAAGCCAAACACAAAATCCTCCAGGGGCTGATGTCCACACCAGGGGGTGGGCCAGGCGGTTGGTCCCGCCCACCGAGGAGTTCACAGTCCTGGAGGCGGGAAAAGGTAGTCAGATGAGTTAGGGAGTTGAAGAGTGAAGTGGTAGCAGAGCAGACTGACCATGTCCGGGTGTGTGGCCCGGGCACTCAGCAAGGTTGGCAGACGGTGGGGACCGTCTGCAGGAGAGGCTAATTGGAGCAAACTGTATGGACCGTGGACGGGCGGTAGCCCGGCGGTACCGGATCGGAGAGTAAAGAGAAGCCAGCACCATCCGGCAGGGCCTACGGACCCCGACCAGGCTAGGAGTCGCCGTAAAACCGGTCAAATCCGTTAGCGAAGGGAACCTCTGGGGTTTCCCAGCAGCCAAGACCCGATTGAAGGCAACAGCTCACACCGTAGAGGGAAACACAGTCACCGCCAAGGCTACAGTTCCCAGGGCCAGAGCCTGCGGGCAAAAGGGGCTCCCTCAGCATCCATCCAAGCTGGGGAGCGGGTTACCGGTGGGAAGCCTTTGGAACCATAACACAACACAGGTGCAGGGAAAGGCAGTCACCATCAACCTGCCGGGAGGAGAACAACCGCAGCCGCCTGTGGGACCCGTCCATCCAGCCGTTTGTTTGACCAGAGACTCTGTGTGAATTACTGGCTGAGTGAGTACCACCGTGACGTGCGGCACAGAGCTTCCCCCGCGACCCTGCACCTCACCAGGCCCCGTAACCCGCCTGCATCCCCAAACCCTCACCGGGCCCCGGGACAACCAACCCCCCTACCCACGGAGGGGAGAACCAACATCCAAGCTGCTCCCTGTCATCGCTCCCGGGATCCCCGTCCAGAGCAGCGGTGGTGTCACAACTTCACCATAACCGTGGGTGGCGTCACGGACAATATCCCCAAACCACACACCAATCCCCCCTTTTCACTCACGGGCGAGGAACGCCGCTCGAGACCTCGGGATCCGGCCACCGCTCGAGCCACCACCGAGCAGCAGCAGCCGGACCCGAGCAGTGGGTGAGCGCAGCGTCCCCTCCTTCGCCCGCGACACAAGTGCTTCCACTGAAGGGGTGGGTGTGTGTGCGGCCCAATTTTTTTGGAAAAAAGGGAGACTCCGCTTGGAGTAACCCTTGCTTGCTGTGTTTTTTAAAAGGAGCCAATATGAACAAGTCATGGTTCAGCAAAGACTTTGCTACCTACCCTGGTGTCATCCTGGGGACGGTTAAGTATGGCGTATTTTTGAATGTGCTTGATGCAAATCTAGCTGTGAAGTGTACAACTGGGACACAAGTGCTGCCACTAAAGGGGTGGGTGTCTGTGTGGCCCAATTTTTGGAAAAAAGGGAAACTCCGCTTGGAGTCACCTTGCGTTGTTTTACATGATTTTAGAAGGGCATGCCATGCCTATATCTGTGTCTCATCCTCTTTTTCTTGTAACGCTGTTTTGTTTTCGCATGAGAATTTGTTCTTGTCACTTTCCCATGTGTTTGTGTTGTGTTGTGAGTTGTTTGTCACCTTTTGGACACCTTTGAGGGTGTTTTCTAGGTGTTTTTATGTGTTTGTGATTGCCTCCCATTGTTTCCTATGCGGTTCGAGTGGTTCGCCGAACCGGTTCGCCGAACCGAACTCGAACAAGACCTCTGTTTGGCGAACGGAACTCGAGCCGAACCACGGCCGGTTCGCTCATCTCTAGTCCTAATTACCACTACCCTGTATAAATAATACACGGACACTGCTTATGACTTGGTAGAAATGGCCACAGCAGCCCTTTATTGCCTACTGTTTACACACTAACACAAGGGAGCGCCGTCCAACGGGCATCCCCAACATTTAACAATAGGTAATAACATAATAATACAGTACGTAATACAATACGTAACCCTGGTTAGGCCCGGTCCAGAAACCACCTTCCACTACCAAAACATGATCTCTGGCCGCAACACACACCCAGGCCGGAGATGAGATATTAATCACCTATGAGTCAATACCCCAACCTAGCAGGACCCCATGCCTGCAAGATCCCTGTAACCGGAGCCACTATATCCTACAAGTGACTCTCTAATCAAAGAACATAATCCGTTAAACCGTCTCTGGACCAGACCTACCCCCGCCACAAGTCCGGTCCAGAAGCCATATTCCACCACCAAAAAACACGATCTCTGGCTACAACACACCGACCCAGAGAAATGAGGCATTAATCACCCACGGATCAATACCCCTAACCTTGCAGGACCCCATGCCTGCAAGATACCTGTAACCGGAGCCACTATATCCCACAAATGACTCTCCAGTCAAATAACATTATCCATTAAATTGCCTCTGGACCAGACCTACCCCCGCCATAAGTCCAGTTCAGAAGCCATATTCCACCACCAGAACACAATCCCTGGCGCAACACACCGTCCCAGAGATACGAGGCATTAATCACCTACGAATTAAAGCCCCATTTAGCATCAACCATTACCTGTGCCTTCACCCCTACACCTTACTATCTACCTCTATCCCAACATCATCTCTGGCCGCAAATCACCAGCCCAGAGATATGAGGCATCAATCACCTACAGATCAATCCCCATGTGCATAACAATAACTGTGAACTCAAAACCTTAAAACCCATTAGCGACTTTAATCTAATCAACATCCCCGGCCGCAACCACCAGCCCGGAGATAAGGGGTATTAATCATCCATGGACCAAACCCCACATACCATACAGAACCCCATGCTTGCCATGCCCTGGATCCAGATCACCATCCCATCTAGTGATTCCTCCTGCAACTACCAGTACATTAAACGGATCCCTGACTGTAACACCGGTCCCATATATAAATGAGGTATTAATCACCTAAGGAGTAATACCCTTACCCTGACCAAAACCCCCGTGCTTACAGTTACCTGTAATCAGGGCCATGATACCCAACCTGTAACTCCCCGGCAACCACCAACACTTTAATATAACCTTTGGCCACAACACTGACCCATATATGAGGCATTGAACACCAAAGGAGCAATACCTCCACCCAGGGCCGGATTAAGGTTGGTGGGGGCCCCTGGGCAGAAAATCTGGTAGGGGCCCCATAAACGTTAACATTTTTAGCCATAATAGTAGAGCACGAACTGTAGCATTTAGATATAAATCCAATGAACATGTATCTTACCCTGTTCTGCCACATTCAGATTTACAGTACTACAATACAGATACAGTCCAGGATAAATTACAGCCGTCACTTATACACACAGTACAATACAGACACAGTCCAGGATCACTCACAGCCGTCACTTATACACACAGTACAATACAGATACAGTCCAGAATAACTCACAGCAGTCACTTATACACACAGTACAATACAGATACAGTCCAGGATAACTCACAGCCGTCACTTATACACACAGTACAATACAGATACAGTCCAGGATAACTCACAGCCGTCACTTATACACACAGTACAATACAGACACAGTCCAGGATAACTCACAGCCGTCACTTATACACACAGTACAATACAGATACAGTCCAGGATAACTCACAGCTGTCACTTATACATACACACAGTACAATACAGATACAGTCCAGGAAAACTCACAGCCATGACTTATACATACACACAGTACAATACAGATACAGTCCAGGATAACTCACAGCCATCACTTATACATACACACAGTACAATACAGATACAGTCCAGGATCACTCACAGCCGTCACATACACACAGAAAGTAGAGTTACTCATATATATTTAATTGATCCCAATGTTAGGGCAGCCAGGGTCGGCTCCAGGTTTTTGTGGTCCCCGGTTGAGTCTCAGTGGGCCCCATCCACACGCAGACACGCACATACACATACAGGCATACGTACATATACATATTTGAAGACAAATTAACAAAAATACATTTAAACAGACAAATATATGCACAGTCATATACACTGAAACACATGCAGATACAGACGCATTACAGGTGTTAATATGGAGAAGTCACAAGCAGCATCACTCACCTCCCCCGCTTGTTTCCAGCTCCTCCAGGACATGTGGCTGTGTTGCATGATGGCCATCACTAACTGACATGACTGCACACCATGCACACTGACACAGCACTGCTGTATATACATCACAGGAGGGGCTGGGGCCTACAATATATACATTACAGGCGGGGCAGGGGGCATAGATGTTACTGGGGGGGGGCACAGACGTTACTGGAGTGGCAAACAGCTCTGGTGGCGTACACATTACTGGGATGGGTGGCTTAGCGCTCTGGAGGACCCATATAGTTCTGGGGTGCCGCACAGACTGCTCTGATTCATATATACACACACAGCTCTGCTTCACACACACACACACACACACAGCTCTGCTTCACACACACAGCTCTGCTTCACACCACACATCTTTCTTCAGCTCTGCTTCACACACACACACACAGCTCTGCTTCACACACACAGCTCTGCTTCACACACACAGCTCTGCTTCACACACACACACACACACACACACACAGCACTGCTTCACACCACACATCTTTACTCAGCTCTGCTTCACATACACACACACAGCTCTGCTTCTCACACACAGCTCTGCTTCACACACACACAGCTCTGCTTCACACCACACATCTTTCTTCAGCTCTGCTTCACACACACAAACACACACACACACACACACAGCTCTGCTTCACACACAGAGCTCTGCTTCACACACACACACACAGCTCTGCTTCACACCACACATCTTTCTTCAGCTCTGCTTCACACACACACAGCTCTGCTTCACATATACACACACACACACAGCTCTGCTTCACACACACAGCTCTGCTTCTCACACACTCATACACACACAGCTCTGCATCACACCACACATCTTTCTTCAGCTCTGCCCTTACCTGCTCTGATGCCATCCTCCTGCTGCTCTGGTATAGGCCGCCGTCCTCCTGCTGCTGTTCCGGTGCCACGGCCGTCCTCCTGCTCTGGTGAGTCTCCTCTCCTGGCCGCGGCGTTGGTCTTCTCCGCGGCCACGGTGTCGGTCTTCTTCTCCGCGGCCACGGCATGGGTCTTCTCCCCCGTGGCCGCGGCGTGGGTCTTCTCCTCCGCGGCCGCGGCGTGGGTCTTCTCCTCCGCGGCCACGGCGTCCTGCTGTGACGTCCGCGGCGTCCTGCTGTGACATCCGCAGCATTGGATGCCGCAGCAGAGCAGGGAGCAGGCACACCTCTGACCCCGGAAGTACAGGCGCTGGTACTTCCGGGGTCAATCAGCATCCCTCGCCCGCAGTTTGTTTTTGCATCTTAGAGACACAGATACAAATAAATGTAGGTGCTTCTCCCCCCCCCCCCCGAAAACACAGCTGATTTAGACTGTCTTTACGGAGGGGGAGAGGGTGTGAAGAAAAAAAAAATGCTGACGGGTGGCAAGTATGGCCCTGGTGGTGGGGGCCCCCTTGGAAGCTCTTTTGGTGGGGGCCCCGGGGCTGAAGCCCTGCCTGCCCAGCCTATAATCCGGCCCTGCCTCCACCCTGCAGAAACTTTATTCCTGCAAGTTACTAGTAACCGGAACCACTGTACCTTCCCAGTGGCTCTCCATCCAACCACCAGTAACCATTAGAGCTCCTCTGAACCAGACCTACCACACTGCTGTGACAAAAGGGGGCATAATCCCCATTATTTATGCTGGCCATACATATATACCTCATATACATACACATATACTCCCACATGACCACCCATCTTGTTCACCCACTGAAAAGAATCCCAAAATGACAATATAACAACATAACCCACAAAGCAAGATTCTCTCTTTTCTTTCTCCTTTTTTTTTGTTTTTACAATGCCTCTTTAAAAATTTAATAATTATACATGCATATAAACACAACAACAATAACAATACACATTAGAAGGGAGGGTGGGTGTGAAGTTGTCGTCCAGGAAGTGCAAGAGGAGGTAACTGACCCCCGCCTCCTCTTATATACCCCATACTGCTCCCCCTTTTTCCTCCCACCCTACTCCACTCCCTAACCAATCATCTTCTTCTTCCACCTTCCTATAATAAATATCACCATTTAACCCCATCAACTCCCTACCCTCCAGACTGTCATGTCGCCTCTACACCCTATGGGTTCCATGGCTTTCTTGACATTGCAGGAGGAATTTTCTGGTCACTGATTCCTGTATTAGTCCTAATTACCACTACCCTGTAAAAATAATACACGGATACTGCTTATGACTTGGTTGAATTGGCCAGAGCATCCTTTTATTGCCTATTGTTTACACACTAACACAATGGGCGTCCCCAACATTTAACAATAGGTAATACCATAATAATACAGTACGTAATACAATACGTAACCCTGGGTAGGCCCGGATCAGAAACCACCTTCCACCACCAAAACATGATCCCTGGTCGCAACACACACCGGGCCGGAGATGAGGTATTAATCACCTACGGATCAATACCCCAACCTTGCAGAACCCCATGTCTGCAAGATCCCTGTAACCGGAGCCACTATATCCTACAAGTGACTCTCCAATTAAATAACATTATCCGTTAAACCGCCTCTGGACCAGACCTACCCCCGCCACAGGACAGGCCACGTGACACCTTGCGTGGCCTGGACCCCCACACACCCAACACTTATCCTCCAACCTGGAAGCCAAACCAACCGTTAAACCCTTCCATCCATCAACTTAAACTCTGAGCATCCCATATATGCACAAGCCAAAGTTACCAGTTCACCTTACTGCACCGCATTCCCCTCATCCTTGGTGGCAGCATACGCCACCCCAAATCCCTTTGAACCTACCCGTGTCACAATTTATTTATTTATTTTTAAAACCGCCCTTCAATACGGGCCACGCTGAACGACACACCATGACCACCCCATATCATGGCCACCACCTCGTACCAAAAAACACCCTTGATACCACGAGTCGGCTCCCAAGACAAACGTTCCAGAAACAACCTCCTTGCTTTCCACACCATCATACTTAGAAGCTGGTGCCACTCCATAATACTAAACAACTTTTAAGTAACCCTGCCTCCTGCTCGATAGGAACCCAGCCACGTCATTGGCTCCCTCTGGCTCACTGGCCACCTCTGACGGCCACTGACTCCCTCTGATGGCCTGACGGCCACTCAGGCACACCCCGGCACCATGCCACAAGCTCCCAAACAATTTCTGAGTCCCCGCCATGCCTCACTAGCATCAGTTAAACCAATTTAATGCAATACTGACCGTACCATCGGCCTCCCCATTACCGACCAAATAACCACTGTACCGTCACCAAGCCCCTCCTCCTATCTCCAGCTGGACTCAACCGCAACAGGGGTTGAGATACAACAAACAGGATCACACTCACACTGCCTACTTGATTGGACCACTTCGTACCCTGAACCAAGTTCACCCAAGGAAACTACTAAAGTGGCCCCCCTTGGTAATAATTGTGATCCATAGCCTTCAAATCTCCATTAAAACCATCCTTGCAGCCTAACCAAGAGGGGAGGGAAATAGGGAGGTACCATCCTTGCCCCCCCAGACTCACTAACACATGCATTAGACATACCGCTTCCACAGAGCAAAATATCACTACCGATCTCTCCTGACTGATGTATTCCGTCAAACACTTTGAAAACAACAGAGGCTCAAGCTGTCTTACCCAGAAAAAATTCCAAGAACCTTCCCACGTACTCAACCACCACACTATCGGACATTCTTCATCCAAATTCGGGCACCTTAATTTTCCATGAAGCCCACCCGGCCTAACGGAACCATGTCCACACCAAAATTAACACGCCCTCAAAACCAAAACGTAATCACAACCCTCGCCCTGCACCCATTGCTGAGGCAAATATGTCCAAGCATTACTTTCGATCCCCAAGGTCCCCAATAACACCTCCCAACCATAATTCACGTTCCATTCCCTCCGCAAACAGCACCAACGACAAGTTCCCTGTACAACAATGCACACCGGAAAATTGCCCCCACACCACTAGCCCGATTGACTCCATATGCAACTATGGGCATCAGGAGACACAATTTTTTCCAAACACCATGTCCGGGCATTGTATTCTTAAAGGAAACCCTGTAACACACAACCCCCTTTGGGCCCTCTTATTACACACCATGATAAATTAAAAACCTGGGCACACTGTAGTACCCACTCAAAGCCGACCACCGTAAGGTGCACCACTTTTTTCCCGTAGCGCACAACTGCACCCTCCAAACCAAATACCCTTCCACCATGAGACCGGAGCGCCACGACTCCCTAAGCAAACCCTTACCAAGAGCCCCATACCTACCTCCGGGCCACTCATTTTGCACTTTTTTTTCTTTTAAACGTATATAAATATATAATAGAACTCCACCAACCCAAATATGCTATGAGCCCAATCACACAAAACAAATAGTAATACTAGATGGCCTTAAGCCACATGACTTTCTCTCCATGCACCACAAGGACCCAATCCTGAAGTCCGAACCATAACTTACATACCCCCCCATAATCACGGATATCTGAGGAACTCCATTGTTCCATCCGCAGCCCACTATTGCTGATTAACCGAGTTCACCAGGAGCAGCCCAAAGCTGCCCACCACCTACGGTAACACCAATTCAGGCTCGCCGGACCCTCATTCCTCCCAGCACCAAACTCCATAATGGGATAACATGCTAACTACCCACAAATTAACCATCATGCTACCATCCACTAACACAATCCATCCAGCTCCCAGGAACAAACCTTGCTGCCCTTGTACTAACAATACCCCGAACGGTACCAATCAAGCCGCACCCAAGATGCGGTTTCAAACTCACAAACCCATTTCAGCAACCAATACCTCACCTTCTTCCCCATTTCCGCTCTCCTTTGTTCAATTATCCACAGCAATCCTTACGCTATACCGGAGCCCAGCCCTCACACTCATCACTCACGAAATCCCCTGAAAACTCCCCGCACACTCCGTACCGCGGGACCCGATGTCCCTTTACTTTGCCCATCGTAATTCATCCGATATGAACCACCATGCATTATAAGATTCCCAATAAAAACACACCAGCGAACCTTCAAAACAAATGCTCCGTCTCCCCCCCGCTCACGCGTGCTGCAATCGTCAGCACCCTTAACCAAGTCTCAAATGAACTGAAATGCAGCAAAAGCCGGACCTCTCCATCTCCGATCCTGAAACTGTGACCACCAGACCTGACACTACGTGTACCCTCTCGGCTATACCGCCATGACACCACCCTGTCCATAACTCTGCCCTTGGCCTCCAAGACATGAACTCACCCCCCCCCCAGGGACCACGTCACCAACCGATCTACGAACTAACCACATGCTCCAACCCCCCAGCTGCTATACATATCGCTAGTTCCTTCTACACTATAGCGACCATCCCCACCACTACAAAAGGCTAAATACTTAAATTGGTTAACGCATCTCGCTGCCTCAATTTAGCCGCCACCGTCCTTTTTCACCGGTCGTCCATTATCATTCCCGGGACACCCAAGCCCCTCAAGCTGCAGCCACCGATGCCCGCTGGGTTCGACCCCTGAGCCAGGAGCACCGTGTCTACATGCCCGGTTTGGGCCGATCATCGCCTCCGCAATGCTGGGCTCTCACCCCTCCTGGGGGAAACCTCTGCTGCTGGGAGCTGCACCGCTGACCCACTGCCTGCTCCAGGAGAGACAGCAGGTCTCCTGTCTCACCTCCTCACCCCCGCCTGGTGTGCCAAGTCCTCTGGATGCCGATGATACAGACCACACAGGTGTCACTGCAGTCAGCCACCCTCTGGGCCCCCGCCGACTACGTGGGGGGGAGGTTATGTATAGCCTCCACCACCACTGGGCACGCTCCCGGCCGGGAGCCGCCGTCTCGCTCCTAAATCCAGCCCAAGGCCTCAAACCGGAAGTAGGCCCCCGGGCCGTACATGCTCCCCTTTTAGACCACTGCGGCCCTGCAAGAGATTCCTCCCGGCAGCCTGAGTGGGCGCAGCAGGCTACTGCTGCCCGCCTCAATGCGGAGGGTCCCCCATGGGGGGGCTCTCAAAGTTTCCCTCCTCACCCCCACCACCTCCAAAAGACCCCCAGCGGGGTCTGAAAAAACCGCCACACCACTGCAGCTTAAAGGGGGGGGAGAGGATGGTACCTAGGAGACACCCAGGCAACCCAGATGTAGTACTGTGTTGCCTGGGCCACCTGTACAGCTATGCTGACCAGATTCACAGAGTCGTCAAGCTGTTGTCCAGAAAGTGCAAGAGGAGGTAACTGAAAACCCGCCTCCTCTTATATACCCCATGCCGCTCCCCCTTTTTCCTCCTACCATACTCCACTCCCTAACCAATCATCTTCTTCTTCCACCTTCCTATTATAAATATCACCATTTAACCCCATCAAATCCCTACCTTCCAGATTGTTATGTCACCCTTACACCCTATGAGTTCCATGGCTTTCTTAGCAACTTTATTGAATAGAAATAACAGTACAATTCTTTAAAATAATACTACTCTTACAGCTGTATTTGACAGAGGACAGTAAAAACAGAAAAGGGTAAAACTTTCGGCTCTGTATTTCTATTCAAAAATTCATAAAATGACTGTTCATTGCGTATATGCTACTCACAAAAGGTTAGGGATATCTGGCTTTCTGGTGAAATTATCAGGATGATGCCAAATGCCCTCTAACCTTTTCAGATTAACTTATTGTGACCTTCTCTAACCTTTACAATGCACATGTCCAACTGTTCAATGTTTCAGGACTCTTTGCACAACTTGCACAAACTCTAACAAGGAGCGTAATGGCAAAACTCATAACAGAGGTTAGTTCCAATAATTGTTGGGGTTCCATTAGAATTGGTATGTAAACAGTCCTCTTCATGCTGTTCACATTTTGACATCATGAGACCAAGACGACACATAACAATTGATCAACGGTAATTCACCATTGCAAGGTTTCAAGCAGAATGTTCTCAAACGGAAGTGACCACTGAGCTTAGAGTGTCACAGAGTGTCATCAGCATGTTGCAACAAAGATACAGAGAGACTGGAGCAGTCACAGAAAGACATAGAAGTGGATGTCCTTTGGCCACATCCCACACTAATAACCTCTTCATTGTGAACAATACCCTTCACACAAGTGTCACAATTCCAAGCACATTTAACACTAGAAGTCCCAGAGAGGGATCATTTAACATTTCCACCTTTGGAACCCAGGGAGCTCAAAATTTCTGGGACTTCTAGTGTTAAAGGAGGTTTTAAGCACCTAAGTGTCACGTCAGTCCATTTAAAACCATTTACATCAGCGTGGACTGTGTGGTAGACAACCAGAAAAGATCTCTGACCACACTACCAGGCACAAGTATCATCAAGACTGAAAAGTCACAGAGAGACTGGAAGATTCACAGAAAGGCATAGAAGTGAACATCCTTTGGCACACATCTCTTCATTGTGAACACTGCCATTTACAACAGGATTATGAATGTCAAACAACTACTGCAGGCACATTTAAAGGGAGGTGTGATGAAATCTGAAGTTTCACGTCAGACCACTAAAAACCATTTACTTCAGCATTGATTGCGTTCTAGATGACCTGCAAGGATACCTGACCACACCACCAGGCACAAACGTCATAGAGACTGGAAAAGTCAAGGGAGACTGGAAGAGTCACAGAAAGGCATAAAAGTGGATGTTCTTTGGCCAAATGCCACAATGATGACCTCTTCATTGTGAAAAATGCCCTTTACAAGTGGATGATGAATGACACACAACTCCTGGCACATGTAAAGGGAGATGTGAAGCACCCAAGTGTCATGCCACACCATTCAAAACTGTTTACTACAGCCTGGAGTTTATGCTAGATGACCTGTAAGGTTACCTGACCACACCACCAGACACAGGTGTCATTGAGATTGGAAGAGTCACAGAGAGACTGGAGGAGCCACAGAAAGGTATAGAAGTGGATGTCCTTTGACCAATTGCCTCACCGATGACCTCTTTATTGTGAATAATACCTTTTAGAACCATTTAATGAATGTCACACAACTCCAGACACATTTAAAGGGAGGTGTGAAGCACTCAAGTGTCACGTCAGACCATTCAAAACCGTTTACATCAGAGTGGCATGTGTGCTAGATGACTTAAAAGAGTACTTGAACACACCACCAGGCACAGGTGTAATTGCCTGGCATGGGCCTGAGAGCATTTACGCTGGATAAGGGACCAGTGTCCTTCACTGTTGTTCATTGATGAAAGTCGATTCACGCTGAGCATAAATGATGGCCACTAATGATGTTGGAGACATCCAGAAGAGCGCTTTGCATCAGCCACTGTTATCACCAGACGAGCCTTTGGTGGTGGTGGCATGTGTCATCAGTGTGCTGTGTCCTGATGTCACCTCTGGGGGACACCTCTGGGGACCTGGGTTACAGAGGTCTCAACATTTACTCTATTTTTCAATAAATTATAGGAGATCAAGAAATCACCTGTTATGGGAAGGTAAGGAGGTAGCAAGAATGGGGTTCAGGGCACCTGGACTGCCCCTCAGGTTAGCAACCCTAGCTATGCCTGATCCTAGGATTACCTCTGATGGTGAGGATGCCAGGGCCGCCACCCTGGTCCTGCTCTTAGTCAGCCCTGATCTCGAACTCTCTCTCCCACTACCAAAGGGGAGAACCGGGATAAGAGAGTTAACCCCAATAAATAGACAAGCTGGGGAAAAAAAAAAACTCAGTCACACCACACCCAAACACAGAGGAATAAGACAATAAATGGTAAGGGGAAAACCAAAGCAGGAGAGTAAATACAAGGCAAATGGTATCTCTACAACAATAGCAAGCAGACAGCAGAACCTGCACTAGCAGCTGTAAAGCAACTCCCTCTTTTCTTGGTATAGCTTGATAGAAGAATCTATCAACTGCAAGGAACAGGTGGCTGATGGGGCTATTTCAAGAAGAGGGTAGTAGCCACAACTGAGCTCCAATTAAACAGCTTTGCAGCAAGGGAGAAACTAGCATTAACCCTTGCTGCACCAACAGAAAGCAAAGTACATTTAATATTGGGCTCCTGAGGAAAAAAAGGCTCAAATAGTAGTACCATCACAAATCTCTCACTGCCGAGAGATAATCGTAACAATACACTCATTTCTACGAGGGGCCTCTGGACCCTCAAAACCTGATTTGTCTGGACGCAACTTATCAGAAAGACGAGACAACACACAAGCGTCTTCTGTTGACACCTGATCCTCCACTTTATTATCAACAAAAACTGGAGACAGCCAAAATACCCTGGGTTATGGAGATGAAACGCCCAAGCTGGGGCTTACAGGGCTCGCACGGTCACCGGGCCGGTGGTATTCGGGGTCAGGCTGTGAGTGGCCCGACCCGGCTTCCGTGACCCCCGGCGGGTTTCAATAAAAGGAAAGTCCGACAGTCAGTCCGGTGTTACAAGGGGGATGGAAGGAGGGTAACGGGGTTCCTGGAGAGCTTGCCATCACTCTCCCCCAGGAAACGGTACGGGACGGGGACGGGGGATGCTTGCAGCGCCACCCGTGGTTTGCGGCTAGGTGTTCAGCCGCCGCTGCACAGTCTCTCTCTGGGGCAGGTGTTACGGGCAGCTGGATGGAATCGCTCCCCACGGGTGGAGCGGTGTGGCCCCGGGATGTTTATGAGATCCAGGGCAAGAGTCCTCAGGAACACCGGGGGCACAGGGCGGTGGCATTACTCACAGCAGTCACGGAGTGCGGTTCCAGTTGTTCTTTATTTAAAGTCCGTTCCACATCGCACCCGGGTGCTGGTCCTCGCCGCCTGTAGCCTTTGGTCAGTCCCGGGCAGGTAGGAGGAAGGGGCCAGTGGAGTGATCTGGGGGTCCCTCTCTCTTTCGGTGTGATAATGCTATCCCCGTGGCATGGAGCATCTTGGGGACCCACCACCATTCTGTCTGTCTCACTTCCACTAGCGGACATACACCAACCGCCACCGGGTACAACTTTCTCCAGGGATCCCGAGTTCTCAGCTCCATTCCCTTCCTCTAGGTGTTATCGGCCCTGGTCTCGTGGCATCTCCTCAGCAGGGAGCTGTCCTGTGTAAGTCTGCACTCTGCTGCAGCCTCTGACGTTCTGACAAACTTTCTGTGTGTTCTGCACTAAACTCACTCCTATTCAGGCCCCCCTCCCCTTGGTTGTCATGGGGACCTGCCTGTGTCCAGCTACCTGCTCATTAACGAGACAGGATGAGTCATGGACTCAAAACTTCATGCTGCAAAAGCTATTAACTCCTTCCTGCCAGTGTGATGTGAGTGTGTGTTGTGGGGACTCTTCTTCCTCCTGCCCGGGAAAAATGGGGTAACATTTAATACCCTGTAACGGCCCGTTTACAGGGGTGTTACAGAGATGCGGCAAATTCCCTAGTTAATGACCTGGGCAATACATATTTGTTCAAAAACAGGTCTGGATCTGGGCATTTATTTCCATGTACGCGACTTGTAGCAGAGAAAAAGCAAGCAGAGGAGTCTCGCCGTCTCTTTACCCTCCCTTCCAGTACTGGACCCCTAGTGGGGACAACTACCCTCCCTCGACCACCTCGACGGGTAGCGCACTGAGGTTCAACCTTTCCCCGGGATGGGGGTAACACATTGTTCCTTTTCTTGGGAACATCTATAGTCACCTCTAGTGGACAGGGGAGAATGTCTTTTATAAGGATACCAGAGATGGTAGCTCTAGATGTACCCTGTTGGATCTTACAAAGTTTAGACTCTGCCAGGGAGACTCCATCTGGCTCGCCATATACGAGAGTCAACACCTTAAAGAATGCATCCACTGACCACAACGACTGGGAGTCAGTCGGCAGAGAGAAGGCCCAGGCCTGGGGATCGCCCTGCAACAAAAAGACAATGATCCCCACATACTGTTTCTCGCTCCCTGATGAGCGAAGGCAAAGCTCAAAATAAAGCCTGCAAGCCTCCTGGAAAGTAAGTAATTTATCCCTTGCCCCAGAAAACCTATCTGGGAGGGATAGGGGTTCCGGCTGGGTGTGCTCTGACCAGCAGACCCAAAAAATGTTGCACCTGTTGCACAATCTGAGCTCACAGATCCCATGACATCCTGTAAGAGGGTCTTTCTTTATCAGTTGTGCAACAGCAGCTGCCTGAGACATGAGAACTCAAAAAAATATAGGGGGCAGTTGATAAGGTCTCAGGAAGGTATGGAGGTAACAGAGATAAGGGCACCTGAACTGACCCTCAGGCTGGGGGACCCTAGCTAGCTCTGATCCAAGGATTACCTCAGATGGAGAGGAGGCCTGGGCTGCCACACTGACCCTGCTCCTAGTAAGAAAAAAAAAACACAAAAAAACTGAGCTGTAACAAATGTTCAATAAATATGCAACATTACAAGCATGTGAATTGCAGCCTCAAGACTAGAAAAAAACCAAGGAGAAAAATTGTAGGAAAAATACCCTGACTATAAATAAATAAATTGCAAGTGCTTAATAACAGGGTACTTAGTATATACATTTTTGCAAAAAGGTAAGAAGCTGTCTCACCTCCTCACGGTGTACCCATCTGAGACAGTCCCTAACCTACTAAAGTTAAAAACATATTCTGTACCTGACTTGTGTCATGTCCAAACTTCAATATGAATGGTAAAGTGGTCAGCTGGGTCCCAGATTAAATACACAGCAAAAAGTGAGAAGCAGGTAATTGTTCAGTCTCAGTATCAGGAGGGCTGCACCCCCAACTTGCATTAAGGCAAGATAACAGACAAAAAACACAAAAAAACTGAGCTGTAACAAATGTTCAATAAATATGCAACATTACAAGCATGTGAATTGCAGCCTCAAGACTAGAAAAAAACCAAGGAGAAAAATTGTAGGAAAAATACCCTGACTATAAATAAATAAATTGCAAGTGCTTAATAACAGGGTACTTAGTATATACATTTTTGCAAAAAGGTAAGAAGCTGTCTCACCTCGTCACGGTGTACCCATCTGAGACAGTCCCTAACCTACTAAAGTTAAAAACATATTCTGTACCTGACTTGTGTCATGTCCAAACTTCAATATGAATGGTAAAGTGGTCAGCTGGGTCCCAGATTAAATACACAGCAAAAAGTGAGAAGCAGGTAATTGTTCAGTCTCAGTATCAGGAGGGCTGCACCCCCAACTTGCATTAAGGCAAGATAACAGACAAAAAACACAAAAAAACTGAGCTGTAACAAATGTTCAATAAATATGCAACAATACAAGCATGTGAATTGCAGCCTCAAGACTAGAAAAAAACCAAGGAGAAAAATTGTAGGAAAAATACCCTGACTATAAATAAATAAATTGCAAGTGCTTAATAACAGGGTACTTAGTATATACATTTTTGCAAAAAGGTAAGAAGCTGTCTCACCTCGTCACGGTGTACCCATCTGAGACAGTCCCTAACCTACTAAAGTTAAAAACATATTCTGTACCTGACTTGTGTCATGTCCAAACTTCAATATGAATGGTAAAGTGGTCAGCTGGGTCCCAGATTAAATACACAGCAAAAAGTGAGAAGCAGGTAATTGTTCAGTCTCAGTATCAGGAGGGCTGCACCCCCAACTTGCATTAAGGCAAGATAACAGACAAAAAACACAAAAAAACTGAGCTGTAACAAATGTTCAATAAATATGCAACATTACAAGCATGTGAATTGCAGCCTCAAGACTAGAAAAAAACCAAGGAGAAAAATTGTAGGAAAAATACCCTGACTATAAATAAATAAATTGCAAGTGCTTAACAGGGTACTTAGTATATACATTTTTGCAAAAAGGTAAGAAGCTGTCTCACCTCGTCACGGTGTACCCATCTGAGACAGTCCCTAACCTACTAAAGTTAAAAACATATTCTGTACCTTACTTGTGTCATGTCCAAAACTTCAATATGAATGGTAAAGTGGTCAGCTGGGTCCCAGATTAAATACACAGCAAAAAGTGAGAAGCAGGTAATTGTTCAGTCTCAGTATCAGGAGGGCTGCACCCCCAACTTGCATTAAGGCAAGATAACAGACAAAAAACAAAATACTGATACTCCTCCTGATACTGAGACTGAACAATTACCTGCTTCTCACTTTTTGCTGTGTATTTAATCTGGGACCCAGCTGACCACTTTACCATTCATATTGAAGTTTGGACATGACACAAGTCAGGTACAGAATATGTTTTTAACTTTAGTAGGTTAGGGACTGTCTCAGATGGGTACACCGTGACGAGGTGAGACAGCTTCTTACCTTTTTGCAAAAATGTATATACTAAGTACCCTGTTATTAAGCACTTGCAATTTATTTATTTATAGTCAGGGTATTTTTCCTACAATTCTGCTCCTAGTAAGCCCTGATCTAGAAGCCCCTCTCCCACCACACAAGAGGACAATTGGGATCAGAATGTTAAGACCCATAAATAGACAAACTGGGGAAAAAAAACCTCACACCGCACCCAAACACAGAGGAATAAGACAACAAATGGTAAGGGGAAAACCAAAGCAGAAGAGAAAATACAAGGCAAAGGGTATTTCCACAACAGTAGCAAGCAAACAGCAGAACTTGCACTAGCAGCTGTAAAGTGTGACACCCCTGCGGTAACCAGGTGTCACAAAAATAAGGTAACAACAAGGTAACAGCTCAGGTCCTACATGTGTGTGCCAGTAATCACACACACACTATCACACCAGGACATTTAAACTCAGTGTACCCGGCTGGGAGACTCACCTAGCCAGATGACAGGGCTGAGCACTAATAGATGACAGGCAGCCAACTGGGGAGGAAGAGACCAGACCTGGGGGAGGTGAAAGTGACCTGGAAGGTGGTTGGTCAGTCGGAGAAAGGAAGTGAGAGAGGAGAGGAGTGAGAAGTGTGCGGCCGTAAAAGGAAAGGTGTCAAGACAGACCACAGACTCTTGAGACACAAGGAAAGTAGCAAAGAATCCACAAAGACCTGAGCAGAAAAATCAGTCACTCAGAGGAGAAAAGTAGCTGGAAAGCGAGAGAGCAAGCTCCAAGGACAGAGGGATCCTGTGGGGTGGACATCCAGAGCTCACAGTACTTTGCATGCACTGGGTGCAGATCCCAGAACAGACCAGTACTTCAAACCATCTGTTAACTCTGCCAGGCGGGTGGGTTTCCAGGTGTAATACTTATATATGTTCTGAGGATTTCGATAGCGTAGGGCAATGACAATCAGAGACGAGTTCTTGGTACAAGATATTTTATCATATGTAACCACGGTAGATACACAACGGAAAACACAGCGGTACAAATACACACAATACCTTCCCGAAACGGAGCGAAGGGAATTCCCGGGGCCACGCACCGGACTCCCCCAGGGAGACCACCAGAGCGAACCCCTATACAGGGACTGTCCGGCAATCACCCCGGAAGGCCTAAATGCGCAGCAGCCGGGACACAAGGGCAAGCGGTAAAAGTCCAGGAGTGTCCGTACGGGATGAATGTCCAGAGTGGTTACGAACCAGAGAGAACCGGGCAGAGTGCTGACCGAAGATGGCAGACGGAATCCGGGCACAGCTTGAGAAACCGGGTAAGGTCCAGAGTCGGTCGGTCGGTAGTCTTTAGGAGGATCCAAAGGCAAACAGGATTAGCAGCAGCAAAGCAGGAGCACACCACAAGCAGTATACTCAGGCACTGGACTAGGCTTAGAGGCGGCCTTTTAAGCAGCTAGACAGGAAGTAGGGCAACAGAACAGTAAACTCCATGTTAACCGAGGGCAAGCTCATTCAAAAGAGAACTGGAAAACCTGGAAACCTGACACCAGGATTCATCTTCCACCACTAACATCTGATGAGTAAAAAGCTGTGGAGAAGAAGCGCAATAGGGGTTTACCCCAATAACACACGGGGTAGAGACAGGGAGCAGTAATACTCACCAAGTGAAGTTGTGAAAGTCACAACTACTATGCAGGCATGGAAAGTTTTGATCAAGGCAGCAGCAACCCAGACTGCAGATAACAGAGAACAATAGGGTTTTTTTGAGCCGCGCCAATGATCACTTCTCAGGTATTCAGATTAATGGATCTTTGCACAGGTCTACGCGTTTCTGGAGTCTCAGCTTCCTTCATGAAGTTACTTGTATTGCATCATGCTTCACTGCAATGCACCCTTTCCCGCCTTTTTTTTTTTTTGTCAGGGGCGGTCTTGTGATGTCATCAAATGTATTTATACTGTGTTAGTCTCCATTATGGTAGATTTGATGTGTTCTTATGCCTGATGGTCCTGAGGAAGGGAGCTGAGACTCCAGAAACGCGTAGACCTGTGCAAAATAAAGATCCATTAATCTGAATACCTGAGAAGTGATCATTGGCGCGGCTCAAAAAAACCCTATTTTCCTCTATTGTTCTCTGTTAACCACTAACATCTGAGGCATCAGTAGTAAAGAGGGGACCGCAGCAGCGGCCCTACCATCCCTGGCCACAAACCGGGAGTGGTGTAGACGGACTTTATTTTTATTTTTATTTTTCATTTAAAACTGTTCGACGGTGCCCTCGGGTCCGGGACCCCTCGAGCTACGGACCACCCGGATCCGAGCAGCTTGGCTGCCCAGGGGCGTGACAAAAGCAACTCCCTCTCTCTTCAGCAGAGCTTGGTAGAAGAGTAGGGAAAAAAGGCTCAAATAGTAGTATTGTCACAAGTCCCTCACCACCGAGAGATAATCGTAACATCACAATTGCATGCTTCTACTTAAATGCCCTACTTTCATGACAAAATATCACTGTCAGTATGGAACATCTCATGACGACTTGATGGAACAAGTTTACTTAGTTTTTTCTTACAATGTCGACAAACCACTTTATTACACCCACACCAGCTAGTGCCCATCTTAATCACTGCCCAGTCTTTGACTGATACGAGTCATGCCGAGAGCAGACAATAACTAGATTAGCAAATGACCAGAATTGCTTTTCCGTGCAAGCTTCTTCTATTTTATCTGTACCATACAGATACATAACCGAATTAAGTGGCTTCAAACCACTTTAAGCTCTTCCCATTTGCCATCTGCTAATGTCATAAAGATAGAAACAATGAAGAAATTAGGAACAGAAGCAATACTGTATTAATTTTAGCAATCACTTCTGTCCAGCTGTCTTGTTGACCTATACCTTCTCTGTCTCAGTCTAGAATTTGTCTCTTGCCCATACAGTCCAGTCAGCTTGTTCACAATTTTCTATTATTTTC
This sequence comes from Anomaloglossus baeobatrachus, assembly GCF_048569485.1. NCBI lineage: Eukaryota > Metazoa > Chordata > Amphibia > Anura > Aromobatidae > Anomaloglossus > Anomaloglossus baeobatrachus. The sequence continues at coordinate 351,331,528 of NC_134354.1, forward strand.
TATTGGGCATGGCAGTGGCTTTCCTAGTGACTGCCATCCGTGACCTGTTTGTCAGGCAGGATAAAGTGTTAAGCCATGCCATTAGTAGCAGCAGAGAAAAATGTGCATGTTATTGGAAAAAGATATTGCCAGCTGTCAGCCAGCAGTTTCATCTGTAAGGCCCAGTTCCCAACATTTCAATCCTTATTCACAGGACAATTCAAGTCTCACCTCGATGCCTACCAGAAATGACAACTTAGGAGCCCCATCCCTTTGGTGTTAGCTTCCACAGACAAGTACTTATAAGTGGGACATTTGGGATGTATGATTATGACAAGTTGTGTTAAATGTAGAGTTGAGCCTAACTATTCATACTCATAACGAGTACTTCCTAATACTCGTGTATTCATTCCAAATAGCATGTGCAATGCAAGTCAATGGAAAATACTTGCAAAGTAACGAGCAACTCGAATTCTGCACTATTTGCTACTCATACGAATATTGCAGCATTCGGGTTACTCGTTACTTTGCGAGTTTCTCTCCATTGACTTGCATTGCACATGCTATTCGGAATGAATACGCGAGTAGGAGACAGTATTCGTTAAGAGCAAAGCGAGAACAAATAGGTACTCACTCAACTCTAGTTAAAGGGATTCTGTCATGCGGTTTTTGACACATAATCTGAGAGCAATATACTGTAGACACGGAGTTCCTGATTCCAGCGATGTGTCTCTTACTGGGCTGCTTTGTGTAGTTTTGAGAAAATCACTGATTAATCAGTAGTAGATTATCATTAGAGGACTACTTGGCTTGCTGCCAGGTAGTCCATCATATTAATGAGGTCTGTATAACCTGCCTCCAGCACTGAATGCCATCTATCTGTGTACACTGTATATGAGCAGAAAGCTGCCAATGATTAGTGTGGGCGGGTTATACAACTCCACATGCAAATAACTGCTAGATCTCCAGAAAAGAAAACTGATTTTATCAAAATGACAGCAATCAGCAAAATAAATGATACCTCAATGGTATCAGGCTCTCTGTCTCTACACATCTCTTCTCTGCCAATCCCTTCACTGGCTTCCCATCACCCAATGACTCAGTTCAAAACACTAACCAAGCCATCCACAACCTGTCTCCTCCTTACATCTATGACCTAGTCTTCCGCTACTTACCTGCACATGACCTCTGATCCTTACAGGATCTCCTTCTCTACTCTCCTCTTATCTCCTCTTCCCACAATTGCATACAAGATTTCTCTCGTGCCTCCCCCATACTCTGGAACTCTCTACCTCTACAATATATCAGATTCTCGCCTACCCTGGAAACCTTCAAAGAAACCTGAAGACTCACCTCATCCAACAAGCCTACAAGCTGCAGTAACCCTCAGTATGTTAAAGCGCCGCACGACCATCTCTACCCTCATCTACTGTACCTGTTGCGGGCGGTGGCCGCCGCTTCTCTCTCTCTCGGTGAGCCTACTCGGATCAGGGTTACTGCTACGGCTTCAGTGGTGACCAGACCCGAGCTCCCACGGCCACCTGTCCTCACTATCGTCAGAAAGGGGATATTTACAAGGGAGATTGTCTGTGACGCCACCCATGGGTTGCGGTGAGGGATGTTGGTACCGCCGCTGCCTGTTGATGGGGTGCCCGGTGCTGATGGAGCAGGGGGGGGGGCAGCAAGATGGGATCCCCTCCATGGGTAGGGGAGGTGTAGTCCCGGGGTCCAAGAGTCGAACACGGGAGTGATGGCTGCTGGAGGTGGCGCGCAGGACCGGACCAGGGGACAATGGTGTACTCCCAGTTCAATAACTTCACTCAAGTCCAGTAGTAAACCAAGTTTCCAGTCCTTGGAGGGTGCATTCGGGTCCCGCACCCAGATTGATGAACAGATATCCCTTCCTCTTGCACTTTGTGTTTCCTTCTCTTCCTTGGACGACTTTGCATGGAACGGAGAAGTCCACTCCCAGTTCTAATTGTGTTGGGATCTGTGGCCCGCGAAAGCTGACCCTTGGGATTTCAGTGGGTTCTTGGCGGACACCCTATCCCCTGAGTTGGGCTTCCATTTCGCTCTATCTGGGCAGTAAATTGGGACAATGTCGGGAACCTTGTCCCCGGCTGGTTAATTGGAGAGGGGCTTGCAACCTTCCTCGCCCTAGGGTCCAGGCACTCCGACTGTACACGGCCTCCGGATCGGATTCCCGCTGTCGGTACCGGCAGGCTACAACCCTGCCCCGGTCCACTTTAGGTCTCCCGCGACCGGATCTCCATCGCTTGTGGCTCTGCTCACCGTCTGCTACCTAGCCAAGTAGTCCAAGGGCCACTACCCCTGACTACCACTGCACAGTTTGCACTTCCAACTCTCCACTTGAACTCTCTACTTCAACTGTCAACTTTAAACTAACATGTTCCCGCCTCTGACACCTCAGGACCCCTAGGTGGGCATTCTCATTCACCTGATCCCACCCACTGGTGTGTCCCTATAATCATGAGGGGGTGGCTAGGGTTAATGGCTGTGTGGTGTACCTAAGTGCAGGTTTCTGATGGTAACAAGGAGAATGTACACATCTGTGACTACCTGGTTTTGCCAGGGCGCCACATACCCTCACCTATCCCTTGTAGACTGTGAGCCCTCGCGGGCAGGGACTTCCTCCTGTACCAGTCTGTGCCTTGTATTGTTAATGACTATTGTACTTGTCTTTATTATGTATACCCCTATTTACATGTAAACCTCCATGAAATAAATGGCGTTATAATAATAAATAATAATAATTCTGTTGCTCTCAGGTGGGGAAGCAAAAACCTGGTGACAGATTCCCATTAATACTTCATTCAGTCATTTTCTTCCTGTTAATTGACATGTATTGCCAATAATTCTGGTTCTTCATTCTCAGCCGCACTCACCTTCCTGCATTTTTAAATAAAACATTTGATTATCATCTTTAGGCGATGCTAAATCTGTAACACGTATCTATGGGGACTGACTCATTAGCCTTTTCATGTACTTATTGGAGTTACACTTGGAATTCAACATTAATGAAAAATCACTTTTTGCTATGTCCCAATTCTGTACTTGATTTGCATTGCATGCTATCTAGGGATTATGTAGCAGTAGAATTTAAATATTAATATATCAATGATGAAATGTGGTGCCACTGATGTTACCTGTGAAGATATATTTGGATGATCACATTTCCAAAACTTAATTCTCTTATTGCTCTTCATCTATTATGTTGTCATTTTATTTATTAATTAATGATGGACAATAAGACTATGATGGACATTACAGGTTATAAATGCTGGACAATGCACTATATATTGCAATTTATGAACTTACATTTTGCAGTGTCTTAACCCCTTCACTACTGAGAACGTGTCGGTACGGCCTACGTCATGAAGGGGTGATCACCTCTGGGTGCTGCAGTGATCCAGTGGCGATCCCGGCACATGCCTGCTGATTTGTACAGTAGACTTGTGTGCCTCGCTGACGCAGGTGAATCAACGATCAACCGGTGCCTGTTAACCCATTAGATCGCGCTGTCAAACTGTGACCGAGCGATTTAAATAGCCACAGCGGGCAATATGCACTTACCCGATGTTATCGGAAGCCCCGTGATGTGATCACGGGGAGCCAGTGGTTGTCATGATAGTACAAGGTCATGTGATGACTCATGTTGCTATCATGACTCACTTCCTGTTACAGCCAGCAGAGGGCTGCCTGTAACAGAAGACAAGCATTTCTTCTAGTCTGAGCTGTGCAGTTCTGATCAAGAGAAGTGAATCAGCGATCAGACTGCTAATCCATATAGTTCCCTAGGGGGACTATTAAAATAAAAAAAAGTAAAGCAAAAAGTTTTAAAACCTAAAAGATCAAATCCCCCCCATTCGCCCCATTGAAAATTAAAGGATTAAAAAACTAAAAAATATACACATATTTGATATCACCGCTAGAGATGAGCAAGGTTCGAGGTTCGCCAATTTCATGGACCCGAGAAAGCGTGAGTACACGCGAAACGGCTGTCGTCCATGAGGGGGCCCTGCTGTCAACTCTGCTCCTGCCTTTTTACCTGCACCATGAATAAATAAAGTCTTTTTTACTGGACGTTGGTGAGTGCTGCCCTATCTCTATTGTTGGACTCTATCCAGGAACTTTTTTTGCTTGGGGGATAAGCACCACCTGCCCAGTGGATGTGGAGGATTACCGCCTGCCGTCTACACAAGCAACACGGCTGATGTCCAGGAATGGGTAGCTGCGGCAATTTCTGTTGATTTATCGCCAATTTCATCTTCGAGCAATTTTTGGGGGTGCACGAGATCGAACTCGAACTCGAGCTTTTTGCTAAAAGCTCAATAGCTCGAGTTATGCTCAAGAACGGTTTGATCAGCAAAAAGCCTAGCTATTTACTAGCTGGCTTTTCACTGTAATAGTGTGAGTCACTATGATTTACACTATTATCAAATTTCAGCGTAAAGTGTGTGAAGGGGACGCGGTTTAGATCTGTGCTGCAGCTGAGTGCTAAGATAATACCGATCGCCATTTTTTTTTTCCGAAGCGCGCGTGCAGTGGGGCGGGCCAGAATGTCAGCCAATCACAGACACACACGCAGCTAAGTGTACTTTTTGCCAGACAAGCAAGGGCATGTAAATATAGAGAAATTACAGGCTTCACCACAAATGCTGGAGGTGCTAAAGGGATCAGAAAA